>NC_133902.1:48183122-48801667 GCF_964199755.1 Larus michahellis | reverse complement strand
GGTGAGTTGGGGCAATAAATTAAATTAGCACAGTACTTCCTAGCTCCTCGTTTTATCCCAACTTTAAGCACTGTGTTTAGCCTTTCAATGGCAAGAGATGATGATGGTGCAGAGTAGTAGCTGCCAGAGGTGACTTAGGAAGAACGATTAGTTTAGGAATGTGAGGGGTAACATAAAGTAACAGTTTATTTTGTGCCAAGTCTAGTAGTTCCTAAAAATAAATAAAAATAAAGATTAAAAATTTTCCCATTAGTATACTAGGGATGAAACTAGAATCTGTATTATTTGGTCTCTACCTGCTTTTGCTTTTTGTAGGCAACATTTTCGAGAAGTATCTGTGTTCTGCTGAACATCAGTGGAATTTAGCATAAAGTATCTGAGGAACTCTCTGAAAAATGTCTTCTCTGAACTCTGTTGCTTTTGTCATGCCTCCAGGGAGGCAATGCTGCATTTGGGAGCAGGGAGCTTACCTGCTTTGCTGTGGTTCTCCTGGATATGGGCTGAAATAGAACAACAAGTTCCTGGTCTGTGTGGAAATAGAAAACCAGGCTGCTGTTCCATGGTTAGATGTATGGAAAAAATGTGAATTTGATTACCTTTTTGCATTGAAGGACTTGAACATATAAGGTTTATTTAGGTATGCAGGTCCTCTCCTTAGCCATATCTCAAATTTGTTCCTCAGTAAACCAAAATAAGCTACACGAGTATCAGGGAAAATATCACTTAAAATCTGTTACTACAATGTGTCATGTTTTACACCTCACAAAAGCTGTTAGGTGGTATGTTATGATAAGAGTAAAGAAAATATAAATTTGCAGTGGCAACAACATGAAAAAAACTGGTTTGCTCTGAGGTTCCTAAAAGTCCTTATTTCCATTTGAAATAGTAACTGAACCCCAGCGAGTAATGCTTGTGAATTGTGCTACTTTGGCCTCCATCCGATAGCTTGCTCAACGAAAGCCTAGAGATAATGAATGCAGTTAATTATATAAAGGGGGAATGTTTGAGTTGTATCCTTTCCTCCAGTTTCACTTTTGCTTAAAGCATCAACATGTATACAGTTGCTTTGTCCCAGTGAAAGTCATAAGGAGGTTTTGATTAGTTCTTCATTGTGAAGCTCATTTGGATAGTTAATTGCAATTGCCTTTGTATTTATACCGGACCACCTTGGGAACTCTGAGAGCCCCAGCATGTTGCCATATCTTCTGCATCCTCAGCTAACTCAGACTATCAAAGGTAGTAAGCAAATAAAATAAAATTGTTTTATAACTCCCATCCTCCTCTTCACAAAACTCTCATGCACGGTGATAAGACTCCGCCTTCCTTCACACTGGGAACTGCCAGAAACTTTCTTTAAAGATGTCTCTTGTAGCCTTGCTTTAAATTACGGTTATGGGCAGTACTACAAAAACTCAAAGGTTAAATAATGTTTGGCTTGTATCTAGTTAGGTGGAGGATTATAGCATGCCTTTCACTTACTACTGCAGAGGCTATAGCATTTGCTTAGTTTGCAAAAGCACTGCCATAGCTCTTGACTGTGCACCAGCTTTGAATGCAGTGAGGGCAAACCCAGATTTGCCCTCTTTCATTTGCATAAAGTAAACTTGAAGCTTCCCAGCTCCCCTCCTGTTCTGTGTTCCCCAAAAGTATTCTAATAGTTGGAATTTGTAAACACAGGATTTGGGATTCCATATACATCTGGAACTGATAAACTCTTGGTATTGCAGAGATGTAACCCTTTATACCTCTAACCTAGGAACTCTATAGAGAGAACTTACAGGCACATCTGATGTAGATGCAGGCAGATTCCTAGCAGCTAAAACCAAAATGAAAAAGTTGCTGTCGAATGAGTGTAATTTTCATAAAAAACTGTGTCACTTGCGGGCGAGCGGGGGCGTGTGTAAAAAACTATAGAATCTGTTTGGCAATAATTACAGCCATAATATTTGTGAGCTAGCAACTGAAGAGATGTGGGTCAAACAAAACTTGTCAGATGGCATTACTGGGGGAGAGGACCTTTTGGAAAAGAGATGGTAGTGAAGGAAAAAAAAAACCACCAAACAAACGAAAACGTCACCCCTAACAGAATCTTAGATTAGTTGAGGTTCAGTGAATGGCTTTGTTGAAAACGCGAGAAAAGAATTTAAATAGAGAAGGTCTGATAAGGTGCAGGGCATCACAGATCTGTTTCCATAGTGACATTGTTCAAACAGAGGCTTAAAGGAACATGAATACCATTGCAGCTGAACTCTACAGAAGATACCAATCTTCCAGTGGGGATACTGGCTGTTGGTTGTTTGATGTTTTTCCCTGTTAGTTGGATTTAGGAAAAAGGTGGTGAGGGGAAAACCGGGGCTTAGACAAATAATTGGCTTGACAGACTACTGCTTCCTTCCAGCTCCTGCTTTCTGCATTTTATATGCCCTCTCTACTCATTTTTACTTTGACTGTCGTAATTGTTAAAAACTGCATTCAAGTGTTTTTAGAAAAAGAAATAGAACCCCCACCCCCTACTTGCCTATAGTGAAGCAAACACAACTTTATACAAGTGTGGGATTCAAATATGAATGTTCCTTCATGTCTGTGTTTATTCTCCTTTGATAAAAAAGTGCAACTGAACCATTTACTTAAAAGTGTGAAGTACACAGTGTGAGTGTAGCACAATACACTTAGTATCTCATGTTGCCCACCGTCCTAATCATCCTATATCCATTGGAAAATTCACCAAGCATCACCTTCTTTTCATAACTGATGCTTTTCCCTTTGAAAAGCAAGGTCAAGCTCTGGTTAGAGAAAAGCTGTTTCATGTTACAAATATTGTGGTGTTGGAGTTCTTCTTTAGTTAAGTGTACTCTGAAAATAAGCACAAAACCCTTAAGTTATAGCTGCATAGAACATATTTTAAGATTAAAAGCATACCAGTCATGACTCTGTCTACATTATGATACATTTTCTTAAAAAAAAAAAAAAAAAAAATCCTTATTTAAATAAAACTGCAGCAGTTCTTGGACTTGAACTTTTTAGTACAGGCTGAATAAGCAATCTAATAAGATGAATTTATGTAGAAAGAGGGTAGAAAAAACTTGTGCTTCTTTAGCATCTTGACTTCAGTGCATATAAGATTGGGACAGTATGGAAATGCTGACTTTTACGAGAATGGCCAGGTTTAGACAACTCTCACTCAGACATGAGCAGCTTCATATTTTGGATGCATCAGCTGGTGCTTGTCATTACCAGGACTATTCTCCTCAAAGTGTCTGAGACCATATGGAGTCACTGGAGTTGCACCCAGTCTGGATCTGATCACAAGCCTGTTTTCATCTAAGAACACAAGTAATTTGAATTGGGAACTCATTGAATTAATCGACCTTTAGAGTTAGGGAGAGTTACTTAGTGAAAAGTTTTGGCTTCAGTGAGGTAAATGGATTAACGTTTTCTCCAAAATTGACTAGTCAGCCCAAAACTTTATCTTTAAAGTAACTTGATGTGTATTACAAAATATTAATTTTCTGTGTGTTGATCCAATAGCTGCTTTATGAAGACATATCCCAAAGGTGCTCAGAAGCAGAGGGAAGAAGCAAATAAATAACTTTGAAAGGATGGTGTCTTAGCATGAACATGCTAACTTTAAACTTACTATTCTAGTTAGACTGTGTGTTTATTTTGGTTAAGGAAACAGGCTAGTACAAATGTCCTGTAATAGCATAAATTTGAGTATCTAACTTATACTGTGATGATGACAACAAACTTGAAAGAGAATTCATTTTAAAATGGATATTTTTGCAGAAGCTACTTATATTTTGCAATGAAACCAATTTTTACATATTTCATGGATGGGTGGGTTTTTTTTTCCTCTCAATCATAGCCCTTCTGAGTGTCAACTGAGAGTAGATAATACTCATTAAATTCTTCCCCTTTTCCATCCCTACCTTAAGGGGTAAAAAACTTCCATTGAAATTTCTTATTTCACTTGTCAGGATGGATAGAGATCTGGGAAACACAGACACCATGACAAAAGTTATTTCTCTTTAAACAGTGTGAAAGAAAAATGTCAATTTTTACTAAACGCTGCTTTTAATGAAATATGCTGTTTTATACTGTGCTATTATATTTAATATCAAAGTCTGTAAACTAGTGGGAAACTGAAAATTGGACTCTTCAGTCTGTCTTTCCTTTCCAAAGAGATTTCATTATTAAGTGTCTCCTGCTTAAGTGGGAGGTTTTCAAAAATTTCATATATAGTCTTGCTACTGAGCTGTCAATCAAATAGCAGCCTACATTTACTTGAAGGGGAGTTATAAAGATGAAACAGCCAAGCATTTCTCAGTAGTGACAGATGGAAAAATGTGTGACAGTGTACATGAGTTGCAGGTTTGAGTGGTTCACGCTGAAGCTTAGGAGGGTAGTACAGCACTGGAATTGGTTACCCAGAAATGTTGTGGCATCTCATGGAAAAACTGGCTGCTCATGGCCTGGATGAGTATACGATCTGCTGGATCAAGCACTGGCTGGATAGATGGTCCCAAAGAGTGGTGGTCAATGGAGTTAAATGGTCACAAGTGGTGTTCCTCAGGGCTCAGTGTTGGGACCATTTCTGTTTAACGTCTTTATTGATGATCTTGATAAGGACGTAGATTGCAGATGATACCAAGTTAAGCAGGAGTGTTGATCTGCATGAGGATAGGGAGGCTCTACAGAGAAACTTGGATAGATTGGACCGATGGGCCAATGCTAATGGAATGAGCTTCAACAAGGCCAAGTGCTGGGTCCTGCACTTGGGCTATAACAACCCCATGCATCGCTACAGGCTTGGGGAAATGTGGCTGGAGAGCTGCCTGGCAGAAAAGGACCTGGGGCTTCTAATTGACGAGCAGCTGAACATGAGCCAGCAGTGTGCCCAGGTGGCCAAGAGGGCCAATGGCATCCTGGTTTGTATTAGAAATAGTGTGACCAGCAGAAGTGGGGAGGTGATTGTCCCCCTGTACTCAGCACTGGTGAGGCCACCCCTTGAGTATTGTGTCCAGTTCTGGGCACCTCAGTAAGAGACATATCGAGGTGCTGGATCGAGTGCAGAGGAGGGCAATGAAGCTGGTGAAGGGCCTGGAGAATAAATCTTACGAGGAGCGATTGAAGGAGCTGGGACTGTTTAGCTTGAGGAAGAGGAGGCTGAGGGGAGACCTCATCACTCTCTACAACTACTTGAAAGGACATTGTAGAGAGGTTGGTGCTGGTCTCTTCTCACAGGCAATTAGCGATAGAACAAGAGGGAGTGGGTTCAAGCTGCAGCAGGGTAGGTTTAGGCTGGACAATAGGAAAAAATTCTTCACAGAAAGAGTGATCAGACCGTGGAATAGGCTGCCCAGGGAGGTGCTGGAGTCACCATCCCTGAATGTGTTTAAGACCCGTTCAGATGTGGTGTTAGGGGATGTGGTGTTAGGGGATATGGTGTAGGGGAGAACTTTGTAGAGTGGAGATGATGGTTGGACTCGATGATCCCAAGGGTCTCTTCCAACCTAAATGATTCTATGATTCTATGATCTCTGTTTGTGGAGGTATTCAAAGCTTGTCTAGACAAAACCACAACTAGTCTGATCAGGTGTTGATGGTAATTCTGCTTCAAGTGGGATGTTGGCTTAGGGATGTGTAGAGATCCTTTCCACCTTCCATTTCTGGGACTGTGCCATTATGTTATCAATTTATTAGTTTTCCTTCTTTCATCCTCATCCCTGGGCAATATAAAGACCTCTTACAGCATCTCCCAAAACTGGCAAACTCTGTCTGTCTGGGATCCTGGTTCATAGTTTATAAATCTGGACAGCTCATTTGATTTAAAGTTTATGAAGCTGCCTCTATTGTCCTGACTCTGAACTTTCCTGGATCTCTGCAAACAATAGTACATTTTGATCATGTTTTCATTTGCAGGTTGTTTTGTTAGTTTTTTTTTTTTCTGATGTGACAAGCAATCTCTGTTTATTGTCTATTGATCTGTCTGTTGATCTGTCATGGAAATCATAATGCCCTATATCTCTTAATCTATTGCTCTGTTCTGTGAGCCTAAAGATGCATGTTCTTAAAACTCCACAGGTAGCTGTAGAATAGGTGCCTGCCGCCAAACAGCCTAGCTGTTTGGATTATAAAAGACTCCTGTGACTGTGAAATCACATATATTTTTTAAAAGCAGTAATCTCATTCAGTGTTGTGTTCCTCACCGCAGCACATCTCTTTCTTGGAAGTCCTCTTTTAGAAGGAATATAGTTGCATTTGAACTTTCTGCCTGCCTTGTAGAGCTTCTGCAACAATTTGCTTCTGTAATGACTGAGTAATTTCTCTTTGAACGTAAAAGGACCATTATGTTTTTGACTGGAGTCAAAAGGAGTATATCTCGGGTTGCCTCCCTGGAGCTTGCACTAGTGCTTCGTTAATGTCAGCTTGGCTCTCTGCAGGCAAACACTTGTGTGTAAAGCAAACGCATGTTCAATCGTAATTACACCTGTAATCTATTATGATAGTCTGTTACTAAATGGGTAATCCAGAAACAACTCATATGATGGTTCAGGTTAACTTCCTATACAGCTAGAATCACAGAATTTCTTAGTCTATCTGAGCAGATTTATTGTCATAAACTCTATAGCTGGGGTTTGTTGCACTCCATACCAGGAAGGCTCCCTGACATGACCTTTGTTTTGATAGTTTATGCGTGAACACCTCCACTGTCAGTGGCATTTACTGAAGGTGCCTCCTGTATCTTTCTGGATATTGGAGAAATGTACTAGAAAGCTGAGCATGAGAAGGGTATTGTGATATGCATGTTTTAAGGCTGATCGCTCCTCCCATAAGAATGGGATGCCTTTACCTTTAAATAATCCTTAGTATTTTGAATTGAGTTACACTGACTATAAATATTTATTTTTAAAATCCAAAATAGATAATACTGTTAAAAAGATTTTTATAAAGACATGGGTGACAAAGCTGAGAAAATCATACTTACCTGCCAGGTCAAATCTCTAATGAGCAGGAAATTAATATTACACTATGATTCTGACAATGCAGGTGTCCAATGTATACCCATGCAAGAGAAACTCAGTTTGATGTAGCTTGTGAGTTTTATCTCTGTCCTCTCTGAGATTTCTTTGAGGATGGCAGGTCATCTGACAGTCCAGTAAGAGGTAATTTTGGTACTTACTGGTATGTGGACAGTTTCTGCCTCTTTGGATGTGCTGTTGTCACTTTGGTAGGCCAGGTGCAGTCATCTAAATTTTACCATCCTATTATCAAGTTATTAACTCTCTGTGTAGTAGGATGTTCTGTCTGTCCTGAGTATTGCAGAAAACATATTTCATATTAGCACATCAACTGACTGCTGAAATGTACACAAAGATAGGCTTGGATTAGTTAGTGAAGCATGCTACCAGTTTTTACTTGAGAATAGACATAATTTTGGCATGATGAACAAACATTCCTGCTCTGTCTTCTCCTTAAGAAAGAATTTAAGGAATATTATGACATTAACCTAGAATGTGTTTCTAAGACAGCATGTGGGCAGGGAACCTTTGAAAAGTTGTGTCTTTGAATAGAGGAAGATATTCCAAACTCAAAATTCTGGTCCTTTTGAATGTAATGTGATTTTATTTTCAGTCCAGATCCAGCTCCACCTATGCTTGCGGGAATGTTAGAGTTAGTAAAATGGAAGGATAAGAATATGAGAAAAGGAGGTGGGGGAATGGGAAGGAGAAGGTGAATGTTGTCATTGGTAGCAGCTGAAATTTAAGATGTGGATCCAAGGTCCCTCCAGAGTGACGATTAGAAACCTGTTCATGTTGCTGTACAAGCACTAACAGGAACAGCTCCTGGACTAAGGAGTTTCCACTTAAAAACACAAAGGTCCCATCCTTTTACAAGCAAAGACATGAGGAACATTGTCCTGTAAAGATAAGGTACCTTGACAAAGGTCACTGTAGTTACCCCATCTCACACAAACTGATAGTAGCTCAACTCATGTCTTCTAAGTCCAGGGCATTACTGCCCAGCCATGCGTTTCTTTCCCTAATGTTCTCTAACAGTCTAGTCAACAAAACAGAAAGTTGGTTACCAGGGAGCTGGCAGAGACCTTCTCTGTGCTATGGAGGGAGTATGTGTGCATGTTCTATTCCTAGGATAAAACTACAGTTCTGCCTTCCAAGAGTCTTTGGAAATAATTTTCTCTTACTTGTATCTCGAAAGTGTCCTGAGCCAGTTGTTGTTTCGGAACCCAGTGTTGCATGCACAGAACCTGGAAGCTCTCAGTGGGTGAGAAAAAAAGCAACCTTTTCTAAGTACCCTTTGAGGTATATAATGAATGATTATTTGTTTTTTAAGAATGGATTAATATCAGTCAGTCTTCATCTGAGTTAACATGGAAGAACTAGTGAATTAGGAGCTTTCTTCTACTTCCAAGGGAATCTACATTAGTCTTGCTTCTTCTGATTGTTCAAAATGAGAAAATGACTTAAAGTCATGTCGCGAGGGGAAAAAAATCATTAAAGACAATGAATAATCTTGCAAAGGAAGTGTCCCACTGTGAAAACTGACACCAGTAGGGTTGTGGGTTGTTTTTTTTCTTTTGTGTGTGGGGGTTATATTTATGTTCTCCCCTCCCATCCTTAGTCACCTCTTTACTTCTAAATGATGTGGAAAATGTTGGTGCCAAAAAATAGCTGGATGAAATATTGATAAATGTGGGAATCGCTTACTTAAAACAGAGGCAAATTAGAAGGCAGCTGGTTTTCATCTTTTCTGTTAATGTGGGAGGTGGATGGGTGTGTGTGAAGAATTGAGGCTGCTAATTTATGTCCCCATATCATGCTTTTGGTGAAGGGGAAAAAGCAAGAGTGCTGAGAGTGAGAATCAAGCACACAGCATTTCTTCAGGCGTCTATTCATTTTAGATTGAAATGGAAATGGAGGGAATGTTTTTTTGCAGCTTCTTGTCTCTGCTCTATGTCAAATGTCATAAGTGCTGGGGATGATATGAGACTAATTCATGGTATGCTTTATTCCCAAAACAATTTTTATTTGAAAAACTTTATTGAAGTGGAATGAGTGTTCTCCTATGTTTACAGCATTGGGGTGATGTTGTGGTGCTAAGCATGGTGTCTGGGTTAATTCTAGACTGGCTGTTGTAAAGATATTGTAGTAATAAATACAACAGGATTTGAGAATCCCCACACAGCATGGTAATGAAGAATGTTATTTAAATTCTCATGTAAAGCAAGTGCTTTTGGTGTTACTGTGGCTAGTTCTTTCAAATTGTCAGTTCCAGGGGTGGCCAGATAACAAAGTTCGAAATATTATACACAATAAAACAGAAGCATTTGTTCTGGCATTTTCAAAACTCCTATCTGCAGCTCTGGCTATGACTCAGAAAGGCTTGATAGAACTGAGAAGGATTCAGAGATGGGCAGAAAAATGGGAGGTATGGAATGACACCCATAAGACCAGAGAGTAAACTATAACTCTTTAGTCTTGTTTGGCAGCTGAGGGTGCCACAAAACTAGAAATGGTGTGAAGATAAACAAGGAATAATCAGACATAGCTTCATTTGAATAAAGGGACAACTCAGTAAGACTCTGACAACGAGCTTAAAACGAGTCTTTTTTTTTTAATGCAAGGCATGTGCAATTGATTATAGAATTCATGGCAAAAAATGTCAAGAAGGCCAAAATGGGTTCAAGAAGAGGTTAAATTCATAGAAGTTAAAACTCGGGGACTATGAAACATGATGGTCTGGCTTCTTAAGTCCATAAACTGCTGATTGCCAGAAGCCAGGAGGGTGTATTTGGGAAAGAATTGCTGTAAGCTTACTCTGGCTTTATGTGTTCTTTCCCAAGGCAAGTGCTACTGATGGTCACTGGAGATAGGATATGCATAAGAATGAGACACTGGGCATTTTTACAGCTTGCTTTCCAACAGCTCTAGCTGTCTGACTCCATTTACAGACATGATATTTTGGTAGCACTTAATGATCAATCTACATCCTTGTATTTATTCTGTACTCCTCTCTTCATACACCAAGGCATACAGTAGCCCCGTCTGCCAGAGCATCATCCAGGAACTAGAATAGTTACCTATTCAGTGCAACTCCATGAATTTCATGAGTGATTGCTTTGTGAGGTGCTGATCCCAATTCTGTTTCGTCTCTTTTGCAACATCTATACACTCACTTCAGCTTCGCTTGTGGTTGCTTTAATCATCTTGGAAGCCTTTCCCACTTCTATTTGTTGAAGTTATTTACTGTTGTTATCTAGGTAATATAGCTGTTGCGTTCCTAGTTGGGACCATGCTCTTTCCAGCCGCTAACAGAAATCTGTTTGTCCACTTTCGGTTTTAAGCATTCCTCCCTTGAAATAATGGGTGGGGGGAATTTCCCGCTTTTGTTGTGAAAGGGATGGAAATG
The DNA here is from genome assembly GCF_964199755.1 of Larus michahellis. Classification (NCBI taxonomy): domain Eukaryota; kingdom Metazoa; phylum Chordata; class Aves; order Charadriiformes; family Laridae; genus Larus; species Larus michahellis. The sequence continues at coordinate 48,791,236 of NC_133902.1, read as the reverse complement.
TGGTGCTCTGGTTCATGTTTGTGAACTTGAAGGAAGTGATACTGTAAGCTGTTAGTTCTGTAAAGCTCCTCTGACAAGTGACAGACAATTGTATTTCACATGGGCAAAATCCATGTCAGATTTTTGTTGTTCTGGATTTTGCTTGTTTAATCCTGTAACTGCCATGAGTGAATTCCAGGTCAATGCCAGTGTCACATTAGCGGTGTGTGAGCCAGTGCAGGGAAGCTGCAGGGGTACGCTGGTTCGTTAACCTCTGTAGTGGTGTGCACAGAAAGTGTGTATATTTTTGCTGCTGACCCAGAGACTGGGAGCAGGAGCTTGGAAGTTTCCCACTACAATCAATAGGAAACCGGCAAGTATTTAGGAATGAGAATTGCTTTCCTTTCTGGTATCTGGCCCACTGCCTGTTTTTGTGATTTATGTAATATTCCAGCTTTCACACTTCTCTCTGTGTGCAGAGGTGACTGCTTTCTTCCGTGGCCATAGATATTAAAATAAAGCTTGCATACAGTGTGAATGTATGCAACTCTAGGCAAGCCATCTTCAGGGAGATGAGGAAATTTTTGTGCTTTCCTAAGAAGGATGTCATGTTGAAAAATGCTGTCCTGAGGAAAAGGAAAGAACTGTAGCTTAAACACAGGACTTTTAAACGAACAAGGCAGGCTTCCTTAAAAAGGACTAGCTAAAGCTTGGGAGCTAAACAGCTATCACAGGTATACTCTATTTTCTATGGCCAGAAGTTTTCAAACTAACTTTCTAGCTTTTGTAGTTGTGAAGAAAGCTTTTAAGGAGTGCAGTAACTGCTGTAGCCATAGCCACCTGAGTTGGCAGGCAGCCTGAAACAACAAGCCTTGAGGTGTGAATTCCTCTCATTCATTCACTGGATGGCTAATTCAAATGGCATTGATACAACTTTAAAGGTGAACGTTAACTGTTTCATTGTGCATCAAAGCAGCTAGAAAAATGGGAGGGTATGTAATGAAGGTGAGTAGTATTGTGTTGGGCAGCCTTTTAACAGCACAGGGTGAGCTGAACACTTGGCTTCCGAGCATCTGTGCAGCCCCAGTCTGCTCAATTAAAGAAATATTAGCTATAGATGAGCAGCGGTGAACAATGGAAAGTATGAAGTGAATGAGGAGAAAGGGAAAAAGAGACCTTTGTCATAACATTTCAAGTGGAGTTAGTCATGTACTTGCCTGCTGGCAGTTTCATGCTCACCGAATTCTTTGACAACTTTGGCATGCAAAACGTTTACCTACTTGCTGGATTTGGGGTTGTTACCTATCTAGTCTGAAGGAGGAGAGACCAATTATGCTTCCTATCTGATAAGTAGAAGTTTATGAGATAGGGAAGTGCATGCTGTATTTTGTTGCTGACAGAAGTAAGGAGTAATTTCTATTTTTCATTTAGCACAAAATTATTAGTTTGAGAGGGAGAGTGCTGCTGTTATGTAGTCTGGCTCAGGAGGAATTGACGTGTCCTTTAAAAATGGTTTTGTGTTCATCTGAGTTAGGGAACATGGAAGAAATTTACTGTATGAGCTTTTGTTTTAAGGCAGTCCCAGCTGCTAAATAACCATTCTGAGAGGCTGAGATGCATCTGAAAGTCTCCTTTCTCTTTCTCTGTATCAAACATGACTTAATTGCTCGAATTAGATTGTTATTGATATTTTCAAATTGCTGTTATGTTAAAGGACTTCAGTATCATAGTTTGGGGAAAAGACCGCTAGCCTCAACGTCCTTCAGTCTGGAATGAAGTCAAGTGGTATGAAAGTAGAAGGGGAAAGTAGGAAAGCTTTCCGAGACATTCAGTGTAGATACATTATCCAGGAAGAAGAGCTCTTGGATTTGCATGGCAGTCAGTTCTGCAGAAGCCAGGAGCAGATAGACATTGGAAACTGTCAACAATATGTGAATATTAATTTGAATATTTATAATTAGTTATAGCAAAATGCTCTTAGGCTGTGTCCTCCCTTCACAGAAGTTTCTTGAAAGCAGCTTGTCCTTGTCATTAATGAAATAGCAGATTTTTGTGAAGAGGCCTGGAAGGTCAAATAGCAGATCTAGTCCAGAATACATTTGCTGGACAAAATAATCTCAATTCTGTTTATTGGGCCTTGAACAGGCCTGCAGTTACCCCAGGAAGTTTTAATCACTTCTGGGTTTGAATTGTGCTGGGCGCCCATTGCTGAGCACTGGCCTTCAAAAATTATGCTGTGGGTTTTTTCCATCCCAACTTGATGGGTTTATTAATGCATGTTCTACCTCTTGTTTGGAGACTCAAAACCACAATGAAACAGGTAGTGCACCTTTCATGTATATACGTAAAACTATGTCAGGGCCACCTTAAAATCTGCCTAGTTTCACACTCTGCTTTGAGTCATTACTTTCCCTGGTGTATCACATGTACTTTCCAAAGGAAGGGGCCAAATGCTGTGAAACTTATTGGAAAGGTTTAAAATCTTTGACCTGTTCTATGTTCCACTTGTTCCTGTTTTTCTTAGACTCTCTACAATTGGTAATTCCATTCAGTCTGTCCCATATTCTTCTAATCAATTCCCTCCTAGATCTTTTTCCATTTGGCTGTTCTTGGAGACTTCTGATCTTGTTGCCACAAACTCCTAAACTGGTTCATTTTCATGACTTGTGTTATAAAATTTTTTAAGAGTGGCCAGAATTTCCCAAACTCTCCGTTCATTTTCCAGTGTCTGGATCTGACAGCTGCCCAGTCCTTTAAGCTGATGCAGTGTCTACTACTGCCCTAATTTATCCTGCTGACCATGCACAGCTAAAGCTGTGCATCCCACCTCAGAGATGGCTGCACTCTAGGGCTGGGTGCAACAATTCACATACAAAACTACAATACCTGGAAAGCAGCTTGGGACAAAAAGGGCACATGAATGTGTCAGATATTAATACCAGTGTTCCTGGAGGCCTTACTTCTCCACAGTAAAACAGGTCCAGAGACTGGCTTTGATTCCCTGTGGCTGAATTCAGCCAAGATCATTCCTATCCAACTTCTTAAGTGACTTGAAAACACTGAAATGAATTGCTTTAAACCCTAATAAGTAATTTCTATTACTGAGAAGGATGTATTCACTGCCAGCATGGTACTGGTGCTGAAAGTGGATTACATTAGCCTTTTGTTTGAAATCAATTGAGTTTACAACTCCACTTCAAAGTCTTTAGAGCTTTAAAATAGAGCCAGCAGAAACTGTTTAACAAGTCAATGCTGCCCTGGGATTTGTATTGTTCTATCTTTAGTTGTGAGAGGGAAAGACTTCATTTTCCTGTACTTTCACTTCACCCATGGAGAGTGGTGCAGAACAATAAGCAGCCTATTCAGTTTTGCCTTACCAGTGGTTTGCTAAGTTTTACCTAGGTGCAAATGCCTCCCTACACAATGAATTGCAATTCCTCCACAGTTTGAGTGCTCTCACTTTAAAGCTTGATTTATTGCTAGATTGCGCTGTTGTTTTGGATTGTTCCACTTTTCAAAACTCTAGTTATGATGAAGAATCCCTTAAAATGAGTTTATGGAACAGTGGAGCCTTTTAGACTTCACACGTTAACTTCTTAATCCTGTTGCACAAAGGGCAGCTCAGCCTTTCACTGACCCAGGGAAAACAAGAGCATTGGTTTAAAGTGTGGATGATACCTTACCATTTCAAATTCATAGATTTCTCAGTCATAGTATGCGTTCCAGTGAAACTAATAAACCAGGAAGCCTTAAACATCAACTGCTTCTTCTGAGGTGGGGGAAGCATTTTCCATAAAACAAGGGCTTCTCTTTAACCCACACACAATGAAAAGACTTGTGTCAACATAAGTAGGCAGAAGAGGAAGCAGAGAGTGAGTGGGTGAGTACCATTTTTTCACAAAATGTTTGTCTTTGCTCTCTCATTTGTGGCTCAAGCAGTGAGGAAGCTGAAGCAAGCAGCAAGGTGTGCTTTACGTCAGTGAAAGGCTACAACAGTCTTGGCCCACTCTTTGAAAATTCCTGAGTTGTTCCAACTCAGGAGTAAAACTTCTGTATTTTTCAAGGGCCACTGGCTTGGAAGGACATGAAACGAAACATCAACTCTGGAAATAAAAATCATAACTGTTTGCTTTTTAGAAGTGAGATCGTTTGATATCTAGTTTGAGGAGAAACTGTAGGAACTGGGTTACTCGGACTCTGTCAAAAATGCAACAGAGAATGAAGAGCAATATGCATTCAAATCAAGCCTGACTCCTGGTGTGTTGAGCATGCAGATTTTTCTCTGGCTCTGCCACAGACTCTAGGAGGGAACCCCAGACAGTTCTGTGTTTCCCCCACCTCTTTTCCCTCAAGGATGGCAGAAAGGGAAGACACAGACTCCTTACCCTCTAACTTTTAAAAGACCTTTTAAATGCATTGCAACACTTCCCATGCATTAAGTCATGTGGAAGACTGAGGTTCATAGCAGGTATGGGATTCGGGCAGAGTCTGAAGCAGTCTCCCACAGTCTCTGAATACCTGTGGACTCCTGGGTCCTGACTCCTTTGGGGTAAGACTTTTTTCTTTGACTAGAAATGACCTCCTTCAGACTAGCCTATATCTTTCCATGAAATGCTTTAGCCATGACAAAAGTACTGTTTTCTTTAAACTGTTTTGCCAGAAAAGTCCTCACTTGTCCCACCCCTTCCCATTAACATCCTGTTTTTTTCAGAGGAACATGAGACCTCAGTTGTCCTGTTCTTACACATGATACCTCTGACATGTAAGACATGTAACACAAGGCTCTGCCTTGTTGCACAAAGAGAAGCAAAGTTAGAGTAGTCTGGCAGCATGAAGCGCTAAAGTTTTGGACTGCCCGTGGCATTTGCTGCTCAGAGCTTCCTTGTTCACGCACCAAGTACTAGTGATGGAACCAGATATTGGGGGGGGGTGTGTGTGTGTGTGCATAAGTGATAGATAATGGATAAAGCAGTGTGCATCCCTCGGTAACTCTTGTTTCTATAAAGCATGGATACAGATTTGTTTCCTCAATGTTTCACAGCACTAGACTAGCAAAGACAAAGAAGTTTAAATATCAAGTGAGCCAAACTTGAATTGGATTTTATACTCTGGACATTTATCTTATGATTTTTAATGTCTCTGTGTTCTAGAGTGCGTAGGATTGATTTTTGCTTTTTCCTGAAGACTTCTGCAAGGGAGGGGCAGGATGGGGGTGGGGGAAGTAAGAAACCCAGACCTTGTGCTTAGATCTTGGAAATACATGCTAATATCACAAAATGGCTTTGAATGAACAATAACTGATACATACAAACAGTTTCTTTTGTTGGAGTGCAATTTGTGTCTTAACACAAGCTCTCCATTATCAACACCGGTTTCCCCATACTGATACAGAAGATGCATCAGTGCCTCATGCTGCCAAGCACTGTGGTTTTTCAGAAGGAAGAAAAAGACTTAATGCTATTTGTTCAACCCAGCCAGAGACCTACTGTTTATAATCTGAAATATCATAAAACGTGTTTTCAATTACCTCATGCATATTTTTAAAGAATTAAATTTCCATCAAAGGATTTTGTGAGCTGTTTGATCTCACTGTGTCTAAAGAGCCCAATCTGACTGGAGATAGTTTTGTCTGAACACATACAGCACAGTTGTAACAAATGTACCCTTTGAGTGTATGTGACTTTAAGAGAAATCAGTCAATTCATTAGTGAGAGAGGAGGACGGTGGGGGGCTAATTTCCAGTGTTAGCTGTGAAATGAGTAGCTAAAGACTGGATGTGCAAAGGGACTATGGTTCTTTGTGCTATATAGATGACTTAAGCTTTTGTTTTCTTCTGCGTTAATCTGGATATAGTATTCCATTTTCCAGACATCTTTGTGTGAGACAGAGCCCTACCCTACTGTGAGAACCTGTAAACAAAAGATGTAGTATTATTTTTTTTTGTTGCACTGAAAAAAGACTGCTTGTGATGCCATTGTGCTAGGCTCTGTACGAGCACACAGATTCTTTGCACTGGATGGATTTCAATTCATAAACCAACGATAAAAAGCAGAAAAAGAGGAAGAAAAGTTAAATTGTATTATCCAAAAATAGTGTCAGATGATTGAATTCCTACTACTTGATCGTTCTGCCTGCTAGACCATGTTGTCTTTCCAGTGTCAGGGTCTAAACAGTGTAATGATGGAATTCAGATTTCTGCTGCTTCTGGATGGAAACTGCATTTCCTAAATTAGAAAAGCAAGGCAAAATATTGAGAGACCACAGTTTTGCTTTCTGTGCTGATACATCTTATGCAAAGAAACACCTGGAAAAATTAGCTTAGGTATCAAGAGTGATAATTAGTCCAGTGGATTAGCATGCTCATGTTGCTATTTTAACCTTGGATCTGGCCTGGATATGTCTATAGAATACTGTATTGCCCTGATTAGGCTTACATGAGATGTAAAAACACCTTTCCTGTTCCATTAAAGTAGCTGTTATGTCTCCTTTATCAATTCAGCTATTTAGAAGTCATTTTTCCTGCTGCAGTCAAGCATATATCGTGGCTTTCGATCTCTTTTCCCGTCATCCTTTATTTTGGGGGCATCCTGATATGAAAGTAGAGTTTTTCTTACACATCATGCTTCTTCACAGCACTTACTGCTCACCTTAAATCCAGGTCTTGTTTCGGTTCAACTGTAGATTGGGTAGGCATTGATATTGCTCTTTCCGTGAAGAATTTTCCTAATGTCCAGCCTAAACCTACCCTGCTGCAGCTTGAACCCATTCCCTCTTGTTCTGTCGCTAATTGCCTGTGAGAAGAGACCAGCACCAACCTCTCTACAATGTCCTTTCAAGTAGTTGTAGAGAGTGATGAGGTCTCCCCTCAGCCTCCTCTTCCTCAAGCTAAACAGTCCCAGCTCCTTCAATCGCTCCTCGTAAGATTTATTCTCCAGGCCCTTCACCAGCTTCACTGCCCTCCTCTGCACTCGATCCAGCACCTCGATATTTCTCTCCTGTTGAGGTGCCCAGAACTGGACACAATACTCAAGGGGTGGCCTCACCAGTGCTGAGTACAGGGGGACAATCACCTCCCTCCTTCTGCTGGTCACACTATTTCTAATACAAGCCAGGATGCCATTGGCCCTCTTGGCCACCTGGGCACACTGCTGGCTCATGTTCAGCCACTTGTCAATTAGAAGCCCTAGGTCCTTTTCTGCCAGGCAGCTCTCCAGCCACATTTCCCCAAGCCTGTAGCGATGCATGGGGTTGTTATAGCCCAAGTGCAGGACCCAGCACTTGGCCTTGTTGAAGCTCATTCCATTAGCATTGGCCCATTGATCCAATCTATCCAGTTCTCTCTGTAGAGCCTCCCTTTCCTCAGGTAGATCAACACTCACGCTTAATTTGCAGTCCTCTTTTAGAAAGCTAAATTTATCTGCATTTAACTAATTAATGAAAGTGCATACTATACCAAGTTAAACCGAAATTAAGTTGGGAGCACTTAATTACATGTGTTTGTGTGGTGGCATTTGACCCGTCTTTCTGCTGACACTGTAATTGTTACTTTGGAAATGCCTATGATATTACATATAGATGTCAGGTAGAAAATAAGCAGCAGTAGGTGAAGCCTTAAAAAGACAAAGAGCCTTTCTATGCAGATGTCATCCCTACTAAGAAGAAGGAAATAAAAAACCAGACACTCTGTATAGCAACAGCATGGTTGTATCTAAACAGAAAGGGGCCTGTTTTTACAAAGTTTCCAGCTAGTGATAGTAGAGGCAGTAATGAGATACAGAACTGCTTTCCATCTTACTCTGCCAATTCAGCTCCAACAAAGATGCCAATAAGTTTCCATTTATGAGTTTTTCAGTAGAAAACAGCTTTAGCAAAATCCCTGCTCTTTTTTCCTGCTGAAATTGTCTTTCCCAGTTTGTGATATTTGCTACCTGTTTGACTGTCATTAGCATGAAGCAATGGAAGATTTGTATAAATGATATGTATGGAAAATCCCTAAATCATTTGCTAGCTGTTTCTTAGTATTTCTGGAAGGGAAAGTGGCGACATCTCTAGGGATGGTTTTTCTATCAGCTGGACCTTCACTAATGTGATTTAGCAGGCTAAATGCTCCAAATAAATCCAATGCTGGCATTGATTGCATAAGAGGTGAATTTTGTTCATTTATTATTACATCAGTAAACCCCAGGTATTCGTTTTCAAGAGTCAGTGGAAATGTATTAAATTCAATACTTATTTTTATCCACACTGTGTTTCAAATAAGTGTTTCTATACAACACATACAAAACCATTAATGTCTCCTGACCTTTGCTTCTGCTGAGATTTTACGGGAAATTCCCTTGTATCAGAAGAACCCTGACTGCAGTATACCGTGTTCTGATTCTAGGTGAGTGGTTAATTCTAAGGACTTATTGACACCATGCAAGCCTCAGTGGGGCAGAGCATTTTTTTCCTTGTTTGTTTGTTTTTTATATTTGTTTTTTGACCAATAATGGAAGGAGCACATATAATAATATGTGCTAGTCTGGATCTTATTGCAAGGCAGACTCGTGTTTGCTAACAGTCACTTGTTAATTGTGTATATGGGAGCAGAATGTGGGTCACAGAAAATGGGATGTTACATCTGAGAAAGCTTTGGAAACTTTTTTGGGCTAGTACTGGATAAACAAGGAAATAAGGGCTGTCATTGTGGTGCTGTAGGCGAGAGATCTGATTAAGCCCTTACTGAGATGTAGAGAAGGGGAAGAAACATCAAGGAGGAGAGAGGTGGGAATGTTACTTTTTTGTAACACCACAGAGACCATTATACACTTAACCATATCCAATTCTAGTAGCCACAATTCACAAAGGATGCTGACATTGGAAAAGATTCAAGAAAGAGATAAAAGAATGATTCACTGTCTGGAAAAATGCCTTGAAGCCAGAGACTTCAGTCCATTTAACTTTTGAAAAGGATAAAAATGTGACTCTGATTATAATTGTACCTACCTGGAGAGGTTAATGATAGTAGATAGAATTAGGTAGGATTAGACCCAGAGGTTGCAAACTGAAGGAGAGTTTAACTCTTGCTAGAACTGAGATGAAAAAATGTTTAAAGATCTTAAAAAAAAAAAAAAAAAAAAAAAAAAAAAAAAAAAAAAAAAAAGCTGTAGAAACATCTTAGAGTGACTGGATGCCTTCTCTAAAGGATCTTAAATAAGTGTTGGAGTTCTTGTATGATTTCTTTGGGCCATGTCCCACCAAGCTCAGACAAAATGGAATAATCTCTTCTAACTTTGAACTCAGTAAAAGTTCTGTTGCCAGTTTGAATTCAGTTCAAACTGACAGTTTGTGGTCCAGTTTATAGTCTATCTGAAAACCTATTAAGAATCTAATTAGTGTTGTCTTATTTTTGGAGGACAGATATCTGTTATAAAGCATCCTTGTAACTGGTGCCAAGGGAAAGCCTCATTAGAGCCTATGTGACTTTGATAGTTAAGTTCTCTATTGTCACAATATTGCTTTAACTCCTGAGTTACAGCAGGCTGTCATCCTGTAAACCATGTTGAAATACTCATAGGCCAAATGAAGGCTAGAATATCTGTTTGCTTGTACTGTAGCACAGGTAAGCTACAGAAAAGCTGGAGTGTACAGCTAGCCTTAGAGCACAGAATGGGGACAAACTTTAATCGCACGTCTGCAGTTTTTGAAAACTCACTTTGGTCAAAAATGTTATGAGTGAGTGAGCACAAGCGTGTGTGTCTGCCCAGACCATGATTAAGTGTGAGATTTGCGTAGAAGAATCAAGGGAAGCTTGTGTTAGTCTCTTTTGTGTGGAGCAGAGGAACGTAGGGAAAACTCAAGCTTAATGAGAGTGATTTGGGTTATTTTGTCTACTGTAGTTGTGACCTTTAAAAACAATAATAGTAACTTGACTGAAGACAGCCACAAAGAGCAGCTGGATAATATTTACTGTTAGGTGTGTCAGCCACAGGAAGGCCTACTGTCTCTTTCCATCAGGGCTATGGGTAAACTGGCACTCTCTTAAAATGCCTCACATCTCAGCTCATACTCAAATTGAAACACAAAAGAAGAATAAGCTCTCTTTATCCTCAGCCTGCCTGAGGTGTCAGCTACTGATAATGAAAATGTATGGTATTGCTTAAGGAGAACAACTTATTTTTGGTGTAATTTGCAATCTTTTAAAGAGACTTGCCAATGTATCAGTTACAGGTAAGCCTATATAACATCTAATTAAGAACATATTGATCTGAATTTGAGAAAAGAAAGCTGAAAAGCAATCAGGGTTTATTAAGCAACATTTTCAAGAGTAACAGCATGGTATTTCCACCATCGCGTGAAAAATTGGCCTGTGCTAGTGCTTTTCATGTAAACACATTCTCTCCACCCCCCCCCCCCCCAAGTAACCTTATTGCATGAGACTGTTTGTTCCAAAATACACAAATCATTCTGGGTGAACGCTATAAACTTTATCTTCTTTGTTTTGATTGGAAATGGCTTTGGTCTCTCTGACACATAGAAATTGAATAGTCTGGTGACTGGCATCGTGGAGGAGACTTTAGGTTTATAAACTGCAGTTAGCAATATACATGGAAGAAGGGTGCATCTGTTTTCTTGGGCATTCTAGGGAACAGATCATCTTCAGGGAGGTGGCAAATTCTTTTGTATGTATGCTGTCAGTTTCTACATATCACTCTTCTTGCAGACTTTTTGAATGTCTCTTGAAAATATCCAGAGAGAAGGGGTCACACAACATGTTTTTAAACAGTTTTTTGCTTCATCTGTGTTCGCAAAGCTAAAGCATACAAACAGCAACCCTGAACATTTTGCTGAATCCCAGTTTAGGAGACAGATGCACATAGTTGATATTCTGCACTAGATGCATCTTAGGCTGAATTTTATTCCCTATGATAGGGTATCATAAACCTAACACCACCAGGCTTGACTGAAAAGAACAGTGATTATTCTGTGGTTTTTTTAATATACAAATCTGTTGTCTAATGGTCTTACATCCTCTATTTGCAGATTGCTTGGTAATGTATAGAAGATAGTCTGTTTCTGGCCAAGGTATTTACTTTCTTACCAGGCAGGTTGTCTCGTTTGTATTTGTGCTATTTTCCTTATATCTTTTTTTCTGCAAAGTTCTAGGTGTAGCAGCCACTTTAACATCTAACCTGAGTTAGCTATTACAAAGGAAAAGAGGAAGCTGGATTATATTTACCATTCTTCTGTACCTGTTAGCTCTGAATGGGGCATGATACTGCACTAGACTAATCCCAAGTCTTATTTTATTAGCAAAGCACCAAAACCAATCTAGGTTTGAGCTAGGGGCAAAGACAATGGCTGAAGCACTGAGATTCAGCAATGGCACATTATAGTGGATATGGCAACGCACTGTCTACATTGGATGTAGAGACAATGAGGGGGGAGGAGAGGTTCTCCTGTGGCCAGGCGTGCTGTTAGAAGTGGGAAACACTTTTCATTGTACAATGTTCAGGGAAGAAATAAAATATTTCTTTGGGGAACTCAGTGTACGAGGGAATATTATTCTAGTTATCGAAAATCTCATGGGTACTAGGAGTGGTTCAGGCTTTTTTTTCTTTACAGGGAGTGGCATATATTTTTGCCAGACATGGCTCAGCTCTGATTAATCTAAATCCTGATTAAAGGAAAGTTCACTATATTTTGTGTGTGGACTTTCCTTCCCTGCCCCTTCCACCATCCAAGATCCCTACAGTGCAATAAAAAGAATACAGGCTCCCTTTAAGAGGCTACATTAAAGGAACTACACGTCTTCAAAAAACTGATGCAAGTCTTTGTAATCCTTTCAGTCCACTCTTGTGAATGTCTGCTTCTCAAGCGGATTCAGAAATCCGCAAAGAATTCTGGATAAACAAGATTATATTATGTAGTGAATAAAAGGAGAAGCAATGAACTACTTTAGGCATTAAACATGAAAATTCTAGACTAAAACACTTTTGCAAATTATAGTCTTATCAATTTTTAAACTCCTGAAAGGTCTGAGGTTCTTCTTTTTCTTCCTTTTAAGATTATAAATCTAATCTGGTATAGCTGCCTTCTGGTTAAAGGGATGTCAATGATTGCATTTTTAGTTACTGTATTTTCCACTATTCACTTGTGTCTGGACCTCTAAATAACATCTGTATAAAACTCTTGAATGCAGTAGCCCCATTGCTGTAGATTTATTAATTCAGTACAGTTTGAATCTTGAGTCCTTTAAAGGGCTGTGAATTAAGTTTGCAATGAATTTCCATTTTCCCTATTATTGGGTGATGTCATTGTAGGCATAAAGAAAGAATATGAATATAGATGGAGCAGCCAAAATTCATAAGAGCAGAAGATGTTATTTTTTTTGTTTGGATTAGAGGTTCATTCCAGAGAAGTAAGTACATTTTTCCAGCATTTAAAGCCATTAGGTTTTTATTTAGTGTTGATTTTCACAAGTTTTGGCACCAGTGAGGGGTCAGGAGCTGGCAAAAATGGGTTATAAGCAGGTATTGCTTAATCTGTTTTCTCTGTTGATGCTGCAGTACTTCCACTACAGAGCCAATCTCTTGATCATCCCTGTAGGATCAAGTACAGATATTTTGATCCTCCAACAGCTGTAAAATCCTGATTTATTTGTGGTTTCACATGTCCAGTTTGTGTTACAGTGAAAAATACACTTTTTCAGCAAGAAACAAAATAGCAATTATACTGAATGAAGGCAAGTCAAGATAGCTCTTGGTATTCTGAAGAAACTCAGTAGTTCAAGTTACATATCTCCTTTTCTGTCTCAAGCTAGTAGAAACGTATAATGTGCCAAGAACAGTCAATAGCTTTTCGTGCTTTTAAGGGAGGAGGTGCTTTGGTGCAGGGCTGTCAACAGTGGCTTAACTGCATCTTTTTGGTTGGGCTTTTTTCCCCTCTTTTTTTTTTTTCATCTTTATTCCTGTGATGTCGGGGGGTTAGAGGGATACAAAAGGCTTCATCACTTACTAATTGTCTTGTATGCATGGTCTCATTAAGAGAGAAAGCTGGTTAGAGGTGTAGTCTGGGTGCTGACAGTGCAGACGCCACCTCCTTGATCATGCCATCACTCCATCACTATCCCTGCCAGTTACAAAAGACTGCATGATTCTTCAATACTGAAAATATACCAGTTTCCAGAATGATAATGTAGTACGTTTATTAGCATAAAATTTACCTCTGTGTTTTTGGGGTGTTATTGGATATGTTATTTTTTTCTTTTGATAAACTTTCTCAGTGACTGAGATTTATCATATACTTTCTTTGAAGCAGCTGATATGCAGGCATAACTAGGATGTTTAGGGGAATCCATCCAGTTCAGAAAGTTGGGTTGAGCCAGGAAGTTAAGCCATTTGTTAGGATGGAAAATTAATACTCTGAAGCTCATCTTGATTGTTCTCCTTTAAAAGAGTGGAAGACATTCATATGCGCTGCTTTTCCTTATTGGTTTGTGCTAGTAACCTCTGTGAATAAATGATAACGATTAAATTAAAATCTGGCTTTTAATACTGAAGAACCGAATGCACTGCACTTGGCTCAGCTCAAGAGAAATCAGTATGCTATGGCTAATTCTCTTCTCAATGGGAACAGAATGAAAAATCATGCTACAGAAAGCAGATGATTGCAGAAGGTGCATTAACAGGAAAACTACTTGTCCTGGGAAGAATTTACAGCTGTAAATCTAGCTCACACTTCACATTTCTTACTCGGATTTATTAAAGAAAGGCTTGGTCTTTTAAGCACATTAGTCTCGAATACTACATATGTAGTAGTGCAAACAAGTTGTATGTTTTCTTTATAGTCTCCAAAGTATTTTGAAAACACTGAAATCTTTTTCTGGTTAAATAATTTTTGATTGTTGAGCGTCTGGTGTAATGGTAACCATATGGCCAAAATGATGATGTTCTTTTTTGCTAGAAAACATGTTTCCTTGTAAAACATAACTAATAAAGTGACCCGTGAGAGCAGAAAAGGAAATGGGAAGAGAGAGAAAAGGTAAACCCAAACAATATGCAAACGCGGGTTTCCTTAAGCTCTTTGGGTCGGAGAGTTCAAGTTAACAGATGTCTTTCTGCAAGAGGCGTTGTAAAGGGTTTTCTTCCTAATGCTTTAACTAACAACAGATTTGCCTGATTATTTATTATATTTATTTGTAAGCAACGCAAACCAGTTTCAACCTGTGGATGAACTGAGTAGCTCGGAGCAGATGTCTCAACTGTGTTTGTGTGGTTAGATTGTATTGGATATCTCTTCCTTAAACATGTCAGCAGTGTCTTCCTTAAACATGTCAGCAGTGCCCCCGCTCTGTGTTACAGTGGTGCTTTTCGTGCCCTGTAAGTTCCGAATCAAACATTGCCATTAAAGCATTTGCTTTTCTCAATGTTTGCTTCACTCAAATGCAAAAATATTGCAAAGGATTCAGTTCCGTCTGATGCCAGTAATACTGCATCTGAAGACTTCACAGGACCATGTTTCTCCTGACTGAAAGCTGTACTAAGACTTTATGTCCTTGTTCCATGGTTGTTGCTTCATTTTTATTTCTGCCCAGGTGTGCATACTTAATATTACTTATCTAAATAGACTCACGAAATTCATAGAGAGCTTTGTGTGCGCAATGCTGTGCAGCAAGCAACGAAGCTTGCAACAAAGCCCTTAAGGAAAGGGACTGGCGTTAACTAGGAATAGCACTTAGGGAAAAATGGCTGGTATTTTCAAACTAGAGGGCACACTTGTAAGCTTTATATGGTTTGCATTTATTTGTTCCACTTATTTAACTAACAATTCAAATTTGCCACTGATTTTTTTTTTCCCCACAACTTAAAATTATTTTTTAAAAAAATCTATGGTAGTTTACAGTTAATCAACTTCGTGGTCTTCAAAGAATGGGGAAAGAAGTAACTTTGTGAGAGCACCGGCAGCTTGAAGGGGCTAGAAACCTGAAAGTAGTCATTTATCTATTTTTCATCCTTCACCTTTTCTCCTGAAGTTACGTGTCTTTGTGAGAAGCCTGTTAGTTTATTTTGCACACTGACAATCCTTATCTTGTTGGAAGAGTAAGGACATCTAACAGTTATTTAAATGACACGTAATTTTTTTGCCTCTAACAGACCATTTTTGGCTCTGGTGATTTGAATCTTTCATGCAGAAGATATAGCAGCTCTGCACAAGAGGGGTTAAAACATAGGCAGCACTTCAGTCTAAAGAAAGTAGTAGTTAAAATACACATAGTTAGGGGATATCTGGCAGAAAGAAAGCCCACAAAAATCCTTTTCTACACTCAGAGATTTATAAGATACCACAGGACCTTCCCAAAGTAAATTTAAAATATTTTAAAAATGCAGCAAGACATCACGGAAGTTATCACTAGCACTTTTTTAAAACTTAGGGTAGAAAGACAAAGAACTTAAACGTTTAAGAACAACAAAATCCAAATCCCCTAGTCCTCCGAAACGATTGCTACTTTAAAAATAAAACAAACGCACCTGGGGAGGAGTGTTTCATCAAATACTCTTCCAACAATCTCCAGTTACTGCAAGAATACTTTCCACTTCTCTGGATGGATGTCTTGCACACGAGAATCTGAAAGCGTAACTGATGAAGTTTGCCAAAAGTCATGATCAAAAGTCTGTTAAACTGGGGGAACCTTCCCATTCAGTTCAACAGATCCTGAATGCGAGGTATTAACCCAATTTTAAGTTGCAGCAGGCTAAATACTAAAGCAAGTAGGAAGTTATTCATTACGTGACCAATTTTCACTACTTGTTTTAAACTTGCAGCCCTTGGCAATATCATGTCTGTTCCTTGACAGAATTAAGGCCTGGTGTCTAATTAAAAAAAGTTTAGTATTCCAGTCTTCAGCTGATTTGTCTTTCTACAAGAAAGTAGAGAACAACTTAGGCTGTTTCAAGGACTTAATATTTAAAAAGGAATAATATTGACTTCTAAAAAAAAATACTTTATTTGATCAGGTTTTCACAGCAATTACTGTTGTATTGTTATCTTTCTGTGATCCAGAAAAAACAAACCAAACAAAAAAACCCAAACCAAACACAATTGTTTTCTGTATTCTCTCTCTCTCCTTATTCTAGTTTGGAAAAACATTATTTTGAATACCTTTTGGGCAGTGAATTTCTATTTTTTTCTTTTTTATGCTCAACCATATAGGAAGGATAACCCACCCCATCCCCCCTGGACAGAAAACTAACTGCTAGCATAATAACATGCAATAATGAATAATTGAAGATTTCTTGTGTGCTAGTAGAGGAACTTTCTAGCAAAAAGTTACTCTGAATCTTGATTATTTTTTCTTTTATTTTTTAAAAAATTGGCTAGTATTTCTAGTTTAGATCATTATCACTTCTGGATAATGCAAAATGCATATGCTGAATCCAGGAAGGGTTTTTTAAACAGCTTAAAACCAAGATTTGCTCTCCTGTGGCAAGTGCTCTTGATCATCAACAGGTCTGTGTCTTGTCTCTTCAAAGACTTATCTGCTAATTTTCAGTCACTACAATGGTATTTTGGTGCTCTTCTCTCATCTCTTCAAAGTAATGCTAAGTGGAAGTAGCCATCACTAGTGGTGCTTTATATAGAAAGTCTCTAAGCTTATAAAGCAGAAGAGCAGAAGTGCAATTGGCACCTTTTCATAACAGGGTCTTGAAGATTTGAGGTTGGTGCATGAATCCAGTGTGACTGTAGTTCCTGTCTCCTTTCGATGTGAGAGGAGATAGCCCTGCTGCTCTCCTGACATCTGTTACTGTCCTGTGCTGCCCTGAGGCAACGGAGCATTGCTGAGTGTTGATATTTCCATTATTCCCTTCTTGCTTCTAAATCCCTTTGATCATTGGATCCACATGGTTGAATGCAAGTGGAATTAATATAATTTTAAGCCTCCAGGCTCATTCAATTTAGCATGTCTCTTCCTTCATATGTATTCAATATTAGAGCCTCCTGTTGAACTGAAACCAAATACAGTGTGTTTGTCTGCTTAATTCACTTTACAAGCTCTTAAGATTCTATGCTGCTGTGTCCCAGCTAACATATGTTTAAAAAAACTAGGAGAAGGCTACCTTCATTTTTTTTGTGGCTTTGTGTGGCACAGGAGCAAAGCAGTCACTTGCTGAATCGGACCAGTAGTTTTTTCAGTTGAAAAACAATTATTGGGACTAGAGCGGCAAGAATCCCTGCAGCTTTACCCATACAGGCTCAACATGGATCTGTTTTATCCCGTTTCTTCTTGATGTGGGTTTGCATTAAGCTTGGGTTTCAAATTCAGAGAAAAGCCAATATTGGAAGGAAAAATTTGCTGTGATTAGGGGTGGCAACGATAACTGAAATGTTTGCCAACCTCAGGAAACTGGCTTAAGTTTTAGACTTACAAGAAATCATTTAAAATTGGGCAATTTTCTTCTTTATTCAAGTTTTTTTTTCAAATGATTTCCAATTGTGATATCAAAAACCTGCAAAAATTGGTTTACTTCATATTTTCTCCAAGACCTCTTCATGCATAGCACCAATAAATCCAGATACTGTATGTCTTTTCCAGGACAGGAGAAAC
This sequence comes from Larus michahellis, assembly GCF_964199755.1. NCBI lineage: Eukaryota > Metazoa > Chordata > Aves > Charadriiformes > Laridae > Larus > Larus michahellis. Next base: position 48,773,673 of record NC_133902.1, on the reverse strand, counting down.
TACCCCTTTGTAGTAAGTTGTTAATAATTGTATCAGATATCTCATGGGCTTAGATAATAGTGCTGGGAAAAGCTGCTCACGTCTGTTGAACTAACATACCAATTCTTATTTGGAATTCTGCTGCATCCTGTAATTGGTTCTTGCTGTTATTCCCTATTAGAAACTTAAAAAATAGAAAATAGATGGAAAATAGGGCAGTAGCGAGTCTTTTTGGTATCTCTCCTGACTGTAGGAATTGCTCTTGCTTTTATTTCTTTCTTTTTTTTTCTGACTCCTCAAGAAGGGGATTATTTTTCTTTGTGTTTGTGAGTCTGTGTGTGCCTGAAATACTGATGTTTTGGTGAACATACCGTGTAATGTCATCTTCTAGAATCCTAGAAAACCTGTTTTCTTTGTCACTTGTCAGGCAAACCTTTCAGATGTATGCTGTAGAATCATACATAAGCATCATCGCTGCCTGTGATCACTTGGACAAATGTCCTCAAAACAAAACTGCATCTGGCCACGCATTTTAAAGCTTTAGAGCGTGTTGTGGTATTTGCTTTAATAACAAAGCATAAAGCTGCAACAGGCACCTTATGACAACTTTGCATAATTTCTATAATATATTTTATAGTCAGTCTGTATTTCTGAATGCCTAAACAGCTGCTTGCTAAGGGCTTCTTATGTAGAAATTGTCTGTCATTCCTGGTCATACAAAGTTGACATGAATGACACTTGTTGTGCAAATAGTAAAGATGATTAAAAAACAAAGACTCAGACCCTACTGATTTCTTGCAGCAGGGTTTTGATCTGGAGTTGTCAAACGTACTTTTAAAAAAAACAAGTCTTGTAGCCATCTCCAAGGTGAAGAGCATCTCGTACCAAATAGGAGATACATTGAGAGAATGGAGGCAGGAAAAAGTCACAGACTGAGAGAGAATCAAGATCAGAAACAGAATCTGGTAGTTTGGGCTCCCTGTCCTCCCTTCAAATTAGTAGATCTTGTGTGGACTTTGCCTGGATTACTCTATTTAAAGGTTATCTATTAAAGCAATGAAAAAGATGCTTTGAAATATCTCCACTATTTGAAATATCTCCACTATTTGAAAACAGGACCTAATCTAAAGAAGAAACCTCTTGTTAGCTACTCTACCTCTGGTTTCAGATAACCTAGTCATTCCAAATATGAGGCTATTGCCTCACAGGCAGAAATCATCCATTGTCCTGTACCTCACCAGGCAGACTCCTGGAGGCATATTTTTTCCTGCCAGATAAGAAATAAAATAAATAATGCAGGGTCATTGTGATTGCAGGTCTCACAGAACTGTAGTCCTGTAGTTCATGATTAATTAGTTTACATTGAGCTGCCAGAACTTTTATAGAAAAGATGTGCTACCAGATGTGCTTCTCATATGGACTCACTGTATGTCTTCACAAAGGTAATTCAGAGCTCAGGTTTGAAGCTGATGTGGCAAAGGTGCATGGGAGAGATCTAGCTGATGGGGGAAAAAAGAAAAAACAACAACAACAAACACCAAACACCCCCCCCCCAAAAAAAAAAAAACAAAACAAAAACAACAAAAAACCCCACAAAAAACCCCCAACCCACCCAAAAAACAGAAACAAAAAACAAAGTTTAAAAACTAACACAGCTGTGGCTACATTGTAGCAGGCAGCAGTGTGATACTGTGCAAAACTGACTAAGCAGCAGCACAGGGGAATGCACGATTCGACTAACAAGTAAATATTTTGCAGCACTTTTAGCTGGGGACTGTGGAGACATGTTGGCAGGGAAGGGATCCATGGCCATCAGAAGTAGTAGCAAAGTGATTGCGGTTACAGGAGAAGTAGGAACGTTATTTGTGGCGTAGGGAAGTCTTCCTGTAATGTGTGACATCCTTATGCTGTTTGTCGGAGCCTGTGTGACAATGCATTGCTGCGGCTGGGTGATAACGAACTCCGATGCTGTGGCATAGTAGGAATTCCACTACAGACCTCTAACTTGCTATGCAAAAAGGTCTTTGTGCTTTTACTGCTGTCTTAGCTTCCTGTGCTATGGATCCTAGAGGTAGTTAGTGAGGGTTTAGGATTTGCTGATACTTGTAAAAAAAAAAAAAAAAATTGCTATATTGATTTGGAGTTTAGTGATGCATGCATCTAGTCTACATATTCATATGGTCATATTTTTATTAATTACCTTATGTTTATCCCTCCATCTTCACGGCTAGATTCCTCAGCAGCTATAACTGATAAAAAAAAATATACCTGTTAAAAAAAAAATTCTCATTCTGATGCCTTTGGATGTAATTTAGTTCTCTTCCCCCCTCTCCCCCCTCCCCCCCTTGAAATAGTTGGGTACTTAGGTGCTTGGTTTCTCTTCGTGAGCGTTTGTGCTCATAGCATTTTCTCAACAATCAATTATTTTGGATGTGATTTTGGAGGCATCTTTAAAAACTGAAGCCTAAGCATTCCATGATCAGCAGACTTGGATATGTATCACATGAGGTGCAAATATTCCAGGAATTTCCTCAGCAAGACCGATCTATGAACTTTCTGTTTGTGTACCTTTGCGGTTTTCAGTGCAATGATTTCTACTCTCTATTTACTGGCTCCAGATATAGATTATCCTTATAATTGTCTCTTTTTGGAAAACACTGTTTTAATAATCACCACAAGAAAATGAAATCTTGTGCAACTGGCCACAGAGCCCTTTGCTAGAATTGTGTCTACGCTGTATCTGTAGGTCCACTGGGAAAAGCAGTTTTCTGTCCTTCGCTCTTACCCCCTCAGTTCTGGTTTCTAGATTCGCGGCATGGAGATTTTTTTTTGTCTAAAAGGGGAATTTTGTGGTTTATAGAACTCTCATTCCAACTTGACACTTTCTGTGAAATTTCATAGGGTAACTTTCTGGTTGTTCCTGGTATAGGAAAAGAGACTCTGCTTAAAAGGAAAATGGTATGGATTTTATTGATATCTTCTCCCTTTCCCTCTCCCCAAGCTTTAAAAAATTCTTTGAACTTTTTAATCCCACTGATACTAATCAAAGATCAGGTTTCCAATTTCTTTTGTTATTTCCAAGTTAATCAAGAACCTCTTGTTCATTGACACCTTCTAGAACTGAGGCGTGCTGTTACTCTTTTAATTGATAAATGCTATCCCAAGGCACATCTGGTTTGGAGATTCTCTGCAGTGTTTAAAAGTGCACCCAGTTCTAAACTGGTTTTCGGATCCTGCAGAGATCTGTATTGAGTGCACAGAAGTCTCCTGGCAAGTGCTTGTAAATGAAGGACTTGCCTTGGACCTGGCTCCCTATTCAGGTCTCATTAAAGGCACTGGCAGTCTTTCTACTGACTTCAGCAAATTCGAAGTGACACGATGTTTTGTCTGTTCCTCACTTCAGATATACTACTCATGGAATAAAATGTGTGACCAGGAACAAAACACAGAAACTGGCTGGGTTCTGCCCTCTGTCCTCCATGGCTGAAATTGGTTGTCAGAATAAATTTGACAGAGAGATCAAATTTTAATCTCAATTAGGACTTCAGTATCCTGGTTTGTTAAGAAGTTTCAGTATCTCAGTGTGGTAGTGGGGAGCTAATTTAAGGGGAGGAGGGGGATGATTCCCTTAATCTATCATTAAAGAAGAAATCTCTGTCAGGAACTGCATGCAAAAGGAACTAAAAAGAGAATGGAGGAAACATGAACAAGTTTTGTATATGCAATAGATACAAAAGTTCACGGGTTGTGAAGTGTCAGCAGCGTTTGAAGAACTAGCTTTTTTCAAAATCTTCTGTAATGCTTTATCTTAAAGAGAAGAATGCATTTCTCTGTTTCTAATGTCAACGTTGCACATTTTTATTCACATCTGTGTAAACACTTGGATAATTGGCGTCTTTCTGACCTGCTCACTTTCAGTATTGGCATCCAGTGCGGTTGTTGGGATCTCATATAAAAGAGAATTGCCTTAGACTGGCAACTAGACAGATTGAGGCACTTGGGTGTGGAGAAATATAAAACACTGCAAACAACAAAACTTAAAAAATCGGGGGGTGGGGTGGGTGGGGAGGGGTGAGAAAGACTCTTCAACAACCAACTCTGTGGGTGAAAGTCAGTCAAAAGAAGCTTTTTTGAACCTCGGTCATTCTTGGATTTTTTGTCTGTTCTTACATAAGGTGGGAGGGGGGAAATCAAAGAAAATGGCCTGAAGTTCATTCAGTTAAAGCTGTAGAATTCAACGACAGAGCTATCATGGTTCTCAACCATACTGCCAGTACAACTGAATATTGGTTGGCCTTTGACAGCCTTCATCTTATGTTCTTTGTTATATTCTCTTTGCTGTGTGACCATACTCTTGCCTGCTTCTCAGTGCCTTTCTGCATCCTAAGAGTTGTCTTTTTAATTTCTTGTTGATTTTTTTTTTCCTCCTTATTCTCTTTTTTGCTTTTAATCTCAGTTCTTCCTTTTTTTTTTTTTTCTCTCCTCTGTTCTTTCCTTGATCATCTCTGTCTGGCTGTGATATGAAATGGTATTCACCTCCCATCTTTCACTGCCCATGAGGAGAGGTAGGCCAGTTACTCCCAGTGTGACAGACAAGTTGATGTGACTGACAAGATCAAGCCTCTATATAACATACTCACAAGAGCATCGCAGTGCTATGCCTTGCTCAATTTTGACCTTTTAAAAAGGGATAGGAAAACTTTTGCTTCATGGACATTATGGAAAGATTTTATTATTCCTACCACTTTTTTCCTTGCTGGTAGAGTAAATGTTAGTATTTTCATTGAACAGATATACTGCGTAAAGAGGGGCTGAGGATTGGATGGGGCCCAAATTTCACAAGAAGAGCCATTCTAATGAATTTCCACGCAGAAGGAAAATGGGCCTTTCTTGTGTTTGTCTCCCAGTTGGAAGCAGAGCAGTCAGGACAGACTTGGATCTCAGACCTGAGTCCAACCAGTTTCCTGTTCATACCAGCCCCACTGAAATGTGAAGAGGCTCCAAACCACTGTTTCACATTTGAATCTTCTTTTACACGCACTCTTAAGGCAATAGCTTCGAGAACACGCATTGTGTGCTTTTGTAGAACATAGCTGAAGAAATGTGATGTGACTCAAGTAACTTAGTGCAACTTACAAACCTAATAAAAAGTATGTAAAAACTTTATCATGCAGTGAGGTGTTTTAATGTAACAGGGCAGTTTCTCTGTTTGAAAATAGAAGTGTCTTTAAAGGCAATGATTCCTTTGTCTGCATGTCCCACTGCAGTCTCACATGAAAGCTGTATTCACTTGTTATCAGAAATGGACATTTGGCTGAGATTTGCAAACTGGTGCTTAAGTAAGATTAAACCAGATTCCTTCTGTCTTCCCCCTCCTCACTAAGCTGTGCAGTGTTAATGATTTATATATTGATATTGTTGTTCGTTTCATAGGCTGGTTTTTTTTTTCACTTTATAACAGTTGTTTCTGTTCAGATTTATAGTGTTCTCTACAGAATAATAGCTGTCTTGCTGGTCCATATCCAGCATGTGAAAGTCTTATATTGTAGTCCAAATTTAACATCAATTGTCAGATGAATCATGGAGTCATGGGATTGGAAGGGACTTCATAAGGCCATCCAGTCTTTCCCATGTCCAAAGCTAAATCAGCTGTACATGTCATTCCTGACAGGCATTTGTATGGCTTCCAGCACTGAAGACTCCACGGACTTCTTGAGCAATGATTCAATTTTTATTTATTAATTTTTCCCCTAATGTCTAAATTGTCCCTGGTACAATTAAAAGCTTATGACTTCACATTTTGTTTTCCCATGTACACTGAGAATAAATTTGTCTTCATTTTCTTTGCAGCAAGCTGTGAAGTGTTTGAATATAGTTACCACCTTAACTTCTCTGCCTAGTGGGGCCCATTTGGGGTGTTATTCCATTTAAGAATTAATAAAAAGTGCTACCACTTCTTGTTTGTTTGTTTCCAAAGTCTCCAGCTGCTTCAGGCTTGGAGTGCAGCATGCAGCACTGGATGTGGAACCTTACTAGCCATGAGAAGAGCAGACGGATGGCTTCAGTGTTAGGAGTTGGTCTTGTTTGATTACCTTTGGATGGCAGAGGTAAAATAGAAAAGAAGTGTCCAGCTCAAAGGATACATGTAGGGTTTCACATTTCATCATAACTTCTTGATGATCTCTGGTACAGCTCTCCTGGATGTCACTCTTAAAGCTTTCACTTTCTTTCTATGAATAGAGACAGGAAGAAGGTCACAGGAAGCTGTCCTGTGTCAGATAGGTAATGTGCGGTTGAGGGTGTTGTGGACCCAACTGTAAGCTCATTCTCTCTAGCAGACATTGCTTTATCAGGAAGTTTTGAGAGCTGTTATCCTGTAGAAAAATTTCTTCTGTGATCTAATCGTAGGTGTTCTTGTCAGTGCTGTAACTGTCTGACTGCCTGCATCTTGCAGCAATAAGTATTGCATGCTATCTAGTGCTTTTATGAAATAAACCCAACTCTTTATTAATTAAGAAAAAAATATATTGTCATTGTATAGCCCCATCTTGCATCTAGGCTGTAACTTTTTTGGCAAGGTGGTGTTTCTGTTTGCTTTGCAGTGCTAAATATATTGTTATGGATTGGATTGATGTATAACCAATGATTGTTGGCTTGCATACATGAACAAAACTGCTATTTCCAGAAAAAATAAACTTGCAGGAGAACCTTATCGGTTAGGTTTTCTGCTGACAGTTAATGGGACTTCATAGAATGGAAGGCAGCATGGAATTTGGCCTTGTGCAGCGTATCTCAGCATGAAAAACCAGTGGCTCTTTCAAATGAAGAACCTAATTCCTTTAGTATTAAGTATTTGCAGTATAATTTGAAACTTAGTGATGTTTATCCATGGCCCAGTCTATTCCTGGCTGAAGTCAACAGGTTTCTTTCCAACATTACCCCAGGGTTCACACACCTCAGCCAGTAGAGTGCATGTGTTCATTTTCCCAAATGGCATAGAACTTGGCGGACTTGGGTCTCTTTTTGTTTTTTGAGTTCTGGCTATATTTGAAACTAAAGCACAGAGCAAGACTTACAGGCTAAAAAGTCTGTGTTTTATAAACGACAAATCTTCCATGACTCAACTTTCATGCAATTTTATAGCCCTACTGGCTTGGAAATGGGCAATAGCAACTGGCCACCTGCAGTATCAGCATCAAGGAAAATTAATGTTGTGGTTACTCTTTGAAACCTGGAACCGAAAAAAAGGGGGGGGGTGTTAAAAAAACCGAACAGATAACTCACTGTAATCTGCTATAATGTTCTACCACTGCTAAGACATCAGAAAAATATAACTTTTTCTATAAAAACATTTTATTTAAATCAAATTGTAGGCAGACCTTTCAAAACTTGTCCTATGCTAACTTGCGCCAGAATGAAACTTGTTAGCTCTGATAGAAGCCTTGCTGAAACCTGCACTCAGATAAAAGGAGTTACCTTACAAAAGAAATAGGAAATAAGGTTTTTCTTTCTTTTTAAAAGATTAATTTTTTATTCAGTCCTTGGATCTTTGACATCTGGATTTTACCTTTTTTTTTTTTTTATTGTCTCCTAGCTCGCTAGTCTATTGTCTATGGTGCTTAGTCTTATACTAAATAAATATTTATACTAAGTCATTGAAGCACTGAATCATTCTTCTTTCTCATTCCTGGGAGAGTTAATACATATAAATGACTTCTAAGGGGCTTAGATGGAAGGTACTGTTTAAGTGACAAGTACTGCTCTTTGCGAAGCAGTATTATTGGGTTTGTGTATGTTGAGTATTAAGGTCTGAAGCCAGAGCTGTAGCTGCAAATTTGTGCTTGTGTACTTGAAACTTCATGTTATTATCAGCTTATACTGACACGCTTCACCTCCACGTGGTTGCCACTGGCACTAAAAGTTTTATTCTAGAGTTGCAAGTTACATTTCCAAAAGACTTCAAGCGTCTATTCCAAATGTCTCATCCAAGTCCTCTTAAATCTATAGTCAGCTGGGATTCCCAACTGATCCTCAGATATTCTGTGTTGATCAGCCACTGATGCTGCATGCATATGAGTTGGAGAGAGGAAAAAGGTGGGAAATTCTCATCTGCTTTGTGAAGATGACCAGAAACAAATGTCTTCCTACAGGTTTCTCTGCTACTTGCATCAGTGTATGTCCTGAAAGGTAGCACAGCACTGGGAAAATTGTTTTGCTTCCTGCAAAAATAGGCTAGTAGTCCAGGTCCTCTGTTCAGTGATCAAGGCCATACTCGCACCCGGTAGTCTCCCTGAATTTTAGATGATTGTGGAACACGTGTATTTCTATCATAAACACCGACTTCTACCAGTTATTTTTTTTGTACTTGTACAGCATAAGATACAACTTACAAATTAAGTAGAAGGGTTTATTGGTAAAATGAGGGCTGGTGTGATCTCTCTTTCTTCAGATATTTTAAGTGTATGCTCTGCATATGCTGAAAATCCTTTTTTAAAAGGTATTATTAGAAGTCTGTTCCTTTATGAGGCCAGCTGTCAGTGATGAAATTCAGATTGAGATTTTTAGTCCAAACGTTCCTGAGTCTAAGGTGTTTGGATTTTGGTATATATTGAGTACTAGACATGACCCTTTAAAGGAAAACCAGTAGAATTTTATTGTCAGTGACCTTCTGCTTAGTACACTCAAAACTTTTCTGGAGGGTGCCTTTTTTTTTTTTTTAATGTTGCTTATAAACTAAAATCGTAGCAGGTTTTGAAGTCAGATTGAATTACTCTTCCCCAGTGTGCTTCTATAGGAAGCCACTTTGGAATTGTCAAGAACGAGCCCAACTTGCATCCCATTTGCCATCTGGATTTCCCTCTGGCTTCAATTTGCTGCTGTAAAATAATTCTTAGGTATGGATGCTGTACTGAACCTGCCCAACGCATGTCACATTTAGTTACTCATATTTCTTATAAGATAACAGCTGCAAAGAAGCTGTGTTTCTTGTGGTCTCTCCTGATTTACTGCTTCTTAATCTGATGTTTCAAATTAAACATGCAAGGTTTTGAGTCTTAAAATGTCATTGCATTCTTTTAAGACACATGTTCTGCTTTTTTGTAATGGGCATGTTTTTTCTTAAAGTTTAATGCTCAGTGGTTATGGAATAATTGAATAATGTAGCACGTCTGTTTATAATCAAGATGAGTATATGTTACCAAAGGTATACATCCATTTCACTCTTTTATTTGTTTTTCCACATCCTTCCTTGTAGCTGAAATACCTTTTGCAGCTACTTTAATATATCAATAAACCTTTAAGGTGCAATTGTGCAAGGGCACGTATCAGGGCTCATGTTAAATATGATCTGTGGCAGCAACATGAGTACTGACAGTAGGTGAAGTTAGATATCTGTATAGATCCAGTGGGCCTGGTATCTTTAGTACCCTAAACAGCACTGTGAAACTGAGAAAAATTAGAGGATGTTTACAACCGTGTGTATCTGCAAGAAAGTCCTATCCTTGCTAGCGATTTCTTTGCTAGGTGGCAGAGCCAGGAAGGGCATGATTTTCTCTTTCCTCAATAAGAACACATGGGAATTTGGTGGTTTTTTTCCTATATGATTTATATAAGTAAAGGTTTATGACTGCCACCCTTGTGCTCTAATGAACCGATCTTTAAATAAATGTAGGTCATTTAGCATCATCTTGAGTTATTCTTTCATATGAGATCAGGATGAAATTCCTCACCTAGTTATGTGACTACCAAAGAAACCATTTCAGGGTAAAGCTCATACTATGTTAGTAATGCAAATATAATAAAAGCAACAAATTTATTGATTAGGAAGATTTTCTTCTTAGCTCTCTCTCTGATCTCCTAAAAATAATTCAGTTCTGCGTCACGCAAGCTGTATAACAACATCTTTTTGTCTCTTTCAGAGACTTATCAGCTGACTGTTAATTATGAAGTTTGTTCTCAGTCACACTGGCTTAGCCACTTTTACTTATGGACACTTCTACAGTAGCCACTGTTATGAGTTGCATGTTCAACAAAAGCTGCCCAATGCATGTCACATCTAGTTACTCATACTAAATACATGATACTGAGTATCATACAAGCCCTGAAAGAGTATGTAGGAAGAGTTGTCCTTTTTCTTGCAAGGATATCCAAGACACATAGTAGACTAAAAGAAGTCTGCCACAAAACACTTTTGTTATCTTATCTCAAACAGTGTAGCCCAAACCCTAGAATATTTCACAGTGCTACATCAGAAAATGACCTAGCTTCATTTCAGAAAGCTCCAACTACACTTTGTAGCTCAAACTCTAGATCACAATCTCACATGCATACATCTCCTTTGGAGCTTGACAGTATTTCAGTCTTTAAAGCAGCCTGGAGAACATTATTGTATTGTAATAAAACATAGGGGCTGCAATCGTATTTTGTTAAAATGAGCACCTGGAACAGCTTGAACCTGTTCTTTCTTGTTTCTGTGTTCAAGCAAGATTCTTGCTAATGCAGAGCCTCATGGCTGACTTACGGAGTGTGCAATCCAAGGCACTAAAACGATGGGATCTGAAGAACTTGCTTACTTCTGTGAAAATCTTTGACACAATGGCCCCAAATGAAATTGTAATTTAGTTTGGAAATTTTTTTGCTGTCACTTTAGGGAGCCTAAGCTTTAGCACAAATTGCAAGTTGATCTGTAATTCCAGTTTGTGTGGGATAGTTATGCAAATGCATATTGTGGGAATATACCCAGGGATTTTACATGCATGGTGTTGCCAAAACTTAAGCTTGCAACATTTTTGGATCATGGAGTTGTGCGTGAAGATTTGGCATCTGATCCTGTTCTTACTGCCATGTCTAATAATCACTATCAAATTTTACTGGGAAAAGGATAGGACGTTTAGGGGTCTGGGTTGAAAATATCTTGGCAAATTTTTATGATGAAAGGGCTTTTCTAGAAACTAGGTATGTAGAGAACAAGTGAGATGATGATGATCATCATTTATGGATGAGACAAGAGAGGAAGAATGCCCAGCTGAGTCAGGATAGATACAAAATCTCACTTGCTCCCATAGTGTCAGGACACGTTCTGAGGCTTTGCCTGACCCACAATGATTAGCAAGAACTACAAATAGCAGAGCACAGGCACAACAAGATCTGAACATCACAAAAGCATGATCTGTGGACGGTATCCTATTGTTCCCTTAGAAAAATAAAAGATGTATTTCTCTTGTATTAATAGTGTGGCCAGTTCAATTTAGTCCTCCTTGCACCAGCATAATCTTGGTCCGGTTTCTTTACCAGAGCCCAATACCTGTTATAATTACTGGGTCTGAAGGAGAGGCTCCTCAGAATATGTGGCTACAATTGGTGAGGTTACAAGTCCCTTGCTTCCTGTTCTGTCTTCCATCCTCCTCCCATCTGCTAAATCTACACATGACTTCATCACCTTTGCTGGTCCTCTAATGGTTTATTGTTCTCCCTACATGCTGTTTGTTGGGTACCAGTAGCTGACAGAGGCAGGATGCTTCTTTGTGTGGTCTCGTAGGGTAAGGCTGAAAAGATACTCACAAGTCATATGGCTGCAAAAATTCATTTCTGTAGTTCTGTGCAGAATTTGTTCAGCTACAGGTTTGTATAGAAGTATGGTAACCACATGTTAGTCGTTGTGGTAAAGAAAGAAGCTGTAGGAAAGGAAATAAGGTGTGTGAAAAGGGGAAGCTGTTAAACAGGTTTAGAAATGAAAGAAACTTTTAAATACTGAAGGTTTTGAAGCATAATGGATAACATTTAGTCCTAGCAAAACTCTGTTGAATTCAGTGATCTGTGTAAGGGAATAAATTTAACCTAGTGTTTTAAAATGTGTGCTTTTTGAAAACACGCCCTGATTGATTTACAAAAAAAAAGAAATCTATAATGAGATCCAGCTTCCTGTGAGTTTATGGTAATTTTGTGCCTTTTGCTAGTTATGCTATTTATGTGGTCCTATTACTCCCACCCTCTAATATAGTTATCCTCAGAGCACTTCTTTGTGGTAAGGAAGTACAATAATCCCCACTTTACAAATGGGGAGCCATGGCAAAACAGAGGCTTAGTGACTTGCCTGAGGTCATTCAGGCAGCCCGTTACAGAGCAGGGAATTCAACCAGGACTCCCAAACAGCAGAAAAATGCTCTAACTCCTCGGCTGTCTGTCCTTTTGCTCCTATCTTTAAAGAGCTCAAAAGGTTCTATCCAGATTTCAGAGGTGGTTCAGAGGTTATTGAAGGCAGTCTGGCTAAAATAACAGAATAGCTGGACCAAGTAAAAATGTGCTGCTTAGGTGTAGAGTTGCGATATGAGTAAGTCAAATAAAGGTTTTTCAGCTAGCAGCTCTGGTTTCCTCTCACTTGCATGAGCTTGCTCTGTCATATGTACACACATGCCCTCTCTGCAACTCATTTCTCTTCTGCCTCAGAGGAAGGATTTGGTAAAAGGAAATTAGTATAATTAAATGGTTACATAGGAAGATGATGGTAAGTATTTACTTGTATAAAATAAGTAGAGGAGAAAAACTATGAGGTGGATTTCTAAGTGTTTGCTTTTTTGGGGTTTATTTTTGTGAGCAGAGTACTGAGTGACAGAGATTTGTTCCTAACAGAAAAAGCTTGAAACACATTAGTCTGCTTTGGTATTAGAAAGATTAGAGGACACACTAAGAATTTGTAAGGATTTATGTGCTTTTTAGAAAGGATTAAGAATAAAAAAAATACAGATTAGAAATGCTGTCTAACCACTTCACTAGCCTACAAGCCAACATTTGCATGGTGGTTTTCTTTTATGTTTAATACCACAATGTTTGTGTTGCAACTTCAGTTACAGTTGGTTTTGTTTAAAGACCCATAGTCGAGGTGCGCACAGCATGTGAAATGAAAACGTTATGAGTTCATGTAGCATCCTTGAAATCTTATTCAGCAGGAAGCTTGAAATACTTAAGAAAAAGATTTTAGGGATGGGTTTATTCTAGAAAGTTGCTTAAATAAAAGAAAAAAAAAATCAGAAACATTCCATAGCTTTTAAGTATCTGCTTTCTTCTTGTCTATCAAATTGTAAGCTTGAACAAGATTTGTTCTCTGGAACACTATTTCTTTAAAACATTTGCACATGGCAGTTCCATAGGAACACCAGACAGCACAACATGGAATTATTTGTTTGTGAACAGAACTGTTAAACATCCTCTAAGCTGAAAAAAAACCCCAAAACTTCCTAATTATTTACTATAAGCATCTTCAGCATACATAGTTAATTAAAGTCAGACTGCTAAATGTGGATGATTAGAAGCTTATGTTGCTGTAAAACTGCTTGTGCTGATTTGAGCTAATATTCATCTATAAATTCAATCCGATTTAGACACTTTATATAGAAAAATATAAAAGCATGCAAGATGTGCTTACAGAAAAGACTAGCTATTACTTTATTTTATGCTTTACGGTCCTACTATATTAGGCATCAATTTGTTGACAGTTTTTGGCATCTTAGTAACCTGACCAGTAAGAGTACCTTAGCTGTTCAGGATGGGTTTTTTTCTTTCTACTTTCTCCCTCCTATTTCTTTCTTTTCTCCCCACCCCCCAAGTAATTTTGTGTAGAGCTTGATTGAATAGCCAGAGAAATCAGTGGAAAGCTGGTGTTGGTCTTTAGCTCAGTCTTTTCATCAAAGGGTCTTTCCTAGCCACCGGACATTTCGTTCAATGCAGTCCGGAGATGCTTGAGCCCAGTGATGCTTGGAGGATGAGCTTATGTTGAATACAGTGTATTTTCCAGGCATGTGCCAGTGGCTCTTTTTCAGGTACTTGGTGAATTTGGTCTTGTAGCATACCCAGTGTGGAGGCTTCTGTGTGTAAGCAGGTGTCATGCCTAACAAATTCCTTAAAGTTGTCCTGCATAAGCAGTGCTTTGTACCTAAGGACAGATATTTGAAAATTTTGTCCCTACAGGATAGTCCTGTAAGCATCTGCAGTGCATGTAGTTTCCTCTTTTGCTTGTTTCAGCCACTATAATGACATTGACCAAAACAGAGTTCCATTTGCATGGGTGAATATCAAGTTTGAATTGGATTCTGGATGTTGTCTGGTTTTGTTTTGTTTTCAATTTTGCTACTCTTACAATATTATTTTAAAACCAAAATTTAGTTTCTGAACAATGTGCTATTAATTTCAGAGTTTAGTCAGTTAGAAGAGGCCTGGCTAAAAAGTAAAATTACAAAACAGAAAATTGGTTCTGTTTTACCTCAAACCAGGACAGGAAGCAGATACAAAATTATCAACATCATATCCTAAAAGTGACAAAAGGTCATAGTTGATATTTATGACAATTTGAGATTTGAAAAATGTTTGTTCTTAATCTGTAAAGAAAAATAAATCTTAAGGAAGTGCTGGCAAACGTGTGCTCTGTGACAAAGACGATTCTGTGACTGAGTGTATATCAGTTTACAGCTGTGTAATTGATTGAAAGTCTCCTGGGATAATCTGTAGTTTACTGCAGTGACTGTTCTGAGCGGAGAACTGAGCTTGGAGTCTTGTTCTTAACGAAAGAACAATTAATTGAAATAATAATTCTTCACTTTTTCAGGCAAATGGTTTTTCATTGCAGTGACTATAGCTGTGAGAGACTGTCATTCTTTGTTAGGGTGCTAAAGTACATTTGTTAGAAAAGAAGGAAGTCTTTGATTTCATCTCATGTCTCTGGAATACGGTGTCTTCCATATTTAAATTATATTATGATTTCATATAGTTCTTTGATAAGTAAGGTACAGAGATAATTTTTGGGGGGGGGGTCTGTTTCTGTTTTAAAGAGTTGCTTATCCTGGAAAGGGAGACGTGCTGTGCTCTCAAATGACGGTGCCAATACAGAGATTCACTGCAAGATTAACTCTCGTGTAAATGAAAGCAGAGTTTCTCAGTTTAAAGCTTTGCACCATGGTTAAGGAAATCATCTTTATTCCATTTATGTGTTAGTCTCAGCAATTCAACTGTTAGAAACAATAGAGGATTTTCTGGGTTTTTTTGTATGTTGATATACAGAAATGCTAAAAGAACACAATTCCCGAAGAAACCCAAAGTCCACGTCATCTGGATTCATATGAATGAGGAAGGAGATTTCAAGTAGTTTTTTAAAATCTGTGTGCATAAATAATTTAACTGATATCTTGGAAGGATTTGCCTTCTAAACCATAGCTCCTGACAAGCGCATACTGTGAAGCAGAAAGCTCTGTGGCTTAGAACAAAACACCCTTTGGAGGTGCCTCTTTCTCTCTGTTGACTATGAGGAGCCAAACTTCTAGTTCAGGTTAAACATCTAACTTTTAGACTACTAACTTCCATGAGAGGAGCTGCCCTCTTAAACTGTTTTTGATCAATGTAGAGAAGGTGTTTCTGTATGTTCAAGGAGCACATAAGCTATACTGTATGGAAAACTATATTCTCAGACGCATACATGTGACATTGGAATGTAAGTCCTAAATGAATGTTTTGTGTTCCCCTGCTCCCCAAATAACTGCAGCCTGTTCTAGAAAAAGCATCCTTCATACAGTCAGGAATAATGTAGCCCTAGTTTAATTGTTTTGTTTTTTTTTTCTCCTGTTCAAATTGAAGTTTCACTTTTTACTCAGTATTATCTATTGTAACTTTCATCAGAATTGGATGAATAAATGCATAGTCTGTCATGGATTGGTGTGTGTGGCAGAGGATTATGACTGGAAGCCCAGTGTTCTTCATTGGTTCAACATGACCTATTGGTGGGTCAAGCCATTTCTCAGGGTTTTTTAGGTGTTAAACTTGTCTATTAAATAGGTATATTACAGTGGGGGCTTCTAATTTACATAGATGATTCAAGGAATTAGTACTAGGGTCAGCTACTATTTTTTTCTGAAAAACCTGAAATTTTACTTTTCAAAAATATAATAATTCTTGCTTTCTGTTAGGAAGTATGAAAGCTGTTAGGAAGTTGTTAGGAAGTTGAAAGCTGTTAGGAAGTATGAAAGTGTGTAGCAGAACAATCATCCCTGAAGCAGATATCTGTAATGAGGTCTCTAAAATGCCATTTTGTAGCATTATGAACTTTGGCCTCCGTGCTGTTTTACTAGTCTATGTGCTGTAGATGGATTTGCAGTAAAGTAGAGACTTGGAATTTCTGCAAAAGTATTTGTTATGTTCTAGCTGTACTTTGGAGGGAGATACCCAGATATTTCTTAAGACCTTGAAAGCATGGTATGAAAAATCAGATTTTCCACATTCCCGCTTGCAACTTAATTCCAGTGCAAACAGAGGTCTTTTTATTTCATAAGTACTTGTTTAACACTGGCTCTGCTTCTGAGACTTATTGATTTTGGTGTATTCTAGGCCAGGAAAATCAAAGTCACATTGTGAAAATATCTTCCTGAAATAAGTTATTACCTTTTAATGCAGTTGTAAAGGATAACTTTTTGGTTAAGGTTCTGGCCTGCGACTTGAGAGTTCAAACTGAGTTCAGCTCAAGGCTGTGACCCTGACCGCAACTGTAAGCACACCAGGCAATCTTCCTGGGTCTCAGTTCCCCACCTAGAAAGCAGCAGTTGTCACCTCAGTCTGAAGACTTACTGTGTATACAAATATAGCATGCAGGTAGAACACTCTGCTCCTGATATGATTCTTGGCTGTTACTGTAATGTAAGCAATTAACCATCATAACTTCAGTATTACCACTTGTTTCTCTTTTACAGTCCACACCATGGGGGATGTGAAATTGGTGACATCTACTCGAGTCTCCAAAACCTCCCTGACACTCAGCCCCCCTGTCCCTGCTGAAGCACCAGCATTTACTCTTCCTCCTCGGAATATCCGAGTGCAGCTCGGAGCCACAGCAAGATTTGAGGGGAAGGTAAGAAACAGATGATGGGTGGCTTCTCCATTTGGTTTTGCCCTTTCCTGAAACTGCCTAGTAGGCAGCAAAGATAATGAAGTTGCCTCTGCAACAGAGGACATTTACTCAAGATGGATATACCTGTGTTTACCTTCCTGAGGAGGCCAGGAGTATTACAGGGGTGTTTCTGAATAGAGGAGAGTGTTGCAAAACCTCAGTATGTGCTAAGTATAACCTAGTTGAGCATGCCAGGCAGTGAGTGTAGTATCAGTGGAAAACTGCTTCAAGAGCTGTCTCTAATCAGAGAGTACATGTTCTCCTACTGCATATTCATCTCCGTGCATCTCAAGTCTGTCTGTTTGTGAAACTTCATGTGTAACACGAATCTAACCCTGCTGCAGCATGGTCTTCCTAGTAGTCAAGCTAGGAATCTGTAAAGAGAGTTGAGACATTTTTGTATCTGCACCACCTGCCCTACATGCTGTTAATCTGAAAGCAAAAAGAGCATTTTCAGAGGAAAGATTGATTTGTTCAAGCAAACTTGTTAATTCATGGGGTTTAAAAGAGTGTGTAGTGGGGTGAGGATCCCAGATTTCTCCCCTTCCCCTCATGCTTGGGACATTGAATTGTCCTTACTGGCATCCATGTTTCTTTCGAGCTCCAATCCTGGTATGATCTCTTCCTTGTTCTATCTATCTTCCTTTCCCCTCCCTTAACCCAAATCTTTTTCCTGGAGCTGCCAGTTTTCCCTCTCAGCCCTTTCAGCTTCCTTCTGTCCACGTCACGCTCCAATTGCATGCTGACAGCTATATCATCACACTGACCGCACTTTGAAGTGGTGGGACATGTCTGACAGAGGCAGGAAACTGCAACTTTACTGTAACAAAAGCAAGGGCTAGAAGGAATTTGGGAAATTCATAACTTCTGAAACTCTAATTTAAACAGAGGGCCGGTAGAGGGCATCTGATATTTATCTTATTTGTTCATGCAAGAGCAGGCCAGGAACTGGGATTTTTCAACAGGAACTGGGCAGAAAAACAATTTTTGGAGTATATAAATTTTTAAGTGCAAAACCAAAACTCAGAAGTAATTCTTGGATTTGACTTTTTGAAGAAAAGTTGATATTTTTCATAGAAAGCAGATAATTTCAATGAATGTTTTTAAACCAAAGAACAGGTTTTTATCAAACTCTTAGAAAGATTTTTTTTAAAAAAAAAAAGCGCTTACTTTTATTATGAATTTAATCACCAGTCAGAAACCGTCTGTCTGTATGACACTCGACAGTCCTAGTGAGGACATCTTACTGTTTTTATCCCTCTCCCCCCTTATTATTATCCCTCCCCACCTTGTTATTTTATCCCTCCCCCCCTTAATTATTATGTTATAATAATTGTAAGAGAGTAACGGAGAGTAGCATGTTCTCATTATCTTATGCAAGAAAAATCAGGTTTTTTAATTACAATACTGACTATTAAAATTGAGCCTGTGTGATCTGTTTATAATGTGACATGGTTGAGGAGATTGTGTTTGGTTCTGTTGTTTATAACAGATGGGTTAGACTTAGTATTTTGTTTGTGCTCCTAGTCTAGTAACATGGGCAGGGTGAGGGGGACCGCAACAGTACAGTTTGAAAGGACACTGTCACTTAATAGGTGCAGCAGCCTGCAGAGCTTTTATCATCTGGGTCCATCTTCAGTTGCTTAGTACAATGTGGCCTTTTTGGTCACTTTAATATTCCAGAGGTTCAGAAGGACAGTGGCCCTGTTCAGAAGCACAATATTAATAAAAACAATTTTTTAAGATTTAGTAATAGAGGTAGCTACTGAACATACTTAGGTTTTTCTATCCTGGAAAATAGGCTACAGATGTTATGATGGGTTGCTGCTGATACTCTGCTTCATCACACAGTATAAATATTAAACTCGACTCAGGCTAAATAAAACTAAAAAGTTTTAAAAATGGCTAGACAGGAGATTTTCTTCAAAGAGTTCCTTTGCAGTGGAATTTATCTTATCAGAAAGAACAAACATTTTAAGAATCCAAGACAGGATATAAATCTGATATTGTGATGATCTTGTACTCTCATTAGGCGAACAAGGAAGAGAGGGCCCCAGAATCAAACTTGTCGCTTTTCTTTCCATTGACATGTAAGATGAGTCGTGTGAAATGGCAGTTCAAGATCAAGGAGAGTGCAGAAATTGAGAAATAGCCCATAAATGTAGGAAACTGGAGGTAGAAAGGAACTGTAGTTGCCATTAACGAAAATCCTTTTTTTGTTGTTTTTCTGTTCCTCCCGCTACCACCCTGGTTTTCTTACTAAAATCTCAACAAGTTTATCTGTATCTGTCTGCATATCTCAGTTTTCCAATGTGACCTTAGTGTAAAAAGTTAGCTCATCATCTTTCAAGTGTATGAGTGTGATTTTGGCCTGGAGCACCAACCGAGGGGTGGAACCACTTAGTAAGGCAAAGGCAAGGTTACTTTCCCTAGATGCTCCCCATACCACAAACTACAGATTTCCGTAACTTTGCATGTTTTTGTGCCTACCTGATTTCTTAGTATCCTGTTTACTGGTATTTCAGAGACTACAGGCTCAGTGACTTAAGGCTGAAGCTTGTCTTATGTCTCAAACTCCATACTTCTTGTGAAGACCTCCTCCTTCATACTTAGAAATTTGACTTCTGTATGGCAAACAACTTTATCCAGCTATAAGTTAACTGCTGTAACTGTTTAGAGGGGAAGATACATCTCCATTATAGAACCTAGCAGTTATTTGAATGTTGCCCTGACTGCACCCCACATCCACCTATACCCACAGCTTAAGTGTTGCTCTCAGCCTGAATTGTCCCAACCTAGTGTTAAGGCTCAGGTTGAGCTTTTGCTTGGGTTTGTGAGCCTTACCGTGCGTGTATTGAGATGGCAAGCTAATCCTCTTATTCCCTATCTGTGTCTAGAAGCACTGAAAAGTTCTTTCATGACTGTCTGGGGAAGTCTTAAAAAGCAGTTTGGCTTTCTGCAGCAGAAAAAAAATACTGGGACCCTGAAGTCCTGGTGATGTGTGTAGGTGAATGTAGCAGCAGGATGGACTGACCCCAGTGGGGCTCTGCACTGTGACTGCCTGCATAAGGAGTCAGTGAATGTCAGCGCGCTCATTCAGGTTACCCTCCTCCGTGTTAAATTCTGTACAGAAAGATAACTTCAAGGCATTAGAGAGATTCACTTAGGTTTCTGCAGCAAACTGATGGAGAAGCTCAGAACTAAAAATTAGAATCTTTACTGTTCTCTAACCACTGAACCACGTTCTCTTGATCTTTCCCTCCCTATTTTAAGCTTTGGGTTCTGAGACCAATAAGATCGTCTGCAGCAGGGTTGTTGCTTTAAAAAAAATTAAGGTGGTTACCCAAAACAAGCATTTTCAGTTGATAACTATGTGATTAGCTGCCCGCATGTAATTTTGCTGAACTTAAATAGCAGTAGACAGACTACATCAAAAATACATCATGAACACTTCTGGTATCTTACTGTAATGTCATTGACTGTCAAGCAGAAAAAAATGACAAGTCAGAGAACCAACAGTTTCCAACAAACCCTTCCCTGTCCAGAGTAATATTAACCTCTGCTTTTGATTGCAGCAGGCAGTTAACTCAACCTGCTTTGGCTGCACACATGTATAATTTTTGAGGGTAATATTGACGGTCATTAATTTTATGAGCCTAAAGAATACTTGTGCCACAGCTCTGCTTGAGTTGAACAGCCAAATGTCATGCTACAGATCACAGACTGATTGCCTAGAGGTCAGGAAAGGATTTTTCTCCTTGGATAAAGCATTGCACAGTTGGCAACAGTGCAGTATGCATTGTTTTTCTGCTTCATGTGAACCATCATCTATGGTCCATTGCCAGAACCAAGATATCAAACTACTAAATCTAGTCTGGTATTCTAATCCCAGGGAGCTAGATTTCATGTCTCAACACATAGTTCATACTTTGAGTAGATGTTGGGGTACTTAGTTCAGTTTGCTGCCTGTTGAGTAGTTACTTTTCTGCTCTTCTCCTTCCATCCCCCTCTAAGTAATGGAGCTGGATGGTAAATTTTAAGGCAAGCCAGGTCAATGCCAAATCCTGTCCCTTTTAAATGTGCTTTTGGTTTGTCCTTCTACCACCCTGCTGTTGCAACACCCCTTCGGTATCTGTTCAAATCAGTTAAGTCCAATGATGTGCATTAATTTGCCAACTTCTGAGCAGCTTTTGCTGCTGCTAGTTGCACAGGTACTCTTTGAAACATCGTACCTGAGAAAATAAACTGGCATGAGGCAATGGGAAGATTGACGGTGATTCTGCCATCTGTTCTGAGATAGAGGGGAGACACACTTATGTGGGGTTTTGAGATAAAGAGTAGGGAAGCATTAAAAGAAGCTTTTAAGGGAAGCACTCCCACAGCATTTGTAAATCCTTTCAACTACCTGCAAACAGACCTAACCAGTTTGTTTTACTGTGGCTGCTGCACCAGCTTTGCTTGGAAAAACCTTTGTTATCTTCCCTTTGCTTGGACTTGAAGCAGCAATGTGTGCTCCATCTCCAGGCCTCAGTCAGCAGGCCCTCCAGAAGTATGCCTTAATTGCACTGTATGTCTAGATTTGAGATGGCAGGATCTGAAATGAGAGAAGCCCATATAATGACAGAGGATGATGACATGGCACAAAATCCTTTGCTGTTGGCATGAGATGTTTGCTGTTACAAAATGTACTGGGCAGCTAATTGCATGAAGCTGCCAGTGGTTTCGGATCTAAACTTTCTGGAGGGGTGCCTATTCTGAGCCATATGAGGAAGAAACTCAGGAAAGATCCATGTTTTCATGGGAGACCATTGTCTGAAGAAAGTGAGTGCTGTGGGAGGACTTCAGCTGATCTGTAAAACTACCATACACTGTGATACTCCCAGAAACCTGATACGAAACACTGAGGCATGTTTTTGGGAGCAAACAATTGAAAAAGTTATCAATCTGACTAGAGATTTTATTTCATCTTTCTTTCCACATGTCAGTGAGCGTTCCTGGGAAAAATGTGGTGTGTTCAGAAGTTACTGAAACATTTGGTGTCAAACAGACATTGGGGTATAAGCAGCTGAAATAAAAAAGGAAAATAAACACAAGTTAGGTGGCTGTGAACAGCTTGTTGCACGTCTTTTTTCTGCTTGGATCTTCTGCTATTTCTTCTTCTTTGCTATAATTAACCTCCCATTATATTCACTTACCACAGTGCTGTCTTTTTATCCATTTACATATTCTCATGAGTAATGTGTGCATTACTTTATTTGGGTTTATTTTATTGTATAACTCTGTATTGTCCTATAGAAACAGTGGCTCAACAGTTTCTAGCTCTAGACAGCTTTAGACAAGGGCAAAGTGGGAGTGGCTGCTCGGTCAAAATAAGTGTCATCTGCCCCCAGAATTATTCAAAGAAACTTCCCTTCATCAACTGACACAAGGATCCATGTGTTGTCATCCATTTTCCCTGCCTTGCATATGATATGTCTTTTAGAAAAAGACTGCAGGGGTGCAAGATGCTGCTTAAGAAATTTCTAGGTTTTAGACGGGAGTGGTGGTCTGTGAGCTCAAATTCTCTCACTCAATCTCTTTAACTCAAGTTCACTTCATACCTGTCTCCCTGCCACTTATGGCCATCATAGTTATATTCAGGACTTTCCAGATGTAAGTATTTAAGCATTCCTTGCGTAGCCTGTGTGAGGGGTGTGTGATGATTCTCAAAAGTGCTGGACTTGGTACACTGTCCCAATCACTGATCTGTGCATGTGCTGAGACAACAGCCAAGATTTCTGGATGTTTGGCAGTAAAGTTTGGTCAGACCTTCTGCAGAGTTGCTCCAATCTAGCAGGCGTTCAGAAATCCTCGATAATGCTGAATACCACCCAGAGAAAATTTCTAAGCAGGAAAGAGGCCATGACTGGGGAAGACTGGATGTACAGTATCACTATTCTGAGTTGCCATTTATCAGGGTTGATTTTTTTTTTTCTATAATTGATCCTGTTTTCAGTAACCTACCCTCCCCCAGACTGCAGAAGAAATGAGCTTTTTGCCTCTATCACATTTATTACTCTGTTTGCTTTCTATCTCCTTTCCCACCTTAAGTCCTTATCTACGACCAGTTGGGGACAGGAGTTCTCTGCTGCTCTGTGCAATGGGTTTATTGTAGACATGTGTTTTGTGATCAACCACTAGCGTGACGTATTCTTATAAAGCATGGCTTTGTGTCAGCTAAAGAAGGCAATTGTGTGTGTTTAAGTATTTGTCCATAGGGTTATCCCTAGGGTTGATTTTGAAGAAAATTTACTTCATTAGTAGGGTTTTCTGGGCTTGGTATTTTTCTGTAGTCCTTGAATAGAAATCAGAGAAAAAAATGTTAAATTATGTATTGATAAATTTGCAGAGGAAAAGGAGATATAAAATATTCATATTGTGGTGTGAAGGAGATTCAGTCTTTGGAATAAATACCATGACTAATCATGAAGTCCACTGTTTAGGGATGATAAGATAAAAATGTCTGAAAAAGGAATAGAAGAAAATCTAGCTGTTTTGCAAGAGAGGAACAGCAGATCAGCATATCCTAAATAGCTGAACACAGATAATGTTCAGAGACTGAGTCAGTGTAAGTCAGGGTAGAAGTAGTCAGTATAATTCTTATTTTTCTTGTCCCATGCTGGTTAATCACGAATCTCTCAAATTTCTGCAAAGTCTTATTAGATTCTTCAATTCTGCTTTTAATTTGAAAAATATCATCATCTTTTCCAGGCTAGTCTCCCTTGCTCCTCTGGGCCAGTGCCTAAGTCTTTGTTGTGGTCAGTTCCACTGGTAATAAAACTCATTGAGTAGCATTGAGCTTTCTTATTTATATAAGTGTTCTTAGTAGTACATGAAACATGACTGCAACTTGCCATTATGATGTTTTAAACTTGCTTTTTTGGGGAATTGTGCATTTGACTCCTTTCACAATTATCACAGGTTTAAAGGTTAAGGGAGAGCTAGTAACCGGAACAGTGTGAGCAGGTAACTTTCTTTTCCTTGTGCGGCAGTAGCCTATAGTGATGTGAGAAGGACAAAGTGGGGAAAAGATTTTTGTTGGTTTTTTTCTTTTTTCCTTCCAGAAATATGCCGCTAGCTGGAAAAACTTTAAATTTCCTTTTTCTAGCTGACCCAAAATGTAGGATGGAATACTTATTATCAGACATGTATTTGGCTAACTAGTAATATATTTTGCCTTCTCCCATCATAAGCAAGGTTTAAACATTACTCCGGCACCTTGCTGTCATCTGGCTGATGAAACCACAAAGGGAGGTTTGTGAACCCCAGGGAGGGGTTCAGTGCCATATGTAACTATGAGCACACAAAATAGCAAAGTATGCATTTGACTGTCTATAAATGTGTCCCTGAGAGTTTGACCTAAATTACACCAAATGAGGCCAAATCACACTTTTTGGTATAATTCTGCCTTTCCTCTGTAGGAAAAGAAAGTAGTCATTAAAGACAGCAAGCATGATGCATTCAGAATCTTTGCAGAAGGCCACATGTGGAGAAGGTTTATAATCAAAACACATCATTACTCATTGCGGTTTTGCTCAGTCTACACTCACTCTAGCACCTAAACTCCAAAGCAAAAAAATTCTGCTTTTGACATGTTACTTGGCTCTTTTCACTTGTGGATATAGTATGAAGTTTGGAAACCTACTGGGCAAAACCAGACAACATACTCTTTTTTTTTTTTTTTTTTTTAACATGTAACATCTGGACTCCCTAGCATCTAAGTGCATGTTGAACAGAAAATAACATTGCTGTGAATCGTGTACAATTCAACCCATTCATGAAGAAGAGAAGCCAGTCTGTCTGACAGGGAGCAGCAAGGGCTGGCTGCTCCCCAAAGGAAAGCGAGCCAGGAGCTGAGGGTGAGCCGTGCACTGGCTGTGCCATCACCAATGGGCTGCAGTCCCACAGGCTCTGAACACAGCAGGCAGCGCCATGTGCTCTAACAGGGTCTACTGATGGTCTCAGACATGACAAAAAATGAAACAAAGTTCAGGATCCAACCGGAGGGTACAGCCAGGAGTAAAAGTAGGCAAGGCCAGATTGTCCTTCCATAGGTGCCTGGTTCAGTTCTTAATGACGTTATCACTTTGTTACTGGAGGTTACTGAATCTCTACAGGTGCCTGAAACAGCACATATATCTACACCTAAGCTGCTGGAGATCATTGTTTAGTATCTGGAGACAAACCTGCCGTCATCCCAGTTCATAGTTCAGCATCACATGTGAATACACAGCTCTTTGTTCTTCTCTTGTGTGGAGGAAATAACTTTCAAAAGAGGAGAGATGTTGATATGTTGGGGTAGTGCTTGATGAAGGAAACACTGCCACTTCTATCGCTGTCAGAGGTTATGTGTCAACGCTCTCTGCACTCGTAGAAGCCAGAAAATCAAGTCATCCCTGAGATGACTGGTCTGGTGTAAGGGCCTTGAATTGCCTGCCTAAATATGTTGAATTTATTCTTCCAGGAAACTTAACAGCCAGGTTATTGGTTGAGAATTAAATCGTGTGTGGACTCACAAGTTAGTAACCTGACCTCTGAGATAGCCTTCCCACATTAAGGGTATGTGGTAGTGAGATTCTAGAGGTGATCTAAGCTCCTATACCTTTCTTTGTTAGAGGATTTTAGGAATATATACCACTCTGCATGAGAGAGTGAAAACCTGGAAATGTTCCATTTAACAAAAAAATAATCTTTTTCTATGCTTTCTGGTGACGAAGATAGCTTTATTATCTGGAAATCACTGCATTGCTGTAAACCTGCAGCCAGACAGAACAAAGCAATCCTTGTCTTCTGAAAATACTGTGGCTCAAACTGTTACAAATTCCAACTCAGCTTTGCATATTTTTATTGCTTATATAGAGACCTTTGTAATTCATGTGCAGAATGAGGTGAAATGGAAAAATAAATTATCTTTCTTTCTAAATTTTCCTTGCTTTTTCTGCACCTTTTCAAAATGCTGTAGTAAATGTTACTCTATGGAATATACTTTTTATTATAAATACAACAGCTGATCTTACTAAAATACTAATTAAAGGTCATACTATATGCTGATGTGTAATGTATACAAGAGCTTTTCATTTAAAGATGACAACAATCTGCACACGTAGCCTAAAGAAAATGGGGAAGCAAAGACTGACAAATTAAATAATTCTGTTCATGGTTACTTGGCTTTTGGCGACAGAATAGAGCTCATTTCATCCAGCTCTGCGCTCTCTTGATTTATGTTGAATCAGAATGGTAATTTTCCTCTAGCTGCACAGTAGAGTCAAATTGTAACTGTGTGGCTTGAGAGGTTGCCCTTCTTTCCATGTGCCCTATAATACACAAGCAAGCCTATAGTTATGGTGCATGTATTATTTAAATTGTTTTTGCAAAGCTTATAATACTAGTGTAATGTACGCTATTTTGTAAAAGCTTTGTAAAAGCACCCCTCCATACACAGTAAGTAGTATCTGGTATCTCGTATCTGAAATCTAACTCATTTATATCACATTCCCATACTCATCAGGCAAACAATAAATAAAGAATTTTTCTGTTCTGTGAACGCTCTGGAACAAGACTTCAATATACTTAAGCTTGATTCTTTTGTCTGTATAAATTCTGGTGTTCCTTTATAGAAGAATAACTCAGCAGTTCATCTCCACAGGGAGGCAAATATAAATATTTCAAAACAAAGTTATGTTAAAAGCCAGGGCACTGGAAGAAAAGTTACGATAAAATCTTGGAAATACAGATTAAAGAACTATCTAAATGGTATTGATTTTTGCTTATTCCATGGTACCACTTAAATAGCCTAATTCAAATGGAGTCCTAGTTTGTTTGCTGATAGTATTTAACACATACAGAGGCCAGACTAGAGTTAGACCCTTCTCTGATGACCTTCAGAGGACAACAGAGGAAATAGTCATTGTTACCCCTTTGACATTCATGTGGAGAACTGAGGCACAGTGAGATTTACTGGTTTGTGCAAGATCCCGCAGAAATACATGCCTGGATTCAGAACTGAACTGCTGTCTTCTAGAAGTTCAATTCCCATCCAGTACCCTAGACATAAACTTGTCCTTATTGGAGATAAATACCTTCTGATTGTGGAAGAGAAAATTAAGATTCACAGTAGGTGCAAATATCACCAATATCTAAGTGACTGATGTTGATTAAAAGCATCACTTAGTGAAAACACAATGCCAGAATTAGGTCCTCAGTGCCGTGACACAAAAGCTGGTTTGTTTGCCTAGTGGGATATGCTAATGGACGGAAGTGTAGACAAAGATTTGTCTGCTCGGGAGACTATTACACACTTGGAGGTTTAATGGAAAACTTTGTTGGATTTGTTCAGATCTCTCAATAGGAATGCTAGCAACTGCAGTTAAGTGGAGCTCTATTGAAAGCATATGCAGAGTAAGCACTTTTTCCACAACCTAAATAAATGTAGCTATTTTTGAGTGCACGTGTGTGTTGCTCTTACTAAGATCACAGCAATTTTAGTTTTGAGAGAAAGCACTGGAAAGAAGAGGCGAGCCCACAAAATTTCTCTTGAACTCAGCATGTCTATAAATATTTATTCTGAACTGTTGAACTAGAAATTTATAGCCACATCAATTTATACTCAGTATTTCAGTTAGTGCTTTGAGGGTTTTTTTCTTTTAAATGGTGGTTGTTCAGCCCTTGATTTTTATTTTCATTTTAAACACAGCATTTTGTATATTGTACTGTATGAGTTATCTCTGCTAAGATGTTATTAAGAAGTACGTGTGAAGCCTGGAAAACTTACAGATTTTACAGATTATTACGGGATAAAAACATCACTGACAGTTGCTAATGAGCAGTTGATATTTTGCAATAGGCTTATGTATGGAAGTCTTAATTATTTAATACATAGCACTAAGTTGCATGTAGCGGAATAAACAATGCAACAAGAAATGCTAGATATTTAGGCTGTCTAATGTGTTCATATCTTTATAATCCAACGTTGCATTTTATACTTCTTTGTAATCACATCAGTTCTACTTTTTCATGAAATTTAAAACAAATGACATTTCATGCCCCATGCATTTGCCAGCCCTACCAAGTAGCATGAACAACAAAGCAGTACACATAACTTAGGAGAATTTTTATAACCTATCTAGAGCACTGCCTTTGCCAGCAGCATTCATCACTATCAGCAGACAGTCTTTAAATGAACATATAACTGTGCAGTCAAGTCGGCAACAAAATCCAGTTTTAGCATTTTCTGTGGCCTCTGCCAGACTACTAAATTGCAGGAAATAAATCTTGTCTGGCTGGAAATTGATAAAGCACGGGCATGTTCATTCAGAGCAAAGAGTTTTTGTTACCACCTTACATTCCAGACATGGATTGTTGCCCTTAATTACGAATTTCATAGCTCCAAACATATTTTCCAGTAGCTGTGTGTTTTGGGCACAGAAAGAAAGCATGTATTTTCTTTGTTTTATTCAGTTTCCACAGTAGGTCACGCATACTGTGTATGCTCACGTGAATTTACAAAGATTCCTTACCTGTTGATGGCATGTATTGATATTGAATTCCTAAGAACAGCATTCCCAAGCTAGGAAAGTACGAAGCTCTTTTGGTCAGTGGCATAGCTTCTACGAGAAGATAGGGCCACTAGTATTCAGTGATGCGTAAAATAAATTCACGTCCTATTAAGACAGAAACTTTGCAGCAGTAAGTAAAATAAAAATAATCTTTCAGTCTTCCAGAAATAATATGCAATGGAAAAATTAGTTTTTTGCAAGTGTTATTACAGTGAATGATGATCGTTCTCTTGAGAAAGGAAAGAAATGTAGTTGATTGTCATCTTTTAAAAGTGGCTGCCAATTCAAACCCCTAATATTATTGTTAAGAAGGGATTGTTGCTCTGAAAATAACTGATGCTGTTTAGTTTTGCTTTTTTCATGTGGTATCAACAGAGTTCTTTGAGCTGATGATGTCCTAGTCTCAAGCTGTGGCTCAGTGTCTGGATTCTATGATCAGTTCTGTGAGTCAAAACATCTAAATGTTTAAGTTTTTCTTCTAAGTGGGGACATATACACATTTTGCTAAAGACAGAGTGAAATGTTGGTGTTAATTTCATCCTGTACTTGTCAGCAGGCTTCCTACTGCTTCGGCTTGGTCTAAACAGTCTTTATCCACCTTTCTGAATTGTTACTGAACAAAATGTTCACAACTGAATGTAAAAATCTTTGTCAAGTGTTAAAAACTAAGCCTTTTTTGTGGTCAGAACAGGGGAGACAGTTTCCCAACAATTTCTTTTTATTGTGTTAAACTGTTTTATGTTTCAGCCTTTCTTCTAGTGCTGCCAAATAAAATTTATGAACAAAAGTAGAAGCAAACACAGTAAATCAGACTGTCCTGTTGAAGTGGAAATGAATGAACTGCTCCTGTTCTGACAGCTCTCCCACCACAGTGAAATTCTGGTCTGATTTTTCAAAATCTTGTTTCCTGTAGCAAAGATTGCTGCTGCTCTGAAATGAACACTGGTCCTATCAGGAAGCTTATGGCGTGCTCCTGAACTCATTGCTGCTGACTTAAAGCAGCTGCTTCGTTTAGTACTGTTTGATAGACATCTTGATTCAGAATGACCAAAGATGGGGAAGAAGAGAAGGATGGGGAAAGAGAGAATATTTTAGGGGCTTACTATGCTACGTGGAACCATTAGCAAGAGCCTTATTTCCATTCAGCAGCCACAATTGTTTCCCTTTGAACTCATTTACGTTCTTACTGCATAATCCTAAATGACCCATAACCACGCACATAGATCAGCTGTTTCTTTGCATTTTTTGGCATTTTAAGCTATTCAAACTATTCAACACCTCATAAAATTTAACACTTTTTAAAAGGACTTAACATCATTTAGTCCATGGGAAGAAAGCTTCCTCTTTGCAGTTTGCTTTTTTTATTTTCCTTTGAGCGACTCAGAAGCAGACAAAATTCTCATTAAAATTGATGGGAGTTCCACCCAAGAGAGGGCTGCAAATTTTATCTTCCCTGTTTTTTTGAGAGCTCTTGTGCTTGCCCTTGCTTTTTTGGCCCTTTCTGTAGACACTTCTACTCTGCAGAACAGTGTGACAGTATTGAAGTTATTGAGAGCTGACAGAGTCGTATCGTATTACGTTGCTCACATTCTCCTATGGTGGCAAGCTAAAATTCTCTTATTTTTAACACTATTTTACATGCTTATTTTGCTGCCAAGACTCAGGGCCTCTGGAGCTATTTTGTCTGGACACTCTTTACTATTACTTGTTACTGTGTACTTTGATACCCGTATACAAACACATTAATATGATGTTAATGGCTTCAGTCATTTTTCAGGGTAAGAAGAGCGGCTGCCCTCCTGGGTGGCAACTTCAGTTCAGTCTTTGCATTGGTTGCTGCAATAGCAAATTTGTTGTCAAGGAGGAAATATGGTCAGATTATTTGATCTAACGTTACTAAATATGAAAAGCTAATTTCCTTTTAGTGTGAGTTTGGCAAAGTCTCTGGGTGTCTCCATGTGTTAGATCCTCAGCTATGAAGTCAGAGTGACGCTTTCCCACATGACAGCTACCTATTTTGGAACTGAAGTTGTCTTCAGTTTGTACATAACTCAGTACGCTGCACAATCCTCCCTTGACAAAGTGTCAGAATTTCACCACTTTGCAGAGACCTTGTCATCTTTGTGTGACAGTGTAACTGATAGAAATGTGCAACAACTACAAGGGAGTAGGAGGGAGCCAGGACAGCATCTGCCTGGCAATGGGGGAAACAGCCTGAGCTTTCTCCTAGACTTTATCTAAGGTTTATGGCATCTGCCTGCTTTTGAATTGCCAACCTAGACAAACTTTTTTAAAAAGGGGAAAAATTGCACAATGACTAAATATAAATATAGATCTAAAGATGGTCAGAGATTCAGTCTACTTATAATCCCATCTTAAATTCAGAAAACTTGTATTTCCAGGGAAAAAAAGTCCAGGTGAGCTATATGGGTGGTTTGCATAAAACTCTCCTCATGCGCTTAATGGCTACAGGTCAGCTGGCTACAACATGGAGAAAGTAAAAAGGCAGATGTTGCTGCTGGTAGAATGATTTATTAAAGCTCCATCAAAACACCACTGCCACTCTGAGACTGCAACACTTGTGTGAAAATGCCCCCATTAGTGTGCCAGAGGTTTCCAACCTCTGATTCACTTGCTGATTGACATTGCAGCTACACAGAAATGTGTTTCTCTACACAGTGTGTTCCCCTCATGCCCACTGTGCTGGAAAGGGTAGAGTCCACCTCGATAGTGTTCTGAATTTAATCTGAATGATGTTTCAGGTTATTTGGGGGCTTTCTGAAGACTCCTATTAAAATGTTACTTTAAATGTAATAAACTTAAACTTATCCTTTAAATAAAATAAAACCTAATTTAGGAAAGCACCTATGCATGTGATTAACTCCAAAAGACGTAAGTAGAGCTTAAGCATTTTCTTAAGAGCTGCATTAATTGGGGCTGGTGTTTGAACTTAGAAATTAAATAAACTGAAAGCAGCTTGACACCCAGTGCTGCTCTGAAATTCCACTTGAGTCCTTCAGAAATAATTTAGGACAAATGGACATGTAGATGTTATGGTACCTGGTAAAGCAATGCTTTATTCAGACAGCTATACTCCAGTGACCGAGCACAAACCCTACACTCCATGCACCTCTGGGAACTCTCCACAATGAATTTTACAAAAAAAATATGATTAAATGTAGAAGATTGAAGAAATGATCTGCAGCTGCTGTCTGCTTTTCAGTTAGCAGACCATGTCTTCCATGGATAGGTCATAAATTCTTCACTGCTGGGAGTACCATAAATGCTGATTCCCCTAAAGAACTGTAGTAGTATATGTAGTGTTCAGCACCTCCGCGATCTACAAAAAGGGGTTGAATAGTGAGATAACAAAATTTGCAGATAATACAGAACTACTTTAAAGAGTCAAAACTAAAATTGGTGGGGTGCTATCTGCGAAAGGATCTCATTCTGTTTTGTGCCTGGACTATAAAACATCAAATGCTCTTTGGCATTGTTGAGTACAAAGTAGAAAAATAGAAGATACTTAGTTCAGTTTTTATTAGCTATTACTATTTAAAAGAGTGATATTACCCTGAACAGCTCTCTGACTAATTAGCTCAAGGTGGGAAAAATTGCAAACAGAGTTAAAAAAAATTGGAAGAAAAAAAAAAAACATCAACAGTCTGCTGTGTTAATCTAGAAAACTTTGGGTCCTTACGTTTTGTATGCTACATGCAGTTCTGATCTGTCCTTTTCTTAGGCTAGAAAAGAGACAGAAAATTTGACAAGGATTATCTGAGGTATTTCATGGTTCCTAGTACAAACACAGATTAAAAAAAAAAAGGGCTCTTCAGCTTGAACAATACAAGTAGACAAGGATTTGAAACAGGTTTATAAAATCATGAATGACATGGAAGCATATAAAGGATGTTTATTTGCTGTTTTCCAAAATAAAAAAAATAGAAAGCTACAGTAAAATGTCAAACGGCAAGCTTAAACCAGACAGTGCCTCGCATGCAGTCTGGGAAGCCTGCCTAAGGCTGCCCTAATGATGTACTAAGGTACTGCACTTGATCAGGCTTGTATGCTCCAGAGAAAAAGTTCTGGCTGTTCCCTGGATTTCCACTACATGCATGAGGCAAACCTGGTTTTGTGACCATCTCATAACTTGACATTTTCAGATGGAAAATCCAAACCAGCTTTATTTGCATAATTTCTGCAAAGCTTTACACAAACGTAGGGTCCAAAGTATTCTCCTTACAAAGAAGCTTTCTGTTTTTCATGAATTCTCCAGTTCATTACTGTTTTGGGTACCTTTCCTTTCTTGTAACATCTTTTGCCCACGACCACCATAACGGCTGCGTTTGTGTATGTTTTCTGTGTGCATGTATCTTTACACATTTTAAGATGGAAGTTTTGCCCTTGGGTACCCGAATTCCTACTTAGACAATTAGGAATTGTGAAGTACGCTAATAGTTCACTAGACCCAGTTACATATGTTTCTTCCAGATTATCTAAGTAGTGTGCATGTAATCCCAGCATTGGTTTATGATCTGAACAGAAAGCATGCTTCCAGCCAAATGGAGCATTGCAGAATTAATGAAGCAAGATCTAATGAGTTTTCATCAGAGTCAAGGAATTTTGTATAAGATAAACTTTTATCTTTTGCTACAGAATTCTAGAGCATCAGTACTAGTGTCAGGGAGGGAATAAGCACAGAAGCATGGCAGAAACTTATTCTTCCACATGATCGAATCATTCCACGCTTTCTAGGATGAATGGACTTTTTGCCAAGCTCCTGCAGAAACCCTTGCACATTGCCAGACAGCGAAGTGAAACTCTGTGAAAGGGTCACTCGTGTGAAAGCTTAGAGAATCCTTTAACTCTTTACTTTCCCCTAGCTTCTGTCTCACCTGGATCCTGTAATTATATCCTATGATCTACAGTATAGATTCGGGATCCATAATCTGAACTCGGTCCTTGTAAGTTTATGATATTGTGGGACTTTTAAAAATAAATTAAAGTATACAGGTTTTCATTCATATCCCCATAATTGGGTACAGCAGTCAAAATGAGCCAGATGTGCTCAGCACTTACTATCGTGTTTTAAGTCAGTGAAAACTACACATTACTCAGCATCTTCTGAAATTGGGCCACAGGTTTTTCCATCGGACTAGGAAGAACTTCATATGGCACACTTACGTTTGCATTGAAATAATCATTTTAAAGGAACAGCTTTTAATAAATAGGAAGAAAGTGCTAATTCTCTTTGTACCTTCTGGATCTTCTTACCCTTTGCATTGAATTCTATGAATTGCATCTCCAAGTAATTTTTCCATAGCTCGCATCAGGGCAAACAGGACAATGACAAATCTTGCAGCCTTTTTATGTTAGTGCTGTGGCATATGGTCTTTCTACTCGACTAAAAGAATATTAGATTTCCTTCACTCATGATGTTAACATTAGCGATATTAAGGAGTTCAATTTGGCAAAGGTTTTCTTTTCATTGCCACAAATGAGAATCAAGCAAAATGTCTAGGGTTTGAAACTTCTATGGGTGAAATCTTGAGAAGGAGCTCGATGTAACTATGGATGGTCTGAGATTGCTTAAGGAAAGAATGCAGTGATTGCCAGAATTGCAGATGAGTGCCTGAAGAATGATTTGTAGTATTTGGTAGTGCTTTGCAGATGTTTGATTCTACTTTCTACTTTTGATTTTTGTTTCTCTTTTATTTTATTTTTGCTGGTTTGGTTTGGTTTGGTTTTTGGCGGTTTGGTTATTTTTGCAAGATAACGGTCTGTAAGGCCTGTGTTGTCATTCTTCTCTCCCTGCTCCACACCATTTGGGAGAAGAAACAGATAATTGCACACACCAGTTGTGAAGACTTATGTTTTCAGAGTTGTGTTCCAGTTATGGTTCCACCCAAAGAACTAACTTATGAGGACTGTGTGCATGTGGAACAAGAAACCTAAACAGCAGATGCAGTGTACCAGAGTTCAACGCTTAAACAAAAACATACCCAGGGTTTACGGAAAGACCATTATTGTTTCTTGTACGAACAATAGGTAATACTTTGAAGTGAGCTATGTTTAGCCCTGATATGTATTTTGGTTTTGCTTTAAATGAGGCAATTGTAGATTCTAGACTGCTCTGTAGAAGAGGTAGGTTATTTGCTTTGTTTGCAAGGTCTCCAAATATTTAACATTTTCATGTTTAACTGTGCCAGACAAGTTCTCTGCTTTGGAAGCAAGCTTTTAAAATGGATAAACTATTCTTGAGATATAGTTTGTGTGTGTTTAAAGTCTCAGAAGGAGCTTAACAATGTATCATGTCCACTTTCCTTTATCAAGAACATCTGCTGTTCATTTGTTAGAGCAAACTGCAGCTTGAGCCTAACCAAAGCTTTGTTACAAGACTTACAAAAGAGCTGCACTGGCCAGAACCATGTTTCCCACCTGCACTAACCAAAAAATCTAAATTAAAATAAAAATATACCACCTATTAGGTGGAGTTGTATTCACAATATTCATGTTGTAGTCTCCACAGTTTTGCAGTACTTCTTTTCCTAAGACTGACATTAAAAGCTCACATCTGTATGAACAATTACATCAAGAAGAGGCTTTTTTTCTTATTAGAGCGCACAGCTCCATCCGTATGGACAGAGCGCGTGTTACAGTGTATCCAGTTCTTAGCATCCTTTGCTAAATTTGCTCTCAAGTACTTCACTCCCCTCACAAGTCTTTTGATCAAGGTTCAGATCCAAAAACTCTTGGCTCTTGATTCAAGGAAGATAGAAGACACTGGTTAGAGTCTGATGACTATGGGAAACACCTCTTTTCTTGTAGGACCTAGGATGAGCCGCATCCACAGAACAGCTGTTACTGTCTGGATTGAGTCTCTTCAGGCTGCATGAGAGCCGTCAGCTATATGACCTTCAGACCAGCCCATATAATACATAACTTGCAATAAAAAGAATAATATTCCATTTTTGCTAAGACCTATACACTGGAAGAAGAGGTACACTATACAGTCACTACTGCATTTCAAGTGTAAGTGCTATACATTGTTTTTTCCTATACCTTCATTTCTTTGAGTAGAATTACACTTACAAAATTTTCATGCTACTTAATCACATTTCTTCTTGTGCTTTCTTGATACAATCTGATGGATCAATACTCTAAGTTTTGCAAAAGGTGCAAGCAGTTCATGCCCTGCTAGTAATGAGTATTTGCTGTGCCAAGTCCCTTCTTTTTTTGTGTCAGGCTTTTGTTTGCAGGTAGCAGAATAAAGGTCAAAGTTTGTCAGAGATTCTGAATGGTTTTCCACATCTCCCTTGACATCTCCTCCTGGTGTGACTTCTAATGAATCTACCCAAAGCATACAATTTGGAGATCAATGGTAACAACTGACAATTATAACTGAGGCTGTCCTCTTTTTATCCCTTTGCAGCTTCTGATATCTATGGCCTTTTCTGAGATGTAGTTCCTGGAAATGACTAGTTTCTGGTTGAAGGTGGGCATGGAACAGAGGACAGGCTACAAACCCTTCTCTAAAGGTTACCTCACTTTCTGACGTTCCTTAATGTTAAGATAGGCAGGCAGGCAGCCAAATAAGCAAAACCCCTGCTGTTCTTCTAAAGGAGGTCACTGTTGTCAGACATCATCTACCAACCTACTGGCCAATTTCTCTTAAATGTCTGTTCCTTGTCCTATCCACTGTAGATGTGGGAAATAGTTTCTTCTCTTCTGCTTTGCAGGAAGCTTTATGCATTAAAAAACATTTCTCATTATTGCCATTCTTCTTGTAAGACTTGTTACCCTGGTCATGCAAACTTTGTTTTCATGTTGTTTTAATGCTTCCAGAAACTACAGTCTAACTATAAATGTGCTAGCTACACTACTAACCATTAGCATTTTCAATAAATTATTTCTCTGTGTTGCAATGAATGAGATACAGGCTAAGAGCATCACTTCTAATAGCCTCAAGGGCTGCATATCCCTTGAAGTCTCAAGACAAGTGGAAAAGTCTATTTTTGCAGAACCCTTTATCAGTCCACATGTTAATTAAAGCAACAAGAACTTCCATACATTTTCTCTAAGAAGTATATTCTGTAATTTTCCATCTCAAATATAAATAGAAAGTTATGATACCAAATTCTTCTCACTAAGAACCAGGTGTCAAAAATAAGTGTCCCTTAGCTACAGGAGAAGCAAACCTGCTTATTTTAGGATGTCAAATGCTACCTACTACACTCTGTTATTTTAACAGCCTACAAAGGGGACAACCTTCCTCAAAAATCAGCAAGGTATGCAAATTGAGTTGAAACCTACATTTTAAATAGCATGTGAAGTATAAAAACTTGAATAGAGAATATTTCTGTCTTTCAAAGGTAAATTCAAAACTTTTTTTTTTTTTTTAGATGGATTGAACCACCCAAATACAATTGATTCTTTTATTCAACGATTGAATAGTTTACGTACATAGGTCTTAATTCTGGATTTTGTGGAATTAAAGGCAAAGGTGGTCTACAGAAATAGCAGCACAACTGAATACTATGTGCTGACAGAATCTCAATGTTTTAGAATTCTGACTTCATGGGAGAAGGATTGTCTCTTGAGAGGAATTTTAGTCATTAGTGGAATTCATATTGCAGCATATGAAATCATCTCTATGAGGGGAGTTATTCTGAATAGCAACTTCATAACAGTTGTATCATTGCCAGTCTTAGCACAATTTTTGATGTGCCTGTCTATATATGATGTAATTTGGGGGAATTTTGCAAACCAAGACATCCTTTTGATAGCTGTTTTCTTCCTGATCTCATTGCTTGTATGTTGATGTGACCTTGAGCAGCAACATGGGATGTTTATCTAGTCCTTACCATCAAGCATGGAATACCTCAGCCAGTATAACATTTGTAATGCTAAAATATATGTCCTGTAATGTTTGCCATCATTTCCAATAGTCTTAAGGTGTTACTGTCAAAATGAGCGACAGTAATAGTACACACCCCATCAGTGTTTCACAGTTATTTATGCTTTGGTTTATTGTCACTTATGGCTGACTGTCTTTGGATGCTATGGGTTTGTGTTCATTGTTAACCTTACTGGAGCCAGCAACAGTTGTTACAAAGCAGGATATGACTTTGAAGGTAAACGCATGAGACAAAAGAGGGCATCTCATTGTCCTAAACTGCTATTGCAGCTGTGATGCATTTAAGTAGGCAAACCTATGCTTTTTTGAAATTGGTATATAAAGAGTTCTTTTATGGAGTGTAGATATAGGCCAAGTTTTAGAAAATCTTTCCTGTGCTTTCAAACAAGAAGGATCACTGAATATTCTGGCATCGGTGGTCACTGGATGCCTTTAGGTTTGTGAGAATGCGGACTATTTTGTAGCAGCTCAGTTTTTAATAATACTGTCCTTCAGAGTACAGCTTCAATAGGTTTTTTCTCCTTATTTCTTTTCTTTGGGAACCTGGTGCCATCCCATTTCCCCCAGACCTAGATGCAGAACTGAATCTTAACTCTGGAAGCTGCACGGGCAACAGGTTCTCTCTTAGCTCTTTCCACTTGCTGAGCTGATGCATAGAGCAGAAGGCCTGTTTTACCTTAGCAGACTTTTCCAAGAAGACTCTAAGCAGCTGAAGGGTCCAGACAAAAACTCAAAACTCATGTTTGGGCTAATACAATGGTTATTTGCTGCTTGCTGTCAGTTTTCCACTTGTTAGTGTTGTACAGCAGGTAAAGAAAAGCTGTAGCCTCACTGGGACTGGCAATACTCACACGGGCCAAGCTGTAAATAAAGGTTATAGCCTTCTGCTGCTGGGCATTAAATAAACAGATAAATTTCTCTTTGCTGTGGATTTATTCAAGGCAGATGTTTTTAGTAAGCCCTGGAAAGGTTAGGGAGGAATATAAAACCTGCTGCAGTTCTGGAATTGATCCATTAGGATCAAAACCTAGTAACCAGTGATTCGTTTAAGGGTCCCTGACACTTTTATGGCAAAACTATGTATTTCAGAGAGGGCTGGCTCAGTTTGAAACGCATTCCAAACCCAAACCTGAAATAAATCCTTGCAACAGAGCATTTCTGTAAACTTCTGCTTTCCCATCATATCATTTTTGACAAACAATGAAAGAAAAAAAATACAGAGTTTGGGAAGGGAATGACTCAACCTTTTCAAAGGAAATGGCATGCTGATCGCCTGTGTTAGTAATTTTCTCTATGGCATTTCCTCAGTGTAGAGGTGTGGATGAGCAAAATAATACAGACATAGCAAACATAAAATAAACACATGGAAGAAATGTAAAAATGCTTAATGTAGGCTGAGCCGTGTGATACTGGAAGGGCATGTATAATGGTCTACCAGAGCTTGAGGGGTCAGGTAAAAATGGCCCTGTGTGGTCCAAGAGGGACTTAAGAATATGATAAAACAAAAAGAAAAATGGAAGAAAGGTGTTTTCCATTGGTTCAGCCCCAATTGTTCCCTGGGATAAGTGATGGAAGGTTTATGCTTGGGAGCTTTGAAGCTGGGTTGAAAAATACATAGAAGAAAATACACCAGAAGGAATGATTGTGAATTGGAAAAAATAGTATTAGGTGATGTGTAATTGATGACTTGTATTCACAGGCCAGAATCTCAGCAGCTGTAAACAGATGTGGCTAGACTATTGTTAGTAAAGAGGTTGCGATGTGATGCACTGCAAAGGTGGTTCTTTCTTCACACCAATTCAAGCGCTACTCGGTCATTTTACTATTTCACTTGAAATAGCAGTTTCAAAGCCATTTTGCTTAAAATATTTCAAATTCAAGGAAATTGTAATATCCAGTGAAACAAGAATGAGAGGTAGAAACTCCATTCTAATATACTCTCTGGCTTTGGGTAAGTCATTAATCTATCTGTTGGTTTCTTAACCTAAAATAAAAAGACAGGCAGGAGGGCATTGACAAGTTAATAGTAAGAAAACCGTTCTTTGGTACAAGTCAGTTTCTGTACCAGTGAGCACTTTATCAACTAAGAAGAGCTACGCTACTCTCAAAATCTCATATGATGCTTCACAACTCCCTCTTTCTGAAAATGAGATGTGCTGAAAAAGGTATTCCTGGAAGCCCACCCTCTGAGCAAGCACTAAAGCAATATGCTGGAGTAGTGTTAGGGGGCATGGTTGAGTGGGAGCCGCTGTTTTTCAGAAAGCACAGGAAAGAAAAGGCATGGCCACAAAGAGCTGTAGAAAGATGCCGTGGTATTTTTAAACGGCAATCAACTCCCCATTGCGCAGGATCCCACAATGTATTCTCCATAGAATACGGCTCTTACTTAGGTAAAGATAGCCTCAGAAAGAACTTGAGAAGTTTGTACCAGAAGTGGAAAGTTTCTCCATCTTATTCAGCAAATTCATGCTCTTGGCAAACATTAATGTCCTATTGAGTAAGTAGTGCCAGGAAGAAGGGGTCGCCACATCACTGGCAAAATTAATTTGTTTGAACTGATACCCAAGGAATTAAAGGAAAGAGAAAAATTTCTGACAGCTGCAGGTTAAGCTCCAACAGATGAGAAACCCAGCTGGAGTGAGGTGGGGCTGGACTGAAAATGAAAGGTTTTGAAAGAAGAGAACCTAGGAATGGGTAAGGTTGGTTGGCTGAAGATTGTAATTTGGAAAGTAAGTAAGTGCTGTGCAGTCAGAAGAAAGCAGAGCTGAAATGCAGATTGGAAACTGAGAGGAGAATGCTGGGAGGAATTTGCACAAGCCACAACCAAGCCTTCTTCAACTCAAGACAGATCATCAATATTTTGCCCACCTGGAGGTTGAAGGGACTTCCTGTTCAGTTGCCAAGATTTGATAACGTAGTTCAAAATGCAACATTGCTCCTTTCCCAGTGAGCAAACACAGCCACAACTATTACTCATCCCAGCTCATCTTGATCCACTCAGTTACTTCATGACATGTAGGCAAAGGATCAAACAGTCGGAAGGTGGAGAGCTAACATATCAGAGTCGCGGAATAAGAAAGAAGGGAGAAATACTGTAATCAGGAGTTGTTATGACTGGGGAAGTGTGCTAACAGTTAACACATACTAAAGCAACCTTCAAAGAGGATGGCATCTCTCATAAAGCAGAGGAGGAACCTTTGCCTGAGGAGTTAATTCTTTGATGGAAACTGGTGTATGTCTGCTTTTCCCATTCTTTTATGAAAGAAAGACACAGATCCTCAGCAGGTTTCAGCAGCTCAATTGAAATCAATAACTCCATTATCAGTTGTGCCAACAATCCGTAGTTGTACCAACTGAGAATCTGCTTGCAAATCTGAAGGTATCATTAATGCCATAGCAGGCAAGGATATATTAATATCGTTGCTATTTAACGAGCACAGGACTGGTTCATTTTGTTGAAAACTCCTCTTTGGGCTAACAGTAGACCACAAAGCTCTTTAAGTTGAGCAGTGTGTTTGTGTGAATATCTCTAGGTCTTTATAGTCCCCCTACCACCATAACATGAGAATGACCCTTAATGACACTTTCTCAAATTATACCCTTATCTTCTGCTTTTAAAGATCATGACAAAATTTGGTATGTGTCTGCATTTCT
The DNA here is from genome assembly GCF_964199755.1 of Larus michahellis. Lineage (NCBI taxonomy): Eukaryota > Metazoa > Chordata > Aves > Charadriiformes > Laridae > Larus > Larus michahellis. Next base: position 48,732,608 of record NC_133902.1, on the reverse strand, counting down.
TGTCTATGTATTGTCAGGAGGTACTATATCTCAGCACACTTGAAAACTAGATGGCTCCATATGGGTTTACAATGTAAGCTTAATCCTTGGCAACCATGCTAGAAATTTTTGGTGTAGATACCTTGCAATCTTGCATACTTAAGGGTATTGTAGCACTACTGCCGTTGAGTCTCTGAACAATGAGGACCCAGGTGTCAGGATTCTTTGTTGGCACTGTCACTATGCTTCTGCAGGTAAACCATTATAGTGGGAAACTTTCCTGTGTAGGTATCTATCTGCCTGACTAGTCTTATGATTTTAACAGTTTGACTTATCCAAGATTTTTTTTCATTTCATTGTGTTCTGCCATTTGGCTTGCAAAGAGTATGTGTTTAACAGCTCCTGTGTCAAGAACTTTCCACTGCATTGCTAAATGTCCAACATTTCTTCCTAATACCATCATCTGTTTTGTTTGCCTTCTTTCTCCACTCTCACATCTTTCCAGGTCAGAGGCTACCCTGAGCCTCAGATCACGTGGTACAGAAATGGGCATCCTGTCCCAGAAGGAGACCGTTATGTCGTGGACCGCAGCATTCGGGGGATATTCAGCTTGGTAATCAAAGGTGTACAGGAAAGTGATGGTGGTAAATATACCTGTGAGGCTGCAAATGATGGTGGGGTTCGTCAAGTGACTGTGGAACTGACAGTGGAAGGTAAGAGGATACTTATCCTGTTGCAGTTATAGTTTAATTAAATGAACAAGCTGTGTTAAACTTTCTGGTTAAAATCACAACTGTACACACATGCTTTCTCACTGATGCAAGAGTTAAGTGCATTTCACAGTTTAAGACATTTTGCAGGGAACCACATGTCTATAGCTAGGTAAAATGTGTATTCAGTTTCAGATGTGTATGATGATCACCTAGCTTTAAAGACTTTCGTGTAAACTTTTCAATTTTCATGGAAGCCACCACTCAGTACAGAAACGAAGGCCTGGAAAGTTAGTATTTTCCCCCGGCAGTAAAAACTGTGGCAATCTTGGTTGCTTCACAGCCTATCAGATAGGCACACTGAGGCAATGCGTTCCTGGAGTTCTCCATGCATGTTTCTATTTGCTAAGCTGAACGCCTGGTTGTAATTGCATGCTTAATGTCACACAGGAAACGGCCAAGATCAAACCCAGGAATTTTTATAAGAACATCTGCATATTAGATAGTTGCAAACTGCCAAATTTAAAATGTAAAAAGTGACACAAAGCCAGGGAAGGTTGGAAATCAATTGTACTAGTTCTCTCTTTGCAACTTCGTCATGTCCAAGATCTGTTGAATATCAAAGCTCCTCAGGTCACAACTTGGTGTTGAATTCTTGAAGCAAAGAAAAAATCGGCAGCAGTCCTGAAACAATCAGCATTAAGGTTTATTCAGAGTGAAAATCTCTAACAGATATCCTCAGAGTACATACTGAAATATGCATAGATCTGGCATGATTGTTACTGCCTTCTGTTGTAAAAATTATGCAAAATCTTTTTTTCCCCCAGTTTTAAGTTGTGACAACTTTTATGAGTGACAACTTGCATGGAGGTGGAGGATTTTTTAAAGCTGTTTTTATATCAGATTTTCTGACCTGGGCTTTTTGCAGTTTAAAAGCAATTTCACGGCAGTACCCAATGACTGAATTTCTCAGAGTTTAAGTATTTATGGTCTTTAGTCTACAAATCTTTGTTCTAAAAAATTTGAATTCTTTATTCTAAAAATCCCTCTATGCATCAACATCGCAAAGCACAGATTGTTTCTCTTCTCAGGAAAGATTTCTTTGTGGGGCTGACTGCTACTTGAACCAACGAGTGCCTGAAACAAAATCTAGTCTTCCCATCCTCCATGGCAGTCCTGTCTGACAGTAATGTAGATTCTTCTAAGTCTCTAGAACAAATTTTTTTCACAGCCATCAGAGCTGTTCGTTCCATGCTGCCACTCTGGATCTACCCCAGGTCACTGCCCTTTTTTTAATGTGCCAAAGCTACCAGGAGTGCTGTGTGCAGTAGATGGCGCTGAGCTTACACGGTTTCGTTCACATCTCCCTATTGCTCACCCCAGCAAACATGATGAACTATTGAGCTTCAAAAAGAATCGTTTTACAGAAAAGATACCCTGGGCTAGCACAGGACTAAAAACCAAACCCAGCAAAGTAAGACCTCTTTGAGCGTCCAAAACCATTTTTTTTTCTATCTTAATTTGAATTAGTGCTGCACTGTAGAAATTAGACACAGTGCTTCATTCACTTGTTTAAAAATATTTTTGCATGAATAATCTGCAGTTTTGTTACTGAGGCCAAGGATTAGATGGTAACTCTGCTAAAACTTGTTTTGGAAATTGGAGAGCCTAACTTTGGAGTACAGATGACATAAACTTATACTGCAGGTGTTGCATTCCTCCTTTATGTTTGAAACCTGGAGAAATGCCTATTTTACATAGTCTTCAGTATCTGTAATTCCCAATGCTCTTGACAAAACTGACTTCCTGCCTTTCTGTCTTATGCTTACAGGAAACTCCTTGAAGAAATACAGCCTGCCATCCAGTGCCAAAACCCCTGGGTAAGAAGTCCACTGGCTTTGATATTGTTTAACAGACACCTAAATAGATTTTGGTAGGAAAACAAGTAAAATCACTCTTTGTAAAGAATAACCACTTCTCCCCATTTTAAGTGCCTCTTGCATTTTGTCTTTAGCTCTGATTCACTTTGAGGGCCAGTCAAAAAGGGTTGGATTGTTGTCCAGTTCTCAGTAATTCCTCACTGGAAATGTATCCTTACAGGCTCCTTACCTGTGCAAGAACCAGAGGTAATGGAGGAAAGCAAAGCCTGGTGGTTAACGACTCAGTTCTCCACAGCATTGCACTGGAATAGAGTAACTGCTTCGCATGATTTCTCACACTTGTGAGATGGGGATAGCAAGAATGTGTGGGCTCTCAGAAGCAGGGCAGTGCCAGGTACAGCAACATCTGAAAACAAACACTTCCATATTTGTGAACTCAAATGCTCTAAGTCCAAATCTCCATTTATCCCAAGCAGAATAGCTACTATGAGAGCTGCTCTTAGTAAAACGGTTGAGGCTGTCAGGAAGACATAAGTAGCATGATACAGCTACTGCTCCCTCCTACTGACAGGAATTAATCTGGATGAAAACAGAAGATTCTGCTGGTATCTGCAATATTCAGAAATCCTTCCTCACACCTTCCATGACCTGACAGTCATCTTCTAAAGCCAGAGCAAATACTGCTTTTAGAGTCACCAGCAAGAAATAAAAGCAACTGAAATCATCATTCTCTCACATATAATTTAAGAATTTCCAAGAAACACAGTGGGTAAACTGTGGTCCAGAAGAAAGTATTGTTCTGTTTTGGAGTAACTGTTAGCAAGAATGGGTTGATGGGGTGATCTATGCTGGCATACAGAGGAGCCTTCTTGCTGTCATGTGCTTTCTGCACTTCAGTAAGAATTTAAAATGAAGTGAATGCCACTGTTTTAAAAGCCCCAGGCCTAATTCTTCCAACAGCTGAATTCATTTCTTTATAAGTACCTTGAATTTAAGCAGAATTATTTCTGATTTATATCCCTGGGACTGAGTCTCCCTGGATGTAGACAAAAATACACACTTCTGATTATGTTTGTGATCAGAATACAGATAGTTAAAACTGAAGGTTTGAATTTTGTTATTGATAGGAATATTGTTTATGTATGGTTTGAATTTTAAAATTAACTGAGATCAACAGTGAAAATAGTAAGTGAAACTGAGTAGTCAGGAAGGCTTTTACATGATAATGTCTGTATTGCAAATGTGCTACAGAAATACAGACATTCTAAATAATCAAAACAAGAAAAGACAGTCAAGATTGCTGTTTTGTTATACAGTCAGACTTTCCAAAGCACTAGCCTAATCCATTGTATTGCATGCAGTTAGAATGATTATCCTCATTTTTCATTCTCATGTGTTCTACTCCTATTCAGTATTAATAATTTTATGGTGTGGAAAGTTTATACCTTACATAAACAGGCAGGAGGAAAAAGAAAAAAAAATACGTTACAGTTTGTGTATGTCTAGGAAACATCCATAAAGCTGCAGGCTAGCGAGCAGTTGATTTTCTTCTAATGCATTAGTATGTGTGTATAGGTATATAAATATAGAAACACCACCTAAAGATGGTCACTAAAAAACTTCTTTAATACACATTTATGCTCTGCTTTAGTGGTAGCATGAGGAGGATGACATTAAAAGCTATCAGATATTTAATTATGTGATAAAGTGTTTTCCTTTTTAGCATATCACAGTCACCCTTCTCTTCCAAGACTTTTTGCTGGTCCTCTTGTCCATGTAAATCCTTTCATTATGGTATCGTCTCTTACTTAGAAACCTCGAGCTGCCTATATGGCAACCGTCATGTCTTGGCAGCACCTTGGACTAAAGCGATGAGGTCTCTGTTAGTATCTGACACCTGGTAGAAATGGTGAGGTATTGACACATCTTACTTGCGTGTAGTAAAAGGCCATCTGGAAAAGAAGGCCTTGAAAATGGTTCCATTTGCTTGAAATTAAAGGTTAAAAAACAAAAAAGAAATCACCGTCTGCCATCTGCTAATATGCGTCTTTGTCATACCAGGGCTTCAGAGCAAAGAGTGTGAGTGTTCCCTTTGACATTAATAGACCTGAAGTTGCTCTTTTTTTTTTTTTCTTGATATAGTACTGCTTGATGTTTTATGTTTTACGGCTGTGTAACTGAGGGGTTTGGACTGCAGTCACTGATGTCACTCTAGTTTCATTCCATGTGTCGTTTTTCAGCTGTGCCATCCTTGTTAGTAGAGCTGGGCAGACATTCATACACTTACAGACATTCACCCGGGATGGGTGTACTTTGGTTTCGTCCCCTTCTCATGTTTGCTTTGCAAACATTGTAGTGAATGCAATTCCAAACAGAAGCCTTCCTCAAACCAAAAATCTTTACCAGGACATGTGAGAAATGTTGCAAAAACAAGTTGCTGATTCATAAATCAGAAATTACTGTGTCATTGCACTCAACGGCAAAACCAATTACATGATAAAGATCTGTGAACAGTGAACAAGTATGCACAAATAATCTATTAGGAGGCAATTAAGAAACAGAAAACGGGACAAACTAGATGCATGCAGTGTTTCCTATCATTTGGTTTGCCCAGCTCTGCTCATAAGCAACTGAAATTGTCCCCAAGTTCTGTTATGTGGGTTATGTGTATGCTGGATGAGGGTGTGTAGCATCATATTATTCAGTTGCATGAGGAGTCAAGAGCAGCCATCACCAGCATTTCCATTTCTTCCATTGGCCAAAAAAAATATTGTGTAACTACCATCTAGTTTGCCACCAATTATATACCCTTGTTGGCAAACCACTGGCCTAAAATGCTTCCTAAAGTGTGCTCAAACCACAACCGCTTCCAGTTCTTCTGTAAAACCAGGATGTCAATTGCCTTTCCAGGGGAAGACTTACTGTTCCATCTGTGGAGCACAGGCCAAGCATCTGGGGAGAAAGTCCACCCAAGTTTGCTACAAAACCCAATAGAGTTGTTGTGCGTGAAGGCCAAACAGGCAAATTCTCATGTAAAATAACAGGACGACCTCAGCCTCAAGTAACTTGGTTTAAGGTATGATTTCCCCCCAAAATTAATGTTTTCTTACTCTTTTGAAATTTGGTGACTTGAAAGGATGAAATGCACTTGCCACTGCAAATTACCATGATGAGAATTTACCTACAAGGAGAGCCATATTCTTCCTCATTTTTAAACTGAATAAATTCACAAAACATAATAGCCTTCCTTCTCAGTATAAACTTCTCCCTTATCTGTCTCATTGTTGAAAATATTTGTACAAAAAAATAATCTGAAAGCACCAAACAAGATCCAGGTTCTGTTCTAAAAATAACGAGTATGGGACATACTTGCCCAAAGACTTTACTAACTAGATAAGAGAAATAGAAAAAGATGGGAAATGTGAATATTATCATCATCTCTATTTTATAGAGAAGGTCTGCAGGGATTTAATGCTTTGACTGTGGTTACAGAGGAGTCTCTGACAGCTGTGAAAATTACAGGTGTATTTCCCAAGACCCATGTCAGTGGCTCAGTCATAAATTGCCTTTTCTGTATCGCTGACATTGGGTTTCACCCGTACATTAGAATGAAGATGGTGTTTGTAAAGACATGAAATTGAATTGAAAAGAAAATTAACTGTTTAGGAATTAACAGATATGATTGGGTTTTGGCATGCATGATTGTTTTTTGCAAATTAAAAAAAAAATAAATCCAAGGGAGATAAACAACAGTTCAACTGTTTCAGTCTGACCTCTGATAAGACAGTGGTAGCAGAAAAGTGTCTGACAAAAAATAAAGGAGACCTGATCTGTCAACTTCACATCTGCATTAAAATTGGGAATGGTAAGCACCTGTCATTTACAAAAAAGCTCTATAAATGATCAATACTTAAAATTCATTAGACTATTAAAAAGGCATTGAAGACTTAAGCCTTAGTGCCCCCTTTGGGCCTAGACGAGATCTCCAAATGCTTTTTTGTTAGTAAGGACAGAGCATTCAGGTGATAATTATTACACAGATTAGGCCATTTTTACTGAAACTTTTAGTATTTTAGGGAACTAAAATTACTTTCTTTGATTTGGAAGACCAAATACATGACTGCTCTGTTTGCATCCTGCTCCTCTTCAGCCGTCAACAGACAGTTGCCTTATGTATAGTACAAAAAAAAAAAAAAAGTTTTTCTCAGAGCTTTAATTTTCTTCTGGTGTCTCCAGGTTTTCAGGAGGTGGGGGGGAAGAATCCACAAAAAACCCAGAAAACTACTCATAGAGCAGGGAAATGCTTCCAAGTCCTTGTCTGCTTTATTCCAGACTTATCCTTGTTATTTGTAATACAAGAATGCCAGGGTACATCTCAGAAAAGAAGCAGCCTCTTGCTGTGGAAGCACTCACTAAGACATCTCCTTCAGTTGGCGGCTCCATCTAGAGCCTGCTTCTCCCTCCAGCTGCCGTCAGTTCTCTTGGGCCTGCTGGCTCTCGGGCAGTCTGCAATGCAGCTGCTCCACAGCAGCCTGCTTCCAGTCCCACCAGACTTGCTCAGGGTTTCCAGCCATGCAACTCAGTGCGAAACAGGACTTGTCATTCAGTTCTCGTTGTTCAGGGCTGTGTGGTAAATCGCAATTAGGGACTAGCAACCCAGCAGTTTGGATCTACACTTTGGTACTTTTTCATGCGTGTTTTTGCAGTTTGTTAGAAGTTATGTTGTATATTTTGCTATTGATTGTCAGCTTCTGTAATGCATTATTCTATAATCGGGTATTCGTTGTCTGATCAAATGAATGAAGTATGCGAAGTTCTTGTTATTAGCAGCTCCATGAGTTCTGTTCATGTTTATGTCCTTAAGCGTATTTCGACACTTGCAGGTCTACATATATTATTCTGTAAAATCCCACAGGTGTGTTGTTCAGAGGTTCAATAGTCATACCATTGCTGGCCTGCAGGCAACCAGTCCACTCTCATTAACTTAGCCTCAATCCATCACTTTGGTTAAATTGGTTTTCTTTAGGCTTTCGTAATATTATTTTAGCACCTAGTTTGAGCACCATGAAGCTGTCTTTCAATAATACATACACTCTAAAGTGTAAATGTGTTGTTGCTCTTTATCAGAGTTTTACTGGCAGATTGTTGTGAAGCATGTTTTTGCATCCCTGTTCATAAGGCATGGGTTAACAGGTAATCACGCATGTTCTTTGGCTAGCTGCAAACAAGCTCAGACCCACAATGCTTCTGATCATGTCAGGATGGCGCTGCAGGGTCCTGCTGAGTGGTAGGTATTTCAGTATCATGGAAATTAATTTATATGGCTGCTGGATCACATCCGGTTAGTGCAGAGCAAACATATGACCACCTTCCATACAGCATGGAAGCTTTAGAAACAATTAAAATTGCAGTTTTCAGAACTAATGAATAAGCTTTTGTGTAAATGTCTTACTCTGTTTATTGTTTTCTTTCCTCTTTTCTTACTTGTTCAGTTGCAAAGAACAGAAGTTCCTACTGTATCACCACCACCACACCTCTGACATGAACTAGCTTATTTTATTCAAATAGGACTTACAGCACCCAGATAGCAGTAAGTTGATAGAGACTTCAGGAATGACAGCATCTGAAAACACTGTAGTGTTTCCCTAATGTTTACGGACCAAAGTCCTACAAATTGTTGATTTGCACACTTTCCCTTCCTAAACTTAGAATAGGAAAAGCTGTGGTGCCTGATAGCGAGGGAGTCCTCTTTAACAGCTGCTGCTGGAGCAGAAGCTCTGATTTGCTCACAAATGAGGTGTTGGACAATTATTTCATAGAATTTAAAGGCAAAAATTGTCATTCTGATTAGCTAATATTTGTAACAGACAGCATAGAATCACATGCATTTCTTCCTGCCTCAAAGCCATACCTTATGATTTAATTCCACTGTAGCACAGCAAAGGAGCTGTGTTGCAGCAATGCCTTTCTTAATGTATGTCTAATGCCTTCTGCCACCCCCACCTGGCCACTGCCGAGGTCCTCTTATGCAGAATTTTTTCCAGTTCCTGAAGTAATACAATATAAAGGAGCTATTGAGGGACGGAGAACTACTCCCCAGTGTGGAATTTTTTGCTTAAATGTGTGATGTTTGACTTCATGGAACAAACATGAGCAGAAAACTGGTTTGAGCCCACATACAGAGAAAAGAAATTTTTCTAGGAATATGGATATAGTAAGTAATGAAAAGCCAAAACCAAACTGAGATGAGTGGGTGGAAAAATGTGGGGAAAAACAGCCTCCTGCAGATATGAATTATAGAACTTTTGGATACAGTTTTTTGTTTATACCATCTGAGTATTATTCATAGAAGGAATTTGGCTAAAAGAAAGGAGAAAGTAATTTTGACCTGATGTTTTACAAAAAGTTTCTTTCTCCCCTTCTCTTATCAATAGCTAGCTGTCTCATGGTGTCTTGTGATATTTGCAGGGTGATATTCAGTTGCAGCAAAATGAGCGTTTCAACATGTTTGAGAAAACAGGCATCCAGTTCTTGGAAATCCAAAATGCTCAGCTCACTGATTCAGGAATTTACACATGCACAGTGGTGAACAGCGCTGGGAAGGCATCTGTGTCTGCAGAGCTCACTGTTCAAGGTACAGCAAAGAGTTTACAGAAGAGAGCACAAGTGAACCACAGATATTCCTTTAAAATATCTTTGGTTGTGTTCTCAGTATAAGCATTCACTGTTTCCCATTATCTTCCTCTCTCTTCGTTAAATGATACATAAATGATAGCTTGGAGCGTGCTACAGCTGAAAATACTGTGTTGGTTTAATGGGGAAAAGGCTATCCAAATGCTTTGTTACAGCTTTCTTTAAAACCAACTTTTCGCTTTACTGGGATTTTGACCTCCATATGGTTTGAACATAGATTTTAATTTCACCAAATGGAAACCTTGCACTTGTCATTATGATCAGTAATTAATTTTGTATTTGTTGAGTACCAACACCAGATGCACATTTATACCAGCTCCTTTTTGGGAAAAAAATTTGTATCTATATTTGTAGAACCAGGAAAGTAAAGTAAAGGAGCATAACTCTAAACTGTAAGAGAAAAAAAACAGCTTAATGAGATTAAAATTCAGCCTTCTCACCTCCCAGCCCTGCCTTATTTCCCTGCTGTTAAAGGAAATAAATGTCTTTGTATAAATAATTTAGGATGTTCTACTCCACATATGCATTACCATATACAGTTCATTTTGTAGTTTAATGCTTCTTAGGGTGCCCTTTGCATCAGCCGCAAAATCATACAGCCTTCAGCAACCACGCTAAAGAGGAATTTCGTCAGTCAGTGGGCAAGCAGTCACTGGACCCAATTAAATAATAAACTCAACAGCTGCTGGCTTCAGCTGCAGTCATAAGATCAGTGGGTTACATATGAACCCAGCAGTGAATTTTTTGATGCAAGATTTTTATGTTCGCATCAATGCCGCCACTCTGTAAGATATCAAGAATACATAAATAACAAGAGGATTTACATTTGGGATCCTCAGAACTACAATTAGCCTTTACTATTTAAAGCTGTACTTTTTATCTGTAAACTCCAATCTGATGAAGCCATTGTAGAAGGAGCTTCTACAAGTTGTCTATTCAACTGATGTTTTATAGAAAGGGCTATTTTGTTCAATAAGCCCTTTTCTTAAACGTGAAACTTGATCCTTACTTGCACTCCCTGAAGTGGTGAGCTTTCTGTTGTGTGATGGGTACATCTGCCTTGAGAGATGATGCGGAACTGGGGTCACAAAGTCAGGTGTGGTATATGTTTGCTTCAGATGCTGACCACATCTCTGAATAATGCGGGCATTCTTTCTTGGATTAGTACAGGTCAGTAAAAAGGGCACTCTCTTGCAATGTACTTGACTAATCGGATGATTCCACTTACCTAACCACAATATATAATACCTAATTCTTTCATTATCAATTAAATCAGGTCATAGGAATTGCTGCAAGATGCTAGCAGACAATCAAGTGGCTCAGAATTACTACATTTTCTTTGAAATCCATGCAATTTCATATATAGATGATCTTGTTCCAAGAGCTACATTTTTTTCTTCAAGTTCCCGTAGTGGAAAGTGGAGTGGAAGGGGGGAGAATATTCTTTTAATTGACAGGGTTGTATGGTGTTGTCTTGTCTGCAACCAGTAGTTATTCAGCTTCCTCTTCTGCATTTATGCAGTCTCTTTTCAGCTTTAATTTTTATGTGAAGAATTTCTGTTACTGTTTATTGACAGGTTTATTGAAGTGAGGTCAATGGGTTATTTCCCTCTCTCACTGCAACTTTTGTGTGTGTGTAAATAGATTCTTTTGGTCACTCTGAATGGTGTGGCAAGTCCAAACATTTAGATGTGGATTTTGCAAAACACAGTGGAAGTCAGAATATCATCCATCACATGTTTTTGTTTTTCCCCTAAGGCAAAGACTGTGAAAGCATTTTTATGGAGTATTTGTTGATGGCTTGCAAAAATCATTATCTTGCAGATTAATTATTACATGTCTTTCTACTGTAGCTTCTAGTCTCATGGCTGACAACAACGTAGATGCAACCATGATCTGACAAGGAGAAAACAATCTGCATCCTGTACTGTTAACTAGGGAAAAATGGAGAGATGTGGTTGGTACTTGATCTGGAGTAGCATTTCTCTCCTCCCAACTATTTATTATCCCATGCTGCCCCCAAGAGAAACAAGTGCCAGCAAGGTTTGGGAGAATGCATGGAGGATTACATACATATGAACTAAGAGACTGACAGTGGGCAAATATGAGCTCACTGATGAGGCAGCTGACGAGGTACCTTGGCAAATCAGTGTAGCTCAGCCATGTCCCAGATTTCCCAGTGGTGTTGCATTTCCCAGTGTTGTTGTATTACCTCTTGTGTTATTCATGTCAAACATGGTAATACATGACAATACTTGCTATACAGCAAATGAGTTGGTAAAAGTTTACAGGTGGGCCCAGGTTTGGGTAGTTTTTACTACTGTTAATTTGGTTTTGCGTTTTGGCCAGAAGACAGCTGCATGCTCCGGTGTAGTACTGATGCTTTGTCTTTCTCCACTTCTGCAATCTCTGTGGAGTTGCTGTAAGATTTGATGAGCTGCCTCCTGGTTGGAATTTATTCCTTATTTCTTTCTCCCAACAAGGAGCCTTTAAGGCTCACAGAACCTTTAGCTCTCAAGGGACTTGAGAACTTAGTTGACCCAACAATGTCTCAAAATGAACTGAGACCTCTTTGTGTTTCAGCTGAGCAGCTTGCTGTTGTCCATATCAAATTTCAGATGTGGTGATAGTCAATCTTGACTTTAATGAATTGAAAATATGAAGAGTGAAAGTTCTTAAGTATATTCTTTGCTTAAAATCTTTCAAATTTATGGAATAGTGTACAGTATTGTATGTATAAGTTACCTGTTTTTTCTTTTTCTATTTCAGGTGCAGATAAGACTGAGACATATGCTCAGCCACCATGGTATGTTTTTACTGGAGTACTTTCTCAGAATATGTAATTGTAGTAAACTAATTTTGACATTTATTGCATGAGGCTTCCTCACAAAATGATAAATCTTCTTGGGTCAGCCTGTATTTGGAAGTTAGAAAATGTTTACTTGGAGTGACATTCTGTCTTACTGCCAAATTCAGCTGTCCTGGTAGACTCCTGTGAAATAGTTGGTGGAACTGGTGGCAACACTATGAAGTAGAGAGTTCTGGTCTGGCTCAGGAAAGCAAAATTTAGATGGCCTCCCATGTAGCCAAATAATTATATAATCTGAACAAAATCTATATGAGGAGAAATTATACTCTGTACCAATTGGTCAAACTTCCTTTTTGGAGTCAAAAACCTGCATGCGTCTTGTCAGTACTGAACTGGTTGTTCTTTGCTGTTGTAAGCAAAGCTGTCATAAGCAAAATATGGTATGGCCATGATCTTTGCTATTGTCTGAAAATACATACAAACCTATGTGTAAAGTAACAAGAAACAAAAAATTTCATATTTTAGGGATTTATCAAGATTTTAAAAGTTAATTTACTAGAATTTTTAAAAAAATAATTTTGTAAAATGGCTTTTCTTCATGAATAGAAAATGCAGGAATGAAATGCTTTAAGCTGACTATGTAAGACACTTTAATGAAGGCCAGTTGCTTTACAGTCTTCAAGGTGTTTGATCTGTGCTCACATGCCCTGGATGGGATTCAAAAGGGCATGTTTACATTGTCCTAACTCCAGGTCCACTGCAAAATAGATCTGAAAATGCTGTGCTACCCTGTTTTTCAGATCTGTGTGATTTTTAGGAACATACTTTGAGTTTAGTGTAAATGAAACTATGCAGCTCTACAGCCAGAACTCCCCATGTACTGGCTTCTCCAAAGTAGTTTTGCCTCCTCCATCATTTATTCACAGGAAAATCGATACTTTGTAAAACGTAAAAATCTTACAGTTGTAACTGCAAATCTCACAGGCATTATTGCCCTATTACATTTAACTCTGGCTGAAGAAAGTACCACGATAAATATCCTGAAGCTCCCTAAGAGAATAAGTCAATGGCACTAAGTATAGAAAAACAGAGCTGGGATAGAAATTACTTCCCGTATTTCAACTATGTTCCAATTCTGACTTGAAATAATACTTTGAAAGCGTGAGGCACACACACAGTGCTCTACAGGTACTAGCTTAGCGGTCAGGGCACCAACTTCAATGAAGGAAACTTAGACTCAAGACACCAATTAGTCAGCTACACTTGTGCCCCCAAAGTACTGAGCAGCAGATCCATCATAATTCTGAGAAGCTCTTCCTAAAGAAACCATAGCTGAAAGTGTTACGTCCCGTCAATTGATTCTTTTTTTTTTGACATCACCCCCTCTCCCTCCCCTAGACTTCAGTCAAGTTTCCTGATCGGTTCTCTTTTGAAATCGCCTAAATTACAAGACACCATAATTAGAAATAGTAAATTCAGTGGACAATTTACATTTTCATTTTCCTCTAGGGATCTATTTTATGTGGTGTTTTGAGCTATAATTATACATAGCCTCAATTTATTAAAGCATAAAGTAGCGTTACATCATGGTCATCCCAGGGTCCCACGTAACTGCTCTCTATCTAAAGCAGTGTAAGTAAGGTTAGTGTCTGGCTCACAAAACATGTTAGAACTTGAGCAGTGGATTTGTATCCAGAAACTCCTCAGTTGAGACAGTGTCTGAGCAATGATCATACTTAATGAAGCTTTTCACTTCACCTCTTTCATCCATGTTCTTAATCTGTGTGAAGGAAACTAAGGGCTAATTAGTTCATCTCCTTGCTAAGGGCTTGTACATTTATATCATTGCTGATAATAATAATTAGTCTTTATACAGTGTCATATATCTGTAAACTTTTCATTTTCCTTCAGCATGCCATCAAAACCAACAACACTTGCTGTCAAAGCTGTTGAAAATTCAGAATACAAACAGGCAACCAGCAATGGGATTGCGAAAGAGCTGAAATCCAACAACACTGAACTCATGGTTGAAACCAAAGACAGGGTGTCAGCAAAGAAAGAGACCTTTTACATTGCCAGAGAAGCCAAAGACAGTAAGCAGGGACAGCACCAAGAATCCAATGCAGTGTCTCCTCAAGAACCTAAAGAAGGAAAAAAGGGATCTCAGGTCTTGCAGAAAACTTCAAGCACCATCACACTACAAGCTGTCAAACTGCAACTGGAACCAAAGGCAGAACCCCAGGCCACTTCTATCAGACAGGGTGAAGACAGAAAAAGGACTGTGCAGCCCCTGATGTCTGCTCAACAAACCCTAACTCTGACAGAGCAAGTCAGTCCTAGAAGTAGAGAAGCAGAAAACAGATCTGGAACCCGGAAGGCTGTAATGGAGGAGAAGAAGGAGCCTCTGGGGATTCCCCCTCAATTTGAGAGCCATCCACAAAGCCTGGAAGCATCAGAAGGCCAGGAGATTAAATTCAAGAGCAAAGGTAAAGGGATGAAAGTTATCAGAGCCCTGGGGTTAGTCAGGTTCCCCTTCTCTGTGTGGAAGTGGGGAAGCAATTCCTTCTTCATTGCAAGTTGCCCTCCTCCTCCTAAAGCATTTTTGAAATAGATGCTGAATCTCATGGTGTTTCAACAGTACTCTTCTAAATGAAATTTTCAAATCATTCTATACTATAGTGTCCATCCCTTCTCTCATTTGAGATTTCCCCAGATGTAATCAATGCTGCTCTTTATAGGTGGTAGGTTTAGGGCCTCTGATGTGAGGGTGCAAGAGAGAAAATGGACGGTACACTTTCCAGATCTGTAATTAGTAATATTGCCCTTGAGCCAAAAAAATTATCAGATAAGACACTATAATCAGTCACTGCATTTCCCTTGCAGCATCTACTTTCACCCCTCATATTTGGTCAACCCAGTGCTGATCTGAGTGCTTCCTGAAATGATATGAAATGATAAAGTCAGAATTAAAAGGGAGGTTTAGAGTTTGCTTCACAGAATTTGACCGGGTTTTAACCTCTCAGAAAAGTAATGACAGCTGCATTTTGCTGAATCCAGGGAGTAGATTTGAAAACTTCTCTTTTTTTTTATTACAATTTTAGTAGAAAATTATTTTGAAGCATTTTTCTGCTGTTTTTTTTTTTAAATAACATTCACACTTTAAAGTGTTCCCACAAGTGAGAGAGAAATTGGTTTTTATGCCTCTGGAGGAAAAAGAATCACAACAAACCCATGGTAATTTATTTCATTTCTTGATAGTTCTTGCCCCATGAGTAAAGAATACAATTTACATCACAAGCCCAGAGAGTAAGGAGGGGAGAAAATATTCCAAAGATCCTGGCACCTTTTGAATAGTTTATTTTTCAGGTATATTAGTACTAAGAACATGGATTACTTTCCATCAGAGCATCTCAAAAGCTTTGCAAGGTTTAACTAATTCATGAACCTGTTTGGTAGGGGAATGTAGTCCCTATTGTACAGAAACCAAGGAGATTATTCATTTCTTATTGAAGCCAGTGAATACCTGGCTTTGGACCCAAAGCACAACTCTTATATGGAAAGGCAAAGTGTCTGTAGGGAAGTTACAGTGCAATGTCCCTAGTGCACTTCAATAAGTTATCCAAGAAACTCTCTTTCCTGAGAATCCTCTCTGCAAATTGTGAGTAGGATTGCTTTCACAGGCACCTCTGCTTCCTGGTTGCAATGAAGAATGAAAATGCTCGTACACCCTTAAGGAGGCTTCTACCTGCCAGGCTCTCAGCTCAGCATACTTCTGGGTCTAAACAGTTACTATAAAGCATCCAGGTTCTTTGACACTTCAGGGCTCGATTATATTTTTTCCCCAGCTTTTGGAGGTTCTCCCATCTCCACTGTTCTTCACTAATTGTCTGTGGACTTCAATGTGCTCTTTCTCTGCTAAGCAGGAAAGAGAAACTTTTCTGAATAATAACTTCTTGTTTCTAGTGGAGAAAATTCACAGAAAAAGGACATTTCCTGCTTTCCAATGGGGCATTCCAATTTTTGCCCCATTTGTGGGTGTAATGTTAACCTGCCCCCTTCCAAATTTTTTATGAATTTGGAGCTGGATTTAGGGACTGCTTTTTTTTTTCTTTCTTTTTTTCCAAAAAGAAGAAATTCCTTGTTTTCTTCTTTCTGGTCACTTGTATGAGGTAGGGTCCTGTTTCTAGCTAAGGATTCCTCTTCTTGATAAGTCACTCCCCTATCCTTCTGTTTTCTCCATTCAGAAGGGTTTCCTGCAGCGTATCATATGTTTTTGTTGCGGATATTCCTGCCATCTTTTACTGTTTTTACCCTCCTCTGAGGCTGAGCACTTGCTATAATGAAATGGGTAGAGCTGGGAAGGAACATCAGCAAGGTGGAAGCCCCAGAGGGCCTTGTTTGCTGAAATTAAGTGAAGGATGGGGTAGGTGACCTTTTCTGACCTTCTTTCCTAACCTCTTCTCTTTGCTCACCATAGCAACTGCCCCAAGAAACCCAGGCCTCCCACAGCGCTACTAGGAGCCAAATCTGGTTTTCCAGAGCTCTGAGACAGGCAAGGAAGGCAGTGAAGCCACACCTGTTTTGCTTCTGCTTGATGAAAGTTTACTGTCCTAGGAAGCTGTTTGCTTTGCCAACGCCTGGACCCTAGTCTGGAAAAAAATACCTAGAATCACAGAATGTTTGAGGTTGGAAGCGACCTCTGGAGGTCATCTGCTTGCGCATGCAGTGTCACCTAAAGCAGGCTGTCCAGGAACTATGTCAAGGTGGCTTATGAATACCTCCAGGGAGAGAAACTCCACAACCTCTCTGGGCAACCTGTGGCACTGCTCAGTAACCCTCCCAGTAAAAACGTGTTTATGTTCAGACAGAACCTCCTGTGTTTCAGTTTGTGTTCATTGCCTCTGGTCCTGTCACTGGACACCACTGAAAAGAGCTTGGCTCCATCTTCTTTACACTCTCCCTTCAGATATTTATATACATTGATGAGATTCCCCTCAAGCCTTCTGTTCTCCAGGCTGAGCAGTCCTAGAATAAACAACTTCAGTGGGAGATACTGTGGATTGCAAAGTACTGCTAGGTGCTCAGAGAAACCAAGTTAGCAGGATAGAAAGGAATGGGGAGAAATTTCTTTCTTTCTCCTTTAATACCTCATCAC
Source organism: Larus michahellis (assembly GCF_964199755.1). Classification (NCBI taxonomy): domain Eukaryota; kingdom Metazoa; phylum Chordata; class Aves; order Charadriiformes; family Laridae; genus Larus; species Larus michahellis. Next base: position 48,715,382 of record NC_133902.1, on the reverse strand, counting down.
AGTCTGTATCTTTTAGAGGAACAATATTCCGATAGAAGTACTTGGGGTTTTTCAAGTTACTAAATATTTGCTATTTTAAAAGATGGACTGGCCAAGAGTTTTGGAAGATCAGAAATATCAAACCACCTTTTTGAAGATTATTTTGTTTATTAGTTACTCATTAAGGTTTATATAGTTATGTATTTGTAAATTAAACCTAATTTACAGTAAAGCTAATAATGAAATTACACTAGGGGGAATACCTGTTCATACCTGATTGTCTAGTTTCAGGGAAACCAAAACCAGATGTGGAGTGGTTCAAAGAGGGTGAACCTATTAAAGCTGGAGAAGATGTCCGAATATATGAAGAAGATGGAATTCATTGCCTATGGTTAAAGAAAGCCTGCTTGGGGGACAGTGGATCTTACAGCTGTGCAGCTTTCAACCCCAAAGGCCAGACTTCCACTAGCTGGTTGTTAACTGTCAGAAGTAAGTTCTCATGAGCCCATCTGCACTTTGAAAACTGTGGCTGGGCTTTTCTAAGCTGTCAGAGGGTGGTGACTACAAAATTTATATTACAACTTCTAAATGCAAGTTAATTCTGATTCCTAGCTCTGTGAATAATGTGGATAGCTGGCAAGCCACTTTCTGCATCAGTTTCCCTTCTGACCTTTTGTTTTTGTTGTTTGTATAACTAAAACCACCTCATTGAATGTTTTGTACACAGGGAGGCCTGTTCCCCGCTGAGGTTTTCTATTAATGCTTGTATTTAATACAGGTTGCTAAAGATTTTATTGGTGGTGTTCTACATTCAGTTCTTTTGGAGTTGCTTAGCATTTCTGTAGGACCCTGCATATCTGAAAAAAACACAAACAAATCCTGTGCAGTAAAGCCAATAAGAAGAAAAGTGAAGGAATGAGAAATGCTTACTGCTAAATTCAAGTACACTTTCCAGTGACAAATTATTTTGAGCTTGAAGGCACTGTCTTACTGGTCTGGTTGAAAGGTTTGTGGGCCTCTTAGCAAATCCTGTCCTCAATTCTAATCTTTTCACCTGGTTTTAGGTTTTGTCCTGGAGCTATGATCATGTTTATGCAACATTTCTCTATATGCTGTGCCTGAGGTTAAACCAGGATACCGAAGATACTATCTTTCTGTCTCATGAGAGACCTGTAAACTGCATCCTTAAGTCACCCTGTTTCAGGGGAAATTGGGAGAGGGACTGGGAGAAGACAGACAAGAGGAGAGAAGAATTATCTTTCCTGTTCTTTGCACTGAGCTCTCTGGTAATATGTTGCATACGATTCTAGCGATTGGCTGCAAATGGTGGATTCTGGCATAGAAAACCACCACCTATGATATAACTTGAGGGCTGGCAATGCCTGCCTTATAGATTATAGAACTCCATCTTTATACCAGTCCATTGCTCAAAATTATTTCTATTTCCCAATAAAACATTTCACCATAGTTTCGATTTCTTTTTTTTTGTGTGTGTTTGCATGGGATGAATCTGTTAGCCCAGCCATGTCACCCAAGCATACCTAGAAAAAGTCACTAAGTGATAAAGACAATTTTTTCAATTTGGGTTAAAGGAACTGTTTTCATTTTGGTTTTAAAGGGCCTAAAGTTCAAGAGGTTGCTCCATGCTTTTCCAGTGTCTTGAAAGGATGCACTGTGAGTGAAGGGCAAGACTTTGTGCTGCAGTGCTGTGTAGGAGGCGTACCTGTGCCTCAGATCACATGGCTTCTCAATGGTAAGGAATCCCCTGGTCTGCGATACATGCATGCACGCACCTACATCCACAGTCTCAAATGCCACTCTCATCAGTAAATAGCAAGGCTGTGAATACTGCACAAAGAACTCTAAATCACCATAATATAACGCACTAGAATATTTGAAGAAAACCGGTTTATATGCACATAATATGCACGAAGGGTGGATTTCTTGAGCAGTTTTCTTTCTGCAGTTTTCCAGTATGTCCAGCAGGGGACTCTGGTGGCAAGATTGTAAGCAGATGGGTTTTGTGAAACACAGGTTTTCATCACGCTACAACAACGCCTGTGTTGCTATTGTATGCTGAATCCTGTGCTACCCCCACTCCTTTGGCACTAGCCTCTGCTCTGACAGTAACGGGTTGGCATCGTGATCCTGCAGGGATAATAAGTTCTAAGCAAAATAAGTGATTTGTATCACTCTTCACAGTAGACAGAAACCCATGCCCGATTCCACCCTTCCGTAAACTGAGCAGGTCATAATTGGTATTAGCAGCTATGTCCCCAAGATCTTAAAATCACAGCTTTTCTGGTTGCATCTCTACTAGATATGTGTTCCTTGAAATTCTAACGCTTGCCCAAAGCTGACTGAAAAAAAGGATAAGTAAAATATTTTTTAATTTTACCAGACTCTATAATCTCCTACCCTGCCCTGATTGCACAACTGAAAATACAAGTTTCCTTAACAGCCCTCTCTTAATATCACAGTCAGGCCGAAACATCAGCGTTTTGCTTCGATTCCAAATGATTTCAGGATCCAGGGACTACACGCTTTGGCTAAGAGCTCTTTCCATTTAGAGCCATATCTATTAAATACTAGACAGATTTATTCTGCTTAACCCTTGATCACCTCTGTTACTCCTGAAGTGCAATTGATTTTTTTGCAATCTATCTTTGCGTGTATGTGTGTGTGTGCCATTTAAAGACAAAGAATAGCATACTTTGCCATAAAGATGTTTCCTCCAGGATTTTTTTAAAATTAATTATTTGCACACGATCTCTGTTTTTCTTTAGCTATTCAGAGTAAATGGGATAACTGAAAAAGGTGGCAGGGCTAATGAACCATGACCTTGAGATTGGTACGTTCTCACAGCCTGGTCTGCTCCCTTTTCTAATAGCTCTTTCTAGAATAGAAATGCCACTGCTTTAATTTACAACATGAAACGTGTGAGTAAAGGCTCTGACGCTCTCCCATTGGAAATAATTTGGTTTTCTCTCTGAAGGCTACTCTGCAGTTCCTCCTTTGCAGATGTGATAGAATCACCGTTTTGCTATACAAGACTTTGTGTCTTGCAATGCAGAAGTAGCAACTCCGACCCATAGGGTCAGTCATTTCATCTTCATGTTCCAAGGCTACCTGCTGCCCCTGAAGCTTTCCCTTAGTCATTGAATGATGTGTTTATACTCAGTTGTCTTCCACATACAGAGCATCTTCCTGTCTCAAATGCCTTTCTGTGTTACAGTTCATCAGGCATAGGTACAGCATCTCCATTGATCTAACCACATTCTGCTTTGCAAACCAGAAAACTGTTGTCTCCTGAAAAAGAAAGCCTAGAGATCAATAAGCAACATCTTTCTGTAGTCCTCCAGTATGCACTGTGCCCCACTGCCTTTTTTCATGATGTTCGTTCTGCACTGACCTTTCTGCTCACTAATCTCAGATGAGTCTGCCCCTGTTCAGGTATAACCATGTTTATTTGGCATCCAAGCTTCTAACTGCGATTGGATCAATATCACAAGAAGGCAAAAGCTGGGGCATTTTTTTCAGATAGCTGGATTTCAAACCATTAGCATTCTGTAAGTGAAAGTCAGTCCATTAACTCTGCTCTTAAATCAAAAGGTGGTGATGCGTCTGAGTAACAGAAGCACAAGAAACTATCATAATAATAAAAATTTGGGACATCATATATTATTCTAAAGACATAAGCACACTACTTTCATTCCAGACTCCTAAAACATACCACTATATTTTAATGCTTTTCTGTCTTGCACCTGATTGTGATGCATAACTGTTTATATACCATTTTGATACAAACTTGAATGGATTATGAACAGTAGTTTAATGCTGATAATTCCATGTACACTCCTAGGGTTATTGTTGTGATATTCATTTGAATGCAAACATTTCCTTCCTGTCTAACAGCTAGCTAAATACTACAAACTTCTCATAATTATATCCATTATCAAATGAAGAAAAAAGTTGTGTTTATAGTCCTGAAATATTACTCCAAGCAGACATAACAATGCTTTTGGCAAAATGATTTGATGGAGTCTTTCATCAACTGGCCATATGAAGAAAACAGTATATTCACAGTACATAATTTGAGACAGGAAGACAGATTATGTTTTTTAAAAAAAGGCGTGTTACAAACTGCTGTCCATGCTTGGAATATAAAGCTTTTTACGTTCACAACCAATAGGCTGTGGAAGAGAAAAAAGAAATCTGCTGACAGCAATCACACACACTACTCTTCAAAATATAGCACTTCTGCAGAACTCCATAGAAATAAAAATCATTTGGGACAGGATGTGTAAAGTTCACAAGAAAATATCCAATGCAAATTGTCTTCCAAGCGTGAAAATGATAACAAACTAGAATTATTTTTTGAAAGGAATAGTGAGAAAAGTATGTATATCTTGGTGAAATAATGAATGTAAAGACCAAGTTATCAAATCGTAAGGAACATGAAAAAAAGGCTGCTTTGAGAAACAAATAAAAGATAGGAAAAAAGCAGAACAGTCTCACTCCTGGAGCGGCCAGCCTCACTTCATCAGTATCACTTGATGCTGAACAGCCTGTATGCTTTCCAGTCTGCCTTCCCGCCACCTTCAAGGAATCCTCACCACCTAAGAACTGAAAGACTTACGATAACTTTTTGTACAATGTTACATACAAGTGCTGCTTTAGATACTGAGCATTTTTACCAGCTGTGACTGCATACGAATTTAAAACATTTTGCAAGGCATTATATAGATTGACCTCTCTTTCAGGTCAACCAAGACAAAAAAATAGATGATGTGCATTGTCTATAATTACTACTTAGCATCTGTGAGGATGAGTAGTTTTTCCATGTTCATAGAGACTGCACAAATAAGAGCTACCTGACAGAACTATGGTTTTTATTCAAGTTCCTGCTCTTCTGTGCAGCTCTACCATCTTCAGTTTCTCTCTTACACTTTTTCCCTATTTTAATGATTTAAAGCTTTTTTCCAGCTTTTTCAAGATGGTTCTTTTGTCCTATTGCTCTCCCTCTGAGCTTTATTTTAAGTTTCTTTCTGAATTTTCATTGATATACTGTCAGATTCCCTGAAAGTAAACCTCTTGTGTTTTAGTTCTGGCCTTACCAAAGCCTTATAAATAACTTTTTACACATGATTTCTGTGACAATACTTCAGTATGTAACTCCATTTTACTTTAGCTTCTTTAAACACTTTATTAGTAACTTCTTTTTAAATTGCAGGAATTTAACAAGATCAGCCTATACGGCTGCATTTTAAATATCTTCCATTTCATACTGCTTTCTGTGTGCTTTTTTTTCCCCATAAGATGAATTGAGCCTCTTTCTGCTGAATTTAAAAACAGTATGACCACGACTTTAGCATAACAGTTCTCTTAGTAGTGTTTGGTTTTAGGATAGCTTTCTGATCTGTCCAGAAAGCTTTTAATAAATGGGCCAGGGGAAATTTTCCTTCTGGCATAACATGCCAGCAAAAAGGTATTTTTTGTTATTGTTCCTGCTGCCAAGCTGTCATGGAGAATTGACTGTTCTGCATCTGGAGAAGGGAACAATTCACTACTGTGAGAGTTGTTTTTATTAGACCAAAATATAAGTACAATGGACATAACTTAGAATCTTGCTGCACGTTATTCCTCATGGCTGATATACTTGCATTGGTTTTCTGGGGTCTGAGGAAAAGGCTATTCTGTAAGTGAATTCTGTGTTCTGTGAATAGTGCTGGAAAACAGTCACAGTTTTTTTGGCAGCTGGAGTGAAAAAGAGGATTACCTGATAAAATTTGAGGACACAGTGAAGGAGGCCACATTTTCTTTTTCCACATTGAATACTTGCCCTATTCATTTGCTTATTTACAATAGAAGTAAAAAGGCATTGTTCTGGTTTTGATGATGCAGCTTTTATCCTGAGTGTATTTCTGTTATGGTTATCATCGTAGCATCATTAGGCACCATTAATATTTTCAATGTCAGAATCGCAGACAGGCTCCCTGTCAGGTTAGATATTCTACAGTCAGACCGGGAAGGCAGTCCAGTGCCACATGTCCTCTTGCAGAAAGCTTTGTCTGCTTGGGCTTTTGCTCTACATGTACGTATTTGAATGTAATGTTATTGCCACACACAAAAAATATGTGATGGGACCTATTAGTTACAACAGTCTGTGTGGAACTGAGTGAAAGGGAGCTCAAAGGAACCAGTAATAAGAATATGTAACCTGTGAAGAAGGTGGAGAGATTTTATTCTAGAATTGGAGTCTTCTGGGCAGTTGATTAAATGTTCACCCTATTTTTTTATGCAGTATAAAATTTGCTAACTTAACAAACAGATAACTTATAAGATAAATAAAGGAACAAGATCATCTACCACATTTTATAATATACGTAAGTATTGGAGCATGCTGATATTGGCACATGTCTGTATTTCAAAATGAAACTTCATATGCAGATAGATAGTGCTTAGATAATGACTGCCTTCTGAGTTTGCTAGTGTTGAAAATCAGAGATGAGAGAAAAATCTGTCCCATCATTTAATTTATCCTTTTTGCAATGAAATCAATTTTGATCTTTCCTTTTGACCATAGTTTCCCAAGTGATGGATGTCTTTGTTTCATTCCTGCACAATTTCTCTGCAATTTCATCCTCTTCTCTTAGATGACCCTAATTTCCTTTTCCAGCATGATGTTTATGCACAGATACCAGGCCCTCTTAAGTATTGCATACACTGGGAAATCAACCAATGATGAGTCAGTAGTGGAAACTATTTAATATTGGGAAAACAAATTGCAGAAACATTTCAGAAAGTAAGGCTCAGATTGATGACAGTTCCTGAAACAATAGCAAGGAAACTTTAACCGCTCTTCAATAACATTTAAGCATGTTCCAAACCAATTCAAGGAACCAGTTTCTTAAAATGAACTTCTGTAATAGTCACATCACCACATATCAGACTGTACCTGTCTGTTACAGACTATACATACTGTAGTGTAGATTGTCTGCTTGTGTAAATCAGCTCCATTGTAGATTTTGCTGTCTCTCGTGGAACGTCTTCCACTACAAAATACTTGATGGAGTGCGTCAAGTGCTTCTCCATGCCCAACAGGTTTTGCACATCTAGACAATAATGCTAATATCTAGTTTCAGACAAAGTACAAGATGGAGACAATGTCCAAAGCAAACACACAAGGCATTTCTTTCCATATCCTCCTGAAAGAGAACCTATTCAAAATACACGGATAAACATTTCTCCTCTTGCTGCTACTAAAAGTAGCACCTAGTGAACCTATTAGCGAGATTTGTCTGACAACCGTATTCTGCTTTGTGCTTGGGATGCTGCTATTTGTAGTCACTAGAGAGCAGTGGCTGTGCACCCGAGAGCAGGATTTGACTCTGCCCTGTAATATACTGGCTGGTGTTAGGCATCCAGATTTCACTGAAAACAAGCGCTTTTGAAACTTGTGGCTGATGTATTAAGAAAATTCTCTTCCTTTCTGTCTGCAGACCAGCCAATTCAGTATGCCCATTCCACTTTTGAAGATGGAGTTGCAAAATTGACTGTCCAGGATGCCCTACCAGAAGATGATGGTATTTATATGTGTCTGGCTGAAAACAACACAGGACAGGCATCTTGCAGTGCTCAGGTCACAGTCAAAGGTGAATATCTCAGCCTGCTGTAATTACTGCAATGATACCAGCTATAATCTTTTTTTAAAAAAAAATATTGGATCCTTAACAGAAGTGGTTGTAAGTGGATTCCATGTTTTTTCTAAGCTGTTGTCAGCTGTGTACTTTTTTCTCCCCCTTGGAGGTGTAGGCAACTTAAGTGCTTAAGCACTGTGAAATGTAAATATGTATGTTTCAGAAAAAGGTATTAATGCTCTGACCTTACCAAGAAGGGCTTAGGGTGATACAGAGCAGTGAGGCTAAGTTTTTGGAAGAGGTGTACCAGTGTAGAAAAGGACTGTCGCTACTGAAAGAAAAATAAGCGCAATATCACCAGTATCACCCATCAGGCAGAGAATGTTATGGTGAGGGTGCAGATGCTACCCTCTCTCTTGAAAGGCAGAGAACAGAGACCAGTGCCAGGGAGTGCAATTATGATAGCAAATACTAATATTCTTGTTCTGCTACCAGGATTTATCAGAGAGAATTCCAAAGAGGCATGCGTCAGCTAATTGGGAGCAGTATATCTCTAAATAAGCAGAATTTTGGTAGTGAAAGTACCAGAAGAATATTGTAGTAAGCAATTGAGGTGATCTGTTGTCTCTAAAATCTGAGACCACCCTCTTTGCAAATATCAATAATTTGATAGCCTCAGTGCTGATTTGAGATAGTTGATTTGTCCATGAAAGCCATGATTCTGCACTAGGATCTGAAGACAGTCTGTAAGACCAGAGATCGCAATGAAAAGATAGCAGAATCCCATGGATAAATTGAACAGTGAGGTAGTATCAATCACTATGATGGTCTTTATTCTTATAATCTCACCTGGCATCAGTTTTTACAGGTGTTTTGTTTTATGGCCTGGAGACGATCAGTCCCCTCCCTCTAAAATCCCCCTCCCTCAGACTTCCCCTCCCTCTACAATCAAGCCTGTATTTGGTATCTGTCATCTGCAAATGATTTTGTCCTGAAGTTATAATAGTTTGTCACGGCCTGTCCAACGGACTGCTGAGTGTCAGCTGCCAAGTGAACTATTCTGTTTGTCTATGACCAAAGAATATCTGCCCCAAATTTGTACAGGCAGCTTGGTGGGAAATGTACCCTGACCCCTGGTATCCCAAGATTTGTCTTCATTTGCCAATGTTCTGTGGTGTTTTCAGCACTTCAGTGATATGCCTGCCCCTATTCTGTCTGTATGAATCCACTTAAAACCCCAGACAAGCTTAAAATGAAAACAAAGTAATTCTGGTAAACCTATGAGTTAATTTCTTGATTACCAAATTGAAAATGCAGTCATCCCTTCCCTGCCCTCCCCCTCAACCCCCTGAAAAAAAAGCACTAAGGAGGAAAACGTTGATTTAAAATAAGCCTCAAACTAATCTGTTCTCAAAGATGTCATTTATAATTTCTCTGAAGCATTTTATCTGCGTTAGCTAAGAGCCAATCAAGAGTGCCCCACCTCAAGGGAGCTGTCTTTGACATGGGACCTGCTGATTCTTCACTGGGACACAGAAACCAAAAAGATGGCCCCTCTCTTACTAACCATTTCTGAGCTATTTTAGGGTTGCCATACAACACTAACGTGGGAGCAATAGTGACCTAGCCTTTCCCTAGGCTTCTGTACTCTGCTGAGCTATTTCAGGCTACGTAGTCGCTGTTGCACAGAGTTGGATTGCTCTTGTACTTTAGCTAGTCTGGGGCTAGAAAGCTGCATTGCCACTATTATGGGGAGTTAGTTCCTCTGTTTTACATCCCATTCTATGTTCTGGGAACCATGGAATGTAGGGGGAAGAACAAGAGCAGAATTAAGAACACGCATGACAGGCTGTAAAGCCACATGTTCAACATTTTTACAGCTTTAGCTGTCCCCTCCAATTCCTCCCTAAAACTCATTATGTCCCTGTTGCCATGAGGATTACAGTAACTTTCCCCAAGACTCAGATCTATGTGGATTTGCCTGCCAAAAATAGTACCAAATTTAAAATCGTGATTTCCAAATCTCTTATCTGTTCATATTTTTTTTCCATCAGACCCTCTACCAAATGTTTATTGGCATTAGAGTTCTCTGAGACTCTGAATGATGCTTCTAAGGCTTCTCTAAATGCTCAGCTTTTGCAGACGGATTACAGCAGGAAATCAGTGTGCGTGCAGAAAGAGAGAAAACCAAAAATCCTCTCCTGACCAGACATGGATTTTTTGAATAAAGTCTGTAAAAACTGTTTCTGAATTGTAATCCATCTCTCTCCAGTTCCCTTTTGTCTCCAAGATGATTTAAGTTTTTCAGGGTTCATGCAGCGCTTAGTTTGTTCAGTCATTGCTGGAGAAATATTTTCCTTTGTATTTGAAAAGTAATTTGTATTTAATCTAAGAAGGAATGGATGTTCTTGGCATATCATCAGTATCCCACCAGTGTCAAAACTCAGCTTTTCCTTAACTTGCTACTGTGGTCCTTGGATATATCTTTGAGTCTGTCTGGATCTACCTTTCACTTCCTATTGCCGTTTTTGGCTTTGCTATTCTAATGCAGCAAGGGTCTCATGGAGGGCGTATCTGCTGTGATCACTGGGGACACTTTACCTGGAGTGAATTGTCTGTCTTAACAGTAAAACTCAATTTTATATTTCAAAGGCAAAAAGTTCCACCTTCTAAATTAAATTAAGCTCACAGGTAACTCAGAAAAGTCCCCCATCGTACAAGATGATACTTAAACCTGCTAGTAGGGTGTTACCTGGCCACATATTATGTTTTCTGAGCACGTTTTGTGCATTCTTTGTCCTTCCGAAGACCTGTTGCTTTGTTTTTGTCAAAGGAAATTTCCTTTTGTGGGATTATTGTAGGAAACAACATTTTAAAGGCCCTTTGCCCCCATAAAGGGCTACTGCTCCAAGTCCTGTTAAGCACAAGGCGGGGACTTTTTCCAGTACTTTCTGTGTGCTTTGCATTGGGCCCTGGATAACTAGCTAGGCTTATTGTGGCATAGCATTCCTTCTAAGTCATTAGTCTCAGATTCATTTATGGTTGTCTTTTGCTTCCTTAGTATTAAGCAGGATAAATTCTGCCTAGCACTGAGCAACCTCAGTCCTTCCTTGGTTTTGTATGGAAAATACTGAAGGTACTTAGCTGTTTGTAGGAGGCTTTTGGCACTGTGTCGAAAAAGACCCACACTTCATATGGATGGGGCATGAGAAATGCAACGGTTGTAAAATATTCAAACTAATCAGCCTTCTGCTTATTTAAGACAAGAACATAACATCTTCAGATCACTTAAGTAAATGATTTGAAGGCTGAGTGAATTGAGATAGATCCATTAGGTAGTCTGTGGAGAAACTAAGTTAATCAAGGTAAAGCTAATTTTGGCCTTGTGAAAGACTAAGTAGACTAAATTGAATCCTGACAGTCATCCTCCCCGTGACAGTGGTTTCTTACAGCTGAAATACAGGTAGAGATGAACTACAGAGAATGAGCAGCATTTCTTTGAAAAACCAGCCTAACAAATGTCTTTAGCATGATAACTTTTTCTAACAGTACTCTCTGGTGCACTGGATAAAATGCTAGATTAATTAGTCTAATGCAAAAAAACCTGAGAGGTGAGAAACATGGTCCAGGTTACTCAAACATTCAATGATAGACTTTCCTGATGTGGTACCGCTTGCTGCTCTGCAAATGTTAGATTTTTTTTCCTTTAAACTTATGCATCATTTTCTATACACAGAAAAATCAGAATTTGGGAGGCTTTGGGGCTGGTGTACAAATTTTTTTAAAAAGTTTTTAAACAACATGTGCGTGACAGTTGTTTCTGCTATCATATGTGCAAGCTAGGCAATTGGGTTGTGTTCCCATTTAATATTACTATTTTCATATTGTTTTATCATATGGAAATAAATATACAAGCCATTTTTTAAATACACCAGGCATTCCATTTTAAAAAAAAACCCAAAGAGCCAGCTCCTGAACAGGGATATGCAGGGTACATTCAGGTCACTTGAAATATGCAATGATTATATATTGATGGTGATTGTAGACACTGAAGTTGAATATTAATATTACTCAGCTTTTTAGCAGGGTGGCTGAACATTTTAATCAGTTTTTTATGAATAGGAAACTGAGGTGAGAAGTTAATTGCCTTTGGGTGCACCTATATAGTGAGTCAGTGCTTTGCCGTAGCTGTCACAATCAGAGTATGTAGGCGAGAAAAATAGTGGTAATACTCGGTATAGTTGGAAGGTAAGGCCAGGTCCCAGCCATAGTAACTGTTCTTCAGGTCTGTCTCATGCCTGAGATAAGCCTTCTGATATGTGGTTGCCTCTTCCAGTTAACTAATTGCTGATGAGGAATTACAGGTCAGATCCACCTGTAGAAAAGATGTGTCAAAGGGATATTTAACCACCTGACATTCACACCAATACCTGGGTGGACCGCACAAGTTTACAGGCTGCAGGAAGAGTGGGAATAGGGATGGGGCATGTCATGGGTTCAATCTGCTGCTGTGCCAAACCAAATTAATACGGTGTGTAGGAAGCTTTTGTTCTTTTGCAAACAGACTCTGCATGTAAGAGAGGCTGTTAATTGCTTTTTTCAGCTTTCTCTAGGTATAATATCAAGCTGGAGTGCTTATGACATGAGGGCTGACTCCTAGAAGAATATCCTCCTCTTGCAGTTCTGCAGTCAGTGACAAATAAAATATCTGACCCACTGCAGGCTCCTTGGGAGTTTTCCAGCCTCCTCCCACCAGGCAGCAGCATCACTGATTGATTTCAAGAGGGAGGACATGAAGCGTGGGTAGTGATAGCAGCAGCACAGGCTTGCAGCCAGGGTACTTTTGTGGGCTCTAACGCTCTGCAGCTACCCATTTTGCTGATGCCTGTCTTCTGCACACTGCTTTTTTGAAAAGAGGCCTAATACTGCCTGCCTTGGTGAGCAAACACTATTCAGCAAATGCTGCTGCTCCTGCTCATTGACTCTTGACCTCATTTCTCCCTCCCTGCCAGCAGTGCACTTTCCTCCCTTTCTCCCCCACCACTTTCTGTTCACTTTTTTTTTAGTGCAGCCTCCTCAACATAAGTGTCTATGTTGGTAAGCCTGTAGCCCTTGCAATCCGATTACTGTAGACATTCATTGATCATTGGATGAGCAGATTAGAGACACCTGAAAGCCTGTCAGAGGCCCTGCTGTAACCAGTTTATCAGAGCAGTGAAGGGAGATGCTTTCTGGAAAACCAGTTCGTTTTGTTCCTGTCACTCTTCCATCTGGCGTGAGGGGGACCGTAAAATATAACCAGGTGGAAGAAAGGCTTTCAGGTAGGAGTCTTTTCTTCCAGTCATGAGAGATGCTGTCTTTAGGCTGTGGGTTGTTTTTCTTTCTATCTCAGAATGACCTTTCTTAGACATTAATCTTTTAAAGAAGGTTATCACTGCAATAAGCAGCCTCTTTTGGAAGACTTAATTGAGAGGCTACAGCTTTTTTTCCTCTGAGATATGTATTTCTGCCTAAGGTAAATGAAGCGTGATGTACTTGCCAATACTGATGAAATATTTTCAATATTTTAATCTTTTCGAAGTCACTATTTGAAAGCATTTTGCTGTATTTCAAGCATATCGTAAATATAAAGGACTACAGAAGACTTTTCAAAATATACAAGACTAGTCTTGTTGAATGTCCAAAAGGCATTCTAGACCGGTAGCCTGCTGGAACCACTTGGCTATGTAAGAATTGGTTTCAGAGCACTAAGTGAAAGGGAGAGGTTTTTTGTTACTTTATTGAAAGGTTAGAGGTGTTGTGATCATCAAAGAAACTCTGTTCCAGTGCTTTCAAGAGTGTCCCAAAGTTCTCAGTCCAGCACTCTGTATTGGTCACTAACAGCTGCAATCCTTGTAAGATTAAGCTTCTTTTTTTTTTTTTAAAATTGCCTTCTTTCAGCACCGCAGGACTAAACATGAAATACGATGCCGGCTAGAGACCAAAACTTAAGGGCAAAAGCGAAACATGTGTGGAAGATTTAAATGGTATAGGATTTGTGCCATCAATATAAACAATGTTCTCTAAAGACAGCTTCTTGATATATAAATAATTTCCAGTAAAAGGGGAACCAAATTTGGATCCAAATGAGGGATGAGCAAAAGTTAAATGGCAGGAATTGCATTAATATTTCTTATAAATAAAAAACAAAGATGAGATGCTGACGGAAAAAAAAAATTTAATTTAAAAAGAAAAGAAAGAAGAAAAAAAACCAAACCACCCCTACATCTGATGGTCCTCTTAACTGTGAAGTGATCAAATGCTGTGAACGTTACCAGAATGACAGAAAACAGATGGCTATTATAACAGTCTTGGGAATGGCTGTGCATTGGCCAAGGGACAAACTGTCCCAACTTGGATTGCTAAATTCTGTAATGCTCTAAGTTTCAGCTGAAAAGTGGAAGTCATCAAAATACATATAAAACCTCTTAACTGAATATACGCCTAAGTAATTTTGAAAGCGTGATGTTACCCCAAAGAATGTTTCCAAGAGCAGCTGATGTGGATTAGCTAATGGGAACTCAAACAGTCAGCCATCAAACTAACTCATAGGATTAGCTCAATTTATAAAACTCTCCAGAAATGAGTGTTGTGCAGGTAGATTTGAGGTAGGTAAGCTGTAGGATGGGAGAAAGCCCTAATCGGACTTAATCACTGAAAATTGGTCCCAAAGCATGTGAGAGTTGGATGTAGTGTGTGTTTTTTGTGGAGGAAAATGGACTTGGTTTCTGACACTAAGCAACATTTCTGTCTGCATTCATTTTCTGGCCTTTTTCCTGCTTTTGTCGTGTAGTTATGAATTCACCCAGGTTATGTTACTTCTGTGAACTGACTTCCAACCGAGCTTCACTGAGCTTCCTTTCCATGACTACTACATTAACTTGAATTAATCAAAACAGTCCTGTTGTGCAAGTATTGGTAAATAAATGACAAAGAGCAAATGCTTATTTTAGTCACTTGCGTACCATCAGTCATGATACATCAGATGGAGTAGCCACCAAGGAGAAATTTAGACTGTAGAATGCTTATGTAATAATTGAAAAACATGACATCACTGGTAAAATGGCTAAGTGCTAGAAGTCACCCCTTTCAACTTCTAAGCTTTTCATCTTTAGTGCCTCATACTTGGGCAGAGTGAGAGTCACAAATGGAAGAGTACCTGTAGGATTGATGTGTTTGCCTTTAAACTACAAATCAAAAGGTGAAATACATACTTCAGCAAATTGTTTCCCAATGTTAGAATTAAAATTATAGGGGGAGCAAGACAGACTGTAAAGATATATCTTTGTTCTACTTTTTCACTTTTTTTTTTTAAAGATAATTAGCACTTCTGTTAGTGTGAGTTTTGTCCCTTTCTATCCATTTCTCTTGGATTGGGAATAGACATGTTGACAGTATTTAGAAGCCTGTTGAGTATCTTGCGTTACCAGCTGATGTAAAATGTATACACAAACAAACATATATATGCTCCAGTGCAAAAATCTCATGGAATTTTCACTTACAGAAGAAAGATTCTTGCGTAAGCAGAGGAGCATGGCCAATGCTTACAGAAAAGCAGAGGATGACAGGGTCACACCAAGTGTTTTGTCATGTGCTCAAGAAAATAAGAATTTAAAAAATGGCTTTTAATCAAAGGACTTGGTGAACTAACGGGATTGGTTTGAGAGCAGGGTGATGTGCACATTTCTTCTCAGTATAAATATTTTTGTGAATACTGTTATCAAAAGTATAGGGAAACAGGAGGACCGTGGAGAAGAGTTGGGAGTGTATAAGCAAGGGATATTCAACTCCAGTGGAAAGAGAAGAGCTGTAAAGATGAGAATTAAAGCATATGCTTTACGAACAGCATATGCAGGAGGAGAAGTAGGGCTGTAGGAAAGGAAGGTCCAAGTAAGGAGAAGTTGAGATGGGTTTGCCTAAGGGAAGCGTCTGTCTTTGAGTTAGGTGAATAAAGAGAAATTTGACAATTTAAAACACATAAGGTGGTGTATATAGAGCCAAGTAACGATGGCAAGTTCTTAAAGATATATTTCTTCAGTTTAGTGTTTAACAGTGTGTTGCTCAAGCATCTGACGGGGTTGCAGCATAGAGTCCCTAAGTTAGTATGGCCAACCAAACTGAAAATAAAGCTGAAAAAACAAATACAGGGGTCCCATGCTGAAATGTAGCAGGTCCTGCCTTGTCCTTGCTTGTTCTAAAGTCTATGCAGTTCTCTTGCCCTAAAAGGCAAAAATGTCCACATAACAGGAGAAACATGACAGAATTTATGTACATTTGGGATAGAAAATATATCTAACTAGGCAGATATACCACTATAACATCTGCTTTAGCACTTCTTGAGATCCAATATTGTCAAGCAGTGATATCTCACTTTTAGAAGAATAAGGTTTATATTTTACAGACTGGAAAAATGAGCAATTCAGAGATGTCTTAGCGCCTTAATACAGGTTATAGTGTGAGTCCTCATGAGCAGGTCATTGCAATAGAGGAAAGGAACAGAGGGCAGGCACTTTGTGTAGCTGTGTACTACTGGAGGTGTTTCTATGCAGCTTCATTTTAGTCAAGCCTTGACTGTCATTCGACGTACACAGACCTTGCCTTTTTTTTTTTTCCAGGGTGATGTCTTAGTTTGAGAGATTTTTAACATAAATTCATCAAGAAGAGAAAACTGACCACAAACAATGCCATACTAGAACTACCTTATCTTTTCTGGACTTAAATGCCAAAGAAGCCTTGCTTTAGAATTCCTTTGTGTCACCAACTTTCACACAGAAATACAATGTTGCAGTATTTCATTATTTTTTTCCTTTTTTCCTTTCTAACTTCAAAAGTTTCCTTGCTCTCAAACTGAGTCTTATTTGTCTTATTTGAGGCGTTCCTTAAAAGCATTCTTAGTACAGTATCCTTTTGATTACTCACTCAACAGAGTAAGCAGAACTATTTTAACATTACCACAGGTAACTATTCTGTTGCCAGTGTGGATCTGCCAGAGGAGGGAAGGGCTGAAGGGGCTGTAACTCCTTATATCAGTGACACCTTCAGGGACACTTGCACTTTATGTGACTGTCTGTTCCTATTGGGTTCCATTGCCTTTAAGCTCGTGCACGGCTCAGGCTTTTTTTTAATGGAAGTGCTATCTCCTATACACCGTGATACACTGAACTTAAGTTAAATTCTAGCTGGGCAGCCCTACAAAAAATTGAGACTGTACATGTGAAGGTGAAATTCTGCCTCAGCAGTATGCACGTCTTCACTGCTGAGCTAACCTGGCTTGGTCTAGCGTGTATGAAGCACCTTTTCTGCAGTTCTCCATGTCAAACTGGTACCTAGTGGTGGGGAATTGGTTATCAGTGGGCCAGCTGAGCTGCCTTATAAATGCATTTGGTAGGTATACACTCTCTCAGGCCTTCCATGGAGTTGCTGTCTGTGGCAGTTTCAAAAGAGCAATTAATTGATGTAAATAGCTTGCAAACAGGGTTAGTCATTAATAAGGCAGACAGCTCTGAAGGCAAAAGCAAACACCACTTCGGCTGCAAAAACTTCCAGTGAGGCTGTCACTGAGGAATTCAGTCTGCTGACTGCAAAGTGATCTGCTGTGAACTCAGCTGGCTACTTCGTGTCTCTGTCCCCTGCACTCGAAAATGAGATTTTTCCTGAGGAGGGGAAGTGGAGAGGGAGGTGCCGATCTCTTCTCCCTGGTATACAGTGATAGAATGCACGGGAATGGTTCAAAGCTGCGCCAGGGGAAGTTTAGATTGGACATTAGGAAGCATTCCTTTACCAGGAGGGTGGTCACACACTGGAACAGGCTTCCTAGAGAGGTGGTCGATGCCCCAAGCCTGTCAGCGTTTAAGAGGCTTTTGGACAATGCCCTTAGCAACATGCTTTAACTTCTGGCCAGCCCTGAATTGGTCAGGCAGTTGGACTAGATGATCACAGTAGCTCCCTTCCAACTGAAATAGTCTATTCTATTTTGACTGTTTCTCCCAAATCATGATTCTTACTGGTGTAGTCATCCTTTTGATAGTGGGATTTCTGGGGTGGCATGCTGTGGGTTGCAGAACAAACTGAGTAGACAAATCAGAGATTAAAACGCTGATGACCTGGTGATAACCCGTACAGAGGGAAAGACTCAGGAAAGAAGGAGCTGCAGAATAGAGCTGGAAGACTATCCTGCAGTAAAATAAATTGATTGCCAGGCTGGATAAAGTGGATCACGGCCTCCTTTGTATATCCTTAACCGCCCTGACTAGCGTAGGTTTAGGGCACTGTCAATCTTGGGTTAAGTTTTTCTGTGTAATGCAAGGCACAACATCCAGGCTATAACTTGGCCCAGCTCTTCAGTGAAAGCATCTCCCAAGGATATTTAAATCTTGCCTTCCATTTACAAAAACAGATTACAACTGCAGAAATAAATGGGAGATAGATGTATAAAGAACACTAGTAGTGTTAAACATCTAGTTCTCATGACCTAAGTTTGCAAAATGGCATACCAACCTGAGATCTTTAATAAGGCAGAAATATTCCTACATGCCTCAAGAACATAGAGGTCTCTCTTTTTTTTTTTTTTTCCCCTGGTATAAATAAAATTTAAAATTCTTGGAAAACTTGCAGAAAATATTTTGCCCATATCCCTTCAGGCCTGAGACAGAAAAACACTTTACAGGAAGAAAGACAGATGAGATGAGTGTCCTAATATCAATTTTCTGCCTTATAAAATCAGTTATTTTTTTGAGTTGATAGCGTTGTTAACTTGAGATCTGGTAACAGCTGGATTTATTTGCATTGAAACTATTTGGAGAGATGAAAGTCTTTTCAAGATCAAGATCTGCGTGTGAACCTGAGTCTTGCTTTGCGAGATTCTAGTGGAATCTGCTGCATCTCTCTTTGAGCTTGCTCACACAGAGAGCTTTTTGAGTTAAGCATTCTCCTCAGCTCAGTTGACTTATTAGCCACTGAGCCAAAATGATATTTAAACACCATAAATGGTAAATGTTGCTGAGACAGTCCTTTCGCGCAGCTCAGACTAGGCATTATTTGGCAGCGAACCACATGATTCTGGCAAACAGATTCCTTGAGTATAATTAAACCTCTTGTAAGACTAAACACTGCAAGTTGTTTGCAGTGTTCCGAACATAAGGCAGCAAACTCTCTATTCTTTGCATGTCCTTGACTTGTAACCAGTTGTAACGGTGATCTTGTGCAGCTGAGTTACTGCATTGAAGTACTGAAGTACTGCGTGTGTGCAGTGCTGGAGCTGACCCTGGCTGAGCTGGGGGCTGGACTAGACGATCTCCAGAGGTCCTTTCCAAACTCAGTTATTGTCTGATTCTGTGCAGTGTTGGGCATGCTGAAGTCCTGATATTTCAACAGGAGATGTCAGCATTCTGCAGCTCACATTAAAAAGTCTTCAGTATATCTGGGTAGGCAAATGAACAAGAAAATTTACTAGAATAGATGATGTCCATAAACTGTTAACTGTTTTGACTACAGGCCAGGTAAAACCCAGGTCCAGTGTTTGGACCTTCTTAAAGTTTGCATCCTGATCTGGATTTTCTTCTTCACTCCAGTTTCAACAGCAAATCTGGGAATGGAAATGCCACAGTGCAGTTATTGATTATTTTTTTTTCTTCTCTCTGAGTGTATAGATTATATATATCTTTTACCTTAGAAAGTAAATAGTTGGTTGCATACTTGCAGTTAAAATGGTAATGTGTATTGTACAATTGATTTTTAGTAGGTTGACTGTTCAGTACAGCATGAATTTTCCACTTTTACATATACACCTTCAACACAGTAACTCACCTACACTTATCAATATCAAGACGTTTACAGTTGTGTTCAAGCATCAAGTTGTGATCCAGGTCTAGATTTTAAAAAATTTAAGTATATTTTGGCTTAGTCCCACAGCTAACAGTAAGACTTCTCTTGCAATAATTTTCAGTCTGCTGATATGTGGAGGTTAAATTTATGTAAGGACTCTTTAAATCCTGGATTGAGAAGAATCACCTTAAATTTCTATTAATAGAGATTAATAGATAAACAGACGTTTGATGGGGCAGCTGTAGATGGATTAACTGTTGACTACACAAACACAGGAAAACAGAATAAGAGATTAACAGAAATAGTTGTGTATCAGGGGCAATTTTCCATTGCCATCCAAATATGCTGAGAATCTGTATTTTTGTAAGAAACTGGAAGAGTTTAAATTCTCCTTAATCTCTGTGGATTTAATGCACTAAGTGGCTTTTTAAACATAGATTTGGATGCTTAATAGAGTGTCTTTCTAATAAAAAAAATGAATCCTTAGGGGTAAGGCATTGCAGTGAGAAAAACCTATATTACTTTTGCTTTGTAGAAAACATATGTGGGTGTATAAGGTACCCTTTAAATGCGTTGCGTGCTATTTCTGGTCTCCCAGGCTGTGTTTGCCACTGAGCTGTGCATCTCACTACTTGCTGTTTCCCAACATTCATGCATATTGAAGCCTGAGGAAAGGCAAAAGCCATAGGAACCATATAAGTGGGATCATTGTGGTGGACTTTTAAATCTATTGCCCTGTGTAATGCGTTATCAAGAGTCTGTTGAAATGACAGAGACCACTGCTCACCAGAGAATGCTCCAGCTGGCTTTATGTATTATGCCAAGACAACAGCTCTGTGCTAAAATTGTTAAACTTCTTGATCTCATAATTTTATAAGAGCCTTTGAGAATTCAGTGCTCTACAAGCAGCCTTTCAGAAAATCAGTATCTTTTGTATTATCTTGAATGATTTGACCTGCATGAAACCAACAACTGTGGTTAAAAAATTGTGGCAGCTTTTATAAGCTACTGTAAAATGAACTAGTCGCACGGTCTGAAAACAAGTTACTGAAATGCGCCTGTGTTATATCAAGCCCACCCTTTGTAGTGCTTTCTGCTGTTCCTCATTAATTGTTTTGACATGATCCACCTCGGGGGAACTCGCTGCAGCAGCAGAAGTTGATTGGGGAAAGGAAAGAGAGGAAGAAAATTAACTGCCTGGGGTATCATTTTTTTGGTCACTATGTCAGTACTGATATGTGTTAACTTTTATATTCCTTCTTTTCATTCTTAGAGGTGAACCTACTCCTACTTGAATGTAACAAGAAGTAAGAGTGGCGAGGGAGATGTTAAATGGCTACAGGCGATTAGCGCGCATTAACATAATAGGAAGAGATCAGATCTCCTCTTTTTTCACATCCAGGTGATTAAGCTTGAAGATGCATAGACGTATAACAAAGTCATGCCCTTATGCTAATGTCAGACAAAATTTTCCTTAGATTCCAGATTTCCTTTCTGGTGCCAGATGTGCCATATTTTTATTGTCTGTAGTTTTGGCAGCAAAAATACCCTGCAGTGTTATGAAAGAAGTTGTTTCAGCCAGAAGCACAGTGACTTGCAGTATCTGAGCTGGGAGCTGGACCTGTGCTTTCTTCTTTCTCCTCCAGCCCCCTGCTTTGGGCTCTGAAGCCAGTTGTCACTGAAGAGCATAGGAATTTTGAACCCCAGCTGGGTTCATGTGGTGAAAGGGGCTTTGGAGGAATGAGGGAAAGCAAGTCCTAATGCTGGCCTTTCATTGTGTGTAGCTTGCTTATTTGTGTCCTGTTTTTCTTATCTCCTTGCCCTACATTTTCCTGGTGCAAGTCACAGATTTTGTTCCTGATGTATGAGGCTAGCTAGCACCTAGCTGTGGCCAGGGAATGTGAACTTCTACGGTTGTTACTCTTCCTGAAACAGTGCATGGGTTTTTGTGGATGGTTTTTCTTGTACTACTTTCCTGTCAAAATAATTAGCCAAATGTTTTCAAAAGGAAGTAGCATCACACAGTATCTTTTCACCATAAATGGGAACCGGAGTTATTTGCTTAATCTTGAAGGAGCAGTGTCCCTTCTTTTTCCAAGTACCTTCCAAAATCAAATGGATTGCTGTTTTCCAAACAAGAGCTGTAAAGGCTAAAATTGAAGAAGCCCTTGGGTATATTAAAATCAGT
Organism: Larus michahellis; assembly: GCF_964199755.1. Lineage (NCBI taxonomy): Eukaryota > Metazoa > Chordata > Aves > Charadriiformes > Laridae > Larus > Larus michahellis. Next base: position 48,693,713 of record NC_133902.1, on the reverse strand, counting down.
TGTGAAAATGTACCACTCTGCTATCTCATGGTAAAATTGTGAAATGTTAAGGCCTTCATCAGAGGAGCACTGAGTCACTGCATGGTGCTATGTAATAAATACACAACTAAAAACATTTACAAGCTTCAGAGGAATTTGAAAATATTTAACATTCAGACTTTATAATTTGGCCTCTGCATGATTGTATCAGTCCCTTTGAGAAAATGCAATGATTTTAGACTAAGACTAAATAACATATCTAGAACTGGCTGTGTTGTCTTGTGTAAAACATCTGTGACAACTAAAGTTGTCAGTAGGCCAGTTTAATTTTTTCCTAAGTCTAGAAGTCCACAATATCAAATTTTAAGTAAAGGAAGAAAAGTTACATGAAATAAGCACCTATCGTTTCTTAATGAACAAATAGCATTTATGTGTTTTTGTTAAGTCTTTAATTGTTGCTGCCAAGTCAAGAAACGTTAGACAATTTTTGTGCTTAAGTTGTTGGTACAATAAACGTATGCTACTGATCAACATACACTACTGAACAACAGTAGCATAAGATTAGAGATCCCCATTAAAAAAATATAAATTAAAAAGTAGGGGAGAATGCTAGTGTTTGGAAGAAAGCCTGTGCAATTTGCCACGGAGTCAGTCTTTGTAGCCATATATTTACTGTATCCTGTGTGTCACACGTTTGAGAAGGAATACTGGTTGCCTTAGCCATGATAACTTCCAGTTTTGGAGCTCTTACATACAACAGATTTAATATCTGTTGGTAAAGAAATGCCTTCGCTGCCCCTGTGCTCCAAAGAACATCAGCAGTAGAAGGGGAGACATTTTGACTCCTGCTTTGTAATAGGTTTTGAGAAATCAGGTAATACTTCAACAAGTGAATCAAAGTGTATGTTCATTGGTATATGATACATTTACAAGGATAGGAATGCCTTCAGAAAGGTTTTGATATATAAAGTTGCCTTTGTTTCTCTCCCTGGAATAATCCTCAAGGTTTTCATATTTCAGATTTACTAATCCATTTTAATGTTCCTCTGTGCGATTACTTTCAGTTTCCCCTAGTGAAATAACTCTTTCATCTCTCCAGTAACTTTTCTTGCACTGTTGAAGCTGTACCCTTTAAAGTTTTTGCTATTCATAGACTTCTGGGTTTTGATACTTACCATCATAATTTTCTGTTTAAGCACAGAACTGGTCTTCATACAAGGGATCAGCATAAACCTATGCAGTGCCTAAATTTAGCATAAACGCTATTTTTAAGATCTGTGTGATCATAAGGCACGTTCTGGCCTCCTTAATTTCAGTTTGACAGCTTCATTTACAAATAGTGAGCACTGATCAGTAAGTTGCTCTTTATCCTTTAATGCTGCAGGTCATTCTTTTAGGGGTAGAGCCCTCCACCCCCAGTAAAGCTTCTCAATGTCACTCATATCAGGTTTCCTCACCAGCGTAGGATACATATGCCTGAGATAATTTCAGAAAGTGACGACTAATTTTTTTGTAATCTTGTTAGGTTTGTGATTCATATATGCAATTACTGTGAATTATTTGCTTCCTTTTAATGTTTATGCAGCTCCGTGCAAGAAGGTGGTTTTATTCCAGTACATGAAACTTGAATTTCTACAGCACATGTTTTGGAGGAGTTAACATTGCTAAAAAATTCCTTTGGGGAAATGATTGTGCTCTATTCCTTCTGTAGTTGCTCACCCATTTCTTTTTAATAAGCCGGGGCTGTTATACTGTATTGTCTTCCTTGATTACAAAAATCCATTTATTTAGATTACATGGAAGAGGCTTGTCAGTCTAATAAAGCAAAGAGCCAGTTGCGAGGGATGTGGAGTGCTGCTAGTACTTAAACCTGTTTGTACCAGGGCTCTGCTGGAGGCAGCTCAGTCTGTTCTGGGAGGATTGTTGTTAGAACCACTACCAGCAAATTTGTTTCCTGGTCACCGCTAACTCTCTTGTGGGAGCTGTTTCAGCTCTTTTTTTGTTGTCTGTCCTTCTCTAAAGCATGAACTTCTCTGATCATACCCCAAGTCTGTTTCTCTGTTGGTCTAGAACCACACCTCTGTTTTTATTTTCATTTCCCTACTCTCCTTTTACTGCATATCTGCCATCTTGGTTTGCAATGTTATGAATTATTTCAATAAAAGAGATAACAGAAACATTATCATTTAAGTGTCCTTTTCTTTCTTTTTTTTTTCTATGTGTCTTTCCTGTCTTATTACTTTCTTGTTTTTTCCTTTTCCTTCTTTCTTCTTGTTTTCCTCCTTTTTCCCATTATATGGATTTCTGCTTTCCCTCCCAGGTCTGTTTCAGTTTGAAAGACAAAGGGATTTTCTGTAAGGCATTAGCAAAGGAGCATGTGCTGATATTGCTTAGTACAGCAGTTGTTTGAAGCTGTTTCCCTGAGTAAACAGTACAAAACAGATGAATATGGTATCCAACTGCATGGCTATTTTCTACACAGCGTTAGTCACTTACAAGCAGGTGCTATAGGAAGTCCTAAGACTGATCAATGTGGCCTGATGGTGAATCAGGCATTTCGGAGTAGTAAGTCCGTAACACCGAGCTGAGTGGGTCTCGCTCAAGTCCCATATTTCCATTCTCACATGCATCAATGTCTCACTGCTCAGTGCCAAGAAAAGACCTACAACATATGCCAGCGAGACAAGATTTTGGCTAGAAAAAGCTTTGCTAGAGAAGAGGAAAAACTTCCTCTTGAGGCGGCTTCCAAATTTACATTGAGCTCAAATAACCCTGGGACAAGTTTAACTTTCTGCCTCCAGGAGCTTTGGTGGACTTGCTCAGTGAGGTGCTTTCAGTTTTTCTAATCACCATCCTTTTATGAATGGTGGTTTTTTTCCAGCCAGGCACTTTGTGTTGCTGTAATACCATTTGGGATGATCTCGGTATACCTTTGAATATTTTGAAGGTGGAAATAAGCAAAATTAAGCTATTTTCATGTATGGACAGAAAGTAGAGTTGGCATTTTAAAGGCAAGACGTAAGACATCTGAACTCAAGCTAAACAAAATAAAAAGTGTATCCAAGTGACCGATAAATATTTATGACTTCTTACATTTGGTCATGATCACTGCTTTGGCTTCAGAATTGTCTTTGCCCAGGTTTTTAGAGCAAAAGTATCTCTCCTGGTCTAGTGCATCATATAGGCCACAGTTAAATGATCTTGCTTCATAGCCTCTGAATCTAAGACAGAGGAGACCAGTGTGGATACTGGAAATTATGTATCTATCACAGATAGATTTTACTTTTAGGAGTGATTAATTTAACTCCAGCACTCATCATTTGTTTGTACAACCTCAGAAAAAAAAAAAAAAGCTAATCCAACAGTTTGTTTTGTGATAGATGTTGATAACCTCAGATTTCAGTCTTTCCCATCATCAGTCAGCTGGCTAAGTGTAATACAGCAGAGGAGTACAGACTCACAGAATCATAGAATAACAGGTTGGAAGGGACCTCAAGGATCATCCAGTCCAACCTTCTTGGAAAAAGTACAGTCTAGACAAGGTGGCCAAGCACCGTCTCCAGCTGAATCTTAAAAGTGTCCAATAATGGTGGAATCCACCACTTCCCTGGGGAGACTATTCCAATGGCTGATTGTTCTCGTTGTGAAAAATTTTCCTCTTATGTCCAATTGGAATCTCCCCAGGAGTAACTTGCATCCATTACCCCTCGTCTTTTCCATGTGACTCCTTGTAAAAAGGGAGTCTCCATCTTCTTTGTAGCCACCCTTTAAATATTGGAACATGGTGATAAGATCTCCCCTAAGCCTCCTTTTCTCAAGGCTGAACAAACCCAATTATCTCAGCCTTTCCTCATATGGCAGGCTTCACAGTCCGTTGATCATCTTAGTCGCCCTTCTCTGAACCCTCTCCAGCCTTTTTTGTATAGCAGGGACCAAAATTGAATACAGTATTCCAGGTGTGGTCTGACAAGTTCTGAGTAGAATGGGATAATGACTTCATTATCCCTGCTGCTGATGCCCTCATTGATGCAACCCAGCATCCTGTTAGCTTTCTTAACTGCTGCAGTGCACTGTTCACTCATATTGAGCTTGTTGTCCACCGGGACACCCAGGTCCCTTTCCACAGAGCTGCTCCCCAGCCAAGTAGATCACAGTCTGTGTTGCACTCCTGGATTATGTTTTCCCAGATACAAGACTTGGTCTTGTTGAACTTCATAAAACCTATCCAGTTCTTCCTGCAGGGTGGCTCTCTCTTCTGAAGTGTCCGCTTCCCTACTCAGTTTCGTATCATCAAGGAAACATCAGGGTACACTTGATCCCATCATCTGGATCACTTATAATTATATTAAACAGTGTTTGTCCCAGTATTGATTCCTGGGGGATGCCACTTGTGACAGTTTGAAAAGGAGATATTTACCACCACCCTTTAGGGGTGGCCTGTCAGCCACTTCCCCACACACCACATGACCACTTGTCCAGACCGTAACCCATTCGTTTCTCTAGGAGGAGGCTGTGGGGAACCGTGTCAGAAGCCTTGGAGAAATGCAGGTAGACAATGTCCACTGCTCACCCCACATCAACCAAGCAGGTGGCCTTGTTGCAGAAGGCAATCAGGTTTGTCAAGTACTATTTGCCCTTGGTGAATCTGTGCTGGCTTTTCCCAATCATGTGCTCCGTTTGACTTGTGAAAGCCCTCAGGTGGATTTGTGTCGGAACTTTCCCAGGGGCTGAAGTAAGACTGATGGACCTATAATTCTCTGGATCTTCCTTTAAGCCCTTCTTGTAGATGGGTGAACTCAAACCCATTTGATATTGACCATCTAACAATCCAAATGGTTTGTAGTTTCATACAGAGTGGTGAATCCTATATTCCTGTGAGTTTACATTTTTAACTCATCAATCATGAGAATAGCAACTTGTAAAATATTTTAAAATTTTTATGTGAATTTAGCAGTGATTAAAGGCATTGAATTGTTGGTTACAAGTTTTTGAGGGGTTTTTTTTGCACCTGAGCATGTGTACTTGGGGAAAATGAGTGTAACTTTCTGTGTGATGCTCTATGATATTTGTTACAATGATTTAAAAGGATCCCTGGAGGAAAGACAGTTCCGTTCCCATTTCTTGCCTTTCTGCTTGGACTACCGGCAAGGCAAAACAGCTATATTGGGTAGTTTCAGTGATTTTTGCCTTCTGAGAGCTGAAACAAGACCACTGACTCAAAATCAGTTTGACCCCAGAGTGAGTTAAAATTGTTCATGAAAATTCCAGTAAGAAACCACTTTTGTTCTCTTCTTGACTTCACAGAAAAGAAAAGCAGCAAGAAAGCAGAAAGTGCACAGGCTGCCAAGTTAAACAAGACTTTTGCACCCATCTTCCTTAAAGGCCTGACTGACCTCAAAGTAATGGACGGAAGTCAAGTGATAATGACTGTCGAGGTATCGGGTGCGTAGCTACAGAACAGTATTATTTAAAAATTTTAGACCCTGCTGCAAAGTATGTGCTTTTTTCCACTGACCTTTTCTTTTTGCAGGTGTCTTTGCATTTGGAAATAATATTTCAAGGAACCAATTTTCTAAAAAGTAAAAGCTAGGTTTGTCTAATCTGATCTTCAGAGTGAATGAACGTTATGCAGTGTTAATGTGTTCAGACCTGTACAAGTGTTTCTTTATTGGAATAATGGTAATAATAGAGTTATTATTGGGTCCTGCTGTTGAACTAAAACTAAGTCTCGGTGGACTTGTAATAGCTTTTGTTGTGAACCAAACAAGATTGAATTCATGTCAGCTGGGGTAAGATTTGTGCTGCAGAAAAGAGCAGTCCTGGTATGAACTTCGGTAAGAAACCCTTGATAACCCCTTTGTGGGATCTAGAACTCATTCTCCCTCTCTATTGTATAGATGTTTCCCTTATTCATTTGTATTTTAACTGTAATACATTACACAGCATCAACAGAGCTAATGAGATTCCTGAAATTGCAGGAATCAGATGGCAAAAAACAACCAACCTTGTTCATTTTCTTAATCAATATATGGTGGGGTTTTGTGTGTGTCTCTGATTTTCATTGTTCCCTATTTTTCAGCTAACCCACCTCCTGAAATTATCTGGCTGCACAATGGAAAAGAAATCCAAGAGACAGAAGATTTCCACTTTGAGAAGAAAGGCAATGAGTATAGTCTGTACATCCAAGAAGTATTTCCTGAAGACACAGGCAAATATACCTGTGAAGCCTGGAATGAATTAGGAGAAACTCAGACCCAGGCTACATTGACGGTACAAGGTATAAAGTTCCACCTTAGGAAATGCTAAAAGAAAATAATTCTAATGTACTGGTGGAGTGTCTATTTAAAGTACATGAGTGTTTATAATGTCTGTTGTGAAAGATGCTAGGAGTTCTCAGCCTCTGCATCTGAATTAAAAAGGATATTGAGCAGAAGCAACTTTAAAAAAATCTTTTCAGTCTGGAACATTATGTTACTATTTCAAAAATGCATTCCTGAGTCCTATTCCTAGGGACAGTGCAAAACTTTTGCTAAGTGCAGCTTCAAATTATAACTGTAAGGCTTACTTAGCTATGGACTTAATGTAAACCATTTAATGATGTTTTTCTTTCTAATTAAAGCCCTGAGTATTTGGAAAAGCTGTCTAGGAGCCAGGTATCCTGGTTTTAATATTAGCATTGTAGTGGTAGCAGGTGAGGAACACATGATTTCTGCAATTTGAGAACTAGGTGCAAAAAAATTGGCTTTGAATCTCCACATATGATGTAAATGCCACAGTAAACAGTGAAGTACCTACAAACTTCCTGTGACTGGGAATTCACTGCCTTCATGAGAGTGGACTAGACTTGCTGTACGCCAACATTTTCCCATAGTCATTACTAAGGATTATTGGAAATCGATGGGAGACTTTTATTATTTTTAATGTAAAGGATCTTAACCCCAGGATCTCAGTGAGCTGTGCCTCCAGGGGTGGGTTTGTAGTCTGTTGTCACTGTCTGCTCTGAATTCAGACCTTCCTCTATTCTCCAAGCTCCCCTGAGATCTAGCCTCAGGGTCAGTCTTCTATATTTAATGCAATTTTATGCAATTGTTAATGATGATTTATTACATGAGCTCTCAACTGCACAGCAGTGATAGTACTGTCACTTGCCCTTAAAGCTATTCCTACCCATATTCTCTAAGGACAAATCTTCAAGATTCCTTTTAGGGCAGCTTTAAAGTCCCTTTGTTTAGCTCCTAATATAAGCCTGGATTAAGCCAGTAAAGTGACAAGTAAATGATTACTTTTAGTACCAACACAAGTTACTGCCAAAATTAAAGCCTGACTTATTTTCAGATTACAAACTTATACCCTGCATGTTCAAAATAACTTTGCTTGCCTGTGATTGCGTTCCCTGAAATTAGTTAGCTTATTAGTTACAAGTTCCCTTGTATTAGTTACAAATGCCTTATTAGCTTTGGCATTTTCTCCTGATTTGTAAACTGTGTTTGTAAACTACAGAACCTCAGGATGGTATTCAGCCCTGGTTCATTAGCAAACCGAGATCAGTGACAGCAGCTCCTGGGCAAAATGTCCTTATATCCTGTGCCATTGCTGGAGATCCTTTCCCCACTGTTCACTGGTTTAAAAATGGACAAGAAATAATGCCAGGAACAGCATGTGAAATCCTGCAAAATGAAGACATCTTCACACTGATATTGAGGAATGTGCAGTCTCATCACGCAGGACAATATGAAATTCAGCTCAGGTATGTTTGCCATGAGAAGAGCTTGAAGAACGCAAGAGTTTCCTCCTATTCACACAAAACAGTAGGGTACTAAAGGAACAAATTATTTCTGAGGGATGAAAAGAACCAGTAAAACTCAAAGAGGAAAGAGGAAACACAAAAAGAGCCAGAAAGAAGGACAAAGCAGTACAGAGTTTCCTTTTGGGATCCTGAAAATCAAAGTTTTGTGGCAGCAGTATGGGAAGCAATTTGGGTTTCTAGCAAGGAAAACCACAATCAATGTCTTGATTTTGGAGTTATCTTCTATTATGTTTGGCATCTCTCTGGGTATTTGTAAGGATGCCTGCTTTCCATGGGAACAACCTGATCAGGAAGGGCCATTCCACAAGATTATGATCCATACCATTAATGGGAGAAAGTGTTTCCTGGCCATGTTTGAAATGTCGGAACTTTATGTGGAATTTGTAGTCTCCTTTTTCTGATGTATCTTTGAAATGAGACACCCTGATGCTTTGAATTTCTTGTCATTCCTAAAAAATTTGGAAGAGCTGTTTTGAATTATTTATTTTTCTGGTAAAAGAACTGTCCTTTAGATGAAGAATCAGATTTTCTGGTTCTTTACCTTGTCGAAAGTGCCACAGCATTTTCCACCTCCAATGGTGAAGATGGGATGTAATTACATATCCCCTATGTGGTTATAGAAAACAGTGTACAACTTCAAACATTCTATGCTATTTACTGTGCATAGATGTATTGCCTTAGTTGGCTAATATTTGTGACTTTCTTTTTTAAAATTAATTTAACCGTCATGGATATTTAAATCCATTGCACTGGAAGAAAATTATCTGCTCTGTTCTACACGCCAGCTTTTTAGTCCAGATGGACTAGTCCAGTAGGCAGTTTAGACAGATACTGCCCAGTATTACGAAATGTTCTGCACCGCTTGCACTTGCCTGGCTTTATGGTGGTTTTTTGTCTTTTTTCATGCTATAAACTAGTTTGTTTTTTTTCATATACTTCAGTCTAGCACAAAATTTTAAAACTGAATTGTCCTTTGCCTGCAGGCAAATAAATTACACGTCTTCCTAACCCAAGGAGGGAGCGCGTTTCTTAATAAATTTAAACTGTTTAGCCTCTAAACAGTGAGTTTAATCTTTTATAGTTATAATTTATTTTCCAACCAGTGTAGCCTGAATGGTAGACATATCACGGTGTGGATGCCTCGCTCTAAGGTATGTTTCCATAGACTACCACAGGCAGCCACAAACTAGCCTCTGTATATTTTAGTATTTAAAGTCAGATGAGGCACTTACTTTTCCCCAGGAAAGGGCACTTTAGAAAATTATAGCCGTTGTTTATCAAGATTTCCTATAATGAGGTTTTTCTACACTTAATTTCAAGTCTTATTACTAAGATTTGTGTGGCTAGAGCCATACGTGTCATGACCTTTTTGCAAATAAGATCTTCAGTAGATTTAAACCCTTTCTACTCTGCAATAAATTGTGAACTGAGTCATTTCAGGGCAGTTGGCTTGTTCATAATCAGGCCAGGTCATCTAGGGCATTCATAATGCTGATTTGTGAAGGTCATATCTACATACATCCTTGCATCTAAGAAAAGTCTCTTTGGGGATCAGTGGCGTTTCTAATACTCAGCACCTCTGGTGGGATTAGAAATGTCAGTTGAATTTCATTAAGCTCGCAAAGCATTACACAAGAGAGCAGGCCAAACCGTGACAATTGCTGCCTTCTACTGGTACGTTTCCACACTGTGGTTTACATGTCTTGGACATGGGCATCTTCTCTTATGATATGCTGATGGTTTCACTTGAATGAAAGAGAATGAGATATTTCAGCAAAACTTCAGGGATGGAAAAAGGAAAGAGAACAGGATGAACAAAGGAGAGACAAGAGGGCTTTGTGGAAGACTTTGTTGTGGCTGACTTGAGCAAGTCAACATTAATGATCAGGTGTAGTTGGTGATCACCCAGACCAAATTCACCACTGAAGAGATTTGTCAAAGTGGAAGCCTGACAATATCATGACTGTAGAACATAGCAGAATGTACACTTAGAAAATAAATTATTTCAGAAAATTAGCAGAGGAGAACAATTTTTTGGGGGGTGAGAAGAAGTTTATAGCTAGAAAACAACACAGCAGGTTATGTGTTAGTTTCAGTTATTCCCTAATCCTTTTACTGGAGGAATAGCTGGGGATCCCACAAAGATAAATGCATTCATGTTGCCTTTTTTCTAATCCATAATTTCTAATCCAATGCTGCAATTGGAGCAAGGGGAATGCTGATACCTCTTTTTACCCTGCTGCGTTTGTAAAATTTCAGTTACTGTTTGGGGGACAGAAAGCCATATGCTTTTAGGCAATTGCTTATATACAGAGAATTAGCTGCCTCAGGAATATCCAAGGAGCCAAATGTCAGCTGTATAACTTCAAGTTTGCAATAGAGCTAAAATAATTTTCAGCAGCAAATAGTCTTGTCTAAATAGCTTTTGAACGGCCTGCATTTGTCTTGAATACTTGATTGAGAATTGTTTATATATTCAGAAACAGTCTTAACAGTACCTGAGAGGAGGAAAGCTGCATTTAGAGTCTTTCTCTCAAAAACTCCTACAAAGTCCATTAAAGATATGGAATAACTGTGAAACCACAAGTCAACTCACTGAAGAGTTTATAGAGAATTTGACAGTGGGCTATTTTTAAACATAATCATTTTCTTTTCAAATAAAATGTGCAGCTTCTTTTCATGTATTAATTTTAGAATCATGTCGCATAGCTGCTCTTAGGGAGTCATTCTTTCTTCAACTCCCTTAATTTAGTCTGGGCATTGTTTCCTACTAGTGTTAATTATTTTCCAATTTTCTTCCCCATTATTCTTAAGCTCTGAATTCTGTCCTAATACCTCCACAATTCTCCTTTTGTGTTGGCTGCTCACAAATTAAAACTCTGGTCTTAAAAATTGGGGTTTAACAAAAGATCTATTTGTCTCTTCATAATTCTTTCTCCTTTCATCACAGTGAGCTGAAAAGGGTGTGTAGCCCAGTGTGATCCTAGTGTGATCCATCAATGATTGCTGGTTGGCTTTCTGTCTTTCCCTCCCTCAGCATTATTTAGAATATGTGTTTGCTTTGCCTTTTACTATATAGCAGACTAGTAAGTCTGACTTTTAAGGGTAGTCATTGTAGCCTCCCCTGGTCCTTATTTTAAACTTAACACAGACCTTCAATTCCTCTACACTTGCATTCTTCATTTTAATTGTCCTAATAATGTTCCATTGAGCCTGTTATAACTCAGGCCTCAAGGAATGGTGTTGCATAAATATAAAAAGAACAACAGATTCACCCACTACTGTGGTTCGTCTATTGAAATTTGAACATTTTACAGCCTGCAAAATTCCAGCCCATGAAGATGAGGGATAAGAAATCAGTCAGAGTCTCTGTGAAACCCTCGTGATTTAAATGGGAAATTACAATCCTTTTTTGACTCAGAAAACCACAGACATCTTTCTCCTCTCCTGTCATTTGCATCCTTCCACTGATGCAAGCACTGGTATCGTTTCATCCCAGTATGTTCTTTCAGTCAGTGTATACGTCGTATGTGAAGAGGTAAGCAAAGAAACTGGGAGTACTGGACAGAGACTGTGTTTGTTGAGCAAAGCCTTTATCTTTATAACAGCACAGTCAACGTGAGAGACCTCAGAAATCCTCCTGCAGTTACTTAAACAAATCATCTGCTTTCTTAACCTTTTGTCTTCTCAGATGCTGAGTGTTTCTCTTCTCCCCTGCTCCATCTTCCATAGAAGTTCGGTTAGTGTTGATTAATCTGATTTAGAGATTCTGGCAATCTGATTAAAATCAGAGGTAAACATTCATCTTATAAATCAGTGGCACCTCAAATACTCTGCAATACAAGTTATATAAAAACAGTTATAATATTAGATTACACTAAACAAATATAGCTCTATCTTTCTGTAAAATACAGTTTGCAAACCTTGTTTTCTGCTATCAACACATTGTCTGTTGTTAGGAAAGAAAACCATGACCCTTTCGCGTTCCATTCCCCCACTCAATGCTGTAAAATGCAAATAAAATGATTGGTCTTTCAGGTATAAAGAACTTTTGGGCAAAGCCTCAAGTAAGGTGAACCAGTGCGTCCTCTTTGAAGCCAGTAGAGGTACTCTGCTTTATGTCAGCTAAAGTTGTGATCCAGTAGATTAGTTGCTTTCTTTGGGGTTAAAGCTTCATGGAGTCTGGACTTTCTCTCCATTTAACTAACTCACAAAAGAGTTGCAAACCCTCATTCTGTGTCTTTGCAGCTACCTGCGCTGAAATACCAGCTATAGTTAGATTTCAGCTTCTTTGCCCCTTTCAGTTCATTCTTTAAAAAAATGTAATTTGCTCTGCAATACTTTTTTCACACTTAGTAGGATAGAAAGAATTTTCGATGTGTCCCCACACTATAATTAACAGTGCTTTTTTTCCTCTTCCTCCAGAGAGTGCTTCTTAGGGACACGCAGACAATAAGTCTCATCTAAGGTTCAGTGAAAATATTTGAGTACATTCTGCCAAGAAACTAATATTTCAAGATATTTTGAACATGAAAGCCATTCCAGGGAAAACTGATCCCACAATAGGACAGAGAGCTATTTTTAAAATTGCTTCAGGCTTTGCAGCTGGGGTTTTATTTGTTTTTGGTGAGGTTTTTATTATTATTATTCCTTGACATTTTAAAGGTAAGTCCTGTGCATGGCATTCTGCAAAGCCATCCTGCAATAGTCAACACTTCCAGACACTTTTTTAGAGCATAGCTACAAAGCATAGGTTTTATCCACGTCTATCATTATTCCACAATAACAGAGCCACTAAGATCTGTCTTTATCTTTTGTTGATAAAATGCCAACACGGAGAACCTCAAGTTGCAGAAGTAATACTGTTATTACCGAGATTCAAAACAGCAGAGACGTGAAAGACTTGAAGTAGTGCTTGCGTACTGAAAAGTTCTATTTATTCTAACTGCCCCTATGTATTTTGCCTTGCCTAGATTCTGAAGTTGCGTAAATGTAAAAATATTTACAATGTTTCCAGAATTATTCTTGATTGAATTTAGCATCTAAACCATCCAGTCCTTCTTAATTTTTCTTGGCTTGTTTCTCTTTTTCCATCTTATGATCTCCAAGGTGGGTCAGTGTTATTAAATTCACGTTTTTAGACTCTCCAACTGAATTCAGAAGACGAAATTATGTTCTCCCTGCTCCTAAAACCAGTAACTAAACTCACTTTGATTTCATTGGGAGGAGGACTTGCCCTGAGAAGGCTACATTTTTGAACAGGGATATGATGAATCAGACATGGACTCCAGGTTTGTATCCAGTGGTCTAGTTTTCACCCATTCGCTTGAATCAGATGTCATAATTAACATCAAAAAACTACCTTGCGAATCATTTTTCCCTCTAGGTACTTCTGTGTCCCACTGTTGCCATAACTTATAAGTGCTTCCCAAGGTTTTAAAAATAGAAAGAACAAAACGCTCTCCTGCTTTCTTACCCCCTCCTTTATTTTCCAAACCCTGTGAAAAATAGCTTAGTTTAGAGAGGTTTATTCTGCCTTCCTTATTTGCTTCTTTGCATATGTAAAGAATTTGCAGAGGGAAAGACGCATTGCAGGAATGGGTCCTGCAGAAACGCCATTATTCTTCGCAGTGCTCAGGACCACATTCAGCATCCCTAGATCCCTCTCCTGGGAGAGTGCTGCCTCTGTTACTGTAACCTCTCCCACTGGTGACACAATTCTTGTGGGCAAATATTTTTGCCATACAGTCATGACAGAAGCTGAGCAGTGGTGCCTCCCTAGTTGATGTATGCTGTACATTGTCTATACTTCAGCTTGCATGGCTTCTACTTTGTCAGCTTTGCATTGTCTTTAAGTTCTGAAGGAAGAGTAGTTGAGCTCTAGGAGACTTATGGGAGGGAACTTCTTGTAAACCAACAGGCCACTAACAGCCCTGTAGCACTGGTGAATGAGAAAGTATTTGAGCAGTTTCAGAGTGTGTCTGCTTTTCTTAAAAGCTTCTGAGAAGCAGGAAAAAAAGTATTGAGTTTCAATAGTGGCAAAAGGGGCCAGTTTGAAATGCATTGTTTGAAGACAACAGGTTTTCAGCAATGTTGGTACCCTACCACCATTTGATGCCAATCAATATGTTGGGAGGAGGTGACATGCAATTCTTTCCATTTATCTTTCCGTTTGTCTTTCCTTCTTTCTGTTTCTCTTGCTTCCAAATGGAGGTCATACAGAAGAAGAAATAAGAATGGCAGGTCTCCAGTGCAGGTCTAAGTTCAATACCCTCTGCATTGATGTGGATCCTCTCCTGCCATTTGGACAGTTTCGGTTTGATACTCAGATGTTCTCTAGTCTTTTGTATTGAAGGAATTTAGGGTTGTGGCTTTCAGTGCTGTCCTTATGGATTGCCTTCAATAATAATTTCGAGTGTATATATTCTGGCTTGTTGGATCTAAAGTTTTGAAAACATTTCTATGGCTTCTTCTTGTTAACGCTCTTATGGTCAAATAAGACCCCCCAGCAGGGCCTTTACTCTTTAATCCAGTTACTTCAGTCAACCTCACCAATTTCTTCTTGGTATTAAAAGCTTGATTTTCATGTTAGGCTGATCCACTGTTTCATTTTCTAAAGCAACAGAAAGCAAGGGAAATCCATCTGAAAAGCTGATGGCACTAATTGCTATTATAAAGACCAAAATTAGTGCTGCATCTGTGCTAATGATCTTGCCTACTGTGTGACTTCATTGTAAATTGCAAATAGGTGAAATTATAGTATATTCACCCAAACAGAACCATATCTCGGAATTCCATGCACTATTTAAAAAACAGGCCAGACAGTAGGTTTATGGCAATCTAACAGAAAGACACTCTTGAGCCTGTGTTTTAAACTTCAGGGCAAAGTGGACTTGAAGGTGCTCTTATCTATCAAGTCTTTTGAAAGGAGAACACAGCTGGGAAAACCCGCCTCTCTCCTTCCTCCCCCCAACACACATCTGTTTTGTTCATGTCCAGGAAGTGTTTTCAGTAGCAAAAATTATGTTTGTTTCAAAAAGAAAAATCATCCAGGAGTTTGTAGCCCATTTACAAGCTTGTACTTAAACTGGGAAGAACTAAAGGGTTTTTTTCACCAATAAAAGATATCTCTAGTCCTTAATCGATTCAGGTCTGGTCTTTTAATAGCAGTTCAGAGGAGTGGTAGCAACAGTTACACAACTGCTGCCCTGGGGGAGTTAAATTTTGCTTTTGGCATCTCCTGTGTTAAGTGGAGACGAGCTGTTTGGGGCTAGAAGAATGATATATATCTGTGGGAGGGAGGGAGCAGTGGGGAGGGGGGAGCACTTTAAATGAATTCTTTAATGAGAGCCCTTTCCAGAAGGCATCCATGGTATTCCTCTGCAAAAGGAAGAATAAGTACTCAGCACCATATATGGTGACACTTTTATGTTTTTTAATATAAACATGTACAGGCTGGAGCAATCCATGTAGATGGGTTTTGCTGATTGGTTGGGCCGGGGGGGAGGGAAGGAAATGAGACCCTGCTTTTAGTATCTTAACATTAGAAAACTTAAGAGCTTGGGTTTGAATAAATAAACAGTAGGCAGAGTTAGAAAGATTTTTCGACTTTGCAAAAGAGCCCCTTCCTCTGCCTTGATTTTCCAGCTTTTGTATTTGTTTTCCTTTAGCTTGTTTGTTTGCAGCTGTTTCATTCTGTAAATTGCTTTGATTTTTGTTCAGGGAGTATGTTGTTCCCAGTGTAGAGAGCAACAGATCAGTAAAAGCTATTTGAGATAGCTTGGCTCCAAACATAAGGGGACCAAATCCACTCAGTTAACCACCACAATGCTGGGTATAAAAAGGAGGATGCCACACCGGGCTTGAGCTGCTTTAGTGCAACACACAGTCACTTAGCTCAGGCAAGTTACAGTTTTGGAGGGAGAAACCTCTGCTGTTCTGATTTCACTTAAATATTTCAGGAACCAAGTTGGAGAATGCAGCTGCCAGGTGTCTCTGATGCTGCGGGAGAGTTCAGCTTCCAGAGCAGAAATGCTCAGAGAGTGAGTATTTTTCCCAGGGACTTGCATGGGTGGGTTCTATTTTTTGCTCAGTTAATTCCCTGCCCTTACAGACCCAGGCTGGCTGCTGTTCAACCTAATCCCCAAATGTGACCCAACAAATTGTTTTCATCATACAGGCTAAGCACATTGTACCAAGCCAGAGTAGAGAAGATCTTTTTTGTTTGTGCCCTTATATGGCTCCTGAAGTCATCATTGATGCAATAAACTAATGGAGTGTGCTCCTCTAATCAACCTCCCCTTCTATAAACACATTTTGTTCCTGCTCTGAGATTGTTCCCTGACATTTTTAAACCAGCCCCTTTCCTGGCTCTCTCTTTCTTTTCTTTTTTGGATCATAGTGGGAGGGAATCAGCCGGCTCTGGAGAGCGAAGAGATGGTGGAGATCATGGTAAACTAACATTTGGTAGAACAAGTGGCTTCAAAAAGAATAGCAGTGAAACCAGAGCAGCTGAGGAAGAGCAGGAAGACGTCCGAGGTGTGCTGAAGAGGCGAGTGGAAACTCGGGAACACACAGAGGAGAGCTTGAGGCAGCAGGAAGCTGAGCAACTTGATTTCCGTGACATTTTAGGCAAGAAAGTCAGCACCAAAAGTTTTTCTGAGGAAGAATTGAAAGAAATCCCAGCCGAGCAAATGGACTTCCGAGCAAACCTGCAGCGGCAGGTCAAACCCAAGACCTTGTCAGAGGAGGAAAGGAAAGTTCATGCTCCTCAGCAGGTGGACTTCCGCTCTGTGCTGGCCAAGAAAGGCACCCCAAAAACCCCATTGCCTGAGAAGGTGCCACCTCCTAAACCAGCTATTACAGATTTCAGATCTGTGCTGGGCTCAAAGAAAAAACCACCTGCAGAGAATGGTAGCGCTAGCACCCCAGCACCAAATGCCCGCACCAATTCTGAAGCCCAGAATGCGACCCCCAATTCTCAAGCCCCTGTTGCCAAACCAGCAGTGAAAAAAGAAGAGAAGAACGACAGAAATTGTGAACATGGGTGTGCGGTGGTGGATGGCGGAATAATTGGGAAAAAAGCTGAAAACAAAGTAACAGCAAGCAAACCACCAGCAAGCAAAGGAACAGCACCTTCCTTTACAGAGAAGCTTCGGGATGCTCAAGTAGTAGATGGTGAAAAATTGGTCTTACAATGTCGGATTTCCTCTGATCCCCCTGCAGCTGTCACCTGGACTCTAGACAGCAAAACCATCAAATCATCAAAGTCCATTGTCATCTCCCAAGAAGGTAAATTAATTGAATTACAAGCCAGCTGGATGGCACACTGTCATATCTGGCTCTTAATTAATAATATTTAGTTCATTAAAGGTAGTGCAATACTTTATTTAAGTCCTGTGCTAGTAACTGTTTCCAGATGCAACTTTCTTGTTATTTCAGTGGAGTACTCAAGGAACAGTATTGTTTGACATTTCTTGCAGATTCTCCCTTAACAGCCTGTGGATGTAATTTTTATAAAGTTGAACTTCTTGCGTTTTTAAATGCTGTTTACATTGCTAACGCTGTTTAAGGAGCTAGTACATGACGCTTATTTAAGCTGAGCTTTAAGGATTTAGAACATTGAAAACAGAATAATATTATTGCCAGTTTACAAATTCTAATTTAATTCTTCTGTATGTTTAATATTTCAGGCTTTTTACTGCAATAAGAAACACATAAGCAAAGAGGATTTGTGTTATAGAAAGAAATTACTACCACTTCAAGTTACATAGTTAAGATCAGAGTTGAGAATTGATTCCCAGTGTATTGAATGCCCCAACACAGGTGCTTCTGTTGCCTTAACAGACACTGAAATATTTGAACACCACTGGCCTGATGACTTTTAACTAATTTCAAAGTAGTACAGAGTTTGGCAAAAGTCTTCAAAGAGAACACTTACTGTTGTCAAATTGAGTGATTTCTTTATATCCCACATCCTGGATAATCAAACCCTACTGGATTGGTTTTGTATGGAAGTTAATATTGTATCTAGACAAAATATATTTTCCATGGGACAAAAATAGGGAGGATAACAAATAATAGAAAAAAACTTCCTCACTTCATATTTGCTTCATAAAACACTGACAGAATTATACGGAGAATGGCATTGTCCTGTACCTTGTAGTAAAAAAGTTCATGTTCACAGTGAGAATTATAGCTTGGCACTGTCTGCACTCTCAATTGTGAATCTTTCTTCATTTAATCCAGACTGTCTTCAGTGTTATTAAATGAGAACCAAATGAATGTACACCACAACAAGTGAATCCTTGTGCAGCGTTCCAAGCACTGAACCATGAGGATTCCTTTAAAGTGGGTGCAGTCAGAAACAAGATTGCCTTCAGATAGCATGCGGAAAAAAAAGGTACCTGAGTACTACATTAAGGTGATAGCAAAGTAGATGGAGAGAGGGAAATGGTAGCAGGTGCATTGTGACTGGCATGACTAGCATAAAAAAATTTATTTATTAGTACATGATTTTCAATAGAGGGGACTGTATAGAATAAGGGTAACTGTCATGTACATGAGAAAAAGTTGACTGGTGGAAATGCCATCCTTGTAAAAATAACTGACAGGATCAGGAAGGTGGGAGAGTGCAATTTAATCAGCCTTACACTGGAAGCAAGATTTGAGGGTTTTCTTGGTGTTGCTCAGAGTGAAAAGAAATTATGCATCTCAAAGTTTTGTGTCTCCTATAAAAGTGCAACAGATAGGCAGCATCTCTGTATCAAAACGTCTGAGCTATGGTGGAGCCTCCTAAAGTCTCAAAGCTTTAGTGTTGTGGTGCTGCAGAAAGCTGTTTTCTTGACTGAAATAATCTGAGTAATCCCCCAACTCATATTCACTTTATAAAATGGTACTGTAGAGCAGAAAATCCAGTGTAGTTATGTTTACAGTGAAGTAATCCTCATGTACAGAAATGCTCTGCCACCTGCCTGAGCAGGGCATGTGACTTATCCCATCCAGTTTGGGCTAGGTGACACTCTTGGTCATAACACCCTAGAGCTGGCACGTCACGCTTTAGCAGTGCTTTACATTGAGGTAAGGAACAAAGGTTACCGCTGGATAAGGAATACACTGTTTCAGGACAACTTCTTGCAGGGCGTGAAGAAACTGTCCTTATTTTTGAGTTATACCTGCATTATTACACTAATATCATGCTTAGGTAGTCAGTGTTGTCAGTACTTCAAAGTTATGCTTACTTTTGCACATATTTGCAGAGTATCTTGAAAGAAATATTACACAGGGAAGTAAATGCTACAGTTTTCTCCTTTAATGGAAAGAAATGGAATCAGGATTAGAACTATTTTTTTTTTAAACCTCATTACATACCCTCTGGTACACTGAGGGGATGCATTGCATGATGGTCAATTTAGGTTTTTTCCTGACCGTACCTGCTAGCTTTGGCACTTGGAGAACAATGTGTTGCTGCTCTCCCACTGTGAGATGCTTTCACACCAACTGTTTAGTAATTAATTAGGTATGTATGATATTTACTTTAAGTAAGTTCCACTTTTCTTAGAGATTGATTTTTCTCTTTTCACCTAATTAGGAACACATAAATAGTTGAAGGAACCAAGGGAGGAGAAGGAGTAATTAGGACTACAGACTAGAACTGAGAAATAACAAATTCAGGATGAACATCAGGAAATACTGTTCAGTAGAAAAACTGTGTGGATTTGCCTCACAGAAAGTGTTTGGAGCAGCTTTAAACGTAGAGAGCAAAAATAAAAACTGGATGCAGTACTCAGCAGCCCAATGTCAAAATCCCAGATTCCATCTTCTACCCCAAATGCTGAAAAGGCAGCTTCATCACAGCTGCAGGTGTCATGTACTTCAGAAGCAGTGCCTTTGGCCAACCTTGGAGCAGCATTTAATGGGCTCTGGAGATAATCCCCTGCAGTCACCCTTAGCTGAAAGAAGGTTGAGTCTGCGGGGAAGGAGAGGAATTCAGAACAAACGGACCCAGCTCACATCAATGGGCTTAGATCTTACAAAACCATTTTTTCTTTCTTTGGTATGACCTTGCTCCTCTTGTCTTCAGCAACAAAATCCACCATGGAAGTGGATAGACGGTGTCTTTTCTTAGCTATTTCACCAACTGGTTTTGTGCTGCCGTGATGTTTGGTGGTGACAGCTGGTTCTCATGTATGGGGAATTTTCCAGAGGTATCTCACAGAATAATGACTTACTTTTTCTTAGTGAGTTGGATACTGGAAAATCCTTGATCTAGAGTGACATATGTCTACCTGCTTCTTATCATACTACAAGCCCATTTTATTAAGTATAGGCCACCGGCCCACAAACTGGTCAATGAAAGTAACATATGAACCTGCAGAATGCCATGTATTTGTCATTTGGAAATTAAATTAACCCTCTCTGACATTGCCATAAAGCAGAAAGAGATAGCAGTTTGTTGATCTCACGGTGCCAAATGTATTGTGAAGATAAATACATAAAACCTGGTTTCAGGAACATGCCCATCTGATAAAACAAGTAGCATATTTGCCCAGGAAGGGCAGATTTAAAAATATGCTTGTGTATAACAAGTTCACGGGACAGACAAATTAACTAGTCCCTTTATGTAGTCACTCAATAAAAGTAACTTTCCTTGGCATATTTGTCCTAGCTTTTAGAAGCTTTTGTCTTTTATTTGTCTATTTGTCCTTTACCTGTTAGAAACAACCCTGTTCACACGTCTCCTCTGTGTTTGAAGAGGCTAACATTGTGTTGCCTGTCTGAGGCAGTTTAGCCATTAGTGTGGAAGAGAAGGGGGGGACGTTAGCCCCACTTCTGTGCCATCAGAGAAGCCTGAATTCAAACACCGGGATCAGAGTAATCAGTGATTGGTAAGGACTTCAGCAAATATAAAATTAAATCCTGCTCCCAAAAAGACCATCTTCAGGCATATTGACGCAGCATTTGGGCTGTTTTCTAGTACTTAATCTAGGGCTTGCAATGTATTCTATTATTCCAGGGTTAAGTTTACATTAGCAATTAGAAGTCAGAATCTGGGCAGCGTTATAATGAATGTCACAATCACAACAGATTTTAGATCAATCTCATTCCTTCCATTTTACATTTCAATGATTAATACTGTTTTGTTTCTCTTTGAAATCATGAACATCAGTACTTGTTTCTCCATTCTTTTAATAATTCCCCAAATAGTATTCTGTCAGTTGATTGGCATGAGTGATTTGTTGCTTAAAGTATCATTTTTATGACAAAGTGAGCTCTTATACCATTTTTGTTTCACAAACATGTCTGACCTGGTAGGAGTTTATTAATGGTTTGATTTTATATTTTTCTTCTTTTAAACACTTGTCAGAGTGCGGTTAGCTGTGTTCCTGGGATAGATACTAATGGGTTTTTTTTGCCTGGGAGATCTCAAAATAAATGGTAACTGTAACAAACAAACAAACAAACAAAAGAGGGTACTCATAAATTAGAGCATCATGCATTTATACGGGCAGGTGAGATGGTGTATAGTTAAGAAGCAGTTGATTTTCATATGAGAGAGTTCTTTGTTTGAAGCTACGGTGGGCTTTTTGTTTGCAAAAAAAGGTTTTAGTAAGGCTCTAGCCGACGTTACAGTGGAGTTAGACATATAAGGACTGAGTAGAACAAACTTCCTCACACGGTGAACTCTTTAGAGCAGGAACCATTTTGTTTTACATTTGTATAGTACTTGGCACAGCAGTGCCCTGTGCCAGTGTCCTGCTAGGTGACTCACTCTTGGACAGAAAACCCAGATAGAAAATTTTTGTGTGGTTACAAATGTTGTTCTAGAAGATACCAGTGAAAGGGGTTTGGAAGCTGCATCCTTACTAGACTGGAGAATTGAGGTGCACAGTGAATAGAAGTCAAAACTGGCAAACTTGCGATTTTTAAAATCGGCTTGCTCTGCTTTTTTTTTTTTTTTTTTTTTGGCTAGATTTAGTACCATGTTACTATATAGATTGAACAGGAACTACTTAATATAGGCGCAGGTAGCAGTGACGGTGTAGCTTAGAAAATGCCCAGAATTTGTGTTGCTTTGTGTAAGCGTTTTTTTCTTCCTAAGTGTCTTGGCAGCACAAAGAGTTGGTAATCTTGTTAGCAATAATGCCTTAACAACTTTCTTGTGACTTAACTCCTAAATCTTCCTATCAGTTGTGCAAGTCTGTGTCTGTCAGTCTAACTAGGATCTGCCATAATTTTTTTGATTTCTTTTTAATTAACTTTGAGCGAGAGCTTGGTGTGTAATTAACACAACTCTATGTACTGCTGAAAGTAAATGGATTGTGCAGCTTAAAAAATGCTTCTTCAGAAAGTTTAAGGCTAGGGAGATTGTGTGAGCATCAGATCTGACGCAATCCATGTTTGTCACATGCCACAAAATTTCCCTCTGTGCTGCCATTTTTGTCTGAATCTTCCTTCTTCCAGAAATGCATGTTGGTTTAAATAGAGCAAAAGAGGGACATTTGCTATAATCACTGGTAATTTATTGCAATGTCCAATTATTCTTATAAGTGTTTTGTTTTTAAATTAAGAAACAAAGCAATGTCGTCTTTCTAATTTGAATTTATTTTCCATAGGCGTTTCCTTTCTCTGCTAAGCTAAAGAGCCATTCGACAGAATGGCTTTGACTCTGTAATCAAGATACCTCTCTATCTCTCTTTTTTCCGAAACTTGACAAGCCAAGCTCTTACTAACTTTCTCTCCATGATGCACTTTGTCCAGCCCTTGGAGGCTTGGGGTTGTTTTCTTTTATTTTTCTATGTAATACCTCCCCTTCAGTTGCTGTTTGTTGGTTTATTATCCTATTTAGAAAATAGGCAGCACAACCATGTGCCTGTATCATCAGTGAGATGGAGGTCACCTTCCTACTGCTGTGCTTTCTGGAGGTCGTTGGTCCTCTTTCTACCTCACAACAATGGAGCTCGTGTTTGTCACTTCTGTATTAAACATTTAAACCTGAAAATAGAGCATCCCTTGCTGTCCCTGGATGCTTGTCATTTCACTATCTTAACCCCCATGTTCTTTGAGTGAATTGGACGCAGTTTAACAAGTGAGACTGATTTTGAGGACTGCCCTGTTTTCTCTCTTTCTGTCTTTTCCCTTTCCAATGTTCTTTGTATTATCTGTAAGCTTATTAACATTAACTTATGAATACTTCTACATCACAGATTAAAATATTGAATAACTTTGGTTCTAGTCTGCTCACAGAGGAAATCCACCAGAAACACACCAAGTGATGATTTCCTATTGTCACCTCCTTCATGAGATCTTTATTTTGGCAGCTGTAACTCCTCCTAACATGAATGGCATTAATACAGTAATATAGCATTAATTACAAGCAGAGCCGTGTGAGATAACACAAATATTTCAGTAAAGACTAAGAAAATTACCTTTACACAGATACATTTGGCAGTTAAATGTGTGATCTCATGAATAATGAAAGTAGGTTTCTTACATTGTTTTCCTTAAAACTGTATCAATTAGCAATAATTAAATTTGACAATTTTTCTTTTCAGAAACTCAAGTGAGTTTTCTCACTACTTTTTCTGTTATTATTGTAATTGTAGTCAATATTTTCTAGGTCAACCCACTTACCATTTTTAAACACGGCTGTGACACTCCCACATATTTGTACTTTCCCAGACAATTTGTGATTTATTAGAAAATTAACACCAGTGGGACAACGACTTCCTTAACAAATGTTTTATGTCTCCGAGGAACACTTTCTCATGGCCTAGTATTTATTAATATTGCCTAAATACTCCATAGTACTTCTTTATCCCATGGGATACAAATGAGAAAGACATAAACTTCAGTCTGCATCACAGAGAGGAGTCAGGAGGTTGGCCAGCTAGATGCCAGTGTGGGGAATTAGACTCCAGAGCTGGTTTTTTGTTGGTTTGTGTATTTGTTTTATATCCGAAGTTGACATTCTGTGGAGTTTCATGGAAAGAATGCAGAAGCCTAGAGATATTTTAAACTGGCTTGCACTATTTTTGAGTAAGTCAGAAAACCCTTTAATAGCTCAAAATGCAAGGGAAAGGCTTTGTGTATCTAAGCCAGAGCCTCCAGTAAACTGTCAGCTTCTCTGGCTGCACCAGTTCCACTGCCTAAGTGGAAGATCCCAGTATTCATGTTTACTCCAATCCTGTCCATAGGCTGGTTCCTAAAAAAAACAAAACAAGAAAAGTGAAGTAATTGAGTGATCGGGGAACAAAATTGATAGCAAATTCTTTTAGTTGACTGGGATTTGTGAAGTGCCAGGATTCAGAATATCGAACTGGAGTAACCAGTCTGGGCTTTCTTGCAGTTTTGAGAGAATAAGCTTGTTTCAGGTCATGAAGAGTTTTTGCAGAGGAAATAGCAAATACTTCATTGAAAGACTTTTGGCCTTCTAGCCCCAGGAATTGACTGTCGCTCTAGATCACAGAACATAGGCCTATTGGGAGTTTCCTGTCCATATGAAATCTCATGAAGTTTTGCCTGTTAGGGGTGGGGGTTTTTTTCTGGTTTTCTAAGAAAATGAGGTTTCTACAACCATGTGTTCTCTCAGCCACCCCTTATAGTCCCGACTCAGGCTGGCTATTTTGAACCATTGGCCAATTTCACACTAAGTCCTAGTAGTCCACAGTTTCATGAAAACTTGTGGCTAAATAAAGACAATAACCCAAATTATCTCATTCCCCCTTCACTCCTCCACTGAGGGCAGAATACCATCATTGCATCTATTGGTAGGAACAAGCCCAGCAATCCCCATGTACTTTGTGCTGTTCCAGCGTAGTTGCTGGGGAGTATGAAGTGGAGGGCAATAGGATACAGATTATTGCTGCAGAACGTTCAAAGTCAGGAGAAAAAAGATGCAGCCCTTGAAAAAACAGATTTCCTTCATCCTTTTTCTCACAAAATAACATCGTTAAAATTCAACACATATAAATATTCTTTTGGAATGAGGAAGACTGACATTATTTCGTGAGGACTCTGCTTCCAGTGGAATAAGCCAAATGGAGCTGCGATCAGACCCCTGCCATACAGCCTGGCCAGGGCTAGATTCTAAAAGCAAAACTAACAGAGCACTAAATGCACATGGCAAGTCGAGGATTGTCATGAGAAAACCCTAGGATTTGCTTCTAGATTTTAGTCTAATTGTGGGGAATGACTTATTGTTAGGGTGGAATGTTTCTGTTTGCATATGCTGCATAAGGAATTGTTTCTCATAAGGTGTTAACTTATATTGCTGCAGCATGATGTATGGACAACACCGCAACAGTGTGAGTGGTGAGGAGTGACCCTGCGTCACTTTAGTCTTCAGTGAGCTGATTAGCATGCAGGTGAGGAAGGGCTTTTAAGCAGGTAGAAAACTCCATCAAAAACTAAAGTAATTGCTGCTTTGTTCCAGTCCCTTAGTGGTCCAGTTATCCCTACACTTTAGTGTAGGGATACCCTACACAGTTATACCCCAGACTCCTTCCCTGCAGTAAGGTGACCAGAGATCTCCTTCATATGTATGTGTCTATGTCATCTAATCATGTTATATAGATTCATGCAAATCCTTAGACTGGAAGTTATCTTTGGCTTGCTCTCCAGTCTCTTTAAACATCAGAGACACATGAATTTATATTTGCTAGATGCCTGCAAGAATACTTTTCTAGTGTCCCTCCTCCATTTGGAATGGAACTGCAGCTCGTGACATTTTTGGCTCAGACTGACTCATGGAGATGAGTTGCCTCAAGGAAGGCACGTGGCCTTCCTTTTCACCCTCTGGTTGGGTGAGCACAGCACATGTGAGTGAGGGGTCAGTTCTCTTCTGAGATAGTTTTCACATTGTTTCTCAGGGGGAACTTTGTCATTATTTAGAGCTTCTTGATTTTGTGGAGGATGAGGAGGCGGGAAAAAAATAATTTTCTTCTAACCCACACACCCCGTGTGTTTCTGGCAAACCAAATTTGTTGGGAACCATTTGAATGTTTTTTATAAGATGTGTCTTGAATAATAGCATCCAGTTTTACAATGAGGGAAAATCTGAATGCCAAAACCATAATTGCCGTGGCAGAACTGAGGTCTAGTCTCCGAGGGGAGCCAGTAAACTCTCAAAGTTCTTCTGACAGAGAGGTGTTTTTTTCAAGGATGTTTCAAGATCCTTTTCAAGGACCAGTGTCACCTGTGCCTGTGCCATCTCCCACATCACAAAGGGTATATTTGATAGAGAACCTGGGAGCAGACACTCTGTAAGACAGAAGGCAGCCTTCAGTTAACATAAAGACAAAGGTGGGAAATCGCAAGAGATGCTGGGAAATTTCCTCACATCTCAGGACACAGGGGAAATGTCTAAACAATCTTGCCATTAATTAGGAGAGACTGTAGGAAAGGTAAATGGAGGAAGGGGGGAAGGTATTACTGCGTCTGAAATAAGCGGAGGGCAGAGGCATTCTGGACAAGCTAACAGCAATGGGTGCAAGTGCTCAATGTCTCAGGCTGTGTTTAGGGGAGGGGCCAGGCTTTCCAGTGAGGAAGGAGAAAGTAAGCCCACACTTCACCCTTACTTAATGAGGGACACTTGGAAGGGGAAAGTCTGGAGTGTTTAAATTGGGATTCTCCCCAGGGAGCAAAGTACTTCGTTGTTCCAGGCAATGCAAGTGAGCGTAAGGGATTAGGTAAACCACAGTTCCCCTTCCTCATCCCCCTGACTACTGGGAACAGCTTCTGTTTTGGTTCACAGACTTTTATTTTTTAAGAGGAAATGTATTTCCCTTGGGTCATACCAAGCTTCCCTTGGTAACTACAGAGCTTATGTCGCATCCTGTTTCTGCAAACCAAATGAAGTCAAATTTGCTTTTCTGTTTGAAAAGAAATGGATTTGTGGCAGTGACAAATTTGATTGCCACTGATACATTAGACTTTCTAACAGATGTTTTACAATATCGGACACTTGTTCTGTGAGTAATTGAAGCAAAAAGAAAATGGCTCTCAATGTCATTTTTAAATTTGGGCACTAAATTGAAGTTCTCCTTTCACACATGGATGCTCATGGGAGTGCTAGAGATAAGACTGAATCAAACTATTGCAGATGGTCACTTGACAGAAGCCCTCTTATTTATAGTCCTACACTACTAGTACTTTTGGAAAAAGATCATCGGAGTGAGGACTTCTTATCCCTACTATAAGACAAAGAACAGCAGCAGAGATTCTGCTCTGGATCTGCTCTGCCCTCATCCATTAACCACTTTAGGGCTGCAGGGACAGTTTTGAGTATCCTAGGGAACAGCAATAAGATTCAATTTCTCTAACAATGTGTTTTCATTTTCTTTCGCATCAACAATGTTCCAATTCTGATGTTGAACTTTTAACGACAAAACATCTTTTTCTAGCAGTGAAGACCACCTGTAGTAAAGGACTGGATCCTTTGATGCATCTGTTTCTTAATGGCACTAAGGTTTTTGTGAACCGCAACATAACATCCATTTGGTCTTTCCTTCCTTTGTGTTAGGGACGCTATGTTCACTTACCATCGAGAAGGCCATGCCTGAAGATGGAGGCGAATACAAATGCATAGCTGAGAATGCAGCAGGAAAAGCTGAATGTGCTTGCAAAGTGCTGGTAGAAGGTAAGTATTTTGCGGGATATGGGAAAACCCTTCCTTAGAACTTCCTCCCTCTCCCCTTTATTTCCTAATACCAGCCTTTATGAACTGCATACACCAAACTCTGCCCCATTCCCTCCTGCACTTTTCAGTGAATATGTAATTCAATGTCTACCATAAAGGAGCGTGAGCAGAGACAGTACAGAGCAAAAGGCTCTGGCTGCTTTGTGGAATAATCTATGTTTTCCTGCTGCCCACTGTATTTCTACAAGGATTTTAGAGCAATAAGTTGAACCCATCAAAATTTGCTTCTGAGCTGTATGCTTTCTTTAAGAGCACGTAAGAATTCGGTGTGTGAGCTAGGGTACCAGTCTGCCTCAGGGCTATGTATGGCGCATTTCTCAGCCTGGAACTTTTCAGTTCTTTGCATTCAATGACATTTGGTCATTTGTTTTTTTCTAGTGAGGAAGTGAGTAAAAATAAACAAACTAACAGCTCAACCACCCTTGTATGCCATAGTCTTAGAACATGGACAATTTGCTGACTGAGGTACCCGTTTTCAGGCTCAGTCATGCCGATGACGCCGTACTCTTGCCAAGTAGTGTTGGACTTGGACAAATATTTTGTCATGAGGTTGAAAGCACGGACTTTTAAAACTGCCGTGGACTTTAAGTGACTTAAGAGACTTTAAGTAACCCAATGTGCTTCTTATCAGCTCACCTTCTGGTGAGCTCATCGTTGAATACTCTGATACTTTCCACTGTAACTAAAAATAGCACAAAACTAAACAACAAGCCCAATAACATAGATCTTTGGTACTAAGCTTTCACAACTGTGCTGCACATGTGGTATTTGGAGCAGGAGGTCTAGAAAAGAAAACTATTATTTTTTTTTCCTAGTATGTTATTTGTTTTTCCTAATGTATTATTTGTTTTTCCTAATGTAGCACAGCACAAGGTGAGAACATGATCCTCTAACTCCATCAGTAAGGGTCAGTCTTCATGTAGCTGGAAAAGGAATTCATTATACAGATAATTACAATTAATTATATTGTTTTCTGTAATAGCATCTTTGATGATACTATGGTCACAACATAGTCTGGCTTAGATATTTGATAAGCTTTTGTTGATATTCCTGTAATTTAAAGTAAGACATTTTACCAGCACTGAAGTTCAAAGAAGACTATCAAGAAGAGGCTTTAAGCAAAATCTAGTACCCTGTGACACCTTAACTACCACAGATGCAGAGGGTTAAAGGATCAGATCAAGTGCTTGGCACACAGTAGTTCTCCAGAGCTGCCCTAGCATTTTTTTTCCTTTGAGGTCGTCTTCCTTCAACTAGTTGCCTTTCTTCCTTAAGCCTCCCTTAGCATATTTCCCACTTCCAATTTCCTGATAGATAATGCATGTTCTATGAGGCTGGAGGCAGACTTTGGCTTGCGAAGTCTTGATCCTGGGAGGCTGTCGGCTCATGACATCTCCATGACGAGAATGGAGTTACATCAGCTGTCTGGCTCACGCTGGTAGTGGCACCCATGGTGTTAGGAGCTATCTGCTCATGTAATATTGGACACCAGAATTACCTTGATACTGCCTGCCTCACCTGTCTTTTCCATTCCCTACTGGCATGCTGCTTTGGATGGCTGAGAAGAGGTTTTTGAGGAATGGCACTACAGCAAACTCCATCTATTTAGGAGAGACACCATTTGATATCCCATGTCTGTGACTGGTAGAGGGGATGACTGTTATTTTTAAATTAGAATTGTGATCTAAAACAGCAATTAAAATTGCTCCCTTCTACTCAGTCTGCTGTCAGGATCCCAGATGGTGATTTTTAGAATCAACAAGTAACCATAAATATAACTATATTCCTTTTGGCCCCATGGACTCAAATCAGAGGAGTATTTTACTTCAGTAACTAAATTTCAAATAGCTATCACCTCATCCACAAATCCTCTGAAAGCTGAATATTTGAAAGCTATAAATCGATACAACTATTATGGAGATCATAATCCACATTTGGGAAATTTCTTCCAAAGAGAAATGTGAGGATCAAACAATCTAACACGTGGAGCTCATTAGGATTTGCATTATATGATATGCTCAACCTTTCTGAAAAAAGGTTGCACCTTCTAGTTAAATGTGTCTATGTCATATGGGATACACATGGAAGAGAGCTTGTATTGACTTTCAGCTGTCGGTGGAGCCTGCAGTGCTGAGTAGTTGCTATATATGAGATGTGCGATCTTGAGAATAATGAAATCCATCAAACGTCAATGCCTTCTGCCATTTTTCTTTAGGAATGAACCAGTGTGTAATAATATCTTCTTGGAAAGATTTAAACATACAGAGGAAAAGCTAGTTTTCAAAATGTGTTCATCTATATAGGTCACATGGACAATGGAATAGAGGAATGACATGGCAATAGATTCTTTTGGATGAAATGATGCTTCAAATATGCCTTTGTTTCCCTCTTCCATGCACTGCCTAAAGCAGCTTTGTGCACATTGCACTTTGTTCTATTCAGTTATAATAGACCTATCAGCTTAGATGGTGCCTCTTGTCTAGTTGCTTTCTCAGATTCTCAGTGCAGCTGCTTTCAGAGAGGGCTTCTCCTTCTCTGCTCCCTCTTTTATAATGGGAGTCCAGCAAGTCCAGAAGGACAGTAATTTCCTCTAACTTTGCAGAAAGATCTAAAACAAACTTATGTTAATAGGCAGCTTTTTCATTATTGATTTTTAAATAGGATTTATATCTTATTATTTGTTTTGATTGCAGATGCCTCATCTGCAAAGACCTCAAAGCCTACTGAGAAGAAGACCAAGAAGCCTAAGACCACACTTCCCCCTGTGCTGCCAACAGAGAGTAAGTGACAGTGATTTTGATTACTACCTTTTCATTGGAAACAAAAGAGTGATCTGGGATTTTGTGGTCATTGCCTTCTGTTTGCAGGCATAGTATCAGAAGCTTGTGGATTTCTTTAACCTTGCACATAAGTCATGTGAAATGAGTTTTTGCCTTGTGGGGATTAGAAGTAAGTGCTGAAACTGTGAGTTCAGACCTAGCCCACTCTATTCTCAGTTTTCCACAATGATGCAATAAACTTATGACACAGATTTATTTTTGTCTGCCTCCCAAAGAGCACAGAAATTCTCGAGTAGTTTGCTTCAAGTCGCGTTGTGTCCTTTGTAGACAATATAGTGTCTTACCATTGGTAGGCAAGATATCTTGGCTGAAATGTCCTGTAGCATAATCTGTCCTTTTTTCATGAGCATGGGGAGTGGTTTGGTGAATTTTACATTCCTTATAGAATCATAGAATTGTTTGAGTTGGGAGGGACCTTCAAGATCATATAGTTGCAACCCCCCTGCCATGGGCAGGGACACCTCCCACTAGAACAGCTTACTTAAAGCCCCATCCAGCCTGGCCTTGAACAATTCCAGGGATGGGGCATCCACAACTTCCCTGGGCAACCTGTTCCAGTGTCTTACCACCCTCACAGTAAAGAATTTCGTCCTAGTATGTAATCTAAATCTACCCTCTTTCAGTTTAAACTGTTACCCCTTGTCCTATCACTATAGTCCCTGCTAAAGAGTCCCTCCCCATCTTTCCTGTAGGCCCCTTTTAGGTACTGGAAGGCTACTATAAGGTCTGCCGGGAGCCTTCTCTTCTCCAGGCTGAACAATCCCAACTCTCACAGCCTGCCTTTGTAGGAGAGGTTCTCCAGCCCTCTGATCATCTTCATGTCCCTCCTCTGGACCTGTTCCGACAGGTCCATGTTCTTCTTATGTTGGAGGCTCCAGAGCTGGACGCAGTACTCCAAGTGGGATCTCATGAGACTGGAGTAGAGGGACAGAATCACCTCCCTTGACCTGCTGGCCACGCTTCTTTTGATACAGCCCGGGATGCAGTTGGCTTTCTGGGCTGCGAGCGCACATTACTGTCTCGTGTTGAGTTTTTCATCAACCAACACTCCCATGTCCTTCTCAGCAGGGCTACCCTCAATCCATTCTCCACCCAGCCTCTATTTGTGCTTGGGATTGCCAAATCCCACATGCAGGACTTCGTACTTGGCCTTGTTGAACCTCATGAGATTCACATGGGCCCACCTCTCCAGCTTGTCCAGGTCCCTCTGGATGGCATCCTCCAGCATGTTGACTGTACCACACAGCTTGGTGTCGCTGGCAAACTTGCTGAGGGTGCACTCAATCCCACTGTCCATGTCGCCAACAAAGATGTTGGCACCAGTCCCAGTACCAACCCCTGAGGAATGCCACTCATCACTGGTTTCCACTTGGACATTGATCCATTGACTGCAACCCTTTGAGTGTAGACATCCAGCCAATTCCTTATCCACTGAGTGGTCCATCCATCAAATCCATGTCTCTCCAGTTTAGAGACAAGGATGTTGTGCGAGACAGTGTCAAGTGCTTTGCAAAAGTCCAGGTAGATGATGTCAGTTGCTCTTCCCTTATCCACCAACGCTGTAATGCCATTGTGGGCGGCCACCAAATTTGTCAGGCATAATTTGGCCTTAGTGAAGCCACATTGGCTGTCACCAGTCACTTCCTTATTTTCCATGTGCCTTAGCATAGTTTCCAGAAGTAACTGCTCCATGATCTTGCTGGGCAGAGGTGAGGCCTGTAGTTCTCTGGGTCTTCCTTATTTCCCTTTTTAAAAATCGGAGTTACGTTTCCCCTTTTCCAGTCAGTGGGAACTTCACCACACTTCACAACTTCTCAAATACGATGGAGAACAGCCCAGCAACTTCATCTGCCAGTTCCCTGAGGACCCGTGAGTGAATTTCATCAGGTCCCATGGCCTTGTACACCTTCAGGTACCTTAGGTGGTCTCGAACCTCGTCTTCTCCTTACAGCGGGCAGATCCTCATTAACCCAGTCCCTGCCTTTGCCTTCTGTGACTTGGTGGTGTGGCTAGAGTGGCTGGTGAAGACTGAGGCAAAAAAGTCATTGAGCATCTCATCCTTAAATTTTGTTTCAAGTCTAAATGCTTTACTAGCTGAAATAGCTAGAAATTCCCATGTTTGCTAGTCTGCATACATGCATTTGCTTAAGGAAACATAACGGTAAAGGCAGCACGATAGTGTCATTTTAGAAATTCCTAATACCACTACTGCTTTTGAAATTAAGTATCCATGGGATACAAATATCTGTTAAATCAAACACTGGAGTTTGAAAGTTGTCTAAGATGTCCATTATGTGAGTTACTAAAAAAAAGCTGTAAAGATAGGCTCTAATGGAAACATGAAATATTTTATCCATCTCTCTCAAAGAAAACAAAAAAAGAAAGAAACTATAATCTGATTTTCCAGCATGGAACACTTTCAGCAGGACTCAGTGCAGTTTTGTACTGACTGATGATCACAGGTAATAATTGTGCTTCTGGAACTGTGGACTTACACACAGCGACGCCTTGGGCCACTGCTATTTCTGAACTGCTGGCTGAGCATTGTAACTCCCTCCGGCCAGTCATGTGGGGGTGTGGGAAGGGTCGCACCGACATGCTCCACCTCTGCACCTGAGCTTCAAATGCTGTAAATAGCAGCAATTAAGAACAATCATTTTGTTCTTGAACATCAAAAGAAAATAAAGTTTTAACGCCATTTAAAGCTCCACAGAATAGTGTTTTGAATAACGTTTTCTATACACACAAACACATACATTTCTGATCCTCCCAGCAGTGTTATCAATTGCAGCTTTCCCAGGAGAAAGCGTGAGTTGGGAACTAGGTCTAAATACGCGGATACGTGACCTGATCCACATCCTGCTGAAATCACTGCTTGTTTTGCTGTTGATTTTAGTGGAAATTGGACATAGGGAGCGAAACAGAAGCTAGTAACTCTGGCTTCAGAAATGATTGGAAAAAGAAGGTTGAAATAATAGTGAATAGTTTTCTTAAGATTGTTCCATGGCATATTATATCTGTGTTTAAAGTTGCTGAACTTCTCATAAGCTCTTTTTCCAAAATACCTTTAAAACATCTTTCCTGTTACACTGAAAACACCAAGGTAACCAGAGACAATGTTAGGAAGCTGGGCTTTTGAAGAGCTTTTGGAAACCTTTGGAAAAATACTTATTTAATTTTAAAAGGATTTGGCTGCAGAGATTCCACAGGTGTTTTTTAACATCTCAGCCTCAGTCTCAAAGGACTGTGGGTATTTGCCTGAAATGAGTATTGTATTTGTACGTTTGTCAGCGGCAAAATATACAAAAGTGATACAGTAGACTTCACAGTTTAAATTGAAACTGAAATCCCTTTCAGATGTAGAGATTTTAAAGTTCCTTACCTGAAAGAGAATGGGTTTTAACAAGTCAGATATTCGTGAATCTTCACTGTATTTCTCTCTAAAAGAAGGTTAATAAACAATGACACTGAAATAAGATGTCACAATCTAGTAAGGAGATAAATTTTTACTCTGATCTCTTCTAGTCTTGCCACATACCAACAGTCCTAATGGCAAGTAGAGTCTAAGGGATGATATTGAAGAAATAGAGAACAAAAATTCCTAATAAACCCAATGAATAAATTCTGAATTTTGAAAAGTGAATTCAGTCACAGCAGTATATACTGTATGGGGTACAGAAGCTATATACTCTGTCACATGGCAAGGGGGTTGGAACTAGATGATCTTTAAGGTCCCTTCTAACCCGAACCATTCTATGATTCTATTAGTCTATGGTTTTTAGAAATACTTCTCAGGGGAAAAAATTCTTATTTTCCATTTTCTGTAAGAAAGTGCAAGTCAAATTTCATGGTTAACAGCTATGTCAACCTTTTCTCCCTTCAGAAAAATTCTAAGTGATCGTTGGTTTTTGCCCTAGTTAGATACCTACAGGAAAGTAATTAACTTTTAGTTCCTGAAAACAAAGATCAATAGATTTCTTTTTGTGAAAAAGGACAAATGCTCTCAGTATGTTAATCTGTAGAATTTGTCTCACTGTGAGAATAGTTGCTGACCCAGGTCATTTGACTACTCATTCTGACAACGTTATTTTATTACTGGAAGCTTGGGGTTTGTAAGCTATGGAAATCCAATAGTAAGTAAAATTTTGGGCATTATCTCTTTTGTAATGCAATTTATACTAGACTCTGGTTTAAAATAAGCAGTTATTTCCAGAAAAAAATCTGTGAAGGCATCTTTGTAGCATTCGGTGTTTGACAATGTCTCTGAATGGATGCTTGCAGTGTTTACGTGCAAAAAGATTGCTCCCATGCGAACGAATTGGGAAAATTATGATGCTTTTACTTACAATTAGTATTCTGTTACGACCCTGCAAAATGCAACTCCGTAATGATAAATAGAATAAATAATAATTTTTCAGAGAATAACAAACAGATTCAGGTTTGAATCTGAGTGAAATCAACCCTGAGGAAGAATGGAGGAAGGACACCTTTTTATGTTGGAATTGGTTCATTCTTCACTGACTGTACTGACTTAGGCTTTGTCACTTGTGTCTTTGCTGGGGGGATGTGAGATGCTACTGAGCTAGAATAATAAGGTGTTATGTTTCTTCTGCACAAATATAAAAGACTAGAAGAGGCAGTGGAAAATTGGAACCTTTTATTATTTATCATACTGCATACTCCATGCTATGCCAGAACAATCAGTGGATAATATAAGGGTCTCGTAGTTTGACATAACCGTGCAATAGAAGTAGAAAGCTAAAAATTCTCACCACTTGGACATTTCTCTAGGGAGCTTTGAAAACACCTGCTGTAAAGGGATTTGAACACCCAAGACCCCTTGAAATTAGAAGTTACTTCAAATTAGGCTTAAAGGCAATTTCTTATTTAAATTACCAAGGCTGCCTGCAAAATCTTCAGTCCCTTTAAATAAACGTTTTTTGGCCCAAGAGACTGCGGAAAAAAATCAAAGTACTGCTTGAAATTTTTATGAGTAAATAAGGATTTGATGGTTTATAAATAAATAACCTCTTTTTTAAAAAATCTATTACTACTCCACACTTCCTAAAATTTTGTCCTCCTTAATGTGTGTTATGCTGAGGACCAAAACAGCAGTAAATCATACCTTGAGCAATTAGGCCAAGATCACGCATTCATTTGCAGGCCTAGAACCCAACTTTTTTGATCCTCAATCTTGTGAATAGTTTGAATGCCACATCCAAAACACCGTAGATTTTTTTTAAACTGACATCCCAAAAATTTACATAAAACATGAGTTTTCCAAAAGGCAGATTTTTTTTTCCAAAGATCTACTGGGAGAAAAGGCATATTACAACTGTTAGATGCTATTTCTTAAACTTCACCAGGGCTGAGCAGAGCAACATAACTTTACTATAGTAGGAAGAAACTTTTATCCCAGTCGTTGCTACTGAGGAAAGAATTGGCTTTAATGCTTCACAAAATAACCCTCCTAAATCTAAGCATTGGATTCAAGTGTTTGGAAAGAAAGGCCCGCTGTTTTTTGTAGGGCTAATTCACAGCACTACTTCCAGTAAATATTAAGAAATGGCAACTATCACCTGTCATAATCAGAGGTATGAAAACCTAACAGGATATCCTGGATTCCCTCATCTGAGTAATACACTTGTTAAAGCCGCTGTTCTCATATTCAACCCACTACGTTGAAGGGATGACCCAGCACAGTTTGATTGCACACATATAAGTTCTTCTGCTCCGTTAAAAATAAAGTTACATCAAAGAAAGCAACTTCCTCCACACACCTTCAAGTAAAGGGGCCCAAAATAAATTACTTAGCCGTATTTGATATCTTACTGATATCAATCTTTTATATCTGCTACTATATAAAATCTGTTTGATTTCCTGTCAAACACATTTTTGGTTAAGTAATGATGCATTCTCTTGCTGACAGTTGTTAATAAAATGTCACCACTGACATTGTCCAGATCAAATCCTCTAGAAGGCTGCACTGTGATCTTCCCAGATCTGATTTCTCAACATTGTTGGTACTTGAATGCAAGGCTGAGCAGCGTGTCACAAACGTAAATATGTCAGACAGGACTCCTTATCATTTTATATATTCTTCTCCACAGTGGGTGGGATTCTAAGCATTTTAATTACCATGGAAAAATTATGAGTCAGTGGCCAAGTAATTAGCACGCAGTTCTGTTATTTACTCTTCAATAAACAATCTTGTCAGAGAACCCAAGTCAACAAGCACCATTTTAAGAAAATGTCATTAAAACAGTAAACTTCATGTGTCCAACTTAGATAATACATTACAACATCAGTAAACACTTCCAAGTTTTTTCTCAATTTCCACTCTGTTGTATAATATGAAACACGGCACTGATGAATATAAAAAACCTTTCAAAATCTTCCTTTTATGTCAGATTGTTTTGTTCTCAGTATAAAACTTGCCACTTTCTAAGGGAAGAGCTCAGTTACTGAGGAAGTCAATAATCAGGTCAGAGATACTCTTTTAATTGCAGAAATAAGAGCACAGTGTAGCAGCTGTGATCTGGTGACTGGGCTGCTGCTGTCCTCTTTGGTCCCTGGGATAGTCTGAGATGCTTTTAAGGGTCAATGAGGTTATTCAAACCAGTTCTCACAGCCTAATTCATTTCCCAGAAGGTCCATGCTGCTCTACGCCTGTGTGTTGCAAGAACCACCAAGACATTGTCTCCACAGTGAGTGCAAGTACTGAGTGTGTTGGAACAATGTGAGTTAGATTGCCAGGGAAGCTTCTGACCAAACTTTTTCAAGGAAAAAAAAAATAATCTTTTTTCTAAGAGAAGCTGAAACTTCCTCTTTTAGTATATGTAAATAAAATTGCCATGAGCTATTTTTAAGACCTAGGTATGATTTCTTTGAAACTGTGAATAATGAAAGGTGCTGACTTCATGCCTCAGCACTGGGGTCCAAGGGTAAATAGCCGTGGTGCGAGGCCAACCAAATTAGCTGAAGTAAAAAGGCAATGTAAGTTTTAACTTCGTGACTCTGAAGGTTCTTTGACTCCACAGATGAAAAGAAATTTCAGTTACTGTACGTGTAAAGAGTGCAATGGAGAAACACTAATTTGTTGTGTAAATCACTTCTCCTTGATGCCCTGTTAGTGCCGTTTAGCTGATGCCAGGTATGCATTTTGAATCTTTGCCAGGTTACTTTACAGCTCGCACCATACTGACATTTTCTGAGCTAATGTTGGCACGGAACAGTATTTTCCATGTGTTTTTCATAAAGTCCATCCTACATAGCTGTATGTTGACAGAAGAAGACAGAAATGTTTATTGACTGTCTCATGCAGAGAAAAATGACTACAGTTTTTGCAACGTGGCCTTGAACGGAAGAGGTGCCATGCACCTATAATTCCCAGTTAAGTTATTGACTAGAAATTGCAAATCTAAGGCATGTAATAGAAGCATTGACCAAAGTTTATCCTCTATAAAACAGGAACCTAAATCCATTGGCTTAATTAATGTGCAAAAGCACGTAACACCTAGCTGTTCCCACTGAAATAATTTGGAGCTCCTGAATGTCCAAATGACCCGACAGTATTTTCCTACTTAATAGGCTGGGTAGCAGGCTAGTCACCTAGTTGAGACAGCTATTCCTACACACTTGGGCACAGCATTTTAACATCTAATTGTAGCTGTTCTCACAGGACATGAGAAATATGAAAATTAAATCTATATTTTGGAAATTGACATTGTTGTCTTGCTCCCACCAGAGCTTTTAGTGGAATTCACGTGACCTGGGTTGTTTGTCAGCTCTATTTGATATTGGATCACTTCTGCACTGCTCAGATTTGCTTTAATTGCAGAAATTGCTCAAGCACTGTGCTGTGAAACTGCTATGGAATTGTTTTTTCCTCCAGCCAAGCTGTTTTAAAATATTGAGTTACTTTCAGCGTACGATGTAGTATTATTGAAGTTCTGAGTGTGCTAGTATATGCTAGCTCTCTCTGGACTGGAATGCAAGAGTGAGTATTTCCTGGATTTTTATTTTTATTTTGAGAAAGAGGAGGCTGGATTCTTTTCAATTAGAGGACAATCTCCACATGATTTAGAAACTAAATATGGGATGTTGCAACAAAATGACAGTTGTTTTTAGTGAAAAAAAAAAGGCTATTAAAAACTGTTCTGAAACACGCAAACTAAAATAACTGACTTGTATGGCATTTAGTTTTCTAATTTCTGCTTGTCGTCAGATTTAAGATGGAGTTGCTTTCTATTGTATTGTATTTAGATAATAAATAGTTATTTGGAAACAGTATGAGGAATTTACTCTTTGAGAAGCACTGAAGCGGAACTCTTTAAGCTTTCAAACCTTGATGAAGTGTTCAGGCTACTGGTGCTCATGCATTGTCACTGTCATTTTTCTCTGTAGGAATTAGCATAGGTTCATAAATGTATGAATAAATTAGTAAGTAATGATGTGTTGTCTTTTTGTACTGCAATTGTAGCCATCACCTCTCTTCGATTTCACCTTGTCTGGGCTAAGTAATACCTATAATGAGTTTTTTACCATCGAGGAAGTCTGTGACAGAAGCAAGTATAGAACTGAATAATTCATTGCCTTGACTACAAGGCCAAGTGTTTTATTTTTTCTGTAGTTTTAGGTGTCAGTCACTCCATGCTTTCCAGAATAGCAGTGAGTAGTGAAGCTTTACAGACAACAGTCACCTTTGATTCAGACCCTGATATCTATCCCCAGAAGGGTCTGAAGGAGGTTACACTGTGATTCATTTACATGTGGTAGAGAGAGACTTCATAATGTCACATCCCACACGTCTGAAGTATTCAAGTGAGATGGGGAAGAAGGAGCAGAGATGTGAATCTGGGTTTTCCATCTCCTGTTCTTGTTACCATGATATGTGACACGTTACAGATATGACTTCTTTTTTCAGTTTCTCTTAAAGGAAACTCTGAACAAAAGCAATTTGATTCCTCTCAGAAGCTGAAATCCTGAAAAGTTTTGCATGAGGGGAAAATGCTTTCCTATGTGACTATAATATTAGAGTACGTTATTAGCCCTTCTCCTATCCTTAGCTAAAATGAGGGAAACGTCTTGCTCCTTATGTTAATGGAGTTAGGTATTTACTGGACTTGTTTACCTGGTGCTGAAATCCATCACTATAGAAGACATGCACGTAATTTTAGGCATGTCCCTCAAGGAAGATAGTAGGAATTATGGACTGGTTGGAAATGCTATCTTGAGTACTGATGTTTTTCTCAGACTGTAAGAGTTTTATTTCATGCTTTATGAAAGCAAGTTGTGCAGAGAGACATTGCAGGGGAGGGCTATGCCTATTTTTAGTAAAATTCCAAAAAAGGGAAACAAAAAAGAAAGACGGAGGCTTCTGAATATATCTGCTCTCACGAATTCAACATCAGGGCGAAGAACGGCACAACCAAATGTCCCACAGTTATCAGCCTGCATGGCATCTTTCCCTTTTTTAGTTTATGTCTGTCCCCCCACCCCAGACACAAGCTCTCTAAGAGGCAAACCTGCCTATAAAGTTATGTAAATACCAGCCTTATAATGTTTACATTAAGTTGTTTCTAGAAGGGAGATTCATTTAAGGAGAGAATATTATGTCCTTTTTCTTCCAGGCTGGTTTTCAGTTTCACCCGGTTTCAATGTAAATATGAAAAGAGAGACAAACTGTCTTTTTTTAAAAAGCAGCAGAGGCAGACTTGAACTAACATTTCCGAGCGGCTCAAATATTTTAATGAAAACAATCATTTGACCTTGTCAACTTTGGGTAATCTTATTAGATTTTTTTTTTCACTAACTGTCTCCAGCAGCTTTTGAAACAAAAGTTGCGTTTCAAAAAGATGCCTGAGATGAGCTGGTATTCTTTAGGAAGATCTAAGAACAGTGGAGTGTACGCTATTAGCCAACGAAGTCAGCTTCAGAGACCCAGAGGCGCATCCTTGAACTTACCCCCTCCCATGCTGCCCCTGCCTTTCATTTCTGCTCAGGGCTATTTGTGTCTGCAAAACAGGATATTCAGCCAGACCTTCCAGCAACCCTTTGCAATCTGCATGGTTTGATGAAGTCCAGCAACAGTCTGTATGTCCCCAGTTAAGTGAATGTAATGCCTTGGTGGGTAAAAACTAAAAATTTAAGGTTTTATGTTTGCGTATAAAAAGTGGTACACTATCTGAATGAGGTGATGGGTTCCTATTCTTTGCTTTACTGCTCTGTAAGTCTTCATTTTGGTAAGAACCTTTTAAACTGCCTTAAGCATAGCCCTTAGTTATTCCAGGGCCAGGAGGGACACTATGCCTTTATTCCACTTACAGGGTAAATGCAATACCTGGTGGTTCATTATACATCCTGGCCTGTATAGAAACATTATTCTTTAACAGTGATGAATTGAATGTCACTGACTGTAGTGGTTGTGCATGAACACATTATGGTATTGGGGTACCTTTCGTGATGAACTGATGGTAGGCAGAGAAAAGTGAGAGGGGTATTTGGGTATATAGATATCCATCTGTACAAAGGCAGAGAATGACAGTCAGGAGGAAAAAAACTTGAGTATTAAGAGTTAGAATGAAACATGAACATCTGAAGAGTGTGATGACTCCACCAGCACCTTGCTTGTTAACTAAGGTACTGCAATAAATATACAATGTAGGCCAAGAGGGGACAGCTGAGTGAAAATCATGCTGGGTTAAGGAATTTGCTTTTCCTCCTATTTGTCTGCAGTGACATTTCTGAAAAATTGCAATAGTATCTGCAACCCAACATGGCACTTGACAAATGGTGCTTTTTCCTCATCATTGTGCTCTTTGTTCACATCAGGCTTAATGGAGTGTGGAAATAATCAAATTCATGTCATGCTTTAGCTTCTATTAAAAACCGTTATAGTTCTGAGGAGATACCCAACAGCTATTTCATTCTTGGTTTAGAGAAGAGCAGAGAATCTGATGACAAATGCAGCACATGTACACACACACACACACAAATATTTACATGTTTTGAAATCATATAACCGAGTTACTTTGCATGGGATTATGCATCTAACGAATAACTAATGGATTACTTCCATTAATAGGGATGTTTAACAGCAGATGATAGGCCAGACTCTACAGCCCTGCCAGCTGGCACCTGATCATATACTTAGTTTCATCCATGTTGCTATGACTATAGCCTGAAGTAAACAAGAGTTTCAGCTCAGGATGTGACCATAAAATGACAAAGAAGAAAGCTGCTTTGAAAACACCACTTACTGCTCATATAGCTTGGGCAGGAAAGGGTAGCTGGCAATATGTTTGCTGTCACTTACTACAGCAGCCAGAGTACATGTCAGTCTGTTTGTGGCCCGGAAAGTAATGGGTCCCTTGAATGAGCAGTCGTGCTCTTTGAAGGCCTCCATTTAAACAGGGTTAAACCCACATGGAAAACATGGCAGGACAGATACCTAGCTCATGCCCTGGTGGTCCAGTTATACTAGGATAAACACCTCACGAGTACTAATCTAAACCTTTAATAGTTCTGTTGAGCTGACAGTCATAGAAGAAAGGCTTATTTGGGAGGTATCCAACTATTCTTTTTTGACTCAGCCATGAGTACTGCAAGAATATCTTACCTCTCCAGGACTGTGTTTCTAGTTCCAACAAAATCAATGAAGACAGAGCGTATAAAAGATAAACGTACTTTCAGAGAAAATTACTATGAAATAGAAGTTTACAAAAATAAGGTGGCAACAGCTTTTCTATATTCAGTGCATAGCGAAATATTCCCCAGAATGAACTGAATAAACACCGGTGTTGACAGCTAAACCATTATATGTTTATTAAAGCAGTTAGTCATGTAACAACCTGTAGCACATCAGTTACTATCTCCAGTGACTCTAAAACTTAAAATCAATCTTCACATCCATCTGTTGCTTGAGCTATAACGTGAGACTTCCATAGTGAGTTCACAACTCACGGCTCCTTATTCATGAGGCATCAGGTGATGTGTTCCCTGGGTATCACGCCCAGCTTGTAGTTTGCTGTAGCAAAGGGGGTTAAAATAAAAGACTCTTTATTGGTTTGGTGGATTTTTGAGGATTTTTTTTTGCTGCTCGGTCTCTTGCTACTTTGAAGTAACTTAA
Organism: Larus michahellis; assembly: GCF_964199755.1. Taxonomy (NCBI): domain Eukaryota; kingdom Metazoa; phylum Chordata; class Aves; order Charadriiformes; family Laridae; genus Larus; species Larus michahellis. Next base: position 48,651,258 of record NC_133902.1, on the reverse strand, counting down.
GTAAACAATGAACCAAAAAATTCAAATCTTTTGAGGCTGTTATGGCTATCACTAGGCACCTAGTGCCAGATATTCAAAAGCACTTAGCAGATACTGCCTCTGTTGGAGGCAATAATATCTTAAAATCCAGACTGCTTCAATCAAGCTGCCTACTTGAGCATAAGAAAATAAGAAATGTTCTTTCACAGCAGAGGCCATCCTCTGACAAGGATGCTTAGGACAGCAGATAAAAAGAGAGTGCTCTAAAAGGAATGAACCCCTCCACTTCTGGAATTCAGTGGTTTGAAGGCATCCAGACTGTTACCTTTAATGGCCGCCACTAGACCTAACTCCTATGAATTTGTCCTTTTGAACCTCTTTATGTTTTTGTCTTGCAAAACATTACTTGTCTGTGAACCTAGCTTATGCATGCTATATTTAAAAATAATTCTTTTATTTCTTTTCTGCCCACTGCCCATTTAATTGTGTGGCCCCTTGTTTTTGTTTTATGAAAAATAAGTAGTAGTCATTTTCTACCTACCTATCTTATCTACTTATTTTCTACCTTCCGTTCACAATATGTAGAACATTGTCTTCCCAATATTTATGTGCTCAGGTTTCAAATTCTGTTTGGAACCTTTATTTTGTGAATATAGCAACAAGTTATCCCTGCCTAGGGAAGAGGATGAGGCAGAGGGGTGATACTAGTGTTTACTGCCTGTATATCACTGTTTCTTTGCTAGCTCACAAGTGGTATAAGTAGTATGTGGTATTAAGTACCTGACTTTTAATTGACCTCATTCAACATTGATTATGCTGGAAATGTGAGCAGAAATTCAGTATGAGATTGATCTTGGACCGGTGTTTTCACCTCAGTTAAACTGCTATAAGGAATAGAGTATGACAGAGTATGGGAGACGTGTAGTAGATTGCTTTGGTTCTTTTAGAAGTTCCAGCTTCAACTGAATGTTCTGAAGATCATTAAGGATAATAAAAGTGTTTTTAAAAAGTATTTTTAATTCTTGAGTTTAATATGCTGAAAGAACAAATTAGATTTTCAACTGCCAACAAAGCATTGCTACAGATGTAAGCTTTGCAGTTAACCTGGTACCTTCCAAACATCACCTTGGAATTAACTTCTTTTTTTAAATTTTTTTATTAACTAGGTGAAGCAACAGTGAAGAAGAAACCAGCTCCAAAGACTCCTCCAAAAGCAGGTAATTTGTTGCATGTGTCATCCTGTAAGAATAAATAATAAACCAATACAGTTTTAAAGAACAGACTCCACATTTCTAGTTACAGCTGTTTGCCTACTAAATTTGTTTGCATATGTGAGTATGAAGTTCCATGAGGAGAAAAGTGGAAAGTAAAGCCCATTTTTCAAACTTGTTCATAAGGTTACATTGCGCTAAGACTTAAATTAAAAGCCTGCAAAAAAGTTACTATCTAATAAACTATAGCAAGGTCCTCCCAAATGTCGGCAGTAGTGTTGTAACAACACACCGTAGCCTTCAGTGAAGAGATTTTTCTGTGTAACACAAAATGCCACCTCTGCACGAGTAGCTACCACAGAGAAGTTGGTAGATTCTACATTCCCTCATAACTGGCATTATGGTAACCTGTGTTTGCACTCTCCTAGGCAAAGCTATCTATGTTTGAAGTTAACCAGAATGTTCCTTTATAGGAACCTGCTTTCAGTGTCTTAAAACCTTGTCAGACTTTTAAACTGTTCAAGCTTTTTTCTTTGTCAGATGTGTCCCTCAGTTTCCTTCAGATATTTCAAAACAAAAACACTTTTCAAAGAACAAGTCTAGGGAAAAAAACCCACAACACTTTGTTTTAATTACATTGAAAAAGAAAAAAAAAAGAACTTTTTTTCATGCCCAGTAGCCCTGTGCTTTGGACAAGAATGTTAAATTTGGCAGTGAGGTCATTCTAATGTTAGAGAATGCCTTTTACTGTTTTGCTCCTGTAAAGCAAACAGAGCAAGTTTCACCCTGGAGTTGTCTGGGCTGTGATAGCTCTGGCATGTGTCCCTAGTAGCTACCAGGGGCCTGGCACACGCAGCATCACAACCGAGTTGGGAAGTAGCACTATTAGCAAAAGACATGTTCTGCCATCTATTGATACTCAAGCAGTGAGAGGGAAGAGGAGGAGAAATACCTGATCCAGACATGGAGGAGTATGAATGGGACTGCAAGATTTAAAAGAAGCACTGTAATACACAAACAAAAGGATCTGTCATTGCTCACGAGAAAATTGAGTGTGGTGGAGAAAGACATTGATTTCCTTTCTTGTCTCTCTGATAGATGTCCCACATGGTGTTTACCTGGCTACTGAAGCCAGAATCTTCATAGGCAGGTGTCCAGTCTAAAATTTTTCTGAATGCTGTTGATGATATTAGGGAACAGGTTTGCAGACCCCTCAGCCCACGCAAATTGATATGAAGTTAGCTGGAGCCATTCTGCAAAAATACAAAGAGCAAAAGAAAAAAGACGTTTTTCTGAAAAACCCAACACAAAATTTCACAAGCCATATATTTGGAATTGGTGGTAGGTCTTAACACTTTTGGCCTTTGGATTTCTGTACCTTGGTCTTGCATGACCAAACTTCTGATGGATAGATTGTTATTGCTTCACTACAGTAGAATTAACAATGTCCACAGAATTGTTTAATTGCAAGAAACAGATAACTGCTAATCAGGATTTCAAATGCTGCTCTGAAACTGTTGAGCTGAGAAACGTATGGTTTGAAATTTAAGAAAAACAGAAAGTAGAGTCACCTAAAGAGATTTATCTTTTTTTTTTTCCATCAGCTGCTCCTCCTCAGATTACTCAGTTCCCAGAAGACAGAAAAGTCCGTGCGGGTGAATCAGTGGAACTGTTTGCCAAGGTGGTAGGAACGGCACCCATAACTTGCACCTGGATGAAATTCCGTAAGCAGGTAAATTGTTTTCTGGTCTGTTTTAACGATCATTGAAAAAGTAGAGCTGGAAAGGAACTCCAATGACCCATCTTGTCCATCTCCCTTTCCCAGGAACTGGCAAAGTCCATGTCATTCCTGCCAGATGTTTTCCTCACCTCTGATGAAAACATTGCAATGATGAAGATTTCACAACCTCCATTAGCAACATACCACAGTGCTTAAATATCCATGGAGTGAGAATCTTTTTCCAAATTCCAAACCCAAATCTTTCTTGCTACAGTTTAAACCTGTTACTGTGTGTCCCCTCCTATAACAAATGACTGTTCCTTTGAGAAAAGCCTTATATAGTTCATGTGAAAGCTATAGGTATCTGAAAAGTATCTGTCACAGGAAACATTTCTCTCCTTCAAAAATAACCTCTTCTTCATTGATGCTTAGTCCAAAGTTATGTGCCATTTAAGAAGCTTGGGTGAAATGTCTTACAACACAAATGTCACCATGCAGCAGTTATGCTGCCGTGAGTGCCCTCAGCCTTAGGTTTAAAGTTCCTTCCATTTGAATTAATTTCCTTGAACTGTATTGCATGCGTCCATAAGGGCAGTTTCTAAAGAGAGCTGCTTTAGCGAACATAAAACCACTTTAAATCAACCCAATATGCAAGTACAAACTGAAAGATGATGTGCCATGTTAGGATCAAGCAAGTATAAATATGTACTGTAGCTGCTATTCTGTTTATTTAATTCTGAACTCATTATGCTCTCTATAGAACATAAATAAAAACATCTCCTAGTACAAGTTTAGACTCTAAATCCAGATGTGTCAGCATTTAATTGAAAGAATTCAAAACAGTGTCCTGGTGCAAAGGGTATTCCAATATCCATCTTTGTTAACCCCAAATAACCTCTTACTTTAGGGGAAAGGATGTTTTTTTTTCATGAACTCCTATATTTTCTTAAAATTCTTTAGCTTCAAGACTGGGGTTAAAAAGTAGCCTATTCATTTCTAAAAAATAGGTCTCAGAAGCTCCACTGACATTCAGTGTTCTGTTTTGCTGAGCTCTATCTTAACACGTGGGTAAAATGTGCCCCTCAAAAGTGAGTCCCTGGTTTGTGCAGAATTCTGAGTTCATTGTTGAATACAACAAACCTGTTTACATAGAGTTCAAGGCCATTTTTATATGCAAAATCTATGTTAGTAACAGAGACCAGCAGCTCATAATACCCATACCAGATCCATAATCTGTGGTTCCACACCATTGTTTTTCCTTTGTAAAGTGCGATTTTTTCCATCGTTATACTTTCTTCCTTAGTTATCCACTATGAGACATTCTAAAGATTTCAAAAATCATACATTAAAATGACATATAAATTTTTAAATGGTTAATTATGGCAGGTGAATGAGAAAAGAAAAAGCTTTGAGGAAGGTTAATAAACACTGTAGGAGGACAAGTGAGGGCAGAGGTCTTTCATTTGTTAAATTAAATGGGGAGCCAGTTACTATGGACTGTGCTGCACATTAGTTTGCTTTCTTTTTCACTTACACTTCACCATACGTTTTTTTATTCTTGGACTTCTTCCTCTTCTATAAATGCGGCTGATTTCAACTCTATTCCATTCCCAGTCTGAAAAGTGAAAATCACCCAAGCGTTCTTACAATTTTCCTAGGGGCTATTTGTAGTAGTTATTTGAGCAGACCCAGTACGTGGTGAGTTGTAATTTCAGCCCTGCCACTGTATGCTGCAGGGTGCAGGGGGGACTTGTCCTCTCCATGTTCCTTCCTCCCATTCCCTCAGGTTCAAGATAGTCACAGTGGCCTCTCACAGGTATATTCTGGACAAATATCTTTCGCTTGAAGAACGTGAATGTCACAAAGTTGTGACCCATGCTTCTGCACATGATAGCAGTCTGGTGGAGGGATGCTGGAACTGTGCTCAGCTAAAAAGGGGAAAGTCTTTGAAAGCCTCTTTGTTAGTTGAGAAACAAAATCCATCATGTAGCATTGCCGATTGTTGGAGCTTCTTAATTATGACCAGTGACTTTTTTTTGGGAACAAAGGGGTCCGGCTTCCTGTTCCCCACAACCATTGCAAGCTACTAAGCATCCTTTCAGGGCTTTCCCTGCATAACACAGATCTAGTCTACTAGACTGAGCTTTTTATTACTATTACCCTTTGTCTAATTCTAATGAAGCAAAACCTATAAGCCAGGGTATAATCTCAAAAGAATAAAGTATGGGGGCAGGGAGGAGCAACTTTCAGTATAATTTAAACTGTAATCTTACATAATCCCATTTGCTAACTTTCTATTCAAGTTACTGTAGGAGCATCTTTCTCAGGTTACTTTTGGGCATATAGCAATGCATGTGTTCTGTCTCAGTTGAGGAGAAAGCAGGGCAAGTCCCGCTCTTAGCCTTGTAATTTCTTATTCTCTGAATATATGAAACAGGAGAAGGCAAACTAAATAGCCTTCATTTTTAATGAAATTCTGAGAATGAGTTGGAAGAGCCACTTATCTAAGAAGGAAGTGGTGGGAGGAAGAAGGGCATTGACATTATGTTGTCTGTTTCATAAGAACACAGTGTACGGCTTCTATAATTGCAGTGTAGCATTATGAGGTTTTTAAAGAATCTGTCATGTCTCAAACTAATACTGATTAAAATCTAAGTCTCCTTGGCCATTTATGCTATGATAGCTTTGTTTCAATTAAAAACTAGTTCATAATATGTCTGCAGTATTCAGCTGAGATTTTGATTTTTGCCTCTGCAGAAAATGAAAATGCTACAGGAAAGCTAAATTTGCTCTTTGTATGTCTCTCTGCACAGCTGTAGCATTACATCTCCATTTCAGGCAACATCATCGTCAATTGTTCAAACCCAGGAAACTGTTACTCTGATTTATGTGGAAGTACAGAATAAGGCTGGTTAAGACAAGAGGGTATTTTACCCTCACAGCTATGGATGATTTGCACATTGGGCCTGTAAAGGAGAATGGCAAATGAATTAGGGAATTTAGAGCTAAACCCTTGTTCTACTGTGGTCTCTGTGAGATATGTGAGACCAAATATGTTCTTTTCCCAATTACACAGTTTTCACTTTCAACCTGTCAAAGAGGAGTTAGAAAGTGAAACTCCTGTTCCTCAGTGGAGTCCGATCAACACCAATGCTCCCTGTTGCCTTTGCAGGACTGGAGCCATAATAATGTTCCATTGCATTTCTAGATTTTTGTGTTGATTACACTCTTTACCAGCTGCGCATATTCACTGCTGTAATTGAGTTATCTGCAGATAACACTCAAAATGATAACTGTGTATTGTAATTTGAGCTCTTTCAGATATGAAGACATTTATCCCATAAGATCTTTATTTTTTTCTTTTGAATTTGGCAGATTGAAGAAAATGAGTATATTAAAATTGAGAATGCTGAAAACAGCAGCAAGCTAACAATATCATCAACAAAGCAGGAACATTGTGGATGTTACACCCTAGTTGTAGAGAACAAACTTGGCAGCAGACAAGCACAAGTCAACCTTACAGTTGTTGGTAAGTCCATAATAATGTTTCAGATATATACTCTTTCTTCAGACATCACTCTACATTTGCCTTATACACAATAATATGCAAAAAATTAAATAAGATAATCAGATCAGTTAAGCAGACTGAAATGAAAAACTAGTACTTTAAAAGATATCTGGACTGGACCGTGACATTGTAGTAAGGATTATAAGCAAGTTCAGTAGGGCTACACTGTGTTTTATTTTGAAAAATTACTAATTACAGATGGAGGTACAAAATAGCCCAGTCTTTAAAAAAAACAAACACAAGAGACAAACAGCTCATGACTCCATTTTTTGGTTAGATACCACTTCTTTTTCCCATTTAATGTTTGCAGCATCCAGATGTTTGCTAGACTGCAGATTTTAAAACTGTTAGTTCAGGAAAGATTGAGGTGGTTTCTATTAGACTGTAAATTTGAAAACATCCCGTTGCTTGGGGGAAGGAGATTTTATCCATTTAATTGAAATTCCTACCATTGTCTACTGTTTTATAGTGACAGAAAAGAGAGAATAAAGGCATTCTTTTTTGAATATGGGGCCCTTCGTATATGGGCTTTTACAGACGTGTATTTTAAACCTTCAAACCGCCTTGTCAGATGACACATTCCGGCCATCAAGTTTCTCGTAACAGGAACAACAGCAGTGGACAACTGCAAAAAGTTGTAGACTGGTAGACAGTTGCAGCATGTTTGCAGATAAAAGGGCAGCCTAGATCTGAACCAGCTAGCTTGAGTATCAGACAAAATATAGAGCTGTGACATCTAGCTCTGAAAAGGCTAATGAACCCCTTGGTGTGGATACACAGCAAATGGTTTCCAGGGAAATCTAAGGAAATTCTACAAGCAAAGAGGGTGATATGATTAAAACATTTGTCTGTGGGAGAAGTCTGTATCTAGGCTCTGCTATCTGTGGCCTGAAGAGGAGTTTTGATACAAGGCAGGGGAGGGCAGATCTTGCCCAGACATTTGGACGAATTCTAGTTCAACCAGCAAGGCTGCATCCTCATCACACACTCATAACTGCATTGGCTCTGCTGTCCTAACAGATATGTGGGCTAGGGAGCAAGTAAAGAAATGCAGGTATAAGGCCAAAGATGAACATCTGACTCCAATGAAATCAATGGCAAAATATATTAACTCAAGTTGGACTGGAAATTGATTCCAGCAATCCAGTGAATAACATACAGAGTTTAATGACTAGAATCACACTTTCAAGTCCAATATCCACTGCTAAAGAACGAATGTCCCTCAGTTGCGTATTGCTGTACATATTGTCAATAGAGGCCTCCTGATTATTTAAATTAATTCCTTTCATCTAATCTGTGGCTTTTGTTGCAGTTAAGAGATAACTGAATGAACGAGTATAAATATCAATTAGATTTCAGCAACGTGCCAAAGAATTCAAGAATAGAAGAAAATAGAATAAGTATTTTTCACATGGTGCATATATAAATTGTACTACCCCTTCCAACAGTGGGTTGTGCAGGTCAGAAGTATAGCAAAATAAACACCATGAAAAATTGGTCCTCAAATAATCATCATATACGTTGTTCTGGATACAGCTTTCGGCTCCAAAGGCCCAAGGCAGCTGATTAGCAGCTAGAAGAATGGCAGGGGATTAATCACTCTTCATATTTCCCTTTTTTTCACTCTTTCCTAAGCAATTGCTGCAGGCTGCTAACTGCAGCAGGTTATTGGGCAAGATGGATTTTTTTTTAGCTGAACTAGGACAATAATTCTATTATCTTGTCATGGTGTGAGCTTTGACTCATTATTACATAAGTCACTGGTTTATATCCTTTGGAGTTAATTGGTTTGAAAGTCTTTGAATTCTATAACCTTATAAAGCTACATCTCACCATCCTGCTTTGCTTTTCCATAAGAAATGTGCCAGAGAACAGTGGTATTCCCAGAGATGCTTTTGCGACAGTTGGGTGAAGAATCCTTACAATGTGCTGGAGTTTGCCATGCATTTTGGCTGATGACAAGCTATCTGTTTCCAACTGAAAAGAATAAATTCCCTCTTGTAAAATTGCCAAGCTCTTCAGTGAGACATCTCGCTGATGTCAGCACTGCCAAAGGCATGACAAAGCCTCAAGATTCTTCGTTTTCTTCACATGCATTTTAAGGCCAGATTCTTCCATCTGGATACTTAAAAATGTGGGAAAAGGGAGCAAAAATGTCTTCTTTCTAGGAAGTGGGTTAGAATCTCACTACTGAGATAAAATCCTTCACCCTGTTTGCACCTTCAAAGGTGTTAAATATTCATGCAAGTTGGAACGTCATTTTCCCCAAAGCCTGCTCCAATCAAAATAGGGAAACTGTACTTCTCTAAATATGCAATGTATGAGACCTCTTAGTCTACCAAAACTCATCTTTAGTCTTAAAATTCCCCCTTTCCATTCTCTGTGCTCCATCCAAAGTACTGGGAAGAAACTTGCCCTCCCTGCCCTGACCCCACGTTTATAACAAGCGTTTGTGGAGTAAGACCAGCTCTGTTTGCCTCAGCCATTTATAATAAGGCTCTAAACTCTGTGTGAGCTGCCTCCCTGTGAGCTTACCAATAAAAGGCACATCTACGTGTATGCTGTGTGCTCAAAGCACTGCTGACTGACCACAGTCCACAACTGAGTCTTGAATGTATTGAGGGAAGCTACAAATAGAGAACATCTGCTCTCTGGAGCAGCATGTCTGAGCCAACCTGGAGCTATGTTTCTCAAAGAGGTAGCTAACAGGCTTGTCTGTTCTGAATTTTAGCAAATCAAAGGCGTTTGTTAAACTATGAAATGAAATAAATAAGGAAATAGTCTCCTTATGACCATGTGGGTTGCAAAGTCTTCATGCTGATGGGCAAGCTTCTCATGTGAAAGATTCCAATAAGGATTTCCCAAATTAAATTTGGGCTCTAACACATGCCAGGGAGCAGGTGTCCCAGAAAAGTTATGCAGTCTCCATCCTTGGAGGTATTCAAGTTCAGACTGGATAAGCATCTGAACAATCTGCTCTGACCTTATAGCTGATCCTGCTTTGAGCAGAAGGTCTAAAGACCTTCCTAAGGATATTTAAGATTTTGGTTTTATGCTTTCAGTTGTCAAAGACCTTTCATCACAAAAAATAACATTATTGACTTGCCTCCAGCCAGAGGGCAAAGGAGTACGCTTATCTGCCAGGATTCAAATCAGAAATGATCCCGCTATGATTTAAACCCTGAATCCTAGACTGTAAACTATAGCTGGGTATGATTATTATAAATTATTTTTAATAATGAGTTTCAGGGAAAAAATCTACCCTGCATGTCTTTGAATTTGTCTCCTAAAGTCTTACATTTAACTGCTCACACTGTCAGGATCAGACTTCAACTGCAAGCTTAACTGAACTGAGCCGGGGTTCTGGCACTTAAAGAGTTTGAATAGTATATGATTTGATGCAGTTTGGGCCACAGGAAAAGACACTTTCGAAAGAAACCCAACTTCATTCTGAGAATTCTTTTTCCTTTACGATTTTAATGAATATCAATGAACAAAATGCCCATTACACTCAGCCTCCAGTGTGAGCTGTTTGCAGTCCACACACCGGATGCGCAGATATGTAGTCAAGTTAGAGGACACATTTTTAATTGATAGGCAGTGCAGTGTGGTGATGGGTACACAGCACTGAGCCACAAGGACTGAGTCTTGAGTTTCACATTGCTTCATTGGGTAACTTTGTCTGTATAAGCACTAATAAATAATACTGGGAGACCTGCAGTAGAAGCGAGACATCCAAGTCAAGCAATGTCTTCTTTTAAAGGGTTGACTGGTCACAACATGTCCATGTGAGCTTTTCTCTATTGTTATGATTAGCTCTCTTAAATAAGCAATTTCATTAGCTCAGTATCTCTCTAGGGAGATTTTGCAACATGTTTCTGCTCCAAAACCAAAATGGCCTGATGTGGGACTGAGCTAATGATTTACCGCAGACACTGTGTCAGATTAAAGTGGACTTCTGTTGCCAAAGCTATATTAAATGAGCTACTGATGAGCTTAGTGTAAGACGGGACTGATTTAGGCAAAGCAGAGCCCTCACTCTACAGTGATAACAAGGAATAGTCATTCCTTTCATGCCATTTATTAGATGTATATGGGTAAATTTATCAAATTTCTGGTTCTGAACTTTTTAGCTGTGTGACAGGAATACTCCAATCTGTAACAACTTTTGAAGAAGGAACTTGGTTTTCATACTGGCTAAAGCTGGATACTATGACAAAGAGTCAAAAGAAAATGGAATATTCAACAAGGAGAATTTGGCACTAGAGAAATAGTCTGTTCTGCAGCTATGCAACAAGCTTCCTTCATGATTTTGGGCAAACTGTTTCGTGTTTCCATGCCTAGTAAGGGTTTTCTGATGATCAGTGTTTGGGGAATACTTTGGATGCTAATGACTTCTTTTACTTTTTTTAATACAGAAGTAAGAACACATGGGAGTTGATTTTGATCAGCTTTGTTTGTCTTTTATAAATCCTTTAGATTTGTGACATTGGATTAAAAAAAATATCATGGTGATTAATGAGCTATACGATAGATATACGCAGAAGGGCAATATCATTATAACCTGAGAGGCCTAAAGATAATTGTTATGGTGTTTTTATTACTCTAAGCATTTGTGCACATACTGTGTACTGTGTCCTCATGCACTGTCAGACAGTGATAAACCAAGTACTTAAGGACACTTACATATAAGCATGTTGCAGAGAGGCATGCAAGTAGTGTAACATGAATTCACTAATACCTGCTCCCCTGCATGAGTTTATGATTCCATACTTGAGATGGGATGGAGAAGTTACTTTCTGTGAGGAAGCTGTTACTTCTATGCCTTCAGCAGAATCTGTACGAGCAGAGTCTTTCCGAGCAAAAATGAGAAAATGCAAGTTTAGCTTGAGAACAAGATCTGATCACCACTGACTCCGACAGTCATTGAATATAATGGTAGGATTATTAATTGCTTATATGAAGGACTTGGTCCTGGTTCAACAAGTGACATATATGCATGCTGTATTAGCATTAGTTCTTTGCCCTGAAACTCTATTAGGAGGAAATGCGGTTGCATAACCAAGACTTCACAGTGGCGCTATCAGCGTTTTTGTGAGTGCCTGAGAAGCCTGGCTCAGTGCTAGGTGCTCAGACTGACCGTATCCAGCGGTGGTCAAAAACCGTGCGTTCTCTCTCTGGGAAAGCAAGTGCAGACATCTGTAAGCAGATAGTGAAGCAGAACAACCATAGACACTTCTCCAGAGAATGCTGCAGCTCAGAAGTGCTAACATGAATGCTTCTGAAGCGTTGTCTTCTTTTAAGAAGCATCGGATTATATCTTGCAGTATCCACGTGATTCATTGTTTACAGTTAAGGTCGAGAATGCAGTGAATTTCCTAAGAGTATGTGGGTGGACTTGGTCTCTAGCCTTTAGCCTTTTAAATTCCTCTGGATTGCTGGAGGATTTTTGTCACCAGTTTTATGGTTAAAGGGCAACTAGACTAGTGGTTAAGAAAGAGATGTCTTAAAGTTGCTGTTGTTGTTGCCGCTGTTGTAGTTCAACAGTGTTGTAACCTCCACTGTCAGCCTCCCCACTAATGCTTGGTGGCAAAACTCTGCAGCTGTATCAAAACTAAATTTTCACAGCAAGATAACAACATATAGAGGAAAACCAGCTGACGTTGCCCTCTGCATCAGTGCCGGTACGCTGATCCAGGTTTATTCCTTGAAGGGCCATCTATTTGCAATGTAATTTCTGTTAGGAGAAATTCCAGTAGAATGCCCTGCTTAGTTATTTTTCCTGATACTTACCTCACCTTTCTTCTGGTGAAGAAAAGGAGATATCATGACAGTATTTCTCGCAACAAAATTCCTGTATTTTACCTGCTGTTAAATGCTAGGAATGTCTTAGTTACTAAGAAATGATTCATCATGATTCCTGCACGCAAACACGGGGTTCCTAGGACCCAAACTCATCCTGGTGGAGACTTGGAATCTGCTGATAGTCTTACTGGGGAAAGTCCTAAAATTTATTCTGCCTTTCAGTGGACAGGTGTTGGAGCTCTAATTCAATCAATTATCAAACCAGATGCGTAACATGAAGCAGATGAGTAATCCAAATAGCTTGTTGACTCAGGCACAGGAGCAGATGAAAAAGGGTTTAGAAAAAGGGCTCCTGAGAATGCATTATATATTTGTTTGTTCCATTCAGCCTGTGGCAGAAGGAGATGTTCCTGTGCTGAGGGCATTTGCGTGGGAGTGGTGAGCTCTGGTTTCATTCCCAGCTCTATTCTCCTGCGTGTCCTTGGGCAAGGTCATTTTACTCTTTTATGCCTCAGTTACCCCAATCGGCAAAGTGGGAACAACAGCACAAAGTGGTGCTCTGGACCTCCAGTATTTGTGGGCTACTTTATCCACAGGTCTCAAAAAGGCAGTTTTTAAATAACTTAGTTTTATGTCAGAGCCGTCAGGAGGGGCAATATGGTGAGGGATCACAGCTCGGGGAGGCTAGCAGCAGTCCGCAGTGTGTATTACAGGGGAGGGGTGAATTTCAAACTCCGGTCCCCTGAGCTAACGAACGTTGCCCATGTGGCCCTCGGCTCTGCTGGGGAGGCTGCTTCATGAGGAGAAAAATTCTGTTCCTTTCAACTTCTCTTGCGTGGTTTTGAGAACACAGGCATTCTTTTCTGGTTTAATGTTATGCTAAACCTATGGTACACTAACATGCAGAAGGGTGCTAATGGGTGTTACAGGGTGTTAAGGGGTAATAATATCTCTACTTATAGCACTCCTCTCCCTTGGAAAAAAAAGCTGCAGGGCATAGTTTTCCGAGCAAAGCAGAGAGGTCTGCCATGACCCCGAGCCCTGTCAGCAATAATGCAGAGTTCAGTTATGACCTTTTATGGTTTCGCTTTTCTCCTGCTGATGAATTTCAAATGAAGGCTTTGCCAGTGCTGTCGGCATGGACAGTGTTCATCTGGCTTTTGCAGCATATTAAATACCTTCTCTGGCTAAACAGCTTGTGGAATGGAATTAAATTGTTTCTTTCTGTCTGTTCTTTATCTGGCAGACAAGTATCACAATAGCTAATAATAGTATTATACAGTAATATGATAACTGGATTTAGAAAGAAACCAAACCAATTTTGAGAACAGATAGAGAAAACTACTTCAGAGACATTGTTTCAGTGCTGTCTCTGTTCGTAAAAGAAAAATAACTTTTTTCAGAAGCTGTGGTTATACTGCTCTCAGTTTTCAGAGGCTTTCTACTGGAACAGCATTGCTGCTTAAGAGACTGCCAGAGCCCTGCAAGCTCTTAATGTGCAGCAAGCCCTAGCGCCTTGCTTTGGCTAAGCCTGACCCTCACATCAAGTAGCAGAACAATTTCCATTTCCCTGTGCTCGGAGTTAGATAAGGAGATTGCTGCCTTTTTTGGTGTCCTGGAATGGTGCTTGTGTTCTGCGAACGCTGTGAACTAAACCGTGAGGAGAAGGCAGTGAGATCTGGATAGCACAGTTTCACATTATGCGGGTGTCCTGAATGAGCTGTGGGTTCGCCACCTATGCAGAAAGAGAGAAAGTCCCTTTCCTTATCAGGAGGAATTTTGGGTTACACACCACTGAAAAAAAGGCAGGGACCTCCAGTCAAATTTGTCTCATAAATAACAATGATTTAAAGGCTGAGCATGCTTATGCTTTATGCTTCTCAGAGCATACAAATACAAATTAATTAAAGGTTACTCCAGGCTGTATATCAAAACCTGTTTACCAAGATATTTCTGAGAATTTGTCTGAGGAAGGAGTGCAGCTGAATTCAATTTGGGAGTAAATAAGAAGTGCGCATTTCAATCCTGGTATGGTCTTAAATGTGGCTTATACATTTCATGTGAGGCCAGCTCATGACCTTACCATCTGCCCAAAGGAACACCTCCTACAAAGAATAAACTGGAATCTGACCTCCTTGCTCTGAGGTAGTGGTAATTTATGTCTCCCTTTGTTGGGAAATAGGTTTTTTTTTAATCTGTGCCTAGTTTGCTGGAGCGCAAAGGGAAGAACGCAGTAGAGCCCTCCTTTACATCACCTCCACTCCCCCCTTACTCCCCTATGCACGGCATGTAGTACGTATGAGTTGCTGCTGCTGTTCCCTCTGTGGCACTAGTGTCAGTGACTTTATGCAGTCTCTGTGCTGCTGTGCAGAACAGTCCAAGGCAGGCTGGAGGCCAAATTAGCTGCTTGTCCATCTCCTTTGCCTGCCACTAGGCTTTGGGAGCCAGCTCAGGGCAATTCTACTGATATTCCTAAAGAGATTAGGTAGGGAGCTTTGTGCTTGAGTCCCCCTTAGCATTTAACTCTAGCAGTTAAATGCTAACCAACAACTATCTTGTTAGCCTCCACAGTCATACTGTCAGGCAAATGAAGTGATCGTGTATCCTAGTAAAAGAGGTGTCACTTCTATCTGCTACAAAGGAGGTGAAGTTTGTAGGATTCTGACCAAGTTCAACAGGACTGTGTGGGCACAGCCGATTTGACTGTGACAGTCTAGAATATCATAAAGCATAGGTAAGCCTTCATTTTGGTGTTATATGCATGCTGTCAATTAGCCAAGACTAGACTCCCCCTAGTTTCATATAGTTAAGACATCTTGTGGTAGAGAATATATACATGTTTTCTTTTGTTGCCTATAATAGTGAAACCGAAGTTAGAGCTTGATATTTTACATTAATTGCTTCCCCCATAGAAATGTTCACAAGGAGCAGTGTATTTTTGGATCCACTCCCTTCCTTCTAGTTCACATGTTGACTTGTGGCTATGGTTTGGCCCACAACAGGAAGACCAAAATTGCGGTCCAGTGAAGCCTATGTAAAGCCCTCATAATATAAGCCTGAGGTATGTTTGTGTATGTAAAAGACTGCACGTGACATGCCAATGAACTATTGAAGATGGGCAGCTTAAGGACGTTAATGGTATACTAAACACTAAACCAGAAGAACAAAATAGAGACTTGTGCTTGACTTCCACACCCCTCCTCAACCCCCTGGATATTTTCATTGGAAGCAGTTAGTAGTGCTGATAGAGATTTCATATTTCAGATGGGAATGTAGTTTGGCAAAATATCCTAGCTTTCAATACAGACAGATGAATACAGGGTAACCTTTAAAATCCCCACAGAGTAAACTGTTGAGAAACAAAACAGACACATGGAGAGACCATCTGCAAATTCTCTGAACGTGCAGAGCTGTAGAATACCATCCAGTCTGATATCAAATAATTTTTAAGTGTGGTAAAATGGTACATATACTTGTGTCATATTAAGAAAGAGCAAAGATTAGGCTTTCGCTCTTGTTTATGATCTCCCATAGCAGCTACTACCCCAGTATTTATACGTTGAGCAGATCTGCAAGCAGCGGCACATGGTAGACTTCAAACACAAACGTGCTTCTTTCTGGCTCAAGAGAGGCCAGTCAGGGTTGCAGGTTTTCGTCTTTGCCTACTGGGAAAAATTTATTAGGAAAGCAGAAATATTCCCAGGGCTGGCAGATACTAGACTAAAGCCATGTAGCATTTTCCTTACCACTGATGTCCCCTTGGCCATGAATGTTTTCTTTCCAGTGCTCGCATACCTAAGCCTTGCTTCTGTAAACTATGCTGGCCAAATGGATTGCAGTTATCTAGGTGAGTCATGGAAAGAGAGGTCACTAAGGTAGCTGTGGCCTAGGCAACTGATAAATCATGCCCAGAGTTTCATTTGGAAACAGAAGGGTGTTGAAAGTCAGCAAAGAGAGACTGTATTTTCATGTCCTGCACGGGAAGCAGGCTACTGTGCTCTGCAAAGACTGAAGCATATGCATTCTTTCCTCCTTCAATGTAAAATTCAGTGCAGAGCATTAGAGCAAGATAACACTTTCTTTTTTAAAAAACAACAAACAAACACATAGTGACCATAGCTAGCCGCGTGCGTAGCAGATGTCAGAGAATCTGCACTACTTTGACAAACCCGACCAGATGCCTCTATAAGGTGATAGGCTACTGGCTTAGCTTTTTCTTCAAAGTATTTTCCTCTTGCTATCAGCAACTGCTCTGTTCTGTTTGGATTTAGGATAAGTCAGCTGTTACTTATCCAAGTTCTTCTATCTGCATCGTGAGATGATGCAATGATGATTATATAGGAGGAAAACAAGACACACAGCTGAATATTCTTCTAATGTACAGATTTTGAAGAGGACAGAGGTAGCATCACTCTCTACAAGGTCTGCACAGATAATAACTTGTAGTGAAAAGAAGATGGCTATTGCCGCTGTTTTGCTAAAATGATACAATCCATGTGTGCCATGCAACCAGCTCTCTGTGGCTGCTGTAGTATTATACAAGGGTTCTGTAGTATTGTACAATGGTGCGAACACTGAAATCACACTTCTTGCAACTCTGAAGAAGCAGGGGCAGGACTTGTGGAGGGAAGAGGGGTGCTGCTGTTCTGGCACCAGGAGATCAAAATTCACGTCTTGTCTTTGCTACAATCTCTCTTTCTAATCTTGGACAAATCGTATAACCTCTCCGTGATTCAGTTCATGATATCTACATTATGAATTCATGCTTGTTTAAAAAGTCCCTTCTATTCTGCCAGAAACTGAAGCAAGTAAATTGTGACAACTAAGCAGGGCAATAAGCCATTCCAGAGGTTAAGGACATCTGGTCTCTGATTTTTGTGTTTAACAAGAGATGTACTGTATAATGATGACTCCTAGTGGAATGGTGTTTTAAGTGTTGCCAAAACGAATAAAGAAAACCTATGTTCTGGCAGTCTCTCTTTTTTTATGCCTGGGCATTCTCATGCTGAATGCAGCAGCAAACCCTTGGTTCCCGTCTCCCTTCCTCCCTCCCAGGCTTTTCCCTCATACTCAAAAGTTCTATTTATGTATCATCTAATATGTTTAAGTTGTGCGGGGAGACAGATTTTCCAACACAACTGAACTAAAAGGAGTTGCAAAAGTTTTTTCAGGAAAATCACTGATCAACGGAACTTGCACTCCTCCAGATAATGAACTGATATTTAAGTGTCTTGATCAGATTAGACTACCCCATTTGCCCTCTCTATAAGTAAAACCACAGCAGTCAGTGAAGTCCCTCTGTCCAAGAATTAAAGGCATGTTTATGGCAAACTGTGGCTATTTCTGTCTGCTCAGTGATTTTCCTAGGAATGATAATTTGAGTATGGAGGTATAACTGATATAGTCTACCACAGCAAGGCTTTAATCAAAGTCAACAGCAGTTTTACACAGCATTTGGATGTTTATATTGCTGAGAAAGTGGCTGTATTTTTTGGCTGGTTTGGCAGCTCTGCCTTTCTTAAGGAGAAAGTGATAATGTCCATTAGCAGTTTTAACCAGCAAAATGGAACAGGATTTGATCCGTCTACGTCCAGCATAACCACTGTTTGTAGCATCTCACACTTTCTCTCTTTTTCTTTTAATCTCTGTCATTTTATCCCAACTTTTCATTTCTCATTCAGCCTTCGGCCACTAGTTCATCCAGATCAACATCATCGTTATTTTGTAAATTTTGCCAGATTACTTCTGAGAGGATTATTCCCAAGGAAGATATTTGTTCCCTTTGAAGTCTTTTGAAGTGCTTAACTTCCATAATTATTTTCTTAATCAGTATTTTTTTTAAAAAGTCAACATTCTTCTGTTTTAGGAAAACATGAATTTAAATAACTGGGTAGTCATTAAACTTCATTTTGAAAAAGTCATACAGCTGCAAGGTTTCTGTATTGTGTTGGATGTTTGCATACTTGGTTGCTCATCTGCACACCAGGTTCTGGTGATATTGGCTTTATTCATGCAAATAAGGACTGCGGGAGCAAGCCTCCAGCTGAGGAAAAAGAGAAGTTTGTTTTCTGCCTTCCCAACAATTTCCAAAATGCACATGAGATTAAATTAATATTTAAGTGTTGTCTTCTAAATTGACTTCCTTTTTACCAAAAAGTGCACTAGGCTTCCAAAATCCGCATATAGACAAAGTCATCACCCTTGAAGATCTGTGTTTCTATACCAACAAACTGGTTTTGGTATCTCTGATAACCCAGGCAGAGTTGGATAAGTGGCACATTCTGAGGCTGTGAAAGGTCAGTGGTGGCCCTGAAGTACGGAAGCAGATGGAGGGAGCTGGAGACAGAGCATCACAACTATGGTGACTGATACAGGGGTAAACCTCTAAGGAACTTCACCGAAGAGTGGTTTGCACTACTGTGGGAGATTTGATTTCAGTACTTGCAGGCGTAGCTGTGCCTGGTTTTAGTCTCAGTAGTTTCTGTAATGATAGCTGTGAAGGGCATTAGGCTTCAGCATGGCTTAGCAAGATGCCTAGGGAACTGAATAGCCCACGCTGAGGTCCCTGTGGGACGGGCGTCCATGTTAGCTAATTCAGGTAAGTCTGTCTGTGCTGCAGTTATTCCTTTTTGCTATAGGACAAACCTCTGAAGCAGAGCAATGGCATGGAAAGAAAAGGGCTGTTAGCTAGGGCCAGTAATACCCTAATGGAAGTCCTGCCTCTTACCTTCACGATTTCATCTAATGTACTTTGCATGTGTTTTTGCAGATAAACCAGACCCACCTGCTGGAACACCTTGCGCATCAGACATACGGAGTTCCTCCCTCACTCTCTCATGGTACGGTTCCTCTTATGATGGTGGAAGTGCGGTGCAGTCCTACACTGTGGAGATCTGGAACTCAGTGGATAACAAATGGACAGATCTCACTACCTGCCGCAGCACCTCTTTCAACGTGCAGGACCTGCAGGCTGACCGGGAGTACAAATTCCGTGTGCGAGCTGCTAACGTGTATGGCATCAGCGAGCCCAGTCAAGAATCTGAGCTGGTAAAAGTTGGAGAGAAACAAGAAGGTTAGTTTTTGGGGAAAAAAAAAATAAAATCTTAATTTAATTAAATAATATCTTAACTGTTCCCCAGTGAGGTCAGGCACCTGTACACACTCTTTTGCATGTGCTTCTGTGCAATGAATGCTTATGCTGCCTGTAAGTGTGCTTTGCAGACTTCGTGTGGGTGTCTGAGCATATAAATTTTGCATGCATCCATTGTGGAAACTTGGCTTCAGGGATCCCAAAACCCTGCCTTGTGAAATCAACCAATAATTGGACTTCTGGCTTGCTGTGTGAGCACTGGCTGACAGACTTCTGTAGTTCAGTGCACAGGTAATGGGAGATGAAACCTTTTGCACATAAGTTACACATTCAGACCGTGCCCAGTTGGAAAATGCTGTTTGGTGGCTTACCTGAAACGTATTGATGGATTCATTACAGTTTATACTGGACACACCATGGAAAAACAAGCCATGAACACTATCCCAAATTTGCTTTTGGAAAAAGTAAAAGTGCTTGCTGCTAGCCAAGCACTGAATATGCAGCAGAAATGGAATTAGCCTCTCATATCTAGTTGTCATTCCCGTGCTTCAAATCCCAGCATGGTAGAGCACCTCAGTCCTGTTGCCCCTACTACACCAATCTTGTGAATTCAAGGCTATCCTACTTAGTTGGTTTTGCAGCGTTACGGGTGCTAGAAATATTTTTTAGGGGTTTTGTTTACAGTTGCTCATATTTGTAAAATATTTTTCAGTATCTTTTGCCTCTTTTTTTTTTACTTAAGAACTTCTCAAAGGGCTAATGGGAAGAGCTGGAGCATTTTAGAAATTATTCGGAAACTGGTGCAAAATTTTAAACACACACAAAAATCAGCGTTATTTTTTAAAAAAACAGATACTGAATGCGTATTTTTGTGCACACCCACATCTGCTTACCGTGCAAGGATCGCTTTGATAGTCCTACCACACCAAAAAGTCCAGACCAGGAATAATGTATTTTGCCATTTTTCCTGTCTTTGAGGAGTGGACTGCGTGTTCTGTCTCTCCCTCCTTACTGAGGTATGCAGGGCTTTGGAGTTTTAAGGGTCTCACATAATTCTTGTGGTGTTCTGTTTTATTGCCACAGAAAGACAAAATGATAGCACAGTGGTGCAGCACCACACACTGTGTAAGCCTCTCACCAGACATTTCCAAACAAAAGTAAATCATATTTCTCTTCAAGTGCTAAATTGGATGCATTCTGAGAAATTACTTTCCTCTATTTGAAAGACTTAAAACCTGATCTAAATCAAGATGCAGCTTCTCTTCAAAAGGGGAAAAATAACATTAAAATTGAAAAGGAAGCTAGATGGTATCGGCTCTTCATAATAAAATTCCCTGTGTTTGAATGCCCTCTTTCTTTAGTTGCAGGACGAACACCAGAATTCTAGAGTTGGGGACCTGACTCTTCACTACATTTGTTTTTCCTAGAGCAAGCACTACTTGTACCAGACTAAAGCAAACAAGCTATATTTTCTTTTTAAGACTGAGAGTTTTCTTACCTATGTTTAATACAAAAAGGCTACAAAGTGTATGAATCATTGTGATGCATATAAAAACCAACAAAAAAAAGTTGTTTTGAGTGAAAAGAAAGTGTATTCTATTGGCAGAAGGGTCGGTTGTCTTGGCGCTCTCAATGCCAGTGCTTCTTTATTTTAATTGTGGATACTGCAGCTAGTGTGGACAAAGGGCAAGTCATATAAAGCGTGATTTTTCAAGTGGGTGAATCTAACTGGTGCTTTAATTAAAGGCAGTGGAAAATGCATGTGTTCAGCACCTCTCAAAGTCAGGACTTTAAGCTGCCATCTATGTAAACAGCTGAGTAACGGGATTTTCCATTCCTGACAGAAAGATTGATTAACGATTTTCATACTGAGGTGGCCAGTGCATATTAGCAAGCTCAATGTAATCTTAGCGAAGAAAGTCACAGCTAACTTTTCACTGTGCATTTAAAGAAAACAGCTACTAAAATAAGGTTGTAAGTCACAACAGATTAAAGTAGGCATTGCCATGTTTGAGGAAAATTTGGTACTGTTGACTCATTTCTGAGAAAGGTTTTAGCACAGCTACTCAGCGCTTACCAAGCTCAGATATGTTCCGCTTATCTAATTTAGGCTTCCACTGGTGGACCAAAATGTTTCTAGTTCATGGCTTCAATATAGTGTCGCTGCAGAACCGGGAACTGACTTCTTTGTCTAATCAGTGTTTGGCAGACAGTAACTACTGGCAGCGCGGCTGGGATCAGCTCCCTTATGCAGCCCTTAAAAGGGGAGGAAAATGTGATGTGCTCTGTGCAAGTGTGGTTTCTGGCCGGGGAAGATCTGAGGACAGCTACCCTTGAGTGGGGAGGGCTCGCTTCCCTCCCTGCTCTTCTGGTGAATCCCTGCAAACCGGCTAGTCTGATCTGGGACATTCAAGGGCTGCAAATCCAAAAAGAAGAGAGAAGAGCTTTAGTAACAGATTATATCTGCTTGATTGGCTTTGCTACCGGAATACAGATGCAGCATTGTGTGTTGGATGTGAGAAGGTGGTGCCCATGCATCAGACCAGCTATTGGCTCACCCTGAACCCTTTCTTTCTGTTGTTTTCTTCTCATATGCTGCATATAAATCTATACTCTAAAGCATCCAACAGTGTCCAGAGTACTGCATTGATGTTTCATAACACAGATCTGTTCACACAGTGGGGATAAATCACTTGTTTCGGCTTGTGCTGTACGATGGCAAAGTGCAGCTTCAGCAGCTAAAGGGAGACTTGTACAGGTCACTGTGCAACTGCCTTTGCAGTTTCTCAAATTACTGTCATAGCCACAGGTCTTAGGAGCAAGCCCAAGCGGTGTAAATAACATATAACAACATTCCAGCTACAACCCCTTTCCCTTCGTACCTGCAGGCAACACAGGGAACAACACACAAATTGCTACTGACAATTCATGCACATGAAAATTAAGAATTAAAATCAAGACATTTGGGCCAGCTTTTACTCTGTCTTCTGTCACCGGGCTTGCCAACATCTGTGCCTGCCTTTGAGTAAGCCTGCAGAACTGAGGCTCCATTTGGACCTCAATGATTTCAAAATGCAGCCATGCTTAGGGTAGCAAATTTTCTAGTCATCTTGAGCATAAAAAATTTGCCTGGATGCTTTGCAGGAAATCTTTTCATGTACAAACTTGCTTTACTTTTGGCTTTGCATCCAAAAAAATGCATAGAGAAGCTAGAAAAGGATTTGTCATTGAACCAAAAGCGTTCTTATTGATTTTAAGATTTTAAATGTATTTTCTATTTCACTAAGTCATTCTAAAGCTATTTATTAGTTGACTTTGAGCTGATTCAGTATGCTGGTGTTTCTAGGAGGCAGGTATAGTAGACAAGTACTGTAAAACACATGAATATGATTTATTAAGAAAGGGACACCAGATTGTGATTGTATAGTCTGTAGTCACGTAGAAGTGGTGAAGAGATTTTAATTATGAAGTTAATGCACAAACTCCCTGACTGCTTTTTGCAGCTTAGCCACAGGGTCTACCAGTTGCCCCTGTTACTGTGAATAATGTGACTATCTTATATAAGTACCATATCCTATATAATAATTTGTTCATTACTTTTTATTTTCATCATAGAACTTAAAGAGGATGAAGCAGAGCTATCTGATGATGGTAAGAAGTTCATATTTTAATTAGGAAAAATGCAAATCAGTAGTTTTAATTCATGTTTTATGGAGGTTTTAATCATGGTCTTTATTATTTATTTGTAGAAGGGAAAGAAACAGAGGTCGACTATCGGACGGTTACTATCAACACTGAACAAAAAGTTTCAGATGTCTATAATATTGAAGAAAGACTTGGATCGTAAGTACGATATTGTCATTTTGAAGACATGGAATTTTCAAACTACCAGTCAATTATAAAGATCATGTGCATTCATTCTTTGACGGTGTCTTGCACTTTCACCATTCCAGCTGGGCTCCTCTGTTGCAGTAAAAATAGATTTTAACATAAGTTGGCCTCCACTACATAAAGATCCTTTATTCCTATTAATCAATAATTTTAAATAGGCACTACATGCATTTCTGGCAAGGAAAATGGAGCCAACAGATGAATGAAGCTAGAGGTTTCATTCGTTATCCAGTGTTCTAAAAGCTAGCTGAAAAAAAGGTACACATTGTGCACTTGCATTTCCATTATATCCATTAGTGGTAATAAGATTATCCTGCCCACAGGCTAGAATCTCTGTTGACAGCAGTCATAATCCCAAGAGCATTAATAGCGTTGCTCAGTGAAGGTCAGTGATTAGCCTGGCTGCGTTTTCCAGTGCTCAGACTCGTGGTTATGTGAATTGCATGCCATGATAATCTTCCAGCGATTCGTGCTGCTGGTGGTGCTGAAGGCAAGGGGTTCCTGTATGCTGCCATTAAGAAACATTGATAAAGGGCTCGTAGAGGTAGAATTGTACATATACGGCAATGTGAAATACTAGTACTGAAGCCTTGGGCATTCAGATCCTGATTTCACCTATGTCCTATATCGGAGATGTCACCTATCTGCTGCCCCTTCAGAGGTGTATGATCTGTAGAAAACTGTGTGCAGAAAAACTTGAGTCACATGAATTAAAGCCTGGTAGGAGTCCATTTTTTGAACACTCATATAAAACGTGCTAGTGGGAGGTGTCCCCCCCATGGCAGGGGGGTTGGAACTAGATGATCTTTCAGGTCCCTTCCAACTTAAACCATTCTATGATTCGGTGATTCTGTGATCTCTAAACGCGGTAGTCATTCAAAAGTTCTTGGAGATTACTCTGCACAAAATCAGTACAGAACAGTACCTGATATGAAGGCATTTTTATTTCAGAATGGAGTGGTTGCACTGGAATACTTAGTAAAATGTTGCTATTCATGATGGTACATACATTGCAAAAACATTTTATGGAAATAGTTATATATTTTCAGGGGAAAATTTGGACAAGTCTTTAGGCTTGTTGAAAAGAAGACTGGAAAAGTCTGGGCAGGAAAATTTTTCAAAGCATATTCTGCTAAGGAAAAAGAAAACATAAGGGATGAAATCAGCATCATGAACTGTCTACATCATCCAAAACTTGTCCAATGTGTAGATGCCTTTGAAGAAAAAGCCAACATCGTTATGGTCTTGGAAATGTAAGTATAAAGCAAATCACGCTAACAAAGCTAATCATGTTGCAAATAATTGTGCATACAAAAGTAGCAACTTACCTAGACTTGGGAGTGTCAAAAACTTTGGCATCTGCAGGGCCTGGGTGGTTTTCACATCTTGCAAGTTTTTCCAATTATTTATCCAACTTGTTTAAACTGTGTAAGTGAAATTGTGTTGTATCTCTTAAAAATCAGGGAAGATGTGTTACAGTCTTTATTGTCTAGTTTGTTTGTTTTTTAATCAAGTACATGCGGTGTTTTTCTGCAGCTCACTCTTTTATTGCCAACTTGGGACAGGAAAGAAAAAAAGCTAGCTGCAATTTGGACTTGCATTTAGAACCAAAAATATGTTTAAGGAGGAGAAAAAATATGTTTTTTCTTTAGGCAGTTCTAACCATGTATTGAAGAAGCTTGTGTCAAATTTCACTTAAACACTGATCAGTTGTCTCTTGCAGACAATTGGATGTTGGTGCACAACAGATTGCAGGAGAGAAAGATATGCTTGAGAATGCAAACATCTAAGATACGTTTTAACAAAACAGTTGAATTTCCATGAAAAATTCACCCAGGCAAATTTATAGCACCCAAGAGGTATTGGGAACACTTCAGTTTTCATCAAGTGCTATATCCAGGTTTTATATTTTTAAGAGACCTTAAAGGAATAGTCTGATGTATTTTTCCACAACATAAATACTGTGGTTGCAAAACATTTATTTATAATAAAGGAGTGCTGTCTGAAAAATCTCCACAGGTGAACACAGTGAATTTTCTAAATCTAGATCAGTAGATGCAGAAAGATTATACTGATTGTTCCCCCCAAAAAAACCCTAACTGAACAAGAATTTATCTGCCCCTAATGTCAATATACAGATTCTCCATAATGGTCCAGGTGTAGCAGTTGTACAAGGGGATTTCTCCTTTACCTAAAAGACAACGCACTCTTCATCCAAAGCTATACAACTAAGTAAAGCTGAATTTGAACACAGCCTATGTTGCTGACTTGTTCTTGCTGAGTAAGACAGCGACACTTATTTTTACCTCCCAGAAACTGTTCACCTTGAGCTACTGACTCCACACCGCTGTGGGATATAGCAGAGAAGCACCCTAAAAGCAGTGCTGTAAAGCATCTCACAGGGCTGTGTCTTAAGTATCTTTGTATTTGAAGATAGTAGATATTTACTTCCAGAGAAGAGTAGATTCAGAGAACATTCATGCACCAGAATTCATTATAAGAAAAGAATCTGCGCAACATGGGATGGAAAGTAATGGTCAGACTTCAAAAACAGTAAGAATGCCCGATGTGGCCAACATTTGCGTCATCCAAAACACACCTGCTTAGTGTGAATCCCATACTTGTGGCAGTAGTGGCTGGAAAGAAAATGAAATCCTGATCTGTGCTGATGTTTTTCCCAAAAGGTTACATCAGTCACTATTCGGCTGCCGCATCTACTTCATGTGCTGTCAGCTCAAGAAGGAGAGGCAGGTTTTTTGCTGTTTGGAAGTGCTGAGGAAGATAGAAATTGTTAAAAGCAAGAGAGACTATATGTCTGTTTTGCTTGCTTGGCACTTGGCTAGATTATGTGCAAACTACTATTGCACTGGCATATTTCAGAGACTGGATCTCCATTATACAACCTTGGTACTTATGTGCAAGAAGGTGCTTTTATTTTTAGCTTCAGCAGTTGAGCAAGCTGGTGACGGTAGGGGAAGGGAGCCCTACTTAGCTTGGAATTGGGAGCTGGCAGACCTAATGGAAAACAAGGAAATGTATAAAGAGTTTTGAATAGCATATGGCTTCGCACACCATTAGTTCCCCTCTGCCAACAAAGGGGTTTTACTTTTTAAAAATGTAGAAAAGTGCAATCAAATTTAAAGTAGTTTTATTAACCAGTCTAATTAGGATGTGATTTTAGTTTGGGGTGGCCACTTTTCTGGCTTTTGAACCCCCGCACTGACATTTCCATAGTGTCGAGTGCTGCAGGAGGTAGGGTTCTTAAAGCAGCACGCAGGCAGGTGGTAGCAGTCTGTGAGATGCTTGCAGTGACACCTTCACGTCAGATGACTTGGTAGCCTCTATACTGTCACATATTACCCAGCTGACACAGTCCCGCTGTGTCAGCAACTGCAGCTGTATTGTTAGAGAGCCACTGATGGATCGTTTCTGCTTTAGCTGTGAAGCTAATAGTTCTTTGCCTATCAAAGAAGTTGTGGGAAATACCTTCAAAGTACCTTCTTAGTATCCAAGCAGTTCTCAGAGCTGTGATCAGAGTCTAAAAGCATGGATTTCAAAGAAATGGAGTTCTCCTGCCATCAGTCTCCTTATAAACTCGATTTTAGTGGTGACTGAAATTTAGCAACACCCCTCCACTCAAATTGGAGCTACTGATGAAGAGCACCTTTGGGTTGTTCTTCCTGATATTCATCCTAAATTTTTCATTTAAAGTTTATTCCCATATATTTCTTATAACTTTTTTTAACTTCACCCTCTCTCCTTTTAGTATTTGTCGTGCCACTATTTAATACGGTTTGATTTCATATTTATAATAAATTCAGAATTTTTTGTCATTGATTTCAAATCAAACACTCTAAGGGTTCAAATAATTTGATGTGTTCTTCCTTCGAAACCCTCCTGTCTACCATTTTCTGGAGCAAATCTCAGGCATTTCCTTTTCAAATAGAGCGATGTACCTGCTCCACAGTAGTCATCTCAGTGGAAAAAGAATATCTGAAAAATAGTTGCACGTTGTGAATGGCATTCAACGCTGGGAGCTAAGTGCCTTTAAGCTTTTACGTACTTCAGATAGTCAGTTTATTTTAGCATAGATCAGAAGATTATTGTATTGCAAATTAAGATTTTTAAAGCAAAATTTCAGTAAACTCCATTCATTTGGTGTGATTAAAGTCTGCACAAGTTACTAAGGTTTTCTCTTTTTTTCAAGGTGAGATTTCTTAAAATTGAGAAATTGAGAAACAAAATTTCTTAAAATTCTTAAAAAAAAAGTTGAGTATTTGCCTGGGCAACTCCAAGGTAGATTCTTCTGATTGTTCCTCCATGACCAAAACCTTATGATAAAATATTTTTTAAATGTGTATTTTGTGACTCTATAGACAGGAATATTTTCCTCTGTGACCTCATCTGGAGAAGACTGAAAAGAGGAGAATCCAGAAAAAAAAAGAGAGAGATTTAGATTCTGAACTAGTTGTGGCGGTGTGAAGAAAGCCGACTTCACTTTCTGTGTATACGTAGAACCTAATCTGCATTGGTTCAATTCAGCTTCCTAACCTGGCAAAAGTTTCACTGGATTTGTCTCAGGAAATAAATGCAAAAATATGCATTCTATAAAAGCAATTGCAGTTTAATCTGATGATGTTACTAGACTGTCTAGCGGTCCCAGAGTAAAAACAGCATGCAGACGTATTAACAGTAGTTATCCAAATAATCTGCTATATGATTATAGCAGATATAACATCCAAATAATATGCTAAAAAGTGGTGCTTAAGAGAATGGAATGATTTCTGAAAATCTTTCATTTCAGGGATCTGAAAAGTATGGCACTTTTATAGTAAAAATAAGTCATCATTATCTGTGTTAAATAGTCAAAAAACAACTGGTATTTTTTATTATTAGGGCGGTTATCATTTGGAATTGCAGAGTGCTCCAGATATAAACATTTTGCATGCAGATGTTTTCCTAAACATTTCCACACTGGTTAATGTCTTACTGAAATAACAAAATACTAGGTCCCCGACTTACCAGAGCTGTTTATTCAACAGCTTTAGCCATATTATTGGATTTATGTTACAAATGTGTTACAATCCCAGTTTGTCAAGCGTATTCTATTCTTACTATTTTCATGTTAATAGGAAACTGCAGTAGCATTTCTAATTATATACATTCTGAAATCTTATAGCCAAAGCAACAAATGTGTCCAGAACTCCAGATGTTTCAATTTCAGTTTAGGACACGAGGGATATAATCGTATATCTGACAACCTGCAAACACTGCAAGGCCAGTTTTCAGTTGTGTGTTTTCTTTCTGTAACTGAAATGTGCAATTACATTTGGCAATAAGCATGAATGCTGCAAAATATTAAGCCATATAAAGACCGTGGAGCATTTAATTTAGAACAGATTTCTAAGAGCAAAGCTTCTCTTCACCATTTGCTCCTTTCTGTATGGGTCATTCACTCGCTGCATACAAAAAAGTACTTCCCATCTTTGGATGTAAGCAGAAAATCAGTGATTACTCAGAATTTAATAAAAAAACCCTCACAACCAACAACCAACCAAACCACAACTTAAATTTTGCTTTATTAAATCTAGGTTAAAAATGTCCCACTTCAGTTCCACAAACAGTTCAATGCAGGAGATTCTACTCTGGAAAGGTGAATTATTTCACATCTCCAATAAGCATAAAAATGGAACTGACCTACAAGGCGTGTGATGATAGTTCAGCTAAAAATACCAGCGCTGAAAGAGCTGTGGGTTATATCCTTGTCCTGTCACAGCTGAAGAGGAAATTCCCTCTGAGCTCACTTGGGTCAGTAATTTACCCTTTGAGCTTTGCATTCCAATTAACCATGTCATTTGAATTCTTCCTTCTTCAGCCTTTCTTTGTCACTCTCAATCTCTCTTCTTCCCAAATTTTTGCCAATCTACTAGAAGTTTTGTCCTCTTTTCCTGGGACTCATCCCAGGTATTTTAGTTTTCTTTATTTCTAAATTTTGTTATCTGCACTTTTGTAGTGATGGAGCGCAGAATGTAAATCCAGCTACATCCCTACCACCTGGGATAAAAGTACGAGTGTTTCACAGTCCTAACCTGGGAAAGAGATTCAGAATGGAAAAAATCTATTGATTTATACCACACACAAGAGGTGATTCTTCCTATGTGATCCGTGTGGCTATGGAAAATGCCATTACAAAACATAGATTGCGTCCTGAAGTGACTTTTGCAAGCTTGAACTATCTGTATTTGTGTAAATAGTTTGATTACTCCCCAAATCAAAATGCTACAGCAGGCATTTTATTCTGTCTTTCCTAGGGTTTCTGGAGGAGAACTCTTTGAACGAATCATTGATGAAGACTTTGAACTGACAGAGAGAGAGTGCATTAAATATATGAAGCAGATTTCAGAAGGAGTTCAGTACATCCATAAGCAGGGTATCGTCCACTTGGATTTGAAGCCAGAAAATATTATGTGTGTCAACAAGACGGGTACAAGTATCAAGCTCATTGACTTTGGACTTGCAAGAAGATTAGGTAATGACTTTTCTCCCTGTTTCAATATGACATGGGGAAAAGGGCAGGACAAGCAGTAATTCATACTTACTATTATATTCTTTCATGTATAAAGAGTAAACATACACCTTTCCTATAAATAGTTATGGTTTTAGGAAAAAAAAGAGAAGGGAAAAAGAAGGCATTCAAGAGTGAGAGTAGGGCACCTCCCCTTCAAGAGGAGTTTGCAGTGACGTGTGTACAATCTACCTGTCTGTTTCTATGGCTAGGGTAGCCCTGTAGATTACCAGGTACAATACATAGTAGTAGTAATGTTAAAAAATATTTACATTTGCTAAAGGAAACCATAAACCACTAACTATCTAACTCTAAAAAATAGAACAAAACCTTGACCTTCATGAATACTACAAATCCTTGAAACTTTTGTAACAGCAGGAGTTAAGGTGTTGTTCTAGAAGTCTTTCAAATAGGGGTAATTACATTCAATTTACATTTCCCCGTTAGCTTTTATCATTTCTTATCCTAAGCAGCAGCATATTGTCATGCATGTTAAACATGGGGGGAACTCTGTAAAGAGCTGTGTTTCTGTCATGCTTAAAATGATTAATAAAATAGCACTACTCAAAAGTAATGCAAAGGGGTTGGGAGGGGAGGAAGTTCCATTTGACAACCTCCTCCTTTTCCTAAGCTGTTTTTAGCTGCTTCCTATCATTCATTTTGGACTAAGCTTTCCAACGTGCTCTGCAATTTGAAAGCCAAAGACCTTGGAGGGTTCTTGTCTTCATATTGCTCAGGGTTAATTCAGCTCTAAAAAGCAGCCTCCAGTTGTGTTTGTTAGTGTTGAACAATACCAACCTCACACACTGATCTTTTTTAATCTTGTATTTTCACAAGAGAAAAAAAATCATTCCAGGAATTAAAAGGAGCTAAAATAGTTTATGAACCTGTTACACTGGGTGAGCTGAGATTTGTGGCTCTTCTGCCATTAAATCAATTGGGACAACTCATATCAATTGCTACTCTATGTAAAGTGGCCCGCAGCTAGATTCTTAGTTGTAATCTTTTGCCTTCCCTCTTTAAACAAAATTATGTTTAAAACTTATTAAAAAGTAGAACAATGATTTTTGTAGGAGTAAAGTTTGGAATTACAAGCTTCTGATTTTTGTTATCTGCCCACATGCTGCTCATCCTACTTTTTTTGACACTTAAGTAACAGGCTACTGCATACCCAAGATTATAATTTTACTAAAACAAATGAAAAATGGTATGTTGGATGAATAGGGGAAAAGAAATCTGCTTTTCAGATTTTTAGATGATGTTCGACTCCAAAAGGGCATTACATGAATCTCGGTCACATGGACACTGTGAACTCAGAGATAAGGTATTTATTCCATTCATTAAGAAAGAGAGATCGCTGCCATTTATGTTCTTTCAGCAGCATGAAACCAATAGTTTTCTGGGAGCATGAACTGTATTTTGTTCTTGTTGAAGAAACAGATGAACTCTTAACTAAGTTCCAGTGCTGAAGTTTTTGTTATCAGAGGTGTGTGAAAGGCTTCATCCCATGACGTTCCAGCTGTCAGCCTGAAAACTGTATGCTTACTGCTAAAGTGGGTGATTTCATCAACAAGAGATATAATGTAACCACAGAATGGCCTTTTTATGGAAATTTCTTTAACTACTATTTAAACTTCAAACCACAGTTAAACCTATATTTAGCAAAAGGAAGATCCTATTTTCAGTAGCCTGTTCACATCCACCAGCTTTTCCATTTTTCTCTTAATCTTGTGGCATCACTGTATATTGCATGGCTGACTCCAGCTTGTGAGCTGCTACAGTCATGCCATATTTAGTAAATCCCTAACCTATATATAACTTTTCTTGATGTAGAAGGATGAGAGCTATGGGCACGGACACTGATTTTAATTTTGCAATACTGTATATTGATTTGGCTTAATATGTTCCTGATTCTTGCAAAGGTACATTATAGGTATTTGCTGTTTCTTTCACCAGCCTGCCCTTCCGGGTAACTCACTGCGTGTGGCATTTCCCTGGGAAGAGAGCGTGCCCTCCCATTCCATGCCCATAAAGCAAAAGCACTGTGTTAATCATGAAGACATTTATAACATTTGGGTTGAGATGTTTTCCAAGAGTAGAAAACAAATTTTACTGTTTCATTTACTTACAAAAATTGCTAAAAACAGTTTTCACTTTTCAAGAAGTGCCCTTTTGTTGCCAGTTGTCTTATGTGGTGCATTGAGGGCACTGTCCTTCGCTTGTGTTCCTTCAAGCCTTGTGATTTTGAAATTGTGTATCAAATTCACTTTGGCTTTGGTAGATGTGGGATTGGAACCCTCATACTATGGACCTGACCCCAGTTGAGTGGAAACCACTCAACCAAGGATGCGCTGAAGGGAACAGTGGCTGATTTTGCACTTCAACTTCTGAGATTTAGTTTTAGCTTTCTGTAACTAGTGCAAACTAATGCCTCTAAATTCAGTGTTTTGATCAGCTTTAAAGAAATTAGAGTCAGCTCCTTCTGCAGTCATCTTCTGCAGCTAATTAGTTCTCTTATACTGTCAGGAAATACCAAAGCTGCAGTGGGATATTTTCCTGACCTTTTTTGGTGTGCTGAGGAACACATGTAGAAAATTGTTTAAGATAAACTTCTTGAGAAGAAAAGAGAATGGTTTTTGAGTACTGTAAAGATTTTTTTTTTAAATCAGTTGATTATACACAGTGTTGGCAACAGTTTCCAGCTAGCTTGTCAGCTTTCTGTCTGAACTAAGGGATATCCAAACACAGATCCTACTTGTGTACTAAGCTTGTAAACATCTGGGTAAAGATTTGACATATTATTGCATAGAAAAGGTCTTATTCTTCTCTTTTTTTTTTAATCTTTTATACACAGAAAATGCTGTATCAGTTGTTTCACACTGTATGCTTGCACTCAAGTGCCATGTTTTCAAAAAAACATTTCTCTGACCTATGGGCAGCACATTTCATACACCAGCCTTTTGCATACACAGTGGCTTGTGGTAGTTTACACAGTGCCCAGAAAAGCCTCCAAACTTGGATGTGCAAATCTGAGCCTGAGATTTGGATGATCATGATGAAGCTTTTATAAAATAGGTTCTTTGTGACAAATTTCAGTAATTTTTCATAAGGACTGTTAGAAAAAATAAAGTAGGTGTTGACCTTACAAAGAAGGCACATGGGAAGATGGGATCATAGGCTTCCCGTTCATGCTTGGAAAAGGAAGGGTGATCTCTCACTTCTCATTGGAACTGTGGAGAAGACGTTGCCCTTGGTTTAGGCTAAGTCAGTTTAGATTGGATATTAGGAAAAGGATACTACTTTCTGGGGTAAAAAAACCTCTGGTTATGTGAATGTAGGGATGTTGTGGAATAGCTTTTGAATGTGCTTTTTAAAGGCTTGTCAGACATCTGGCAGGAAGGTCTTGATATTGGTGAACTTGCAGGGGATCTAGGTGCTTTCCTGGGGCTGCTCCCAGGCATTCTTCTGTCTGTTTCTCTCTATAGAAATGAGTACTCTTTGCAGGGAGGGGTCTCTGAAAGCAGGGATAACATGTGAAAATGAGGTTTCTCATCTTCAGTGCAATTAATTTATTATCACCATAACTGAGCAGAGCAAAAAGGGTTTCACAGCATTTAAAATGGGAAAGTGGCACGACTGAGTGAATTACTGTGGTGGTGCTTAGAAGTTGTGTCAAGCATGCTGTTCAATCATTAGGCAACTTATTAACCCCATAAATCCTTCAATTTTCATTTGGTAAATTGGGGATTTGCATACCTCAAAAGAGTACTTACTTAGGTGTACGATTACATTTTATCAAATGGCTTAACACCTTTCAATGGAGGTAACTGTAGGTCTGGAGTCAGTATTGGGATCAGCATTTATGTTGCAAAACTTGGTAGAGGAAATTCTGGTAAATAAAAATATAAAGTATAAAAATACTCTGTAAAGATTCAGTGTTGTGGACCAGTAGCTTCGCTTGTACTCTTCTCAAAGCTTTGATCTGCTGCTGTTTGAGGTTTTTTAAGCTTTTCTCTTGATTACAGAGTTGCAAATCTCTGTACCTTAACAGGAGTAGGATTGGAATCTCTTATATCTGTTTCTCTTCCCATTTGTATCTGTTTTGTTTAGATGGTAATCTCTTTGGGAGAGGGATGGTTCCTCACTATGTCATTCTACTGGATGCTACTCTTGCACAAAAGATAGATGTAATCCAATGAATCTCACTTAGGGCAAATACTGATTGCTCAGACATATGTGTAACTTGGACGAGAGTTTCTCAACCTAAATCCAAGCCTGTTTCAAGTCAGAAACAATTTATTTCCTTATATTTTTATACTTTTATAATACAAATATTTTATTGAGATTTTTTTCCAAGTCCCTAATCTATTCCTTAGTTTCCTTCCTGACCTTGCTTATTCTTTTCCTCTTCTTCCCAAACATTTAAGAATGAGCATCAGTGAAAGTGAGCCCATTGCAATCTGCCCAATAATTTCTATCTATCGAAATTATTTGTGTCGTGTTTCACACTATGACTAAAAGTTGGACATAAAAAAACAAAGCATAGTTGCACACTGGCAGTGTAAACAGGCAATACTGGGTTCTGAACAGGCTGTTATTCTACCTTCATCACTGTATTTTCCGGTAGAGCGATACTGGTGGGTCAGCACAGGAAAGATGAAGAGCGAGTTCATGCATCCCACAACCTGATTCTTTCAGTTCATATTGCTAGCAGCAGCTTCATCACAGATCATTTTAAAAGCATCCACAGCGTGTTTAAGCAGAGACAAATGTAGGACACCTGTGCCACAAGCCAGCTGAATAGAAGTTTAGGGTGGCAGCTGATGACTAAGCATTTGTGGTCCCCCTTCACCACTTTGGAGCTCCACAGGTATGCCTGGAGGCAAGCTTGGTTTTGAAAGCAGCCTGAAGCTGAGTTTTACTGACAAGGCTGTGATCTGCCAGGTGCACGTCATCGGCTTCTTTTCTTGTTTCACCACCAACCTGTGCCACTTCAAATTTCAGAGACATGCAACTGTGTATCAATTTTCTTTCCTGTTTAAACTACAAGAATTGTGTTGGATTAAAATAGTCATTTCTTATTGTTATCATTTTGTTGGTACTGTTCCTCTTTACAGTAGAATCCTTGAGCAGATAAATCAATCCTTGATAAATCTTTGATAATTTGTGAAAACTTCGACTTCTTTCTAACACTGGAATCCTGGAGTCCTCTTGTGCAGCTGCTGAAGTGATGGAAGCTCAAACACTTTAGTACTTCAGGACATCCAGGTCTGAATTGAACACTAAAAGTTCTCCTCTTTCTTAGACTTGGTCTTGTGGAAACTCCTTGCAATAGGAACCTTCTTATTGTGTGCCTTGTACAGTGCTGTGTGCTTGAGGATGCTTAATAATTCTTTATTGCTGTACATGTATCAGCTAAGAAAATAGCCATTCAGCCAATTTTTCTTCTGATAAGGATCTTTAACAAAACTGGTTTTCCTGTTACTGCAGAATAATTGTTTTTGGAAACTTGCATGTAACAGTTAATGGTTTTCTCTTTCATTCTTCACAGAAAATGCAGGTTCTCTGAAGGTTCTCTTTGGGACACCTGAGTTTGTGGCTCCCGAAGTTATAAACTATGAACCTATTGGATACGAAACAGATATGTGGAGCATAGGAGTTATCTGCTACATTTTGTGAGTACCCTTGCTATTCGTAACACAAATCCTGACGGTTGTTGAACATATGAAATTTTCATAGGAAACTTCTGAATTTTTCTCCAATTTTCAGCCCTTTTGTATTCTGATTAGCAGCTCCAGCGTGTTTAATAAAAATTCTCTGTTCTCTGAAGGCTGTAACTGGTAAACTGCAGAACTAGCAATTGTGGAAATTCAGCCATTTAGTGCTGTACATCTTACACCATAAACCAGCAACGCTTCATCTCATTTAAAAAGACAATGTGACAGTATTTTATTATTAACTTTAAACTATTTTTCCTTCCCAGATATTAAAGAGATATGTTTGGGCATGCACGAATAATTGAAATTTCCATTCTTTTATTCACAAGAAAGAAATGTTTTGTGAAATTTTGAGGCCTTCTTATTCAGATTGTATCCCAGCATGACCATATCTGTTCACAGTGAACTTTAATGTATTATTAAGCACAAACCACTGAATAAATACATTTTATAAGCAGCATGGATCAAGCTCATGGAAATATTTTAGAGGATGTTTGGCTTCAGCTCTCGGTTACGTATTTTGGTATTTGATTTGATCTTTATATGTGATTTGATAACACGCAATTATGAACTTCAGTGGGTCTAGAGAAACGTATATGGAAATAGGATCTCCATGCCTAGAACAGCAAGTGATCTTCCAACTGTGACTTTACACTTTTGATGCCATATAAACAAACGAAAAGAGAAGTTCAGTTTGGAGCATGGTTCTTTCTCCCTTGCTCCAGTTTCAATAGTAAGTAAATGGCAGATCTGCTTTGCTTCGTTCTTTTAAAAGGCTTCTCTCAATACCTTACTTCCTTTTTTAAGAGCCCTCTCCTCCCTGGCTGCGCTCTTCCTTGACACCTGGCAATGCACAGTTGTAGGCCTCCTCTTTACTCAGTCTCCCTGTAATTCTGCTTGCCTTGTCAGCCTGTCCTTGTTCTCTTATTCTTCTCATTTACAATCTAAGCAACACCATTTTCTTTCTTGTCCTGTGCAAAAGCTACTACATCAACTCTCTTACTCCCAGCAAAGATTGAATATTTCTGTTATCTTCCGTTTCTTACGTGAAGTGTGCTACACTCTTCAAGGTCACTTTGCTCTGCCAGTTTATTTAAAGGACCTTTATTTTCCATTCATTTCCAGCATTTCTTTCTAGATCTTGAAAGCTCATTTGGATCATCCTGTAGTTCAAATAATGTAGACCACACATGCAGTACTCGGATGACAAACTCATTTATTTCTCTAGCTTTTGAGGCCTCCTGAGTTACAGAGCACTGAAGAGCGGTATGGAGATCCCAGACTGCCTCCACAGGCAATGGAAAACCCAACAGCTCCATCAATGCTGCATTGCCCCCTAGAGGCCTCTC
This sequence comes from Larus michahellis, assembly GCF_964199755.1. Lineage (NCBI taxonomy): Eukaryota > Metazoa > Chordata > Aves > Charadriiformes > Laridae > Larus > Larus michahellis. The sequence continues at coordinate 48,614,363 of NC_133902.1, read as the reverse complement.
ATGCGTTAAGGAACAAAACGTTAACCACAGCGTGACGCGCACATTTTGGGGGGTTTAACGTCTTTTGCTGTCATTTGTTATCAAAGTATATGTGAGGTTTTGTGTGTTTGCAGTGTAAGCAGTGACATGTCAGACAACCGAGGCAAAAATCGGTGACGGCAGTTGTGTGTGCTGCAAAGGCACCCAACCAGGGGTGCTGCTCCAATACGGTATGTGCTGGAGAACACCGTCATCGTCTAAGTAGACAAGGCAAAGGGAGCAGGTGAAAGAGATGGAAAAAAGGTGAAATGTCTTGCCAAAGACCAGTCTGCCGGCAGTGGCAGAACTGCTTCTACCCAGTTTCTCTGTGCCACCAGAAGCAAGATATTTGCATGCTGTAATGTTCAGCTGATGGGATTGGGGTGGTGTTACACTTGATTCGGATGACCCGACATGCCTTGTGAAATATATTATGAAATTACTTGTTTGCTAAGATGTCTTTAAGCTCATTTAACTCCTTGTGAGGGGAAAATTACATTACGCAAACGCAACAAAAATCTTCCTTTTTTGATGCACAGCTATTGCCACAATAATGATTAACAGTAAGAATCAGCTTTTGTCTTTCTTGCGATAAGAATAAAGTAATAGAAGTTAGGGAAGACCTGTGAGTCATTGCTCAAACTTTCCCTCTCCACCCGAGAGTGACAGACTCCCAATCTGCCTTCACTTCCTTAAAGCCCGGCTATTTTTGCAGACTCACAACTCTGAGCCATTATCCAAAATGGACCATCACATCATCGTTACAGAATGCAAATAAAAGTCATTGAGAACTGCATCTCTCTTTAGTTGTAACGCTGCTTTCCTGTTTTGATTGTAAGCTCAGAACTGCCAAATCTCATGCACAGAGTATAAGACTCACTCGTTTGGTGTCTCACATACCGTCATTGTGCTTGTAACTCAGCATTTGCATCCCCTCTACCCTGACATGGTGAGTGGGGCCGTGAAGGAAGAGGTGAGCTCTGCAGCAGCACTGGGCTTGAGGACAGGTCTGCCACAGGCAGCCGATGGCCCAAAGCTGCTGTGTCCATCCTATGTCCTAAGTGAAGCAGCAGGGAGCATGCTATTGCATGACTCTCGCTATTGCAAAACGTCTCTCCTAGCCTTCTGTTATGCAGGTGTAAGGACAGATATCGCGCTCTCCATTGGGATGCTGCATCTGTCTTCCTTATGGCATGACTGACCTAATTCCATCCTATGGCTCATGCGTTCCCTTTTCACATTTCATAGCTACACATTAAATCCTTTTAATCTTTCTGGATAACTTATTCAGTTCTGTCTCTTCAACAGTCTTTGTTCTTCCTTAAATTTCCCTGTTTGTATTCTCCACCTCATGTTTTTTATCTTCCACTTTTATCTTGTTCTCTCTCCTGTTCTGCATCACTGTACTGTCCCACATACTTAAGTTGATCTATTGCCTTTGAAGTAACAGGCCACAAATATTATAGCTTGTGTATATCATCTCCATTTATGTCTATTTCAGTGTTTCTTTCTGCGTTTGCAATAATCTTTATCTAATGAAAGTTAAACATCCTGAATTCTTTCCAGCTCTTTCTGACCCATTTATTTTTTGGGCATTGCTGAAATTGTTTTTGTGGGTTTTTTTTCTGGTTATTTTCTGATGATCCATTTGGATAGTAAGTGCTTCCAATATTTATTAATCTGAAACAGTCTCTAAATTCTATTTTTATTTCAAACCAAATTTCAGTCTAAGATTTCAGCGCTGCATGTACGTACATTGAACATGGGTAGCCCTTTTCCTTCTGCCGCCACAGGATCTGACTAGTTTCAGTGAGGAACTGGCTGTGGCTGATTCAAACTTCTGCTTGCTCTCCGTCAGTTCTTCTTGCTTTATCAGTGCCAGGCAGTGTATATCTTTTCAGAGTAGTTGATCTCTGTCAATTAATAATTTTTAATACGCTATGTCTTAGGCCGCTTTTTAATACATTTTATCTTGCTGTACACTCTTCCTTCAGCACCTTCCTAATAACACACACCCTGATTCTTCAAACATTCCCTTTCCTTTTTATCTATTGCGTTATTCATCACTGCCATTATTCCTCCCTTCTTTGGCCATCTGGGTTGGTTGGAAGATCTTTTGGCATCATTCATCTTTTGGGTCTGCTGACTTGGGACTTTCATAAGGCAAGACACGCTGCTGGTTTACACTTGGCTCCATGTCGTATGAAAAATTTAAGCCTCCTTAATATAAAGATGAGAGAGCACTCCTTGTTATTTCAGTAAAGCAAGTTAGGAGAGCTTTAGTGTCATGACTGTACTGCTCAAAAGAAAATGAATTATTTGTTCAGTGGCAGTGGAAAATTGTGATTCCTCATTAATCCACTGGGCACGTAAAGCAAGAATGAGAACAGAGTAACACCCGTGCTTCAGCATTGAGCTGTCTTCCTGTGGGGGGGTTTCAGTGCTCTGTTTCTTCTGGGAGACAACCAGCGTGGGATTCAGTCAGCCTTCAGCTAAAGAAAAGTTGGTTTTGGCCGGTGGATGCGTGTCCCCCCCAAATGGGCTGAGATGATGTATTTGTTTTATTTCACTTGTAAAAGAACTAAATTACTACATGATCTCCAGGGTGCAGGCATTATCATGTGCTTATTTGACATGACCTGCACAGGTTTATCAGAAGCAGATAGTACTCTTCCCATTGAAATCTGTTCCTTTTTTTCACTGCTAATGCAAGGGGAAGACTGTAAGGAGGAGCTCAGTGTTGTCCACCCAAATCAGGTGCTGCTGCAAACGCTGCTTGCAGAGAAATGCTCAGCCTCTGACTTTTTGAGACGTGCAACAAATTTATCTTTCCTGGATTAGTGGCAGTCTTAATGCAAAGATTTCCAGGTGAAATGCTATCCCGTTTGTTGCAGAGGCAGTGACACTGGCAACCACGTTGGACCCTTTTGAGCTGAACTTTTCTAAATCTGCACTCCGAGCTTTGTTAGAACAGGCCAATAAATGTTAAGGAACTTCCAGAGGATAAAATATCTTTCTTCTTTATTTAGAAGTGGAAACTGTGAAAGATTTTCTAAACAAATGGTTCTTAACATGCCAGGAAGATGCCTTCTTAAGTAGCTGGAAAAATGTTTTCAGTAAACAACTTGCTGCTTGTCTAATAGTAACTTTGCAGTGTAAGCTCACTATTAATTTTCTGGAGCGGTAGCTCATCTTTATCACTTCGCTTCAGCATTCCAAAAAGAAATTGTTTCCGTAATCTGTCAAAAGAGTTGCTGGGCCATTATTACTTTAAATGGCTATTAGGAAACGAACAGACAAAACTTAGGTCAGTGAAATTGGTGCTAAAGATAAGAATTTCAAGTTATAATCTGCATTAGTTGCTGGATTTTGTTTTCTGACTACAGGCAAGGGGCTAGTTCTCCTTACAAGTATTTCCATGACAAGGCAACCGATTCACAGTATAAAACTGTGGTAGAAAAAGAAAACTATTTTACCCTTATAAGTTTGCCACAGCGCATTCAGAAATATGAAAATAGGTTCATTGAAACATTGGAATGGGTACTGTTACACTGGGGTTTGGAAATGACAAAGTGAGGGGTTTGGAAATGACAAAGTGAGCAGAGGCTCAACTGATACCTGTCTGGTAATTTACCAAATGCATGGAATGGGTCGATCCTAACACAACATTTAAGATTTTATCCAGTAATTCCATCATGCAATTCTTAAAAAAAAAAATAAAAATAAATAAAGCCAGCCAAAACAACCCAAGGGTTTTTTTCGTCTCTAATCTCCTTCTGTTTAGCCTCATCCCTCAAAAGCTGGGTGTGACATGCAGTATGGCTCTGCCCAGAGAGCTAAATGTCTTTATAAGCACTGACTCCAGGGGCAGCAGGGAGCGGTGGTGTTTCCACATGAAGCGATGGCTCCGTATCCGTAGCAGTCTCTTTAGCATGAAAATGATCTCTCAATACTGCAGCTTTAATCTCTGGACATAGGCCAAAATATTATCTAACTTAGCACAAGAACTGCACAATACTATTTGTGGTAATACTATGCAGAGGTCACCTTTGCAAACTTCGATCAAATATTGAAGGGAGATGGGATTGTTATTGCTCTGACTGCCCAAGTCTGTCCTCTGGAAGCTTAACGGGGTGAAGAAAAGATGTGCATCTCCTATATATTGGCAGTGAGCTAAAGAAATACTTCACAGACCCTTCATTCGTATAAATGCCTTTTTAGCAGCTGCTGAATTGGCTGATAGATTCTTGTACTTACTACATAGTCAAAAAAGAGGCAACTTAGCAATCAGTGTCTGGAACCCGAAGTTTAGACCTGCAGCCTGGATGAGATTTTTTTTCCCTTTCTAAAACATTATAGAGAACGATGACGTTGTCATAAATAGGAAAATGCTTAAATATTGAAGTGGAGATTGATTTAAGGCCCTGCAGGATGCTTTGTGGATTCCAGGACAGAGATTTTACTTCAATTTACTGGGCCATGATGGCTGATGTGCACGAGGCAGAACGGTCTCTCACTGCGCAGCAGCGGTGCCAGCTCTCCAGTGCTAGCAGGCACAAACCTTGTCTCTTCACTAAAGTAAGCCTCAAAGACAGAGAACAGTCATGGTAAAGTTGGTTTGCGTGGGCATTTTTTGGTATGTTAATCTTTCAGCTTCCTGTAACTCACACCTATTATATGTTCACAAATGGGTTTATGCCACCTTATACAGTTATAAAGTCATGCTTCACTGTTGCATTTGAATGTACCCCATCTGATGGAACATGAGACAGCAAATGCTTTCTGTTCTGATTTACCTCCTTCTGCCTGAGAAGAAAGAAACCTTTTATCTTCATCTCGTGTATTATTACTAGGAAGTTTCTGAAGTATACACATAAGATTCTAGACTCTGCTGTACTGCACACAACTTCCAGAAATGGTAAAAGATTTAGTATCTGCTTTGTCTGACGCTTCAATGTGTGTGTGTTTCTGCTTTCCTTATAGAAGTAAAATCCTTAGGAACAAATTCCAAATCAGATTTTGAATGTAATTAGTGACAAAAGAGTAGCAAAATAACTTTGGAGGAGGAGATTATACTAATATTATTCATTTAGTACCTCACTTTGTTTGATACCGGTTTCTTTTTCTACCAATCTGTTCTGTGATACTCAGTAGCATCATGATATTTTTCTATACAGCATTTTCAGAACCCTAGTAAGTTCCACTTATTTTTCCGTGTTTCAAATACATGTACTCCTGTTGAAATGTGACTGGCTGTTGTAACTGGTTAACATGATTGTACCGAGAAAGCAAATTAAGTCTGTAAAATTTAATAAAGAATAGGTTATTATGTAAATTGCATGCCAGAAGAAGACCTGGAAAACGGAATAACTTGGAGTTCTAAAGAATAAGCAACCTTTCATAAGCAATCTGTCCATTTTTACTGAAAGGGTGATATATACAGGAATCAAAAGTATCTGGATGCACAAAGGTACAGTATAATAAAGGACAACGCTCAACTGGAGAAAGATACTCTGCAAAAATGACATCGTGATGTTCTGTAATTGCCTTTCACTGGCAATTTATCAGTTATATTGCGTAAAAAGCCTCGGAAGCTCAACTTCGGTTATAAAAGAGTATTATTTCCATTTCATGCATCATCATGACTGATTGAGAACATAAAGACCTAATTACTTTTGGATGCATCTGCATAACTCTGCAGCCTGCAGTGATGTTTTATCTGGCTATATAATTCAGGGTGGTTTTGTTTACAAAATAGCCCCGTGGATTTCATGATGCATCTTTCTTCTTGGGCTCTCTCTGCAGGAGTAAGTGGAATAAAATGTACAAAAGAGCTTGTTCGACGGTAAAGGCAGGAAAGTCACTCTGAAAGCACCAGGAAAAAAAAAAAAAAGCTCTTCAGCTGAATTTGGTGTGAAAATTGCGGTATTATTTATGCAGAACTAGACGAGTCATTTAACAAACTAGTATGCTCCACTTGCTCCACTTTCACCTAATGCTAGTTCTCTCCTCAAAAACGTCTTGGGAAAAGAGAAAGAAACAGCAAAAAATTCCCTTTCAGTTTTGCAGTCAAAAGTCTCGTTTCCTTCCCACAAGGCTATCTGTAGTTAGCTCCGAGTCCTTTTTTTTTTCTTAAAGGCGGCTTTTACTGATAAAGATCTGCAGAGCATAGGAGATGTCACACACGATTTTAATTTGCTCCTCGGGTAATTTGCAAATTGACGCTGTTTGTTTTGTGTCTGTCTGTCTCTTCCATCCCCAGGGTCAGCGGACTTTCTCCTTTCATGGGAGACAACGACAACGAAACCCTAGCCAATGTCACCTCAGCAACGTGGGACTTCGACGATGAGGCTTTTGATGAAATCTCCGATGATGCCAAGGACTTTATCAGCAATCTACTAAAGAAAGATATGAAGTAAAGCTGTGGGACTTGATACACTTTCTATGTTTGCATTTAGCTGATACTTGTCATTCTTGTTTCCCCACCGTGAATCTCCGCGTTGATGCAGGCACCTCTGGCGATACTTTATAAGGAGCTGTGTGTGCCCGTCTGTCTCTGTGTGCAGCTCCCGTTTATTTTACGCGCAGGGCGCAGGTCTGAATGGAGCGCTTTCTTTGAATCGCCTGCTTGGTCTGCTTTTCCCTTCCCTCGGGCAAGATGCACCCTGAGGTTTTCTGTGACTACTCTTACCTTCGCTGTTGTGTGACACAGATTCCTGCATGACATGTTCTGTCTTGATCTGAACGGGTTGCAATTTTGCCAGATTTATTTCCATGTGTTGCTTTTAAGTGCGGTACCTCTGAGTAGGCAGCTTTCCTACAAATGTAGTAATTGGTCAAGAAAAAAAAAATACTAGTTGGAAGCCCTGTTTACAGCAGACTCTGAAGAAACCAAGGAAAGAAAATGTACTTCTTCCAGTGAGTTTGCAGTTGGATGGATGGAGAACAAAGGGTTATTTATCTGTGTACGATAAACAAAGCGAAGAATGGGTGTGGCTTGATTACAGATTTGGACGTTTCTGTTTTGTTAAATGTTCCGTGCTGCAGGAAGGAGGAGATTAAGTGGTGGGAAAGGGGAAATCTCTGCAAGTGAAGGAAAGGAGAGCTGGGAGAGGGTTCTGCCAGCATGAGGTAGCTGAATCACTGCCATTGTGGCTCTGCTGTATGTGTTCCGTGCCTAAAACATATGGCTTTACATGCTTTGTTTTATAATGTTTTATTAACACTTAAAAATGCACAGTTTTCTCACAAAAAGCCCTACAGAAATTGTGAAAGTGAGCTTAAGAAGTAAGTACAGCTGGGAAAACAGTGCCATGTGATGTATGTCGATAAATTTAGAAAACAGAAAAATCAGCTCTCAGAAAAGAGCGCACAAAATAATGTTAAAGCAGGTAGGTTCAACTATCGTTAATGGCAACGCTGACTAATCTTTTTATATAAAAACAGGAGTCGCTTAAATTGTACTCAATGTCTTCAGCATCCTTGGCTGCAAAAAGACACCAAAAACATGGAAGCCAAAAAACTTTCCAAAGATAGGATGAAGAAATATATGGCCAGAAGAAAATGGCAGGTAATGAAGAGGACATAGAATTGGGCTAGTTACTCTAATAAGTCTCTTTATTTCTAAGGTTTATGATTCTGAGAAACACATCATGCCAGGTGGTTTCTGCTGCTGGTGAAAACTCCAGTGTGGCCAGAGCATGAATGCGGTAAAGCAGGTTTGGTTCCTACGGGTGTGCAGTAGGAGAGTGCACGTCTGCCTATATATATATATGTATATAAAAAACACGTGGTGATTCCATTTCAGGTTACTAAAAGGCATATGAGTTCAAGTACGGTTTTTCGTATTCTTTTGGGGGTATGCCCATCTCTCCTGCCCGCCCTCTCCATGCCTCTGAGGGCTGGGGGATTATGTTATCCTTAACAAACCTGAACAGCTAGGGAAAAGCTTTTCCACCTGGCCTCTCTAAAGAGACCTCATTTTGTGGTAGTTTCATTCTCCTAAACCAGCAGTTCTGTCCTGTTGGAGCACCACGCTTCTCATGGATTCAGTCAGATTGGTTTAATAATTTTCTTTGATGTATTTGGTCTCCATGTCTTCTTTTTTCTTAATGCTGGAACTGTCGTAGCAGGTCCGTCTGTGCTGTTCTGATAGCTAGGGGAGTCGATGTAATAAAATCCTGCATTCAGCCTTATCAGTAGCCTACAACATATTCTTTTACGTAAATCTACCTTATATTTCCTCTTATGTTCTACTGTACATGTTTCTTAGAGCTCATGCAAGCTGTACAAGTGTCCGTACTAGAGGCAACGTAGTTTGAGCATATTTTAGTATCCTGGCGGTCGACTCTCAAGCCTGTCAGAGGTTTGCTTCCATCATGCAGATGGTACTTTCTCATTCATTTCGTATTAGCTGGTTATTCATCCTTGGTGAAACTCAGTCCAGCCCATATGGCGTTCGAGGGAGCCGTCCGCCACCAGAGTTAAGTTCCAGTTAAACAGGACGTAGCTTTTTCGCCGGCCCTCCTCTCACACAGTGCTTTTTATCCGCAGCTAACAGAGACATTCATTTAGGTATGAGTTCATCAGGGGAAGTTTATATCTGCAACTAAATTTGGTAATTCAGACCAGCCTGCTCTGTCTCTGCTAAAACAACAGAGCTATATATAAGCAGTTTGTCCAACAATTCCAGTGTGGTTTGCAGAGATCCCAGATAATTTGTCCGAAGCACGATTGTTACAGAAAATCACATGCCTTTTGGATTGGATTGATCAGAAGCCTTTTATGTTATGTCTTAGAAAACAGGCCATGCTGTCCGAGCAATAGGAAGGCTGTCGTCCATGGCAATGATTTCTGGTATGAGTGGGAGGAAGGCCTCTGGGAGCTCGCCTACCAGCCCTATAAATGCAGACAAAGTAGAGAACGAAGGTAAGGAATTTTGCTGCACCGTATTTTTACCTCTCTCTGTCTCTACTAAAACTTCTAGCAAAATTCTAGAGACCAGTTGATAAGTTGGTTACTCCTGCTCTCTCTCTCGGTTTTTCTTTTTTTTTTTTAAAGAAATCTATCAAAAAATCATTGTTCTCCTATTGTTCTGCTACTCAAAATGCCCCAGTATAAGGATGGGCAGTAAACTCTTCTCTTTTTAAAGCCAAAGAATTAAGGCAGATTTGTCAGCTGCACTTTCTATCGGTTTGGGAATGCATGTTTATACAAAGATTACAGTGATGCATTGCCTTCTCATGCAATCCAGCAGGCAATAAATTATTAACTCTTGCTGTAACCGAGACATGTACTCTGCATTAACTGTGCTCCTCACACAGGGGCATTTAAGAGCAAAAATAATGTGTTGACAGTATTTCCCTCCGTCCCCATTTGAAATGTGGATTTGTGGTGTGTGACAATCAGGGGTGCAGATGTTTGACACTTTTGAAAATCAGGAAAGCAGTTTTGACAGATCCAGATGGGCTGCGGGCCTGATACAAGTTGAACTGGTTTACCCCTCTGACTAGCAAAAGTCCAGGTTCAGTTCGAAACAAATTCAAGGGAAAAATAAAGATGATTTGTAGCGTGAAGGCCTGCACGTTAATTTCATTCTATTTATGGTCTGAATCTTTGTCCAGCTGCAAAGGCTTGGCACAAAACTAAGCAGCTACCGTCCTCACTGTCCCACTAGCCTCACAGAGTTAAATGAAATAAAAGATGCTTTCACTACCATCTGGTAATTAAAAATTAAAATGCATCTTTTGAGAACACGCCCTGTAAAATAATTAACTATCTCTTCGCTCTCCTCCAGATGCTTTCCTTGAAGAAGTGGCTGAAGAAAAGCCCCATGTAAAGCCATATTTTACTAAAACAATCCTTGACATAGAGGTTGTGGAAGGAAGTGCTGCTAGATTTGACTGCAAAATTGAAGGTACTTTGAATTAGCCTGTCTCTTTCTTTCTTTCCTTCCTTCCTTGCCAGCTTTCTGCGCTGTGCTCTTGTTTAACAACTTCTTTTTTTTCCCCCTGTGTTATTGTTGAGTTGGTGCCATTTTGCTTTACCAATATCTGCATGTCACAGCACGAATGTGTTGCGATAACAGAGATTATCTGGAGCTGCACGGGCTTGTTCTGTGCTTGCCATAGAACAGAAGTCTCCAAAAGTCAATGTGTGAATCACTAGTTCAGAATAGCAAGTGCAAACAGTAAGATGTTTTCTGAGGGTAGAAACAGTAAAAACAAGACACGATGTAGTACCACAAACTGCAAGAATAAGAGACTGCTAACCTGAAACAAAGAATAAGTAGGAAGTCACTTGTCTGAAATGACAGATAAGTTTCAGGTGACTTCAGAATAACTTTGAGGCATACATACATTGTATTAAAGGCAAAGAAGCCCCTAACAATGTATTTGCATGAGAAGTAACGATAATATCATTGTAGTGGTTACAAAAGCCACATCTAGAAAATACTGTATTGTTACTTTTCTTTTTAACTTATGAGTTCAAGAAAGAAAACTCAAACTGGAATATGCAGATAGGAAGAATAAGTTTATGAGAAAGCATTTAAGGAGCTTGGGCTTGGTCAGTCTAACAGTCTGCAGGCCAAGACCACGATCACTTCTATTGCAATGAGATCGAACCTTCTGTATCATGGCTGTTGATGAAACCTAGAAATCAGGAAGAGAAGAGCTGTTAAAATGGATAGAGTTGGTACTATACTGCATGTGTTTAAGTTAGACAACTTTGATTCTTAAAACGAGGTTCAGAAACTGCCTCACTGACATTCTGCTTGTTTGTTTCTGTGCTCCTAATCTCTTTCACTGCCTGTGTTTCCTACCTCACAGCGGGGATGTGAGGATGGATTATTGTTGCTGATGGATGCTCAGCGTGAGGGGTATGTGCATAAGTACTGCATGGAATAAAATAGATGGATGTACCACAGCTGATGTTCTAAACTTTCCAGTGTATCTCTGTAATGTTCGTTGCGTATTAGGGATTCCTGAACTTTATTTCTGCCCAGTGGGAAGTCATCCTCCCGTCACAGTCCAGAACTTGGCTGAGGCAAAAAGCCTTCAATTTGCTATGTCAGCCAAGAGTACTGTATAAGGGATTGTTCTCCAGCTTGCATTGTACAGCCCTGCCCTGGGTGCTTCGAGTACAGCACAGCCATTTGTTTCACACAAGGCTCCAGAACTCCTGTTGAGATGCAGAATCAAAATGCTTTTCTTAGACTCCCTCACTTATCCCGACAAACACGAATAGGAAACGGGAGTGCCACAGTCACCGTGCAGGACAGGCTGGTGCGTAAGGGACAGATTAGGAGGAGGGAAATTCAGAATAGCCACAACAAAGCAACCTGAGGAGGATATCAAATTGTAGTTGTAGCCCAAAGCACCTTACCCTTGAAATTCGAAATCTCAGTGTTGGGAACTGTGGTTTCCACAAAAGCTGCAGCATAAGGTAAGCCTCAAATACGCTATTAAGAGTCCCCCACCGGCTGATGTCCGAGACACACAAAAGGTGTCTGCAGTCACTGCTAATGTACTAGAAAGCAGAATCTAGGGAGTACCTCAGTGCTAACTTTCAGTCTTTTGCTATTCATAATAAAGTTGTTTCAGGTAAATGTGAAGTAAAAAAGCATCTACGTTTATTTTAAATAGAATTCAATTAAATATTTGCATATCAACATGTTGGCGTGTCCATACGCAGACGTGGAATGAAAGTTTAGAGGAATTACAGATTAGTTAATACTTGTTCATTGCAGTTGCTGTTCTCTCTCCACTCTTGCAGGCTATCCTGACCCTGAGGTAATGTGGTACAAAGATGATCAGCCTGTCAAGGAGTCCCGTCACTTCCAGATAGATTACGATGAGGAGGGGAACTGTTCTTTGACTATTTCTGAAGTATGTGGGGACGATGATGCCAAATACACCTGCAAAGCTGTTAACAGCCTTGGAGAAGCCACGTGCACCGCAGAACTCCTTGTGGAAACAATGGGAAAAGAAGGAGAAGACGAAGATGAGGAGGAGGAAGAATGAAACAAGGCTCAAAGGAAAAAAAATTGAAAAAAGTATATTTAAAGACTCTCCTTATAAGGCTCAGAAAAACAAGTTATCAAAAGCACCTTGTGTGATACGTAGGTCTTTGGGGGGTTGTTTTTTCAGCATGATCAGTTGACACCTGTTTGCTTTATGTATGGGCATTAATTCAAATCAGCAGGCAATTTTAAGTTGCTCGCATGATTGGATTTACTTTAAGAAAATTATCAACTAAGTTGCCCAGTTTATTGTTATAATCAAATGTATGGAAAACAATTCTACAGTTACATTCTGAACATCTTAAAGAAAAACAGTCTATTCGCTGAGCTCATTGCTCTATTCCATCACTTTCCTGCAGCTAAGTTGGCACTCCAAGGTCTACTTTGCAAGGAACCGTTTGCCAGACACACAGTGAATCTCCCCAGTCCTAAGGAAGAGGCTGCTCCCCGAGCAGTACCTTCTATAAGGGAAGGTCTGACACAGCCGGCATTGCGATTTGTGTGTTGGTATGGTTCGTTTTTCATTTGTTTTAAACAGAATTTCACAGTCCTAACTTAAAACTACTGCCCTTTCTCAGTGCACTGTTAGTCCCGTTGTAATACTGGCTAAAGTTAAAGATCCAGGTGGTTTCCTGAGATACTTCTGATCTTGCTTTTAATCACCTTGTCACCTTTCCCTTATAGAACCTGTCACTTCAGCGCAGTTACAGCTGCCTACTTAAGAAACAGACTGAAAACACAAAGACTGAGAATATTTTCTGGTGTTCTGGTCAGTCTAATAATGACTTGCGATTCATGTATATGCTGCTGTGAAAAAAAAAGCAGGTTATTGCACAATCAGTGACTTCTATGTGCATGTGTGTGAATGGAATCCCAGGTTAGTTAAAGTTCTACTTGCATTTATTTGGCAATTGCAAAACAGATTTCAACTGATGATAAGCTGGAACTCCCACAGATTTTTGGAGTAGCCAAAAAGATAGTAGCCTGGATTACAAACTCCTTTATACTTAGCAGTTTCCAAAGAATCTTAACCTATATAGGACCTATTTCTACCTTATGAGCTTGACTGTCTTGTTTTTGTCTTGAACCTGCACCAGTAAGGCTGTTGCATTTTTTAAAAATGCAAAAAATCAAAACAAAACAAAAAAATCCAAGCCCCAGGTGTTTGTTTTTTCCTCAGAAATGGTTAATGCACTCAGATTTAGTAACTTTGCTTTCCTTTCACAGTATTGGCACTTTTTAATTTTTTTTTGTTGCTGTTCAGAGGTAATATCAGAGGCTGCAAGGTGATATGCATAATCCAAAACCAGTGTGTCTTATATCTGTGTATCATTCCAAAAGTGATTCTTTTTCTCTTCCACTTTTTGTGTGTAAAGTGCAACCATTTGCATTTCAAAGGTTACCTCTTTAAAAAAAAAACATTACCTTAAAACCTCACCATTAAGTAGTCAGTGTACTTTAATACAGGTGTGTACAATATCAGCCTTAGGTTGTTTGATATTACCTAGTTGTGTATGTGTTTCATATGATTTGCTCTTCTACATTCAAAGCTCAACTAATGTGGACGACACGATGGTTTTTAACTGCTTTACTCTTTGTTGCTAAGTTCAGATTGCCAGCATGTCTTTTCCTTTTGAATTGATAAAAACCTCTTGTTATACTAAACACAGTATTGCCACAATTCCTTATACAGAAAGGTTTTGAATCTGATTTAGAGCATACAGAGCTTTTCTCACGTTTTTTTTTTTAAATGTTTTAGGCAACAACGGGGTGTATTTTGTACCTTAATAAAAATATGCTAATGTTCTCCCAGTTTGTTAAACCATCAGAATTACAAAGATGAGAACGCTACGGCTGTAGTTACTCACAGTTCCTAAATAAATAATACCACAAAGCACGCTCCTTGTATACTCTATTGCAGGCGTCACTGTGTTCACGTTGGCTAAGTGTGGCAATAACAGCGGGCTCCTGTTCTGTCCCGAGAGCTGCTTGGCCCAAAAATGGATGAGGTGGCAACAGTGAAACCTCCTTGATCTTTGTGGTGCTGCTGGACTCCTCCTGCCCCACCAGCGCCCGTTACCACTGTGCAGAGGCTGCTCTGCCCGAGTGCCACCAGGCACAGCCCAGGGCTGACACTGGTTGCAACCGTGTGCTCTGCCGCACGTCTCCAGCCTCATCGCGTCCTTCACAGAAGCGTAAACGCGGACGGGGCACCATGACAGCTGTGGTTTTCTTTTACAGCTGAGAATTCCCTTACGGCAGGCAAGTGTATAGTTCAGAAAGACTGTAAGAGCAAGAGAAAAAAATTCAGGGAAGTCTAAATGTAGATGTGTACTTACACCAATGGTCCTAGAAAGTGTAAAGATGAAGATATTTAGCAAATATGCACGTGCTACCTGTATGCAGGCTTCTAACGTGCAGTTCAACACATGCAGAACCACACAGAAACTCCCCAAAATGAAGACTGTGAAACATCCTGCTTGTAGCAACAAGTTTCTTGAGCAAATCTTAAGCCCTTGACACAGTCGTCTTTGCAAGACATGCTCTGCTGTCCTGTGAATGTACCTAACTTTATCCACCGAGTGCCAGTTTCCGTTCAGGTAGGCACAGCCCTACGGCAGTAGAAGGTCCGGCTCTGATGGCCTGGTCTGTGGGCACAGCAAGGTCTGCGGGGACACGTACTAGGTATCAACACCCACAGACACAGTATTGGTGTTCCCGCACAGATCTTCCCTTCCCTCTTCTCCTTTACCAGTCCTTCAGTGTCCCACAGGCTATAAACTGCCTATTTTTCTTTTTCCCCAAGGATATAACTAGCTTACCATCTCCCTGATGCCTCCTATTAACATCCCTTCTAGTCTGTGGGAAACAATGACCTCTACTTTAAAAATTATGTGATACAAATATCTAATTCAACTCTGAGCAACTGACTCCAACCTGTATTTGACCTTGAATTTTTTGTTTTGCTTGAAGAATAGAAGATTATTCTGTTTCCACTGAAGAAGGATATTCTATGTACTTGAAACCCTGTCTAATTTTGCCAGCCATCCAGATTGGTCTAATAAAAGGTATTACCTCTTCCTATAAACCTTGTCTTGCTCATGTAATGTTTGCAGAGAGCCACTTGTGGGGCGTGGGAGGGCGGAAACGATCCCCATAGCAGAGGTTATGCAAGACATTGGTACTGCCCAAGACGCACCCCTTAATTCTTCTTGGATTTCTTTCGTACAAAATTCAGTCTTCTGTGAAGACATGGAAAATTTGGGACTGGCCGCTGGTTTTCTCTACTCGTGTTTCTGGATTTGCAGAAACTTAATTTACTTAATGACAGGTCTGTCCAGCCACCCAAGCATCATGTGCATATTTCTGGTTGATGAAGAGACCTTCACTAATTGTCTGTGTGGCATGCAAAGGCTTCTTTATCGCTGTTTCCCTTTGCTCACCAGAAAGTTGGCACAGGGCTTCATAGCTCGCTCCTCTGCAGAGTGCCAGGCTTCAAATGCAGAAAAATTTTTAGTTGCATACATGAATAAGGAATGATCTGTTTCCCTAAGATTTCTTGGAATACTTATTGGAACATTGCACTAAAACATTGCTGTTTGAAAATTAAAATCTCATAAACCATCTTTGAATTTTGAGCGCTGTTGACTGCAAGAGACGTGCATGTAACGCCATGAATTTATTGGGCCACATAAACACGTGAAGGCAGAATTTGCTGGGAGGGGGAGGGAGGCTTTTGCTGTTATTCTGCACTGCTCATAAAGGAACTGCACCGTAACCAGCGTGAAAAATAAACTGAGGATTGCTTCTGCAAGTTGAGAAGTACCTTCACTGAATACCTGCAATTTCTGTAGGAAAAGGAAACACTTATTTTCATCCTTTCATTGTAGCTCTTTGGAAAGGTAGTTCTAGCTCCGTCTGCCCTACAGAGGACGCTGGAATTTGTGTTGCGGCTAAAGTAACGCTATCCAGGTTTTTGCTACTGTGTAAAACTTCAGCAGAAAATGAGTTACAGCGCTCGGCTTCAGCAGCTTATTAAAGTGATGAAAACCTACTAAATATTTCTAAAATAACCTTCCCTTGGAAACTAACGCTATTAATTTCTCCAAGGAAATGACAGACCTATTTCTTCCTGCGGCAGTGAGACCGCAAAGGAGCATTTTTAACCTGTTTTTATTAAAACGTGACCGAAAATGTCATTTAACCGCGGGGCGGGGAGCGCCAGGCCCGGCCGTGCCCAGCAGCGCTGCCGTGAGGGGAAATACCCCAGCCACCCGCCGCCGCTCGCGGTTCACCTCTCCGAGCTCCGCGGGCACCGGAGGGTCCGGCCGTGACCGGCAGCTTGCCTCGGGCACCGGACCTGGGGGCTCCGTCCCGCCGCTGCCGGGCGGGAGGGCCGGTGCCTGCCCACAGTGCCCTGCCCGCCTCCAAGATGGCGGCGGCGGCGGCGGGAGGAGGCGGGGAGGAGGCGGGGCGGCCCCGCCCCCCGGCCCCGCCGTAGGCTGAGAGCGGGCGGAGGCCGCGGGAGCGCCGCAACATGGCGGCGTCTGGCAGCGGCGGCAGCCGGGCGGACAACGGCTACGGCAGCCAGCACCCGCGGCGGCGGAAGGGCCCGGGCGCCCTGGCCACGGCCTACCTGGTTATCTACAACGTGGTGATGACGGCGGGGTAAGGAGGCCGGCGGGGGTTTCCCTGGCCGGGGCGCGCCGCCCGCCTGCGCCCGGGCTCCCCTCAGTGCCCCGCGGGCCCTCGGCGCCCGCTCGCTTCCCTGGGGCAGCGGCCGCCGCCGTCCGCCGCGACGGGGAAACTTTGCCCTCGTCGGCTGCTCTCCGCCGGGCGGGGCGGCGGCGGGTCGGGCTCCCCCCGGCGCCGAGGGCTCGGTGGAGCCCGTCCCGTCGGAGGCGGTGCCCCCCGGGAGCGGAGCGGCAGCGGGTGGGAGCCTGTGGGGGCGGGGGGCTCCGCTGGGACGGGCTGTGGCGGTGGGTGCCCGCCCTGGAGCCGTTGCGGGGCCGGCGGGCGGAGCGGGGCCGGGCGAGGAGCCCCGCTGCGGCGCTGGAGCCGAGCGTCTGGTGGGGTCCCCTCTGTCGCGGTGCCCTCCCTCCGGTCCGTCCCGTCCCTCGGCGCCAGCCCAGCGTCGGACGAGTCGCGTCCCCGCTGTCCCTCGTGCCTCGCGCTGTCGATAACACTAAAAAACCCCAACCAAACGCTCTCTTGCCGCCTCTCGGGCTCTTGCGGGGTTTCGTGTGCGTGTCCCCGGAGGTGCTGTGCCGCTCTCCGCTGCCATGTGCGATGGCCCAGCGCTGACAGAGGCTGGGTGTCCCCTGCCCCCGCCAGGCCTCGGCCGGGCCCCTCTGCGGCAGGTCCTTGTCCAGGCGACCCGTCCGCCGCAAACGGAGCACAACAGCACGAGTGCGCGTCCCCTGGGGCTGCTGGAGTTTGTAATTGACACCTTAATTTGCTCTGCAGCTATCTTCGCATCCAGGTGATGGTGTAGATCACTGTTCTCGCCTCACCACTTCTGTGGTGTGGACTCCAGCACCTCTCAATAGCGAGGAGAAGCTCAGCGCAGGGAATCTGTCCTGTAGCAGTAGTTAAGAAGGCAAATCTGTAGCCCTTTACAGCCCTGCGAGATTTCCCCGCAAACCCTTTGGCTGCTGCCTGCTTTGGGAGAAGTTGAAAGCGGCTGCCTGCAAGGTGTGAGCTCCAGGGCCTGCGCCCCAGAGTCTTATTGGAATCCAGATAAAAATAAAACCATCTTTTGAAAGATTGAGGATATTTGGGTGGGAGGAGAAGAGAGCCTTTAAAATGGATCCCGAGTGAGCCTGTTTTCCACTAGATAAATCCTGGCGGGTGAGGAGTTGGGCGAACAGACTAGCCGCGCTATTTTTGAGGAAGGTTGGTAAAGAATTAATATAGATACGATTTATTTCAATAAGGCAATTGGGCCTGATGATTCCTGTCTTTGCTGGTGACAGCTGGTGCTATTTTGGCTTATAAGATAGTTACACTGAGGTGGAGCAAAGGTAGCTGAGAAAGGGGGAACTTGGTTCTTGTAATGTGCTCGTTATACCCATTACCCAATAGGTGTGTTACTGGGAGATGGAAGTGCTGAGCAGATTTATGGCTCCATATGATATTTGTGGGATGTTTCACTCAGAGGGGAATGATAATTACCCCCCAGTTTGATTAAAAATTAATCTCTTGTTTCAGAAACTCTTAATTACACGAGCAGTACAACAGTACAGGCAGTGAGGAGGACTCCTCAGTTTTGTTGTGACGTCCCTGCGCAACGTTAAGAAGTTAAGCTCTCTGAGCTCTTCTTAGAAGTAAAAGCATTTGCCTGCTCATTGAGCTGCTCATATTTAATTCACTTACGTTTATAAAAGATCTCAAAAACCTGAGAGAGGAATTGCAGTATAAATGGAGAGTTTCTTTAAAGGTCCTGAACTTTTTATCATGGCAGGCAAGTTCCTGAGCATATGAAATTTCTGTTTCCTCAGAAGAAAAAATTAAAAGAAATCCAAGTGTTATAAACTCAGAAACAAATGGAATAAATCTGTATTTAGTCTCCTGTTGTCAGGTAAATCTTGATCATGATGTTACCTATTTTCCTGATTTATACCAGACCTCCTAGAAAGTTCCAGTCTTGAATGGGATATGGCTTGTGGTACTTTTACATGAGCTGCTTTTTTCTGGGCATGTTTGTGATGAGATGATTTCTGCAGCTTGGGGTGCTACTGTGGGAGTCCTGTGATCAGGATTCATATGTCTGTGTTGACACTCACTGCCATTCTTTTGCGATAGGTCACTCAGGGCTCCGACTGATAACCTGTCTTCAAATGGATGAAGACTTTGCGTTTCCCCTGGACACTGATGAAATTCTCCAATATACAATGTTGAGCTTAGGAAAAAAACCCTCAATTAGTTATTTTCTACTTCTTAAAAGACTTCATAATAAGGTAGTTTTTCAGGAGTTGGTTGGCAGAAGCTCACTTGTTCGCATGAAAGGATTGATACATGGCTGGTGGCAGTAATTAGTTACTGACCCTGTGACAGTCAGAGTGCTCAGACTTAGTTTTTCCAGACAGCAGTGCGCTGGGAAGAGAACTGCGAAAACACTAAAAACTTGAAGGTGCCCAGATGATGAAGTGATGCTCTAAAAAGCACAAAAGGTGGCTTTTAAACTGAAGCACACAACAGCTTTGTCACACGATAAACAGGTAGTAGAGTAAACGTTTTAAAATCATAGTTGCCTTAGCTTTATTTAAAATGGATCAAGTAACAATTGAAAAATCTCGGCATAATTACTGTATTTACTTTGCATTTATCTTGACTTAGCTAAAGAAAACATTGATTCTAAAAATAATAGATCTTGTGTCTGATTTTATATACTGTAGTGTGTGTAGTATATGGATACATAGTAATACAATGGCTTTTGCAAGAGCAAACAGCAGAAAACTGTGGATCCTTAAGTGAAGCTGCATACGCTTACCACTTGGTTCACGTGTTTGGGTGTTAAGGGACCAACGTGACACAACAGGGAATAACCAGTCCTGCAGTTGGTTCTCAGCTGTACTTGCTCAGGTGTTTGTTGTTTTTTTTCAGCATAGTTCAAAGTGTTAAGATGTAGAAAGCATTGCATCTTTCTTCTCTTGCATTCAGTCAAACTGTTATTTTCCCACCACAGCGTGAAGTCATGTAGTCGTGCCTGACCTGGCTTAGGAGGCTCATTCTGGAGGCATAGATGCAGCATAGAAATTATTTCCTAAAAACTGTGGTTGACTGAAATCACTGAATAATGGGGGGGGGTGGGGAGGGAGCACATGTTGTTAGAGTTGAGTGTAAATGTTTGATAAGCTGCTTTAAAATGTGATTATGTTTCTTATTTTCATTCAAGTGCCGTAACTGCTGGTACTTCTGGGTAGAAGTAGCTGATGGTGGTATAAACAATGAATTTCAAAAGGATTTCAGCCAACAAGATAGATCTTAATGTAATAGCTTTTGAATTTGCAAAGGTTCGTGTTATCAGTGTTGAGCAAAGAGTCTTCTGGGTTCTGAGTTTCACTGTCCACGTCTTCAGTGGCTGGTTGTCGAGTCAAAGTACAGTACACTTCTCCCTTTTCAGGTTCATCCACTGCATGGCTTTGCTGTATTCTCTTGCATAAATGATGCAGAATCTCAGCAAACTTTGCATAAGAAAACACCTTTTTGTAATTTGTAAGACAAATAAGGGGAATTAAACTGAGGACCTGAGCTTGCTTATCAAGTCTGAGCAACTGCAAGTTAAAAAAAAAAAAAAAGAAATTTTGTGTATGCAGTATTTATTTTTCTTAGTTTGGATTAATCAAAGACTGTAAGAGTCTAGCTTAAAGTTTAAATGCATGGCAGTGGTAATTCAATGAAATGTAGCTCCAGCTGGTATATCTGGTAGACCTGAGGTCAGAGAAAGCCAGAAAAAATGCACTTATAGCTTAGCTTCCATGTGACAGTGGTGTCTTTTGCTCCCTTTTTAAACTTCTCGACAAGTTTCTTTTTCAGTTGATCTTCCTCGCTTTCACCTACTCCTATTCCATTTTCTCTAGTCAGGTGAAGAACTATTTAAGAATCATAGAAGCAGGACAGAGGTACTAAAATCTTCAACACAAAGTAGGCGCAGCTTTTAATTTTGTACGGGTTAATACTTTGATCTGTATTAAATGTTTTTTGAAGGACAGTAATTTTATTATTAAAAGAGAGATGTGGTCTTTGGGAATGGAAAATACAGTCTTTCTGGAGTCAGTGATCCGGCAGGGAGGGTGGAGATAAGCAAGGGGCTGGAGCCCCTCTAGGAGCCATGTACTTCACCAGTCACTTGGTTAAGGTGAGAACAGTCTGCAGGCACAAGAAGAACTGGTATCTTGTGCAACCTGAGAAATTGCTCAATTCAACAAAGTTTCTCAACAAACACAGAAGATTAGGAAAAATAAAGGAACTTGACAGATACGAACAGGGCAGCATCAACCTGCTCTGATTTACTATTCTAAAAAAGAAGCAGTCAGTGTTGCAAGGGGGAGTCATTTAGTACTGTAGCACTTACTGGTTTATTCTACACTGAAGTCCAAATACCAAATTAATCTGATTCTTTCTTTGTAAACAGCAATTACTTGGCAAATATTTGTCTTTTGGTTTCACAAGACAGCTTTAACTGAAATAACTTGTCACTACTGAAAAAAGGGAGGTCTTTTTTTCTCATTCCCCATTTCTCTTCCCCACTTCTGCTTTTCTTTGGTGCTCATCTTCTGAAAAGTCCAGGCAGAAATGAAATAGCTTTTTTTCAGTTGTACTAACAAATGTTGTTGCAAACATAAACTTGGATGACAGAGTCACTTATTATTGACAAATCTGAACTTTACAGTGTATTTCAAACAACTGTTGCATTTGGGACAATATTTGTATATACTTCATAACACCTGAGCTAATGTGATACTTGCAAGCATCTAATGTGCTGTACATTAAGGGGATTTCTTCATCTTCCCTCTTACAAAACCACAGCTGCAGATTTTTTTTCGAAGGGTAAAAAGCTATTGTATAGTTAAGGGACTTTTCTACGTGTCTACACACACTTCCACTGAGGTGCACCATTGTTAGCAGAGACACTCGGTGACTGTTAGCACAAGCTTTGTAGCAGCACTTGTGGGTTTGGAGGGAGGTGGAGGTAAAGTTGGGGGGCATCAGGAGTTGCTGAGGGCAAGACAGCCCGGATAAGCCTGTCAGTGAAAAGTCTGGGAGCCGCTGGAAAGGATTCCCACTTCTCATTGACCAGCCCCTTCTCTTTGTGTTTGCCACGAGCAAATGGAAACTAAAGTTAACTATAGATAAATTAAAAAGCATTTGACCAGGGTGTACCCACCTTAGTTTTGTGGCTTGCCCTAGATTCCACTGAAGAATTTCTGAGGTTGTTGGCGAACACGGACTCTGGACGACTGTGGTAATGAAAGATGTTACTGCATCGTCCAGGACTGGAGCAAAAATTCTTAAGGTTGCTTCTTAAATTACCTGAGGGGAAAATCAGCAGGATTAGTGGATCACATTGTTTATAGTATAGTTGCAGTTATATAGGCACTACTTATATAGGCCTAGATGTATTTGTTCCTTAAAAAGGAAAGCTGGGACAGGCATGGCCATTGCTACCTTCAGAGCTTTAGCAGACTCAGTTTTCTTGCAGTTACTTATCCATAACTGTTTCTCATAAAAATACATGCTAGCAATTAAGCTGGATGGTCTATGATAAAGTCTAAAGGTTTACTTTGAACTGAACCATTAAAATGAATGCCTTCTGAACCTTAATTGTTTATGTCATACTTCTTTAAGTTATAGTATGGTGAGAGATCTTTGACTAGCAGTAAATGGTTTTCTGCTTAAACTAAACAAAATGTGATGCCAATCTTATTTAAAACGTCATTAGTACCTTCCATAACTAAATGCAACTCACTGAAAATTAAGCTTAGATATTAAAGATGTTGGTATCGTGTTGCTGCTGAAATGTGTTTAAAAATGCATAATACTTAACTTCGATAAATTTGCAGGGAATACAAATATTTAATGTTTTCAGTGTTGCAGAGGGTAGGCAAAAAGTGCCTCTCAGGACACTTAGATGCCTGTTGCTTCCTTAGGTGTCAAAAGAGGGATTAAGGATTTCTTTGTATTTATGCTCTCCTTAATGTCTCCTTATCTTGGACTCTCTTCTCTCTTTCAGATGGCTTGTTATTGCAGTTGGTCTAGTTCGAGCATACCTGGCGAAAGGTAGCTACCATAGCCTTTACTATTCAATAGAAAAGCCCCTGAAATTCTTCCAAACTGGAGCTTTGCTTGAGGTAGGTGTACTCTTCTTCCCTAGAGTTACTAATGTTTGCATGAGTGTTTTGCTTAGGAGAAATAAGGCAGCCTTTGAGCAGTGCTTTCTAGGTATCTGTTTTTTCATTATCATTTATAGAATGATATGAAGGTAAAATAGGAAATATGCCTCACGCAAATGTTGAATCTTCCCATTTAGCAAGCAGTGAGGGAACTAGCTGTCTGCTAATTAGCTTGGGCAGCAGAGCTAAATATTAAGCCTAATCTTTGAAATACAAATATTGAATCTTAAGCTCTTGTGATAGAACTAAATGTGTTTCTGAATTGCTTCATTTGAAATGTTAGTGATTTGAATTTTTCTTTTTGTTCTAGATTCTGCACTGTGCATTTGGTAAGCTTGCAATTTTTCAGTTTTATTATTTTTATAGAAGACTGATGTTTTAGCAATATATTAGCATGAAAAATGTTATGGTGTATGAATTGCCAGATTTAATTCTTGCATAACTCACTAATTCTTGCTTGCTGTACATTCCAATTTTTTACTAAGTAATTTGACAAGTTAAATCACAAAAAGGAAAATAGTGTAACAGGTTTTCAATTACTTGACATTCTATTTTTATGTAGATCCTTACAATACTACAAATCTTAGAGCAGTTTATAAATGTTTTATAGTAGATCGTTACTCTCCATCTCTACATCCTATAATCTTCTGTACCAAGCTGTCATTCCTCCAAAAAAAATATTTCTAGCTGGAAGTAATTTAAAATCCAATAAAAATAACATTTCAAGCACTAGAACTTTGCCCACATCCATAGTGCATAGATACACGTTGTAAAATTAGGAAGGGGTAACCACTCTTTACCCCAGATTCGGCTGTGCTTTAATGGAACTGTCTGGGAGAATACGAATTACTTGAGATGTGACTCAACAATTCTCGCTAGCCTGTACTGTGAGGCTTGCTTGTTAGGCTGGTGGCAGGAACTCAATTATCTATCAGTGGCGTGGGGTTGGTAGCAGTGTCATGGTTCAGTCAACCTGAAGAGCCTCGTGGCAGAGTGTCAGGATTGCGTCTTGTCTGGTTTGTTAGTCCTCGTGAGTAGTGAACAGCTTGGCCTCAGCATCTGGATGTTTTGTTCATAGAATAGATGATGTGTTGCAATCTCTGCGAGATCAAAGCCAGCATGCTATAGTAGGGAGCAGTGCCTGTCTGCTTCACTCTGATTTTTCTGAACAATCCAGTCTTCACAAAGAGACAGTCTTATTTATGTTTAGGTAGGTGGTCTTGTGACTTTAAATTTAAGCGTTTAAGCTCATATCTGAATGTTTTCTATTTAAAGAGTAAGATGGCATTAAGGTTCCTAAAGCTGCAGCTACAAACCTGCTATTGTTCACATATCATACAAACAATCTACATACTGGAGGGTGTATCACTATGATACAAGTAGGTTCATATTGAATTCCTGTGCAAAAGACTTTTTTTTTTTAATAACCAAATGTAGTAGTTGGAAAACTTAAAATGATATACATAAATTTGTCAGCAGAGGGCAGTCTAATTCTGTATTTGATAAATTACTTCTGACCTTCCTGAATAATTGTTACTCTGAGAATGTTGTTTCATAAAGGACAATTTGTAGACTACACAGATCATCCCAAGAAAAGAATGATCATATACGCAAATTATTGTAAAGGCTTCTCAGAGTAAACTGTGTATCATATAGTTGCCTGTGCTGCCAAGGTAGTCCTTCCAATACTGTTTTATTTTACTAAATGTCAGTTATTGTTTTTTTTACCAGAATAAACCATAGTTTAAAAACATTTTTCAAACATTAATAATAAAATGTGAAAATTTTGAAGTTTTATTTAACAAGTGGCAAGAAGAACAAGTTGAATCTCATGACACTGGGCAAAAAATGTTACAAATAAAAGGCTATTTTTTATCTAACTCTATAATGCTCTACTGCTTTCTTAAGCTAAACTTGTATGCAGGTGCCGGTGTTTACTAGTACTAAATCTAAGAAAGAGTAAAAAACTTATTTTTTCCTCACACTTTAGAGTATACGTCCACACAAATCGGTGAAGAGCAGGAGAGAGTCCTGGATTTCACCTTCCAGGCTGGTGTGGAACAGCAAACAAGGTGACTGTACCAGCCTGTCTGTGTGCAAAGCTAATAATCCTGGCTCAGTTGATTTGAGATGTGGATCCATTTAGCCCGTGTTATCCCGAGTCACACAATTTAGTATTAGTGGAGAGAGCCATTAGTGGAATGTTGCAACATTTTATACCGTTATAAGTCTATCCTTTTGCTTTCCCTAACAAAGTTTTTTACAAAAAACCACACTTATTTTATTATAACTGCCCATGGATTTTATTTTTTTTTTTCCCGCTATTGGAAGCGTTTGTCAGCTAAGAAAAATGAGGGGGTTTTGCACAGCTGGATACACTGCTGCTGTCTGCTGTAGTCCTACGGACTCTGGTAAAAGTTTTTATGCAAGGAGAAACAGGAAATTTGCAGATTCCTTTGCCCCTGCTAAACTAATTGCTATAACTAGAGCTGTAATTCTCTGTCAATAGAGGAGCTTATCTGTGACAGATGGCTGTGAATATCAGCATAACTTTTCTCTCCACATCTTTTCAGTAGAATCTGAAATGTTAGCATCTGTGAGGCAAGTTCTTCAAAATATGAAGATTGATAGGGGAATAGAACTTTGGCATGTGGCAAAGATTTAAAAAAAAAAAAAGAGAGAGCTCTAGATGAAGAGACGAGGTAACGTGTAGCCCAGAGACCAAGAGCAGAGACTGAAGGACAGGCAAATGGAAAGTGAATGTGCAGTTCCTTGACTTTGTAGCAGATAGAATCCAAGTGTCTGAATGCCATTGGTAGCATGGAAGAGCTTACCAGTAAGCCTCTGGTAAGCCGAAGTCAGCACTGGTTGACTTTGCTTTAGGCTGCCCAGTTAGGAGGGATAGGAGGGCTCCACCTTGTAAGCTGTGCATACAGCCTGTTGTCAGTCAGGATCTCCCTGGGAGAGGGGAGGTACTTGTTGGGAGTTGGAGGATTTCCTGCTGGAGGTGGGATCTGGAAGAGGTCTGGGCATGACTGACTTGCCGCTTGGTTCTGGACCTGAGCCCTCTGTCAAGCACCGCTCTAGCATGTGTAGTGTTGGATAAGGGGTGACAGATGTTTTGAAAAATACCAAGCTTAAAATTGTCTGTCGGGTACCTTTTCAGTGCAATGAGTAAATAATTAGAGGCAAGTAAAGTTTATGTAAATTGTAGGTGGTGAGTCGCTTATTTTGATCTCGTGTTTTTGGCATAGATTGGCATTGTCTTGGCTGTAATGAAAAAACTTGTTTGCTTTACTTGTGAGAGAAAGTTGGATGGTTCCTACGCAGTCTTTTTGGGTTATTTATAGACTTCTTTGTATGAACGTTAGTTTATCTTGCTTAGGAAGGGATGATCTAAATTGTATAAAAGAAAAAGTCTGTTACATGGTAGGAGTGAGCCTTTAATGAGTATAGATTGTGGGATTTTATAGCACCCTGTTTTGTGTTGTCTGAGTAACAGAAATTCTGCACTGATGTTTTACCATAGAAATTTGATTATGAACAATATGAGATAAAACTGAAGAGAATTGCGTTTGTAGGATTTTTCCTTCTTTTTACTCTGAAATGTACTTCAGTACAGTTCAGTTGCATGGCTGAAAATAATTCTAATTAAACTTGCTTTTCACTTTTCTTATTCTTTCTTCCACATTCCAGCTTGGTCTTTACATCCTTCTGAGGCTGTTGTGTTGCTTGCTGTGATTTGCATTCATTTTAGAAGCACTGTTTACTGTTTGTTAGGAGGTGCAACTGCTCTTCCATTTGTCGTCTTCATGCTTTTGAAAGAAAATAAAACTTTGTGCTGTGAAATTCAGAAATTTTTTGTAATCTTGCAGTCTAAAACTGTTCCTGTTCTGTCAGACCTGGGTGTATAGGATCCTTTTAGTGGCGCTTTAATCAGGACCTTCATCAGCGAAATCTGCTTCCTCAAGAAAATCTTAAAAATGTTTCTGTACCTACCAATGCATCAGTTATTTCTTGGGTTTTGTGTTTGTGTGGGTGTTTTTTAAAGTTGTATTGCCAAGGAGGAATTACAAACTTTTTATCTATCAGAATATAGGCTAGATCAGTGTTTTTTCAAAGTAGTTATACATTTTGCTTGCTGGATTTTGGGATATACTGTGCAAAACACTTTCATTGGTTTTACTTTTTAACTCGCAGTAATGAAAAGTATCTTGGATATTTTAATCAAACAGGGTTTATTTGAAAGACTGTGTCCCAAAAGCTATTTGATTGAGGTTATCTCATCTTATTCAGGTGTTCTGTGTATTAAGGAATGTGCTGTGATTGCAACAAGACTGATTGCTTTTATTTGCATTTTGATGGACAAAGTCTGTTGGGGATTGCATTGCATTAGGCTGTATAAACACGCCAGAGGACAGACTTCATACTCTCAAATTAAAAAACTTAAATGCTTTTCTTCCAAAAATTTCAAATAACTGGAACTTTGGCTTAGCTGTGTTTTATTTCCTCACCCCCACCTCCCACCCTGATAGTCAGGAATATTTACTAATTGCAAAATTTCTTCCAGGCATTGTTCCGTCTTCTGTTGTTCTGACTGCTTTCCAAGTGATGTCAAGGGTTTTCCTGACGTGGGCAGTAACACATAGTGTAAAAGAGGTAAGTTAAGCCACAAAATACGTATAAAAACTAATGACCCATGGTGAAAAGCAAGGGTTGATCGCTGTCTTATTTTCCTTAAAATGACTTCTGTTTGTATCCCAACATGAAATTGTTTGTGAACTTCTGTGGATCAAAAGAAATAAAAATAAATCTGATGTCATCTTTGCTTGGCAATCAAATCGATTGAGATCTGGTTCTTTCACTGTAAGACATCTAGCTCTTGAATAGATTTTTGCAGTCCTTACTGAAAGTTAAAGCGGTTCCAGTGTATAATATGGAACCCAGAATTTGGGACAGCATTCTAGTATTGATTTCACTAGTGCCATGATTAATAGCAAAACCTCCTCACTGCCCCCTTGTTCATACACAGTTGGCTTTCTTTACCATGGCATGTGGAAGCTCCCCTGCAACTGTGCACAGCAGTGCCTGAATGTCCTCCATTATCACTTTCCAGGATAATCTTCCCTCTGTCCTTCATTCATTTTTCTTACATTCAAGTGGAGGTGGGTTTTGGGGCCTGCGTGTTTTTTCTCATTGCTTACCACACCAAATATTGCTGTACTTCATACAAATCTATGCAGAATCATTTGGAAGCAATTTTATTTGAAAATTATTCCTGACAGTTATTTTAAAATTTAAACATGCTTTAATTGATATAGATCATGCTGACTGACTCTTTCACATGATCTAAATACCTTGTAGTAGCTCAGATATGCTGCATCTGTGCTGTTACTTTAGCCAGCTTCTCATTAAAGAAAGAAATTAGTCTTGATGCCAGTGTCAGCATGGCTGCCTGAAATAAGTGATGGTGATCTAGTGTCATTATATGCATAAGATCTTTTGTGACTTGACATGGAGAATGTCTTAAGGAGCTTGTCTCATTACTAAGTCTTCAGGGCAGCTGCTTTCTCTTCCTTACTCCAAACTGTTATCAGAGCATCCATCCACATGTAGAGTAACATAAGTCACTGTAGTTCCTGGTAATTAACAGCCCTTTCTGATATTATGATGCTTGTCCATGTGGAGCCTTAGTCTCTTACTATTTGAAGTGGATGAATGTTATTTTTCTCAATAAACTCAAAATCTTGTAAATAGTTATCTTCTATATGGATTTCAGTTTTGGTGCAAATAAATTTACTCCAGTCTCTTAATTCACTGGAGATAAATCCTAGATTTTGGGGGGGGGCGGGGGGAAGCCATAATCCCAAGGCATTAGATTTTAGGTACATGTATGAAATATTTTGAAAGAAATATGCCTGTAGTTTTGCTTTTTACCTGTATAATGTTGGGGTACCTCGTGCTTCATAAAAAACAGTGATAATCTGTTTTTATGAATTCCCTACTGGTTTTGAAGTAACCCAAATGTTAAAGGTTGGATTGCATGGATTAGAATTGTTACAAGTGCTGTCTGTTAGACATCAAAAGGAAGTCTGTAAAATGATTGTGGGTTAGGTTTTTTGAAACTTATGCCCACATTCTCACCAGAGAAAACCAGCAAAATGGGAGAAAATGTGAGCAACAAGTTCAGCCTAATATTCAATTTTCAACAAGGATTTTTTAATAAGGATTCTTTCAACAATTTTATACGTAGTTTTTTCTTCACATTTGTGTGGTCTTTTGGTTGAAGTCTTGCAAGAGATTGTATTATGTGTTACTTTTTTTTCATGTCTTGGAAAGTGGGTATAAGAATGGTAAGGATGAGGAATCCTGTGATGAGTTTTTCAGCTGTGACTTAGAGCAAATAAATCAAATGAAGAGGCTGTATTCTGACCCCTCCCCTTCCCCCCAGCCACAGAGCATGCAGTTTCACCTGGGGAGATGTACTGAAAGTGTCATGAGTGTTCTACTTTTTCTAAAGGGCTGTCTGCACAAGTGAGCTCCATGGTGAAGTCCAGGATTAAATTCTCACACAGCTTTATGGAACTTGTAAGCTATGCAGTTGCATGATGAGGTTCTTGTAAAATAAAACAGTTTTACTCTTTAACTTTTTGAGTGAGACTTGTTCAGTATCTTGCTTTTCCAGACTGCTTTTGTATATAATACAGTTAAAAGAAGAAACATCTGTATTGCATCCCTCCTTTCTGCCAGAATACACTTCTAGATATGTGATGTGATTTGAAGCATGCTTCTTGCCACTAACATGTTTGTGCTTTTTGTTGAATTCAGTGCTGATGTGTTGTTAATTCAATATGAAAGTATTTATAATAAATGTTAAAGCATGGCAAATGTTAAAGCACTGCACACTTCTCTGGGTAGCAATTGGATTCTCCTTACCTCCACCATATGAGTAGCTGTTAGCTTAGTGGAGGAGGGCCTGGCATGTAATACAGCACTTGTAATTGTTTTGTCATTACATGGGAAAGGAATCAGTTTGGTGAATTTTACTGTTTCTTCTACAAAGGAGGGGAAAAAATGAGCAGACTAGCATGAAGGGCTAGAATAAAGTAGGCATAGTTATCTTTTTGAATTTGTGTGAACAATGAGATCATCTGGTAACATTATGGTAGGCCTCTGTAGAGTTCCGTTCTGATAGATAATTCCACATACAGTTCTGATGGGTAATTAAAAAATGGCGGCGTTAGTGATTTAATGTTTATCCAATTGGGTGCAGTTACAGATAAGTTGCAAATAAGTATAATACATATTTAGAGCAACCTTTCTAGAACAGACAGTCAAAAGGGGTGGTGTGAAGATGACATGTACAGCATATTGAGCTGGTAATTAAGACTTCAGTGTCTGCAGTTGTGAATTGACATCTTCAATCAGTAGTAAAGCATACTTAAAGAGGGAAGAGCATCTTAATTTATGATGTTTAAAGTCTAAGCTGTAGTAAAAGAAGTCCACACTGGAAAAGTTCAGAACTCTGAATGGGTGAGTGCAGTTTAAAGGCCTGATTCATCACTGCTTTACATCTATGTAAAATTTGAGTAATACTGTACAACAGAAATGTCTGTCAGGCCCTTTGTGCCTACTGTGAAGCTTCTTTTTTTTTTATTGATGCACCAGAGAACCAGCTCTCTGGAGGGAGATGGGCTGTTTCATCCTTACAGTTGCATAGTGCTTCTGGTTTTAATCTTCTGCGCTGGATTGCTTAATTATGTGTTGAGATGGAATTTTCTGCAAATAATT
This sequence comes from Larus michahellis, assembly GCF_964199755.1. Taxonomy (NCBI): domain Eukaryota; kingdom Metazoa; phylum Chordata; class Aves; order Charadriiformes; family Laridae; genus Larus; species Larus michahellis. The sequence continues at coordinate 48,583,637 of NC_133902.1, read as the reverse complement.
TGTCAAACTGTTACTCTTAACATGGAGAAATCTATAGAATTTGTCTTTTCACGCATAAGAAGAACAGTAAAAACCTCTCGGGCTTTATATTGTCAATTCCCAGTTCTCATGTTTGCATTTTAAAAGGCTATTTGTTAAAATATAAGAGAATCCATATTGTTTGCTATTCATAGTATTGAAGATAAGCGAAAATATATTCTGGACCCTCCTTGATGATAAATTTGTTTGAAACACATGCCAAAAAATGATGCCTGTGACATGATTGACCCTTATTAAGGCAGTTGGACAAATAAGTTGTAAATAAAGTGTAAAATGTGCTTTGACTTTGTCTAACACCTCCTTCAAAGGCTGGTATGAAAAAGTAAAGGAAAGAGAAATTGAGTTCTGAGGGCAGTGTTGGACTCTAGTGGTTTATTAAGGGTCTACTGTTTATTGTCTGTACTTATCCTCCTTATCCTCAACTTGGAAGAGGAACGATACAAATGCAGCATTAGCAGTGCCTAAATGAATGCCTCCTGAGAGACTGTTTTGTAAATCAGTAAATCAGTTCTCAGGGGTTTGATAATGTGCATCTCAGACATCTTTATTTGAAGTACTGAAGAAATTGTCAGTCCTCAAAAAGATGTTCCAATATTGACAGACTTCTGACAGATCTGTTAGTGTGTAAGAAACAAACTTTTTAATGATGAGCTGTGGAATGTACTTAAAATATGATGCACAGTAGTCTTCTGTTCCTTACTGCACAGAATGGAACTATTTCAAAACTGTATAGGTCACTTTTGTATGAAAACTACCACAAAGTTCCAGTATCCTTTCTTCCTTAAACAGCGACACAAGCTATAAAGGCACAATCAGTGACTCTTTAAGTGACCTTAACAGGGTTGTGTGTGTGTTTTATAATGGTGTGAACTGTTTCAATAACTTCTAAACACAGTTCTATTATTAAAGTAGACGGGGAAGATTAGACTTGAGAAGGCAGTGTTAAGGAAGTCCTGTGATAGAACTGGATTGTAACTGCCTGATTTTCTACTTCTATGTTTATCATTCACTGTTAGCTTCACTGTTTCTTGTCCTTGCTCGTGTTCTTGGGTGCTGCTTCAAGCTACAAATTTTCGTTTGTTGTTTTTACTGACTTCCATAGTTAGGGAAATAAGAGGCGTTTCAAAGTACAGGTTGAAGTCTGTGATGCATAGGTTTAGATGAACTCTCTAAGCTGCTACTCCTGATTTGACCAGAAGATGCAGCTGTAGAGTTGCATGTTGCTTCATGGGAACGGCATCATCTGTGAAGTGCTGTTAACTTTTCCAGGTTGAGAACTGTCTTGCTTATAAAGGAGACCCCAAACAAGATTAGGATCCTGTAGCAATGTAAAAATAAATTTGGTCTCTTCTCTGAGAATCTTCAAATAAGTTTTGGATTTTATTCTTTTTATGACGATGTAAGGGAGATTAATATGTAAGCAAATTGTCAGAGATTCCTGTGAAAAAGGACAAGGTGCGTTTGCTGCCAAATGCAATGAAAGTGACTTGAAATGTTATACACAGCAGAATGTAGATTAACAGCAGCTTTACATTCCAGGATATCCTAAGATTTCTGTGTTAATCTTTTCTGGGTTTTGTAGTTGGTAACAAAGTTTTTTATGGATAATCCTCATGAGCATTTTTACATGCAAATGTATGATCAGTCCTGTCCTATTAAAAGGTTTCTGATTGCCCATACATTTTTCTTGCTCCTTTTTTCATTTGTACGTGTACTTTGCCCAAGATGAATAGAGTGTACCACCCATACCTACAGAATTCCTTTTCCCTTTTTTCAAGAGTTGGAGGAAAAAAGAAAATGCAAGCCCCTGTGGTTGAGCTCTTTTTGTTCCCACCGTCCACTGAATTTGAGCTTGTGGTACTCATACAGCTGGGAATTCTGTTGAAGGGGAAGGGAGAAGGGGGAGGTGTGCATGAAAGTCATGTTTGCGCTCTCAAGAGTTTGTAGTGCGGGTATGGGACCCCATGTATTTTTTCATCAGTGTTACTCCGTCTGAAACTTAAACCTCATAATTATGCTCCCAAATCTAATAAATCTAAAAATTCATGTTAAAATACATGCTTTTGAAGATTAACCTTCAAAATATGAAGGGAGTAAAAGCTGATTCAGTGATGTGTGTCTGAAGTAAAAGCTCTAAGAGGTGTAAAGCAGTGAAACATGATAATGCCTTGAGTATAACATTAGAGGAAGTATGCTGGATACAATAAGCAGAAAAATGAGCAAGGAACAGTGAAGCAGGTAGTTGTCAAGCTTACCTGAGGTGAGACAATCTGAGTTTCTGTTTCTTCTCTTCTCCAGCCTTTGTCTTGGTGATAGCTATTTTGCTGCTTCTCAAAATTAGGACCCAGTTTCTCATCTGTATAGAGAGGAAAACAGTGCTTCTACTCAGAAGTAGCATGGACTAGGATCAGAATATAGAGTTTGAACCAGGTATCAAGTGCTAGACTAGTTGAACCAGGTATCAAGTGTTAGCATCCTTTCTGCTCGCTGCACTAGGAAGCAATCGTAGGACTGAAATAAAAGCTGATACTGTTATAGGAATGGGAAGAGTTACGGTATGTTCTCAGCGTTTCAGGCATTTCTTGTACTCATTTACCTTGCATAGAATGGGCGATCTTAAATTATCTGATCACCAAGCAGAGCTGTCCTTAAGCAATTAGAAAAATATGGAGCATGATAAGAAGGGTTTTTTGCTGTTGTTAACTAATGTTGCTTTTAAGCTCATTCTTGGAGTCTGTTCTCTAAAATGATGCAGTAAAGCAACCCATGGGATTGATTTCTCTGAGATTTTCATGGGTCTGGTGAGTAATTAGTAACACTTGAATTGATATTGAGCTTGTTTTCTTTCCTACAGGTACAAACTGAAGATAGCGTCCTGTTGTTTGTGGTGGCCTGGACAATCACTGAGATAATCCGCTATTCTTTTTATACGTTTAGCTTGTTAAACCATCTTCCTTATCTCATCAAATGGGCCAGGTAGGTGGCATAATAGAAATCATAGCCTTAAAGCACTGATTTGACAGGGATGTTTATCTTGTAAAATAGTTGCAGTACAAAAAATTAGGTTCTACCCTGAGGTAATTGCCCTGTTTGGAAATGTGACTTCCTAGCTTCTTTCCAGCAGACTTTGGGGTTAAAAAAAAAAAAAAAATAATCACATTGTAAGCTGACAGAGTAGTTTGTCTGAACTCAGTCCCACTTACAACATGATTCTGTGATCAGAAACTGACACTTAACAGTAAGTAAACTGACATTTAACAGTAGCCCTTGAATCCAAGGGTTGCACTTGAAACAATCTGTAAGCATTTTAAGTAAGGTAATGACCTGTACCAATGAGTTCAGAAATCAAAGTAACAAATTGGGGGCGGGGGGGGGGGCGGGGCAAGAATAGCTTTGAAAATAGTTTCCAGATTCTCAGAGGTGATCTTTAAATAATTCAGACTGACTGTTGATTTGAATACTTACCTTGCAATAATGTTCACAACTTGCCATGCTCTAATCAAATAAGAGCTGAGGGAAATAAATATTGAGTTGAGAATTTAAAATCTGAATATCCATAATAGCATTTAACGAATTCCTTGTCAGAGATTGTCATAACTCTTAATCCTTTCCATAAATGTTTTGTTCTAGGTACACTTTGTTTATAGTATTGTATCCAATGGGAGTCTCAGGTGAATTACTCACAATATATGCTGCATTACCCTTCGTCCGGCAGTCTGGCTTGTATTCCATTAGTTTACCTAACAAGTACAATTTTTCTTTTGACTACTATACATTCCTGATCCTGGTTATGATCTCTTACATTCCAAGTAAGTATAAGTTTGTTAAGGTGTGTTTTTAATATTAAAAGTTGTAAAAGGAAAAGATAATAATTGTGGGATTAATGTACATATAACTAATTTTGCAAAATTTTGAAAATTACTTAAACAAAAAAAATCAAGACTAAAACTGCAGGGATTGCTTTCTACCAACACCTACAAAACAGTAATACAGGGGTTTTTTTTTCCTCTAACACTTTGAATATGAAATAAGCGTGGTGGTTCTTGGCAAATACGTTATTGGTTTTTTTTCCCCATTTACAGACAGGAGAACAAAGTTCAAAACAGCTTCTTAAAAATTAGTTCTTTATCAGGAATAAGAACACTGCTTTTGTATTAGTGGGTAGGGAACCATTTCTGTTGAACTAACTTGAATCACAATAACTTGTAGCGATAGGACGAGGGGCAATGGCTTTAAACTAGAGCAGGGTAGGTTTAGATTAGACATTAGGAAGAAGTTCTTTACAATGAGGGTGGTGAAACACTGTCAGAGGTTGCCCAGAGAGGTGGTGGAGGCCCCATCCCTGGAGACATTCAAGGCAGGCTTGATGAGGCTCTGAGAAACCTGATCTAGTTGAAGATGTCCCTGCTCACTGCAGGAGGGTTGGACTAGATGACCTTTAAAGGTCCCTTCCAACCCAACACGTTCTATGATTCTATGAATTGACATAATCTCTGGTTGATGTTCCTATAGGTGGAATGAAGATTTGGTTTTGCTGCTTTGAAATGGGGAATAGGAACATGGAAGCATTTAGCAAATATCTCGTTTTAGTCAAAATAACCATGAGTATTAATTACGACTTGTGCACAGCTAAACACAGTGGGAGAGAACCTACATTGAACCCAAATAACAATTTTAGCCTGCTTTCTCCATTAAAATTGCTGTCTCTGAAACGAGGTATTTTTGTGATACATTATCATTTCCTGGATGCATAACTCAAATGCAGTCTTTTTTACTTTTTTATTTTTGATTATTATTGTGAATTGGTACATTAATTCTGAGAACCAACTGCTTAGACTCAAGCAGTCTTAGGCACCTTGTCACATGAAGATATTTCTGTGGTATTCCTGAGATACAAGAAAAGCAGTGTTCATTGCAGTCATTGATTGCACCATAGTTTGGTTGTTCATTCATAAAAGCTACCTGTGCAGGAGTTATGCCTTCTGATCCCAATGAAGATCTTGGAAATTTTGTGAATGTTAATATCATAAGGAAAGCAAGCTTTGAAAACTGTTGTTAAAAATTGGGTGTTTACATTCTTGATAGTTGCATCTTACCATTTACCTCACTTTAAATCTCTAATTTAGTAGTTATCTGTCAAAATTGACATCTTGCTAGAAAAGATATCATTAAATTCTTTGCATATAATGGATCCCCATTACTTAGACTTCTACTGGAGAAATGACATAGCTCTCTATTCTGTTAACGTTTCTGGATAGCTGTATTCACTCCTTAACACTGGTGGAGTGTATCACGATAGGGGGGAAACAATCAGGAAATCAAATACAGGGTAAAGAAAGCCAAAATAAAAAATGCTAACCTGAAAAAAAAAATTTAGTACACAAATTAGACTAGACTTTGGCCTATGTTTATGACGAACACTTTGCATGCATAACTCATAAAATTTAGGCTGACGCTGACCTTGTATAATTTTCATATGGTTCGCAAAGGTTTAGTGTTATCATGGCAATTTTAGCTTTTGCTGTTTATGTGTGTGTGTTCTATCCCCTGCTTTGTTGTTCTGCAAACATACTGTGTAATGTAGCCTTACCAGTAGGAAAAGAAAAAGCTTTGCATGGAGGATAAAGAGAGAAGAAATGAAAGAGGCAACAGTTTGTACAGAGTTCCTTAGATCCTGAAAAAATGACACTAGAATTATAAGAAATAAATCCGGAAATTTCATTCTTTCAGAAGGACTTTCTCCTCCCTGCGATGTATTTTCTTTCTATTATGTGTGCGCAGTTTGGGAAACTTTTGTCATCCTGCTTGTACATGCAGAGTTAAGTAAGGCATTTTACGTTTAATTAGAAATGTGATTGCTCTAGCAAAAAATAAATAGTACCTGAAGCCTAAGGACAATATCACTTACTCCCTTTAAAGAATAAAAGGGAGCAGATGACTTGAGTGGAAAGTGGATAACCATGTTTTCTTTTAATAGAGAACTGATGACCTTGAGCATGTGACTGTGTATCTTGCATTGACACGTAAGCCTCACTTGATACTTTACTGTCTGTTTTCTCTTCAGTTTTTCCTCAGCTGTATTTTCATATGCTACATCAGAGGCGAAAGGTGCTCTCCCACACTGAAGAACACAAGAAGTCGGAGTAATTCCAGCTCTCTTTCAGAACTTTTCAAACATCAAAATGCTGCAGATTTTCAATACCCAGCACATTTATAAAGAATATACCAGGATAAAATAAGTCAGAGGTAAAAGAACAATAATTTAGCAAGAGTAACCAATAAATCTGAATTCACTGAAATTCCACAATGTAAAACATGGAAATATTTTTCAGCTTGCAGTGCTTCAGAAAACTTTTAAACTTTATATGGCTTGGCAGTTAGCCTTTTCCTTAAATGATGTGCTAAATGGTTTTCATTTACTACTAAATGCCTGAAGGTTGCAGTATGAGTGATGAAGTTGTACCCATTAAATGCTTGAATTGGGATTATATTACTGATACCTCTTTTTTTAAGTGCTTGACTGCATGCCAGAAACTGTATGTATTGCTTTGAAAGCAAAGAATATGCTCTGGAATAATTTAGGATTTCGAGACTCCAGTGGACAATGTAATCTGGGCAAAGTGTTAGAATTTAGAAAGGTAGGTTGTGCATTTAAAAGGTGATGGGAACAAAAACAGGAAACCAATTATGGGAAGTGAGGAGAATGTGATTCTTCAGGAATTTAAACGGTAGGGTGTCTGACCAGAGTGTGTTCTCTGAACATCTTCAAGATGATTACTAAAATGATAATGTCAATTCAGAAGCTATAATGCTTATCTGAAACACTGAAAATCCTCTAAGTACTGCATCCCTGGATACTTTTTTAAATACTTAAAAAAAAAAAAATAATAATACTAACTGTAATATTTCTGGTGATATCAGTAACAATTCTGAACAATATAAGGAGGCAGTTCACCCAGAAACAGGTGCAGTTCTCCCTTTTTTTTTTTTTACTTTAAATTATCATCTCTAATCACTGTCTCAGTGGCACTCATCTTTCAGTGTTGAGGACTACTTGTTCTACTGTGGAATTATTTGAGGGTCTTGTTCCTCAACCTAACTTTTCTCAAGTGACTTATGCGTATCACTCTGGCACATCCAAGCAGGCAGTTGTAGGCACTCAGCTTCTGAAATGTTGCAAAGTCATAAGCTCCTTCTTTGAAAGCAGATTATCTCATGTGTTACATACTGCTTTTGCAGATTGGACGAACCTTCCCTCATCTGCTCTTTTGAAAGAGCAAAAGACCATAGAAAGTTAAATTTTCCGAGGTGCTTTCTCTGGGTTCTCGAGATAAGCCTTCACTTGAGAAGGTAAAACAGAAAAGGAAAGAACTGAGAAAATTTTGTGGAGAGGTGGAATGCGCTAATGCTGTGTCAGCAGTGCCCCAAGTTATGAACAAACTGTTGACTGGGGGCCGGGGGAGAGGAATGGAAGGGAGCAGGGAAACGAACAGATACCCAAGAAAGGGCAAAAGGAAATATAGGTTATGCTCATTGCTCTGTTAGGAATTGATAGTTGAATAGTCCTGTCTTCACCCAGTTAGAGCCACTAGGCAATAACACAAGGGCTTCTCTGGCTTCCCTCTTGTAACCTGATGATGTAGTGCATAAATGGGCTGTGACCACTACCATGGTACCTGCAATATGAGTCTCATGCCAGCACCTCCCCCCGGATGTGGCCCGTATCTATGTCCCAGTTGCTTGTTTGAGGCATCGCAGCCCTCACTGAGCATAGCCAGTAAGTACTAAGGGCATGGGCTCTCTGTTCTAGCACGCGGGGAGAGCTGGATTTACAATTATTTTCGCTTATGTTTGTCAGAGCTATATTTTAAAAAAAAAAAAAAACCAAAAAAAAAACAAAACAACAAAAAACAAAACAAAAAAAACAAACAAACTTTGCATTCTTCAGTAATTTCCTTTGGTTCCATCATAAAGCGACTGTATTTTCCTAGCGCTCGTAACATGTATAACATCTTTCCTGTTCAACACAAACAGGACTCTTTTAAGCAGGGAGAGGGTAAGAGACAATAATGATCTTTGCTTCTACTTTAAACCTTTTGGAGGCAGTTGTTGGCTGTAATCAAAAACGCTGTGGCCATATACAACCTCAAAGTGGCTTTGCGTTCAAAGAGCAACAATTTCAATTCATTTCTTCATTTGGTTACATGGTGCTTTGTTGTAGTGATCTGAGAAATGCTGCATTATACTGAACTCATTGTTCAAAAGTGTAAAGTTCCACCTCTGAACAGAACACCTCCTTTTGCTTATATTGGCTATCAAAGGAGTTAGTGTCAGTACTTCTGAAGGATGTCATCTGAAAGATCACATTTCCTGATGTACTCAGGTTACTGGATATTATTGATGCTGGGCTCCTGAACTTTTCTTGATTTGATTTCTGTACCCAAATGAAAGATTTGGTTTCAATTTTGTTTGTCCAATTTGCAGAAAAAAAAGTGGCTGTGTAATACTCCTATATGAAACAAATGCATAGCTCTGTTGATGAGACAGATGTAGTACAGATCTGTATTCGATAGCATTGGCACTATGAAGAAGCAGATAGAGCTGCCAGTAGGGAGAAGGCTCGTACAACCAACATCTTTACTGAACAAGCTTTATTATGGAATATTTACTTTAATTGAAAATATTAGGTTACCACATAAATGCAAATAAACCACAGCCTTTTAAAAGAAAACAGAGTTAACTTCCCCTTTAAAAGAAAAAGAAATTGCTTTGATAGTAAGGAATCTTATCAGCAAAGTTGATTTTAAAAACTATATTCTGAAGTATGAATATGCAGTTAGTATGTATAGGAATTCCAGCACTTCAGCTTACAGTGCTTTTTCATGCTTAGCTTCCATGGAAATCACTGGAAGGTGATCTTGAGTAAGAACTGTAGTGCAATGCCCTAATACTCTCTGGGTTTTTCCCTAATACTGACTTTGGTCACACATGTGGGTGTTTTCCTCTTAAAATAAGAATAAAATTCCCCTCATCTGTCACTGACATTGTAATGTGGTTTATGTGAACTTTATAATAGAAGCTTTGATTAGTACTCTTTGTCACAAATCTAGAGGGTTGTTTTTTTTCCCCCCACAAACTATTTACTTGGCTTGCATGTTTTCTGTCAGCATCACCAAACTTCTGCAGCAGACATGTTTTCTGCTTTGGCAGTCTTTGTGTTGTGTGCGCTGCTTCAGGCAACAATACTTTATGTTCTACCATGCCAGCTTTGTCTGAGTTAGTCATTACCCTCTAACAGACCAAGGTTCTTACCAGTGTATAGTTTACAACTGGAATTGTAGAAATGTTCATATTGTAAATTACAGTAAGATGCAGGTTATGGTGCAGGTAAATTGTAATTTTACACAATGTGATGTTTCTATCAAAGCTTTTTTTTATTTATCAGTAGAAAGGTTGGCATTTGTGTGGACCAATCTGCAGCGTCATTTTAAAACCTATCTTTCAGCTCAAAATTTTCATGAGTATACATCAAATCATATGTTTTGATGTATATTTATGTCAGTGAAATTTGGGTGAAAACTATATACAGTCATTTTTGTATTTTTTCTATGTTGTGAAGAATAAAATTGTAATTTTATAAGTCTGATTCACTAAGATTATTATAAGTTAAATGTATTTTTTGTATATTTAGGAATCTGGTATTACCTGGAGCTCTGAAAGATTAAGCATAGCCTTTTTATGCATGTTTGGAAGATATTTCTACTTGATAATGCAGTGAAATGGTTTGTATGCTAAAATACTAGTCCGTGTTGTTGCCTTGTGAAATTGATTCTGTGCTCTCTGCCTGGATTTGGCCTATTGATCAATTATACTAATTGCTATAATCCAAATAAAATAATTCTGATCAAAATATGTTGTATTGTTACTGTTTAAGGGACAAAAGCAGATGCTTTTAAAATGTGAATTAGGGCTGTATTTTTATTCATTTGTATATAATGTGTGCCTTGCAATTTACAAGATTTTTTTGCATACATAACTTTTGAGCTCAAACAAAAGAACTAAGCAACTTAATACTGTTATGAATGCTCTGCTTTTTACTTTTAAAAGAGGTATTCATAACAACGTGTTAACTATGTTAACGTTCAAACTTACAGCTTCCTGAAGGATCCTCAATAGAACGCGAGCTCTCTGTTCTGTTGTTATCTGTACTCTAGATGGTGATGGTTTTCTACACAAACAAAATAATTCGAGTATTATAAATATAGTGAAATGCTTAACTAATGCAACAGAATACTTCAGAGTTCATTTACTAAATATAATATGTCTGCTACCACGGCAATGTTCTTAGCATTTTTAACACTTCCTGAGAGAGATTTAAATACTGTGTCTACGTGCCATTAATGCTTACAAATAACAAGTTATAATCCTCTAATAGGAACTGAGTAGTAGTTGCAGAGTGAGTACTATTATTCTAGGCATATGCTTGTCATAAGATGGCACAACTACAGTGATTTTTTTGTTTGATTACAGAAGGGATGAAATAATGTTGTCATGCCCAGTATCACCACATGTCCTACGCGTGATAGCTGTGACTTACCACTACTGTGTAATTAAAACCTTCTCCTTGAAATGTTATGCAGTGAAGAGTGGTGCTGAGCTCCATTTGTGCCTTAGAATAACTATTACTGGTTATTTGTGTTTCTTCTCTGCATTTTGAAAACAGTGTGTGTGGAAATAATTTTAGTTATGTAGGGTAACATTAAGAAGCCTGACAAGCATAAGGATTCTGTGTTTGTAACCAAATTAATTTCACAATAGTATATAAGGCTCATCTTAAATAAAGCATTGGCAGTTCTTGACATAAAACTTGAGGAAGGATCTGTGCTGAGTATAACATTAAAAGGTGTGAATATCCGTGTGTCTCATTCCAGAGTTAGGATGGATTGGTTCAGGCCACCTGACTGCCTGGGACTTCCATTCAATATCAAGTGGCTTTTAAATTCCACTTCCAATCTCCTAAAAAAAAAAAAATACTCTTGCACACTTATAAGAAGACTTCTAATATTGTAGTGAGGGAATTAATAAAGCTTCTGTGGTGGTTTCTGAAGGCTACCTTGAAGCAGTTGGAATTAAAAATGTGGATAGAAAATTTAAAACTCTTTTAATACTGTTGGTGATTGATTTCCAGAATGATATTTTCCTTTATGCATGTAAAAGATCCTAAAGCCTTTTTTATATCTTCACAAGTTAGCTGGGCATTAGTATTAGGAGCCAACAAGGAGAGGTGGTATGCTGGACCTTGTTCTCACCAACAAAGAGGGGCTGGTGCGGAATGTGAAGCTCAAGGGCAGCCTTGGCTGCAGTGACCATGAAATGGTGGAGTTCAAGATTCTCAGGGCAGGAAGGAGGGCACACAGCAAGCTCGCTATCCTGGACTTCAGGACAGCAGACTTTGGTCTCTTTGGGGATCTGCTTGGCAGAGTGCCATGGCATAAAGCCCTGGAGGGAAGAGGGGCCCAAGAAAGCCAGTTAATATTCAAGGGTCACCTCCTCCAGGCTCAGGCGTGATTGATCCCAATGAAGAGGCGGCCTGCATCAATGAACGAGGAGCTTCTGGACAAACTCAAACACAAAAAGGAAGTTTACAGAGGATGGAAGCAAGGACAGGTAGCCTGGGAGGAATAACAAGAAATTGTCTTAGCAGCCAGTGATCAGGTTAGGAAAGCTAAAGTCCAGATAGGGTTAAATCTGATCAGGGATGCCAATGATAAAAGGAAGACTAGGGAAAATGTGGGCCCTCTCTGGATGGAAACAGGAGACCTGGTTACCCAGGATATGGAGAAGGCTGAGATCCTCAACAACTTTTTTGCCTCAGTTTACCAGCAGGTATTCTAGCCACATGGCCCAAGTTGCAGAAGGCAAAGGCAGGGACTGGGAGAATGAAGAACTGCCCAGTGTAGGAGAAGATCAGGTTTGAGACCATCTGAGGAACCTGAAGGTCCACAAGTCCATGGGACCTGATGAGATTCATCCGTGGGTCCTGTGAGAACTGGCGGATGAAGCTGCTAGGCTGCTATGCATCATATTTGAGAAGCTGCAGCAGTCTGGTGAAGTTCCCGCTGGCTGGAAAAGGGGAAATGTAACCCCCATTTTTAAAAAGGGGAAAAATGGAAGACCCAGAGAACTACAGGCCGTGCCTCTGTGCCTGGCAAGATCATGGAGCGGTTACTCCTGGAGACTGTGCGAAGGCACGTGGAAAATAAGGAAGTGAACGGTGACAGCCAACATGGCAAATCATGCCTGACAAATTTGGTGGCCGCCTACAATGGCGTTACAGCATTGGTGGACAACGGAAAAGCAACTGACATCATGTACCTGGACTTGTGCAAAGCATTTGACACTGTCCTGCATGATGTCCTTGTCTCTAAATTGGAAAGACATGGATTTGATGGATGGACCACTCAGTGGATAAGGAATTGGCTGGATGGCCGCACTCAAAGGATTGCAGTCAACAGCTCGATGTCCCAGTGGCGACCAGTGACGTTCCTCAGAGGCTGGTATTGGGACAGGTGCTGTTTAACATCTTTGTTGGCGACATGGACAGTGGGATTGAGTGCACCCTCAGCAAGTTTGCCAGCGACACCAAGCTGTGTGGTACAGTCAACATGCTGGAGGGAAGGGATGCCATCCTGAGGGACTTGGACAAGCTTGAGAGGTGGGCCCATGTGAATCTCATGAGGTTCAACAAGGCCAAGTGCAAGGTTCTGCATGTGGGTCAGGGCAGTCCCAAGCACAAATAGAGGCTGGGTGGAGAATGGATTGAGGGCAGCCCTGCTGAGAAGGACGTGGAGCTGTTCATTGATGAGAAGCTCAACGTGAGCTGGTAATGTGCGCTCACAGCCCAGAAAGCCAACTGCATCCTGGGCTGCATCAAAAGAAGCGTGGCCAGCAGGTCAAGGGAGGTGATTCTGCCCCTCTACTCCACTCTGGTGAGACCCTGCCTGTAGTACTGCAGCCAGCACTAGGGGCCCAAACACAAGAAGGACATGGATCTGTTGGAGTGAGTCCAGAGGAGGGCCACAAAGATGATGAGAGGGATGGAGAACTTCTCCTATGAAGTTCTGCCCTTCTGCTCTGCTCTGGTGAGACCCCGCCTGGAGTACTGTGTCCAGCTCTGGAGCCTCCAACATAAGAAGGAAATGGACCTGTTGGAGTGAGTTCAGTGGAGGGCCACAAAGATGATCAGAGGGCTGGAGCACCTCTTCTACAAAGACAGGCTGTGAGAGTTGGGATTGTTCAGCCTGAGGAAGAGAAGGCTCCAAGGAGACCCTATAGTAGCCTTCCAGTACCTAAAGGGGGCCTACAGAAAAGGTGGGGAGGGACTCTTTATCAGGGAGTAGAGCAATAGGATGAGGGATAACGGTTTAAACTGAAAGAGGGTAGATTTAGATTAGATATTAGGAAGCAATTCTTTACTGTAAGGGTGGGGGTGAGGGACTGGAACAGGTTGCCCAGAGAAGTTGTGGATGCCCCATCCCTGGAAGTGTTTAAAGACAGGTTGGATGGGGCTTTGACTAACCTGGTCTAGTGGAACTGTGGCAGGGGGATTGGAACTAGATGATCTTTAAAGTCCCTTCTCACCCAAACCATTCCGATTCCATGATTCTATTGTCAGAGGTGTTTTTCTCTTCGATGTGCAGATACTGATAATGTGCTAATGTTAGGGAAAGAGATGCTACTGTCAATATTATATCTTAATTTTTCTAGTGTTTTAAGAACATACATATTATTTCAATGTTCCACTACAAAAGCATAATTCACAATATTTAGAAACACTTCCATGTATAGTTATACTTGTACAAACTCTGTGTCACAACAAACTGCCTCTCTCTGTAGATTAAATTAATTCTGTACAGTTTGCACATAGAAATTTTACATTACCTGGTACTACATGAAGATGTTATTGGGAAATTCATTAGTAGAAGTTTTTCCAGAGGCTTATCAGACTGAATTGCATATTGTTCTGTCTTTTTGACTCCTGCTTCAGCCAGTCTGCACAATCTTCTGCAGCTATCTGTAGCTGTCATTTAGGCACTGTTAAATATTACAGTCACCATATATAAATATCACTTTCAACAAGTGTGTATTAAAAACTTTTAATACTGACATTTTCTAGTTTGAACACTTGAACTCACAGAATCCTATTTGCTGTGTAATCCACATTCAGCCTCTTGGGCACTACAGTGGGTTAGTTTTACGCTAAAAACAATGATAATCTGAAGAATGAATATATATATGTAGGCATTTCAGGTATCTTTAAAGCTAGTTTTATGTTGATGTCAATTTAAAGGTCAGCCCTTTGTTTCTTCTGCATCTAGCATGCCTACAAAAAATTTCAGTTGTAGAGAGGGTAGAGGAAGTGGAGGGTCTTCCAGTCAGCCTAACACTAGGTTGTTTTTATGGAATTTTTATAATTCTATGATTCTAAATCAGTTTGCCTCTTAGTTAAAGTTCTGTTGAGGTAAAATACAATCTCTTCACTTACTGGCTAGGAAAAAGACTGAGTGCTTCCCAAAGAGCATTTGGGAGTTGGCAAAACATGAAATGTTCCTTTTTTTTTTTGGTTGGTATCCAGTAGTTGGGTTGGCTTGGTTTTGGTTGGGTTTTTTCGGGGCAGGGGACGGGGCGGGGGTGGGGAGTGGTGTGGTTTGGGTTTGGTTTGTTTTAAGGCAGAATGACAGCACTTAATGAAAATGCTGCAATGTTTTGTCTGGTGTACTGATGACCCAAAGTCCTTTTCATTTGCCACCAGGTGTTTATGACATAATTATGGGGATCTGGATGCACTGGGTTCTATGTTCTGTTTTAGTCCTGTGTTCCTGTGTATAAACTACTTCTGGGAAAGTTACTGGTTTGAGTATTAGATGTGTTTCCTTACTCAGCTTTTTGGTGCAATTTAAGTTAAGTAAACAAAGCATTTTAAGTGTTCCAAAGTTAGCAAATTGGAACAGCGGAAAAAGCTTTCTTGCATCACCAAGAAAATGGATGTGAAATTGAAAGACATTGTTGGTTAGTTTACTTAGTGAGACTGGAAATTAACAGTTGATATTGTTAAAGCCCTACTAGAAGTAAAGTGTACAATCTGAAGGTAATTGGATTATTCTTCAGAAACTATTGTTAAATCAAAGGATATGTGCAAGCCTGCTCCAGGCATACACATGTGTACAAACATGGGGCAGATCTAAGCATTCATGAGCCAGTCTGCTCCTGGTTCCTGCTGATACATGACTGCAGATCAGGCCATAGCTGGACAGATTTTGAAGAAGTAAATTGCTGGTGGAAAGACGTAAAACTGCTGTGTACCACTGGTGTTAAAAATCATACGATTTAGTTATTGTCAGTTACATGTTCTAAACTGATACTTGTTTGCATAATAAACTATCATTGGAGTCCTATTATATGAATTCTTAAGAATAAATGTACTGTACAATGTATTGTTATCTGCCCATTGAAGTTGTGTAATTCAGAATAACTTTTTAATAAAAAAAAATTGTCTGGTTTTGTATATTTTTATTCAAGCCTGCCTTTCTCATGAAAACAGGATAGACAATATTTTAATTTTTTCTGCCCCATTTCCCTGTTCCCGACTGGGACTACATCACTAAAAAGTACTAGCCAGATTTGAAAGAAAAGTAGAAGTCTCAGAGAAATTCATGCAACTTGGGTCTGCGCTTAGCTCCAGAACGTCTACAGCATGTGCTAATCTCATGTCAGAGTAAATAAAGAGGGGGGTGGACACAGAAAGTAAGATGATGACATCTGAGACTAGGTTTTGCTAGTCTTGTGCACAGAATAACACTTTTCCATGCACCCTCTTATGGTTCCTTACATAATTAGGACAGTTATCAGTCCATTTTTTTCCAGTGTAAATTTGATGGGCAAAACCACCTGACTCTGGGCCCTGTTTTAAGATATACTGGAGCTAGGCTTCCTGGTAGTGGAAGTTGATGAGTTGCTGGTATGCTTGGTGCTATAATGACGAGGCCTATCACACGCTTACATATTTTGACATGTGTGACCTTAACTTATTGGTGCCCCTTAACTATTTGTACTTGTGTTGCATATAAATACAGTAATTTTGTAAGTGGAACTTAAGACTGAGCCTCGCTACAGCTTGTGTAAAGGTATTTGATAAACTAGCTTAAAACTGCACAGTTGTTCTGCTCTGAGCTTCATACAGGCTACAGGAGTCCACTGAGGACAACTATTTCAGCCACACCGATGTTGCTTTGATGTTATCCATAAGTGAGCTAGCAAGGCTGAATACTGAGTGGGATACAGTTAACAAACGAGCTGCTGTGTTCACAATCTTTATAAAGAACAAAAATCCTTGGCTAGGAATGCACATATTTTTAGTTTTGCCTTTGGAGTGAAATGCTGGCTATGGAAGAGCTGATAAACATGATTCAATAAGCACCTTGTCTTGCTAGGCTGCTATGTACCCCTAAAAAACCTAAGTGTCATTGATGAGTCGGGTTGGTTTGGGTTGGGGTTTTTGTTTATTTTTTAAAAGGCTGTGGTTTTGCATTTTCACAGTTTTCTACTCACTTTTGGTTCTATTTCTTGTGAATCATCAGACTGGGGGGGGGGGAAGGGAGAGAAAGAGAATATATAATAGCAGCTTGTTCAGTTTCCACATTTCATGCCTCCAAGTTGGATTCTCTTATTGGCTCTGGGTTTCAGAGGGCTGCTTTGGACTATGCAAAGGTAGTCAGTGAAAGGACCAAGAACTTGTTTTATAAATGTTTCACTAATTTAGGGAGTATATATATTTTAGTGTTCTGGATTTAATACTTGCATGAAACTTGTAGTACATGAAGGCTACAAAAAGTGAAATCTGTGACGTGTGTTCTGAGGTCACTGTCTAGATGTTATTCCACATTTTAAGTAAATAATGCAAAGAAAGAATGCTAATGTTTGTCTACTGCACCTGTTGTAATAATAATAAAGTAAAAAAGTTTTCATACAGATTTATGAGGCTACATGTGAAGTCAGAATTTACGTGAGTTGTTCATGTGTTGAAGAACATTAGATCTGTGCTTCACATAGATCTCTGATTATACTTGGTTCTCTCCAGGCTTCCTGAAGGATCTTGTGGAGTTCCTATCATTCTAGTAATTTTGTGCTAGTATTCTCTAAATCTTCCATGTGTCTACTTCCATTTAGGTATTATTTTAATTAGAGAACACTTTTTGAAAAAGAGAGAAGCCCAAAGAGGCAGGGTTCTGTTTTAATCCAGAATTCGATTAAATTACGATTGAAGGTACCTAATGGAATTTTGCTCCCCCTAAAAAGGAATGGCTTTTATTATTGGGGGAGTAGAATTTGGGAAGGCTAGGCTAGGGTGGAAGGTAGAATGTTAGCCTTTCTAGATAAAGAATAGTAAGTTTCTCCATTTTGGCACTACATAATCATGTGATACTTGTGTTTGTTGATCTCTATGAACAAAGCAAATAAATATTTTTATTTAACAGATTAGAATAGGAAGAATACTTGTATTGACTAAGATAATAGTTTGTAAATAGAAGAGTTGGGACTGAGAATAGAAGCTATACACTTTTACAGTAATTTTTCAGAAACTGACTGGAGCAAGTCACCAAAGGAAATGGTAACTGTTATCTATGTATGATTTATTAACAGAGAATAATTGCCTGAATGTTCTTATAATAAATGGTGGACATTTTTAAATTACTTTACAGCCACCCAGGTTATGTTGTTGTTTCACTTTGTCACATAACTCTTTTGGGTGAGACAAACATAGTTCTTTATCTGCTGTTTATAATCAGGTTCCTGAATTAGAAACAAGAAGCCAGGGCTTGAATAAACTGCATGTTAGAACGAAAGCTGTAGGTAAGATGTCCATATTATAATCTGTATCCGTAATACTACAATATCCTACTAGTTACCTTTCTTCTACTACAGTTCTGAGATATAAGATCCAGTAATTTGATCACCTAAAAGTAGGCATTGAAACTACTGGTTTCTGGTACCTGTATACGTAAACTTTCTGGAGAAGGGGCTATAGCTTACTCTACATTGGAATCCCACCTTGGATTCAGGCTTCCATAGGCTATCATGATGCAAATGCTAAATAAGACCTGACGTAGACCTGACGTAGTCCCAATGGTGAAACATAGGAACCTTAAAATTATTTGGCCTATTACCTGAGCAATGCTTTGTTGATATCCAGAACTAAATGTAGTAAGGTGCTGAAGTTGGATCTGGAACATGCCTGGTTCTTATACATACCTACTTAGTAATTTTCTGTCAAGCAGAGTTAGTTTTAAACATTAAGTTGCTGGGGGTCATCTTTCTCCCTTTACTTGGTTTTACAGTTGCACACTTTTGTGAAAAGGTGAGATCTTCTTCTGCTGGCTTTGAGAGAAGAACTACAAAGAGTTCAGGCACTGTGCAGACAGAGTAACCAACCACAGAATTCTTGAGGTTTGTTCTACTCTAGTGTATGGATCGTGACAACAATAATATCCCAAGAAAAGATAAATTCCATCTGAAAGACAGTAGTATTTAAATATAAAAATGTCTCCTCATGGAAATGGAGCTGCGAAGGCAATATTGAGCAGCTGCAGTATGTAGCATCTGGCAGGAAAATGCCACATAAGTGAGCACCACTGTAATAGTTGAGTGCATTTTTTTAGTGAAAATCTTTAACTGTGTATTCCCGGTAAGTGAAAGATGCTCTGTGGAAGCAGCTGCTGAAAATTCAGTATATGATTTTACAAACCTTCACTGAAACGCAGAAAGGCTTAAATTGCTGTTAATTTGTGGAGTTACTTGGAAGTGTAAATGAACATGTGAAGGGTTTGTGTTCGGAAGGTTATCTGTTTTTTCCAACTGTATCCAGCAATGTTACCTCTCTACAAACCTTGCCTTATCTCTGTCCCTTGATAACCACAGCTTCAGCACTACTACCACTAAGGGCTACTTGTGAGCAGGGATTTTCAATGTTTGAACAAACATCTAGACAATTATCAGTTTCAGCTAAAGCTAAGCAGTAATCTGATTTCACAGTTTGTTTTTAATAAAACATGATACAGAACATCAAGTGATAATATTATTCTTAGTACATATGATGCTTACCTTCAAAACACTGTAAATCATTAATTGGCTAACTCACATCTGCAGAAAGAGTGGATCATCTTAAAGAACATTGTAGAAGAGTCTGGGGTTGGGAACTGCTGTGGTATCCTCCCTGTGCGCCCCGACCAGTCTGGCTAACCAGGTTAGAGAATGTACCCTCTAGTAAGACCATGTCACAACACTGTCACATGAAAATGCGGGCTGTAGTTTAGGTGGTTGGAAAAAAACCACAAAAAACCAACAAAAAACTACCCCAAAAGCCTGTATTCATATTTTAGCCTTAACTGACTTAGCAATTAGCCTTAGCAGTAGGTCCAGTAATAGGTACCGCGGTTGGGAGGTGTCTTTGAGGCTTTAGCTTTCTCTGTTCACTAGCGTTTTGGCCACCGGTGCTTGGTGTTGACGCTTCTGTCATCTTGAGCAGGAGGCAGTTCCACTTTCCCCCTTTCCTCCAGGCAAAGCTACTCTGCAAGAGCCCACAGCCTCGAAGATGAGGCAGCACGCGGAGATAACCCCATTTACCCCCCGTCATGGCGGGGCCTGGTTCACCCCAGCCGCTCCCTGGCGGCACGGCTCGGCCGTGGGGGCGATCCCTGGGGAATCACCTCAGCGAGGCCGCCGGCCCGGCGCCTCAGGCAGCGCCCTCTGCAGGCGCCAACGGCCGCCGCGCCGCCCCGCGCGCCGAAGGAGTTAACGGCCGCCGCGCGGCGGCCCGCCCCTCGGCCGCGCCCATTGGTGGGCCAGCTGGCGGCACCCACCAATGGCGACGGGCGGCGGCGGGGGGCGCGCCAATGGGGGTCGGCGGGGGGCGGTGGCGGGGGCTGGCGCGGTCGGCGCCCGGTTGAATGGGGAGTACAAAGAGGCGCGGGGCTGGGGCGGGCCGCGCCGCCGTTCTTGGCAGAGGCGAGCGCGGTGCTGTCGCCGTCCGTAGCTCCGCCGCCGCTCCGCTGACAGCGTGGGGGAGGGAGCGCCGAGCCCCCGCCTTTTTTTCTTTTTTTTTCTTTTTTTTTCTTTTTTTTTCTTTTCCCCCTTCAGATTTGCTCGTTTCTCCCGGTGCCTGTGGAAGAGGCGCTCCCGCTGCCCGAAGGCACCGCGGCGTAGCGGCGGCGGCCGTGTGCATGAGCAGTGCGGCTGCCGCCGGCTCTGCCTTGCCGCCGGGGCTCCGCCACTGGGAGGCGAGGCGAGGCAGCCCCCCCCGCTCCGCCGCAGCCCGTGCAGCCCACCCCCGCCGCGCCCAGAGCTCCCCCGGCAGGGGATGCTCCCGCTGGCCGCCGCGGCCCTACGAGCCTGAGCCTCCGTGCCCTCCCCTCCAAGCCGCCCGCCTCCCCGCGGGGCGGCCGGTGCCGCTGCCCGCCCGCCCGGCCCCGAGCGGCGGGTGGCGGGCCGGCGCGGCGCGCTGCGATGTGGCTCCCCCGCTGCGCCCGGAGCCCCTGCGGCCGCCGCGGCTCGGCTGAGGGCGATCTGCCGTGAGGCGGGGGCGTCCGGCCCCGGCGGTGCCCAGATCGCTCGGGGGTGTCGAAACACCGGGGCCGGCGATGGCGCCCGCCACTGCCGCGCTGCCCTGAGGGCCCCGCCGGGGAGACCCCGGCTCTGGGGGACGCCCGTCTGCTCCGGAGACTTTGGGGGTATCTGCGGGTTTTGTCCCCCACCCCCCCCCTTTTTTTTTTTTTCTCTTTTTTTTTCCTCCTCCTCCTCTCTGTCTTTTGGGGTTTTCTCCCAGCTGCTCGTCCCCCGTGGCGGGGGAGCCCTCTGTGCCTCCCCTCGCCCGCTGCCCCTTCCCTCAGGGCATGTCCCGGTCCAACAGCGTCAGCCCCCCGGGCTTCGGCGGCCCCGCGCCCTGGGCAGGCACTGAGCAGCACCGCTCGGCCTGGGGTGAAGCGGAGGCCCGGGCCAATGGCTACTCCTACCCGCCGCCGCCTGCCAACAGGTCCTCGGGCAAGAAGGCCTCCCGCATGTCGAGCAGGTGGAGGAGCGAGGAAGACTACGAGCCCCGAAGCCGCGGGGAGAGCGGCTGCAGGATGATGAGCTTTAGGTCCAAATCTGCCTGGCAGGAGCATGGTGACGACAGCCGACGTCACCGGTCCCGCCACCCGCCCGGCAGCGATTCCCCCGCTGCCCCCAACAATGCCAGCCCCTGGCAGCTGGGGGAGCAGGGGGAGGTACGGCCCCGGTCTGTGGAGCTGGGGCTGGAGGAAAAACGCATCAAGGCCAAGATTGAGGAGCTGGAGGAGGAGGACGGGGACGAGGGGGACTCCGAGGCGGCCTTCTCCATGGGCAGCTGTTGCAGTAGCCTGCTGCAGATCTTCAGGTCCAAGAAGTTCCAGTCGGAGAAACTGGAGCGCCTCTATCAGCGCTACTTCTTCCGACTCAACCAGAGCAGCCTCACCATGCTCATGGCCGTGCTGGTGCTGGTCTGCGTGGTCATGCTGATCTTCCATGCCGCGCACGGCCACTATGAGGTATCCTACGTCGTGGTGCTCTCTCTGGCCATCCTACTGATGGTGGTGCTGTGCATGGTGTGCAACCGCAACGACTTCCACCAGGACCATATGTGGTTGGCGTGCTACTCTGTCATCCTGGTGATCCTGGCAGTGCAAGTGGTAGGGGTTCTGCTGGTGTGGCCCAGGAGCGCCTCAGAGGGCATCTGGTGGACCGTCTTCTTTATCTACAGCATCTACACGCTACTGCCGGTGCGGATGAGGGCCGCGGTCATCAGTGGGGTGGTCCTCTCCACCATCCACCTGGCTGTCTCCCTCAAGATCAACGCGGAGGATAAGTTTCTCCTGAAGCAGGTAGGTGAGCCCTGAGTGGTTCAGGTGTGCACTCAGCAGCCCCACACCTGCCCGCCGTGTTGAAGGGCGAGGAAAGTGGGGTTGTCGGACTTCCACAGGCCTGCCCGATGCTGGAAGGCTGATGGGGCTTTCAGTTGAACCCCTAGGTTACCTGCTACAAGGTGGGATGTTGTACAATGTGGTGGATATAAGCCTGTAATCTTGCTTTTTTTTATAGCTGTGGTGTTTTCTTATTGCTGCTTTCCATTAAGGCTCTAAACATTTGAGAAATGTGCTTTATTGGTTTCCCATGACCGTGGTTCCAGCGCTGTCAGCCAGCCCTGCTAATGCCCTTCAGTTGTATTTAATGTAAACACCTCTGCCCTAAGTACACCTGTGGAATGGTATCTGTGCGTGCTGCCGTGTTACTGAGAAATGTGTGGAAAGTCATGCCATTTTTATCAGCCAGAGGTTATCCTTGTGTGTCACTCCCGGGCCTGGGTTCGGTGTCAGCACAGCACTTGCTTAGGCTGTCGGACAGCATGCTCCATGGGAGCATGGAGTAAGCTTTTGGTTTAGCAGGAAGGTGTTTGCTCTGAGATGTGCTGGAAATGTCTACAGTGAAGAAGCCCAGAGTTCATATACAGCCAGAAAAAAAAGTTTAAAAAAAAGAAGTATAAATGTAGATTATTATTTAGCTGTGATATCATGTTTAGCAGGAGCAGTTCAGTTCACGGGAACAATAAGACTATTATTGAATGTATTGCAGTGCAATTTTTAATTACCATATCTGTATAAACAATGGCAATACAAGGCGCCACTCTTCTTTTGAAGCAAAGCAAGCAGCCTTGGGGTTCATGTGCTTTAAGCTTTCCAGACACCTTGGCAGTCGGGAAACCATTGACTTAAAACATTGTAGCAGTGTGGTAGTCATCATCCTTCTGATGAACAGGACTCTGAACAAGGATGAGCCTGTCACAGAGTCAGCCCTGACGCTTGTATGTAACTGGGGATTGTTTATTAAAATCAGGTGTGTGGTAGCTTTACAGCCCTATCGCATAATACAAAAAAAATGCCTTGTGCTTGCAGTTCCTGTCTTGAGTCTTACTTCTGAGTTGCTTTGAGTTATGCCTATTGCAGTGTCAGGAGAAGTTGTAGGGCTTAAATAAAACTTTGGTAGGACGGGGCTGTCGCTGCTCTGCTCTACTAAATAGCCCATGAAAATACTCTTTTCTCCCCCCTGCCCAGTTAAGGCTTGCTTGGACAGTTTCCGGCTTTGTTCTTAGTTTGTTACAGATATTTTTATAAACCGTACATGGCATATTTTTCTTATGCTTGATATAAATGGCTTTTTGTGCATTTCCAGCAGAGCATACACTGTGAGCGGCACAGTTGCTGTTTTTCTGCTTGACTTGGAAAAGTTTGCTAATGGCCTCAGCTCTTCCTTGCTGGGGCTCTGGTCCTGCAAAGCCTTGTGCGTACTCTTAACTTTATAAACTGAGACTTGTCCTATTGAATTCAGCGTATTCGGAGACTGTATTCATTCATGTGAAGGCAAAGCTTGTCATGATTACGGCCAGAAGACTTAGCAGTCTGTTACAAGTAAAGTTGAGTTTGGAGGGTACTAATGAGTGCATAAAATATCATTACGTTGGTAACTGTATTTTAATGGGAAGGAGCCTAAATCACAAAGGCCAAATGACTGACTCCCTCAGTAGAGAATTTGGGATAATTATAGCTCCCTCCCTTTTCAAATGCAGCA
This sequence comes from Larus michahellis, assembly GCF_964199755.1. Taxonomy (NCBI): domain Eukaryota; kingdom Metazoa; phylum Chordata; class Aves; order Charadriiformes; family Laridae; genus Larus; species Larus michahellis. Next base: position 48,559,907 of record NC_133902.1, on the reverse strand, counting down.
GGGTTATTTGTAAGAGATTGGGCTTGTGTATAAATGAGGACTTGTTGAAGGTAAAAGCATGGGCGGCAGGTGATGGTACAGCATGCCCAAATCTGTGCATTACACAGTTGCTTTCCCTTTCATAGTAGTGCTGGGGTTTCCTGCAGTTGGACAATAAATACTCAGTTAATGAGGAATGTCTCAGGAGTACTCTTAGTTTGTTTTCAAAGGCAGAGTGTCTCTCCATATTGCCTATTTATTTTTCCTGCTAACAGTTACTAAATGCTGGTCTCTATCTTGCTGTGGTCTACATTGGCGTAGCTCTGGCTGAATTCAGTGGGGTTGTGCAAGGCCAAGAATCAGATTCCTTGCACATTTGCGTATGAACATGAGCTGCTATCTCTGGCTGTCTGATAGAAAAATCTGTTTCTGACGAGCACATCGCCTCACAGCTATTAACAGACCTTCCTCACTGGGGCTGTATCTCGTTGCCATGGAGATCCGTTGTGTTCAGCTCTGCCCCACTGATACAAGCAAGCCCTGTTTTCCCCCTTCACGCTAACAGGGGCGAAGGTAGACGAAGACCAGATAAATCAAGCAGAGGGGGTTAAGTTGTTTTCAGTGACTTCATGCTGGCAGTCACATCAGCCTGGGTTTTGTGGAGCAGGAGTGGATGTGAATGCATCTGTGACTACTTGACCAGATGGTTCTTTATCCACAGCAGTCACAGGAGAAAGGCTGGTTAGGATGTGTATCCCCTTTCCTCTCTTTTTCATCGTGCTTTTAACCATAATACTTAAGTGAGTTCTTCTTTGTGTGGGCTCTTTTCTTTTAATCTTCTCCCAGTTGTTTCCAAGCCAGGAAAAATCTTGTTATGATCCACTAACATTCAAAGCTGGGTGACTCTTGTGTAGACTCCTGAGCACTTTTATGAGGCTCAGGAGCCCGTTAAAAACTTTGCTGCTGCTCTTTCTCAAGAGAGTGAAATTCTTGGTTGTAGGTCCATTTTGGGAGGGAAAGGCAATTTGTTGGTTTCCCTTGCTGAGGATGCATGATTTTATTGTCTGAATTACCTTTTCCTAGCACTTTGGGACTTCTGTGTCACCAGACTCTCTGGTCCAAGGCTATGCTGGTCAGGCTTCATGAAAGGGTCAAGGCAGTCTGCTATTTCTGAATCGGTAAGGGGACAGGAGTAAAGGTAGTTGTGACTGTTCGGTCTGAACTGAGCTGCTTTTTTAATAATTCTTCTGGGGTCACTGGACTTTGAAAGCAGGCTCTGACTTCTGTTTGCTGCCTGTAGGAGTCGGGGTGTGCCTTTCAAAAGGGTACCCTGAGCACCCCTAGCAAAAGCAGCAGGTATACTTGGCACCTCTGCGAGTCTGGGTAGAGGCAATGATCTTGGCTTCTTACATTGATGTTTGACTGGAACAAAAAATGCTAATTAATCCCAATTATTGCATTATATTCAAGAGTTATCTGATGCTGAGGGAGGGGAGAAAAAGAAATCGTGTGTGAATTTACTAGCATCCAAAGACTGCTGTTGGAAGCAGAGCGCATTAAATGTATGACAGTCTGCCAACTACAATTCTTGATTGCTTAAAAGTGGGTTTTTTGCGTACCTAGGATCAATGAATTCTAGAGGCATTGTTTTCGGATTTACTGGGGAGGGGATGACTGCACTTGTCTTCAGCTTTGTGTCCTTGTGTTATTCTGGGACAGTTTGGATTACAAATGTGTTTCAATGCATGCAAGTCTATCTTCCTAGCTTTGTATATATAGCGTATCTCTCTTTAGGTCAGCCTTTTCCATGTGTTGGTTGTGATGCGCTTTTGGGCTCTGAAAACACATTCAACTGCAGGATTCATATAAGGAGTACTTTAGGTGTGAATGAGACTATCTAATATTTAACCGAGACAGTAGAATACTATTTATCAATGAACTGTCTTGCGTTCATAACAAAGATGATACTGAGCTTTATTCTGTGTTCCGGTAGAAACAAACTACCTAGCTGACCCACAGACTCGTACAGACGCAGGGGAAGAACTTACAGTGTGCGGTTGCAGATGCTTAACTGAAGTCATGTGAGTAGACCAGCTGCCCTCGGTGCAGATAGTCTTGAGTAAGCACTGGCATTTTTGTAAGGCTAGGGGCTAAGGGACAGGGAGTTTCACAACAGAGTTTATTGGGCTCTGGATCAGACTTAAAAAGGGATGGGGATTGTGCGTGGGAATGGGTCGGGGACCAGGGGTAAAGGATAAGAATGCCGTGTACAAACATAAAACAAACCTGTGGACTGAGGTTAGATTTACTTCTGTTTTCCCATCCAAACCTGTTTTATTGTAACTTTCTGAGGTTCCTTGTTCAAGGATACAGTTACGCCTTTGTAGTTTATTAACCCAGTGTGAATGGGTGACTGTGAGGGTACCACAAAAACAGAAGACTAGGAAAGAGAAATATATTTTTTTTTTTCTCTTTGTCTTGTGTCAGTAACCTCATCGAAAGAGAAACCAAAATGCTCTGATCTCTTTCCCTCCCCAAATGCTACTGTAAACCTTCTGCAAAGGATCTCTGATAGCACAGTTCTGAACAGCTGCCCCAGCACGTGGCTCTTGTTTATGGCACTCTGATTCTGAGCTCCTGATTTTGAGCTCCTCCTTGCTCGGCCCCTTTCCATACGCCCCCATCGTAACATTACATTAGTATTCCTTATCCTTTTCTTCTGAGAGCTGTGTACGTGTTGGCCTTTCTCCCTGTCAGTCCATGTAAACGGTACATGATTGATCTGCAGCTGCATGGTGGCTCTCTTGAAAGTGAAGCATTTCGATTTAACCATTTCTAGGAAGATGTTGGTATGAAAATATGTGCAGTCTCTCTATTTCCTTTCCCTGAATAAACTGTCACTTCAGCAGGGCTAAAAACAACTTCTTACTGTAATAGGAGTCTTGTGGATATCTTCTAGCATCTTGTAAAGATGCTTTTTAGATGCAACTTAAATGGCATTCAACGAGAAGGCCGGTCACATAGCAGGAGAAATAGTACTTTATATTCCATCTCAGCTGCAGCGTGCTTAAGCTATGTAGGTGATGACTGATTTTGAGACTAACAGATTTGCAGAAGTGTGTTATTCAAGTCAATGTATTGCAGAGTGGCCTTTATTCGTAAAGGAGAGATGAGCTACCAGAAATGGAGACAGATCTGTGTGTCACTTTTCTTACAGTTGTTTGCTGCCTGTTTTACTTCTGTCCACCTGGGCTATAAATTTGAGTAATGTTCATTTAGGATGTGATTTTAAGGCACTCGGCCAGATACTGTGTGCCTCAAACAGCACTTAATGTCCTGTTCTGCATAAACATTGATATCAGTAGAGCTGCTCATAGAGTAAGATGTGCTCCAGCACTGCTATCAACTGAAGAATCTGCCTGAGCTGCAGTTTGACTGATGTTAGTAAAAATTCATGATTTTAGGTCTCTTGTTCAGGGAAAAAATGGCAACCTGAAATATTCAGTAACTGTTGTATTGATAGTTGCCTTCTTTAGTGTAATTCTCTACCAGAGGTAATTAATTAAATCCCTGAGGTATTGTATATCAATTAGTCCTTAGTAGGAATATTGTTTGTATCTCTTGGGAATGCATGTGTTGCTTGAGGTTTACAAAGGCGTATCTGTTTTTCTTATCTCCTAAATTACCTTATGATCCTGCCACCTCCTAATCTACCCCCCCTTGCTTTATCCTTCTTCGCACCACCCTGCATTAGTTTGATATTTCACTGTAATGTTCACTGGTACCAGTAACTGTTAGTGTAATAGTGTTTGAGTGCTGTGCGTCTAATTTCGCCACATTCCTGGATTCTTAATGGGTTTGTTGTCTTGGTAAACTGACCTGTTTGACTCACTTCTCTCATCCTTGTGGTAGCAATCGCAGTCTTGTAGCCGACTTGGATCTCAGTGAGTTGAAGACAAAACCCGATGGAGATGATTTAGGTGCATCGCTCTGCCAGATACACTAATGCTAGCAAAAGGCTTGTTCTTCTAGGTGTTTTTATGGCATTTTTGAAAAGGCGGAGTGTGCTAGTTCTTTTTAATTCTGGAGAGATGCAGATATTTCAGCAAAGAGTTGGGATTCATTGAGATGTATGAGGCAGAAGGATAGCTTTCTATGCCCTAATCTTACAAAGCAATTATTGACTTGTCCTTCAGCGTCCTGGGCTCGATGGCTTGATTTGACACCAATGTGACCCCTATACTCTGTCAGAGACCTGTCCAAGGCAGGATATCTTACATGGTCTTTTGTCATTAACTGCATTCAGATGATTTATAAACCTGAACAGCAGTGGAAACAAAATGCTGATTATTCTAGTGCTAAAGGCTCGCTGGAACTGGTCATGCCCTCTCAGAGCCTGAATCGGCTCAGCGCTTCCTAAACGCCCTTTTGCTCCGAGTTAGCTGTTCCTTGGGCAGCGCTGACGAGGTCTGGGGTGGAAGAGGACTGGGCCTCTGCCCAGCTGGAATGTGAACTTTGGGCACCAGACTGTTCTCCAAATGCATTCAATTTGTGTTTGATTAGCTAATCTTTCAGTCATGCACCATAGCTCCCTCTCGGTCTTTCAAGAAAATGAGAAGAGTTGCTAGCTTTTTGGCCACTGCAGTAGTAGGAATAGTTACAGTCTTTTGGGAACAGCTGTTTTTGTCTTCATATTTTGGTACTGGATATTACCCTCATTTTCTGATCAAACTAAAAGAACTTTCCTTCTATGCTGGTAGAAGATGCAATAAAAAAATCTTCGGCAGCAGCTGAAACACAGAGAGGTAGAAATTGAAATGGTTTTGACAGCAGCTTTCGTGTGTGGTGAAGTGGTCCACCCTGTAGCTGGTAGTGGCTCCTGAGAACCCGTGCTTTGAAAAGTTCCCGTCTCCCTCTTTTTTTTTTTTCTTTTTTTTTTTTTTTCTCTCCCCTGTGCAGGTGGGTGCAGTTCAGAGGAAATACCCACTTTTGTTTGGGGAGGTAGAGGACAAGCCTCCAAGTTTTGCTAGCCTTGGGCAAGCTTCATCTTTTTGTCTGCTTTATACTGTAGGATTTACATGGCACCTTGCACAGGTAATCTGTAACCAGAAAATGTAGTGCAGGGGGAGCTGGAGTGCACCAGAGTCTCCCCTGAGCCTTCGAGCTGCTACACGATTTCATGATGTGCTACATGGTTGTTTTTTTCATGGCCCAGAGGGGTAGGACAGTGACAAAGTGTGTACAAGGAATGTGAAAATTCACAGCTTCTGGGAAGTGGGTGGGGTTCCTGTATAACTGCTGTGTGACTTTTCATCTCCTGTGAGTCCTGTCTTTTGATGTGGGATGTACTCGGTGTTAGTTCCTTCCCTCCTTCTGAAGTCTAGCCTAGTGATCTGAACTTGTGATATCTTGCATCCAAGGGATGCTCTTTCTTCTTTTTGTTTTGACATTGATGGTACTTTTAAAAAAACCTTTTTTTTTTTTTTTTTTGTCTTTACCTGAGATGTATCCTGCTGCTGCCAGAAATTTAATTTGGTTCATTATTATGGAGTCCTTAGGCTAGGTAAAAACCCAAGGGGAAATCTCATGTGAATGAAAAAAACATAACCCCAAAGATATTAAAAAGGATAATCTAGTTATGAGGGGGTGTGAGAAACAGACAAGAATTTTAATATTTGTCTCCTGAACTCCAAAATGTTCTCACCTTATCATAGGAAAGCTTGAAGTTTCTAGCATTTAATAAGATCACACATCAAATGGCTGTCAGGCCAAGACAAGAGTCAAAATGCTTTTTAGCACCTGCAGCGGGACCACTCCCAAGGAAATCTGTACTTGATGTTTTATGATGGTGATAAGTCTTGCCAGCTTCGTTGCTGGCAGGTACAGGAATGGCATCATTGAACAAATCTGCAGTAGAATTTAGCAAGAATTTAACAAGACCATGAGATGGTCTTGTTCTGACACTCAGAGAAATGGACAGAACACAAGTTAATGCTCTGCCTTCCGCTTTCAACCTTGCATTTGAACGTTCAGGAAGCCCTTCTCCCATCAGAACCCTGGCAGCTGTGAACTGCTTCAGCCACTTGTAAAAGCAGTAAGAGGCCCCACAGTTTAAGAATTCATGGGCAGCGTTGGCATCACCAACAGGATTGCTTCTAGTGCCCGGCTGGCCTCACTGGTGCTGAGTAGGATTTTTGTTACAGCATTCACTATAGAAAGTTTCATTGTATTGTCAAGCTTTGTTCTGCAAATAAAATATCTCTTTGTACTTTTTTCTTCATATTTATAAGTAACCAATGCAATTGTGGTGTATCCTTACTCTCTCCTTCAGACATTTAGAACACAAATCATGTTTGTGTGTTTAAGATGTTATCTGGACTATCTGTAGTAATAGCATCAAGCAAATCCCATGAGTACTGTATGGTCATCATTTCTGGCTTCTCCTACTTCATAGCAGCAGAAATACCAGAAGAGAAGTATATTTCAAAGCATCTTCAACCCTGCCCTAATTTTGGTTTTAATTCCTCTAGCTAGACTGCTGCTTCTGCAGTTTGAGAGATGAGTTTTCAGCTGAAATATTAAACTTTCTTTTTTTTTAATGGAAAGTTATACACATTCATGCAACACCCATAAAAATTTGTACTGTGAATTGAGCCTTTGTGGTACTGCTGTGCTTGGCTATCTTCCTCCCTTTCCCTGGGAAACTTTGCTTTTGGGAGGTTGATTTGGGGATTAAAGCCACTCTACAAATTTAATGTATACATTCCACTAGTATCAGAGTGCATCTTTGCAGACAGTAAACAAAGGACTGTGCTGATGCAACAGAGGGGGAATATAAATGAAGAAAGGTTTGAGGTTTTTTCTTTTTTTTCTTTTTCTCCCAGACATTAGAAATTGATCTCTCAAAGCGGCAACTTACGCAAACTGTTTATTCCTTAAACATGTTTGCAGCTTGTATAAGACATTCTGTCTCACTTCATAGTCAAAAGAAAAGGCTATGACATTGCTTGCAAGAATCTGTCATAAAACATTGCTAATGCAGACAGTTCCCTGGCTGTATTTTCCCCTCTGGAAAAAGCCATGGCTCCTTCCCTTTATTCCCTACTCTAGACTAAATGCTATAAGCGCTGATCACTGTCCCTCAGACTCTGAAAACTGAATTCTTAGAGCTAGTGATGTGGTAAGGGACTACTCAAATCAGTATTTCTAAAAACAGCAGTTTGCTGGTCAGCCCACAGATGACAGAGCTACTCAGACATGCTTGCTGAGTGATGAACTCTTTCTGTTTGCTGGGAGGTACCCAACAGCAGCTCTGCTTGTATTATTGCTAAACGTGTGGGCATTTATGCACAGAATTGCACAAATGGGTGGACCCAAGGATACGTTATTAATGAAGATGTTTCCGACTGAATGGTATTTATTTTTTTCGGTAGGTGATTACTAGTAATCTCATAGAGGAAAGGAAGAAATGCTTTGTGGTTCTAGGAAAGGAGGATACTCTGCAGTGTGGTGGAAGACTGTAATTAAAATGTCAGTCTCACTCATGCTAAAAGCTAACTGCAGTCTTTAAAACCGTTAAACATGAAGTAGGTTACTAGTGTGGGAATTGCTATTGTGTGGTGAACTCACTGGGTCTTAAGGCCAGGAAGGACTGCTGAGCTCGTTTAACACCGCTCGCTGAACAATTCTTCTCTTACACTTAATGATTTCTTCTGTTCAAATAGTATGGAGGAAAAAAATTTAAATGCTGAATTGCACAGCATTTGTCGTTGAAAAAGCAGTCTGCAATGATCTCTGAACTGAAGGTGAACTGAACCAGTACTTTTTTCTTCTCCTTTCTTAGTAAGAGAGGATTATAGCGTCCTGTGATGGAACATATTGGGGGTATTTTCCTGCTCAAGATGGCATCTTCTACTTAAAACATAACACAGATGGTCATCTTAGTTTGTGAAGGGGCTCTTACATCATGCCCAGATTTCATACTGCGTAATTATGTTCTTGCCTTCTTAATTGTTGTGGAATACGGCATTTTTCTTTGCTCCATTTCTATTCTGGACTCCTTAGCAGTACACGATAGCACCACCAAAGAGCTGCTGCGCATATGTGGGTTTTAGTATCATATCTGAGAAATTTGCAAGGCTGTTGACAAGCCAGAAAATATGAGGGAATAGAGATCAGGCTTCTATCTTCTTAGCTGTGTTAGCATGATGGAGCAAGTGCCATCCCCCTGATGTGACAGATGCAATGATAACTTTTGAAGGCTACAAAACCAGAGATGATATAGTTGAAGGTTACTTCCAGAGGTCAGCTATGCCATCCCACTGCACCAAGACAAGATCCTAAACCGTTTGTGGAGGATACTAATCACATATCCATCTCAAAAAAAAAAAAAAAAAAAAAAAAAGCCTCCTTTGTATATGTGCTCTTTGGGGTCACAAAGGTATTGTTGTGCTTTCTTGTTTGGTTGCGTTGTTAGTTGTGTGGGATTTTTTGTTTTTTTTGTTTTTTTTTAAGCGAACAAGCAAGCACAGCCCTGTGTAGGAGCAGATAGTAAAGAAGAGATGTCTGTGACTAGAACACTCCGGAACACTCTGGCTGCTCTTAGCTGAAACTGGCTCTTAGTTTCATTATTTCATCTTTCTTTAGTTTCCACCCCACCCAAAGCCTGCAGGTCTTTGTTACAAACACTGACACTGGTGGGTCTTGTTCCTGAATGAGACCTCCTTGAAAGCACTGCAGTATAAGCAATAAGCTTGAAGGTTAAGTGTCCTTTCACAGGTGACTTCCCTTTCAGTGCTTAGACCTTGTCAGCTGTTAGGGTAGATGTACTTACTTAACTTGTTAGCACTCCAAGGCTGCTCTGGGGCTCTTAAAATGCATGGGTTTTGCAGCTATGTCCTAAATGACTGTGAACAAATGCTTAAGAAAGTATTTCCTGAAAATATTTTCATCTCTCCTTAGAGAAAGTTGGGAGACTGTATTTTTTATTTTGTTTTCCTTCTTCCCTAATGAAGATAATGAGTATCTGGCTGTAGTCATGACACTAAAAGTTTGTCCAAGTAATGATGTCTAGGAAAGGTAACCCCGGGTGGATTAGTTAAGCCACAATATAGAGCCCACTATACAGAGACTGTAATCCGCTGCTGAAATCACCTCACTCTTCTATTTTAGATGCAAATGGACCTAGTTAATTTAATTCCAGAGGGAATACAAACTAAATAAAGTCCTGCTTTTTAAGAGGAGTGTTCACACAAGTTTAAATAATTTTCTTCAATTTATTTTGATGAACTTTTCTGAACAGAGCAATCTTCACTGTAATATCTCCAGGGTGAGACTGTAGCTTGTGTAAGTCAGGAGTATTTCATATTATTAACTTAGTGCATTGTCCATATATGCCATTTTCTATTAGAAGAGATAGTGTCACCCTCTGTGCTACGTGCTTACCGCCTTGGCAAGGGCTGGGGCCAGTTGCGATAGGGATAGAGTCAAGAGAGGAACTTATCTGTCACGTTTAGCCAGCCCTTGGCCCTGTTACCAAGGCTGTTTCTCAGGAGTCTGGTCACGAGTGTCTCCTCAATGTGACCACTTCCCTGCTAGGGACTGCTGCAACTGCTCACGACTCATCCTTTGCAGAGAAATGACCTGCTTTCAGAGCTCCTGGCCTTTTGCTTGGGGCTGAGAATAAACCTTTTCATTGCCATTTCCTTAGCAGATATGACTGTGACAATATACTGTAGTAAGAGGAAGGTCCCAAGTTGTTAAACACTGAAGTTGCAGGTGATGCTGTTCTGTGTCTTTCCTGGGAGAAGTTCCCTTGGTTTCTATCAGCTCTTTCTCGTTTAAGGCATTTGCAATACTGCCTGTGCTATTCAGCCAGTGCCTTGTCGCAAGGTGTGCATACTCACTGCATGTAAATCTTCGTGGAGAGAGATGCTGACAGCTCTCTGCTCGCCAAACCTTCTGCTGGAGATTATTGGAGAAATATTGTGCTCCATTCAAATGGGTGGCACTGTAACATTGGCTTGCAGGTGGAAACTTAGCGTTTGGGTCTGGGCGGAGTGGGAGAAAGTGCTGATTTCCTTTCAGTAAAGAGGAAAAGACCTGAAAGGTGCGTTCTGCTCAAACGGTGGCCTTGGGCAGGGCTGTAATTTCCTGGGCTGAAATAAACAACTTTTGAATCTTAATGGCCAGGTTACCTCTTTATCCTTCTGCTATTCCCTGTTCCAGCTAGCTCTAACAGGAATCTTACCTCTGTTCAAACCATACCCTAAATCCTTGTTGCTTTGTCTAGCTTTTATTTAGTACCACAAGATGAGCTGGAGTCTAAATGCATTCTGCCCATCACAAAAAATACCTTTTTCCCCTCTGTCTGCTTTCAAAGTGCCTTTAACTCCCCTCAGGACCTCTCTGTATGAAGAGACAGCTGGTGTAGAACAATAGTGACTGATTTATACTGATCAATCCTCACATTACTGAAAGGCTTCTGTCTGTACTAGCCACCCTGCAGTGCACACTTTTCAGAGAGATGCTGGTGGAAGATATGTCTGCAGTGTTTCCTGTCTCTCTCCCCAGCCTGACTCCTCTGTAGGTCCTGGGAAAAAAACCTTGAGAAGAAATAATGTAAAAAAAAAAAAAATTAGTAATGAGAGGTGCGTTTTCCTCTTCTTCATCCATGTGGTAATGGATCAGAGGCTCTGGTTTTCCAGAGTTTTGGTTGTGTATACTCTGACAGCATTATCAGCCAAAGAGACAGTCAAACGCAGTAACTGAAATGTTTTTTGCTCCCAGCCTGGTTTCAGCCCAACTCAACCAAAGCCCCTGAGCTGGCAGATTAGAGGGGTGGGTATCATCTAGTGAGAAAACAGTGTCAAGGAGCAAACACAGATGCAGCTGGAAGATGTTAAGGACAACATTCTGATAGGGGCATATACTACTTTCAGACTTTGCTGGAAGGAAGGGTATAAAGCTGTTTTGCCAGGAAACAACGTAACAGGAGAGAGGATGGCCAAGCATGGTCTTTCCACCTGCTGCAGCCCACCTCTCATCTTTTGTTGCCCTCACCTCCTCAATGATGTGAACAACTGCAGAAGGCGGCCCCAGGCAGTACAGGTCTGTGTTTCTGCTGCTGGTGCTTATTTTTCTGGTGCATTTTACCTGTGAAAGGTAGCTAAGATGACCTTTCACTCACAGCAATGAAATGGTGTTGCTTACTGACAAAAGGGGAGACAGTTGCATAAGGTACCTGCAGCTGCAGAGTGGATCTCTGTTCCCCTGTGCTCCAACGTGACAGCAGAGAACAGTTTGTTTTAATGGCTGTTACCTCCTCTTACCCGGTAAGAAACTCCAAACTTTGTTAATGTCTTGAATGTCTCTGGCAGTCTGGTTGAAAGTTTTCTGTCTGGTCTCTGAATGAACAGCAATGAATAACTTTATTAAAAATGACACTGCCCCAGTTCCCCCATTTTGCTTTGGTATGAGTGTAGCGTGCAGGGAGAGCATGATCCAACAAGCATTCCAAAGGAAGCCTCACTTACTGCATGGGACTCAAGTAGTGCCTGCTCCCTTGCACTTCATGTGAGGGCAATTAGCACACGTGCATGGCAATTAGTGCTGCAAATGAAGTCAATGCAGGTATATTCTGCCTCTTTAATGGCTTGCTTTCCTCTTCTGCCAAAAGAGCAACCAAGCAGTCTCAAAGGAACCTGCTGCCTTCTGATATTTAATTTGCTTCAGGCTTACCTTGGCGTTCTGCCTCTTTCTTCTGCTGCCTGGCCTGGCCCACCTGCCTGTTCCTGCTACCAGTGCTGCAGAGGAAACGATACCTATTTCTAGCAAATCAGGCCATGACTTGCCCAGCGCGCTGCAGTTGGGCCTCGCAGACTTCCAGCACCATCTCTCCCTGATGTGCTTTGTCACTCTCAATTTCTGACCTCTTTTCAGCAGAACATTGGGGTGGTTTCTGATGAACTGCACTGCAACTGGCATTGCCTGGCGAAGGAATGCGCTTGTGGGAAATCGCAGAGCAATTCTCCTATTATCCATCTTCTTGATTTAGGTAACACAGTGACAGGGGCCTTAAAACTGGCACATGTTGCCCAGGGAAGTTGCCAATGTCCCATCCCTGGAGGTGTTCAAGGCCAGGCTGGATGGGGCTTTGAGCAGCCTGGTCTAGTGGGAGGTGTCCCTGCCCAGGGCAGGGGAGTTGGAACTAGATGATCTTTAAGGTCCCTTCCAACCCGAACCATTCTATGATTCTGTGAAAATATCTGTGATATACAGGTTTATTTGTGACCAAAGATGATCCTTGGAGTGTGTATGTGCTGGAGTATAGATGGTGTGTGTATAAACTCCATATATATGGAGTCACATGATGTGATTCTTAACCAGGATATTAACTGTTCCAAAAGATTTTTAAAATGAGACTGGATAGGAAGGGTCTGGCAAAACAAACTTGCAGTTGACTACTCAATGATTAGAAGACGATTAAGGGGTTAAAATACTAGAAGAGACCTTACAAGTCAGTGACAGTAAGAAGGCATGGAAGTGTAGGTGAGGCATGTTAATTTGATCACAAAGTTTTGGTGCAGGCCTCCTTGTTTGGCTTTCCTTATTGCAGCAGAGCACCTTGCACCATGGTCCACCCATCTAGGTTTTTGAGGTTTTTTTGAATGCCTGATGATTAATATCTTTACAGGGTCTCCTAACATGTCTCTTAATAGGAAGCGGGTAGCTTATGAAATATATTTTTGATCTGGAAGCTGTTTTCTTCGTGGGGCAGGATTGCTCTGGACAGGAGTATGGAGTAACCAGCTTTACTCTGAGTGGATGCTGTAGACAAGAAGAAAAAGTTCAGCATTGGGCCCTGCAAAAGAAAAATTGCTTTAGAGGACTCATCCACTGAAGGTGATACACTGGGTTAATGCTGTTACCTTGGGAGCCTTTTTCTTATGCACCCCTGATTACTGAGAGAGTTCAAATGTGGGCCAGTTTTTCTTTCTTTTTAAGTAGGGTTTGCACAGAGCAACAAGCAAGCTGATGCTTCCTAGATAATGTGGGTTAAGCACTGTTTTGCTGAGGAAATAGCGAGGGTTTTACTTAGCTAGCGTTAATACTTGGCGTGTTGCCTAACTGTCTTGTGCTGAGGTCCTACATTGTTACACTGCTAAATGTTTCTGTAACAGACGTGTTTGTTGAGCCATGATTTTGTGTTACCAGGACCAGTGGCTTGTGCGATTTACAGAGGTGGATGGAGTTCACAAAGGGTGTGCGAGCCCCATCATTGTGGCTGCCTTCTGTGGCAGCTGCTTTTCATGAATTTTGGAGCTGGCTTTGAAGTGCTTGGTGACTTTTGGGAGGAGAGGGGACAGGCAGACAGAAACTATGTCTGGACGGGACTGCATATCCCTGCTGATGAAGTAATGAACATATGGAATAGGCCGTGGTTGAGGAGGTCTTGGGGATGGAATATTAACCATGGTGAAAACAATCCTGGAGGAGCACATGCGTCCATGCTGGCGCTTTGCACGTGTGTCGTCATGGAATTTCCAAAGAGAGCCTTAAACAAAACAGCTTTATGGAAGAACAAAACAGCATTGTCAGCGGTGACCAAGGAAGCTGCGCCGGCACCTCTTTCCATAACCGTGCTCTGAACTGGTGCTTGTTCGCAGCGTTTCTGTGGCTGTTGGATGCACAGCTGTATTGTTAGCATCTACCTTAAAGGGTTTTATGAAAGCGTGGTATAGAAGACGGTGGCTTGACTTTGTTTGAACTTAGTTACTTTTTTGAAAACCAACACTACTTTTCCAGACCAGAATAACTTGTCCTAAGGGAAAAAGCATGTGGAACAGTGAGATTTTTTTTTTTTTTGAACGGCTGTGTTCATGAGTGTTCCTTTGCTTCGAGTCTGGGAAAACTGTATTCTCTAGCCCTCTGCAGTGATCATGTGTCTGATCCAATGGTTTGTTCGTTTGATCAGCCCCTTGAGCTGGCAGAGTTCTTCTCCACACCAGGGTGTTTGAGGAGTGTGAGGAGAGCGATCTGATCCTCGTGGATGCACAGAGGGTGTCTGTCTTGATCACGGTGGGAACGTCGTGCTGAACGAAAGTGGGTTTTGCTATGTTGTGGAGCACCCAGTACTTGTCACAGTGAACCTATGTGACAGCTCATTTGACCCATCCACCTTGCAGCACAAGGGGAATGCATATGGCTTCCTGAGGTCCTTGGCTTTCCAGCCTCAATAACGAGGGAGGGCAGGAGATGTCTGAGGAAGGGGTAAAGCCTTCTTCTTGTGTCGTCTTAGGTTGGTTAACCTATGAAACGAAGTTTCCAAAGGCACTCTTTCCTGTAGTGCCTAGCACTCAACGTGGGATGCCTCAACCATCTGAAAGCTCCCAAGTGGGTCTTTTAAATTTAGGCATTTAAAATCTTCCTAAAGAGCATTTTTCATTGACTAAATGGTGTGACTGCCTCCTCTTGCCTCTAGTCACTTCTACAGAATAAATAATAAGCTTGTGGGCTTCTGTATCTCCTACTGTTCAGTCAAGCTTCTGGAGGTAGCTGCAGTTGAATAGGCATGAGCTGCCTGACCAATCTTGCTTATCACTTATCTGATCAGCAGTGGAAATTGGTGTGGTAGAGCAGAAAGGATTCTCACAGTGCCTTTGACTAAACTCTGAACAGCAGACTTCTGCTAGAGAAAATACAGTAGACTCAGAGGCTAGGTGTCTGTTGGGTTTCATTAAAGCACAGAAACATTTTCAGTGGGAATACAGATTTGAATTTGAATGCTGGGAGAGCAAAAGGGAACAGGTTACTATTGAAAATACTTCTGTGTGTTGGCCTGAAGAGGAAGGGCATGCATGGTCTGTGCTGTGCAGGTGAAGGGCGAGCACTTAAGGTTGCTAACAGTTGGGCTACAGCTTCCTTGCTGAATTCTGTGCTTGCAGTCCTGCCTGCCTGTCATCTTCTTTTCTCTACCTTCTTCTGTGCCATCCGTGGCAAGAGAAGGCAGTGGCAGCTCACTATTGAGGAGTGATGGGATATTATGTGGAGTGGTGGAGTTAGGTCTGTGGGACCCTGGGGAGGGTCAAACTGAAAATGGGCCGTGAAGGAGAGCATGTGTGTGAGGAGACCCTAAGCACTGTGTGTGAGGAGACCCTAAGCACCATGTGTGAGATGGAGGAGGCTTGTGTGCCTGTATGAGGTGGTAGGGGCAGCAGACTGGAGGAGAAACGAGGAAGATCAGTAGGATGGTGCATGGAGCCGAGAAGAGGCAGCTGTGAGGCAGCTTGTGGTTGTTACTTTTCAAAGTAAACTTGTTTCTGTTCTTTTGAAAGCAAGGATTGTTTTAGATCTGGATCAGTGTTATAATATAGACCAGATCAACCCATTCTTTAATTTTCTTCTGTCTCTCGAACAAAAGAAAAAAATTACAAAGAAGACGCAATTAAAATGAATTGTGAAGTGCTCTCTGGTGCCTGCTGAGCAAAAACTCATGAGCTAGCTGAATTAATAGTCTGATAGTGTGCTGTGTAGGATGCGGGGAAGCACAGAGCCTTGGCTGTGGGAAAGGTGTGGGGCACCAAAATGGGCCAAGTATGCCCGAGCCCTGCTGATGCCTTGGAAGGTGGCAGTGAGTATATGGCAACAGGCTGAGTGGGTAACGATCGCTCAAAATTGTCTGAAAGAGGCTTCAGAGGGTGGAGGGAGGAGAGAACAAGGGGCTGAACGGAAGGAACAAAGACACACTGATACTCTGAAGATGAGACCCAGAATGTCTTGCCATGGATCTTATGTTGGGAATAACACACACTGGAGTTTCCTGGCATGCACGTGCTTGTCCTCTTTTTCTACATGTGACTTCTCCATAACAAACGTCTCTCAGCTGGGACTGACAATGGAAAAATTGTAGGAAACTTTCACCAAACAACTTGGTGGTAGGGCTACCTCCTGTTTTGTTCTTGAGCTTTTCTGTTTTAAAGGAACCATCTGCTGTGTAACTGTAAACACAGCAGACTGCTAGCAAGCTTTATCACCCAAGGGTCAGTATCCATCTAACACAAACTGCTGGCAGGCTCCTGTGCCCTGCCTTTGTGTTGCTGCCACCACCTCTTCTTCCAGCCTCTGAGCCGTGGAATTGGGCAAAGCTAATTTTGCAGATCACAAGCTTCCCGCAGCGTGGTGACAGTGCCCTCCTTCACATGCAAAATTGCTAGAGGCAGACAGAGCCATGAATATACGAAGCTGGTGTGTCACTTCAGCCGCACCCACGCTGGATGTTAGTGTGGCTCTGTGAGTGAGTCAGGCTCCACAGCTGAGCGGGTGCATTTCAGTTTCTCTTTACAGAATGTTTTAGTGTCTGCTCTTGTCAGGAAATCTTTGGCAGGCAAAGTAGAGCACTCTGCAGAATCCCTTTTCCCTCTGCACACCTTGCCCAGCAGCGCAGGTCAGCAGTTAAGTGAAGAATTGTTACTCTGAGGGTATGGGATCTTGTGTTATAAGCACATCTTGGCTGGGGGGCCTCGTGGCTTTGCACAGGGTAGGACTGACACAGCTTTCTTCTCATGGTGTTATTGAAGTCGTGTTTTACCTATTGAGGCTTCTTCCAGAAGGAAAATGTGGAGGCTGCAAGGGCTAGATGGAGGGAAAGAGAGAGATGCTGAGGATGAAGGAGTGACAACTTATTTCATTAAGATGGGGAACTCCGAGGGGGTTTGTTGGAAACACAGACAGGGGATGTGCTGTACCAGATGTGATTTCTCCTCAGCAGAAGAGACGTGGCCTGGTTTAATGCACACTACGAACCTGCATAGCATGGCACAGCCACCAAAAGAAGTGTTTGCTGTGGCAGCACGAGTATTTTTACGGCACGTGGAGGCCCAAATCTGGGAACTGGCTGTATTTGAAACTACCTGGGGAATGGGAGGAGGACAGCTGTGGATGGTACAGGGGAAGGCAGGACACATAACATGCTTGTTAGTGCTCATATGGGTGAAGTTGTGTAAGAGTTCAGTATGAGAGAAACTGGCCAGAACACAGCTCTCGAGGTGGTTATTTCTGGTTTAATGCATCTAACGAACAGGCTCTGACCCAGACCACATCGGAATAAAAGAGGAGAAAGCAGTTTACACTTCCACTGTTAACAGACAGGCCGGATCATAGGGCTTGAGAGGGCCCAGATCCTGATGTATATGTCTTTAATCTCTGGTCTCTAGCAACTCGTTCTAATCTGTCAATCTCATCTTTGTTAAACTGATGAGGAAATTAATGTGTGTTTATAGAGACCACACCACAAATGATATGAGGAGTAACTAGTTAATGTTTAGCAAAGTTCTCCCGAAGATGAGGAGTGGTATACATACACATGCTGTTCTGACTGTATCGAGATTACTCTTGAAAGAAAAATGCTGTTTTAAAGAATGCTTTTTCCCCCCTTAATCATTGCCCTTGCAAGTGAGCTTAAAATATAGCCATATATTCATCCATTGCCCACCTAATGACATAGAGAATTATAAAAGCAGAGGTGTATATCCCTGCAACCGAGAGAGAGAGATGTATATGTCAGGTGAATGAAGCCAGGAGAAAGCCAAGCTAAAAAGCGTGCAGAGCAAAGTGACTGAGATGGCAGAATGCCCCAAAGGAAACTTTCAACAAGGATGATTCATTAGCAGTCACAGTCCTTTTTCTTTTCTTGCCCTGCTATATTTACATTTTGAAATGTGTGCACATCTCATGGAAATGGCCTTCCTAGCTAAAGTGTTCTTCTACATGGGGAAAAAGGAAGATTTTGCGCTTCATGCTTGATAGGCTATAAGGCTTGGACTACAAATAAAACTTTCTTTAGTGGGATAGTTTTATATAGTCTGTAAGATGTTGCTAAAATCTTGTACTGATGGCATCACAATGGTTTGGGCTGTGATTTCAACCTGCCTAAGGAGACACCCAAATTCCAGGCCTGGATTGGTGCAAAAAGGAGAGACCTCAAATTTGTCAGATAATCCGCACATGTCCTGGCTTTTTCAGAGTGTGCTGAAGCATCATTATACCTGTGACTCCTTTTGCATCCAGAAATCCCACTGAAACCAAGGGAAACATCCCTTGGGGATATGCAAGAGTTGTGTGAGCCATGTGAACTACTGAGACCCATGCTCTCATCCCATGGCTGTCCAGTAGCAGCAAAAGTGAATCTCTGATTTCTGCATGGCACTCCCAGTGGTATGCTGTGTCATGCTTGCAAGGCTCATACTGTTAATGTGTGAATACGATGAGCTTTCCTGCATCAGTGTTGTGCTAGCAATAGTCACCAGCTCCTGATTCAGTTAAACCCAGGCATGATGTGGGCAGACTGGTAGCTGTGATTTAGAGGGCTCTGTTGGAATAGAAAGCCTGTTGTCTATCAACACATTGTCCAGGCAGCACAATAGGGCAAGGTAAGCACTGGAAAAGCAAGGTCAGAGAGCTGACAATACCATATTGTATTGCGTGACCCTGAGCGAGTGGTTTACATGCCTTGCTTCTGCTATTCTGAGTGAAACCAGAATAGTGCTTGCTTTTAGACAAAGTGTTTTACGGTTTGTGGGTGGAAAGCATTTGTCTGAGTGTGAAGTATTTCTCTTGTAGAAAGAATTAGTCTCACTTGCCATAGTTTCCCATTCCCAGACCTGTTTTTCGGGGAGATCAGATGCACTGGTTCCCTTTGAAGATGGAAATCTCTTTGTAGGTGTTCTGTATTTCATTCATCACGATCCATCTGGAAATGCAATTTGGAACAATCCATATTGTTTGTGGCTTTGGCTGGATTTGCATTCTCCAAATAGCAGAGTGTGGTTTGGGCTTTATAATGGGATATATGGCCTCTTTGGCTTAATTCCAGCCCAGGTTGGGAAGGACTGAAAGGAATTCTCTGTAGGTCTGTAAGGCACTAGCAAAACACTAGGTATCTCGTAGCAGAAGCTGGACGGAGTGCTTAATTACAAGCAGCCTGTGTGGTATAATTTGCTGGTCTTGGGCAGCCACAAGAAAATGCAGAGTGCCTTTCTTGTAGAGGATCCCAGCAGATAAAACTGATTCATAGTGGGGAATCAGTTACTGATTCAAGTTGCTCCTTAGAAGTGATGTCTCCTGCTCAGTATTAGTACAGTGGATTGTCAGCTTTCATTGCATCATTTTCTTGCTCTTGCTAGTCCATGACCTTTCTCCAAATTCACAATCTGTTGCCCAGTCTGTATGGAAATGGCATGTGTACCTGCCAGGTAAGCCAGCACCTTCTCTTTCTAAGCAAAGTGGTGCCTCGAAGAATGGCAAGAATTTAAGCCTGTTAAGCCACAAACTCTCTTAGAAGTTGGTTGGGTTTTTTTTTTTCTCTTCAGTGGGACAGGACCAGATATTATAATTAAGCTCTCCCCCTACCTCCCAGCTAGCTTTCCGTTGAGCGTCTGCGTTTTTAGATTCTGTCTGTCTGCGGTCCAGCCCCAAGACAGTTAAATTTAATAAATAAATAATGATAAAAATAGTCTCTGAGGACTTGGCAGGCAGCAGGCCAGGGAATCTGGGCAAGTCGCCAGCAGCTCTTCCACTTGAAATCTAAAGTTAACTCAGGCTATGGCGCTCACATTGGTCTGTTCAGATTATTTCTTTGAAAAGTGCCTTTCCCTTCTCCACCTCAGACGGTAACCCTGTGCATGCCATCCTCCAGTGTGGGCTCCAGGGCTTCAGTGTGAACGTGGGGACTCAGCCCAGCAGTGGAGGGAAGCACCCTATTGGAGGCAAAAGGCTGCGGTGTCAATGCTCCCCTGAACATTGGTTGGGGCATCAACTCAGACAAGACTTTTCTAAGTGCCAAATACACAGAAAAGCTTCAGCTGGAGCAAGTGGGTCAGCCACAAGACGCAAGGGTGGAGGAAACCAGCCACTGTGAGTTCTGGCATTTGCAGTGCTAACTGCTCGATCTGTTCAGTCTGCTCTGATTTTTCGGCTGATGCTACGTGGGCTTGATTTTTAATGATTGTGTGATGTCCCACCCCAAACTCCAAGTTATATCTCAGGGTAGGAGCTGTCACACCACATGCTTTAGAGTCCCATTTCCTATCTCGCCATATATTCACAGCATACAGTTCCAGGAGCTGAAAGAAATCCACCTGAATCCTAGGCAGGCAGTTATCACTATCAAGAATACCTGGGAAATTATGTATCCAAGAAAATGCATGCCCTCTGGTGAGAAACAGCTGCCAGCAGGTGGGAAGGTTTTTAGAGTAAAAGAGTTGAGATTTCCCCTTTAAGGAAAGGTGACTGGGCCCAGAGGAGCAAAGCTGTCTGGACTTATCTGCACACAATGAGCAGCACAGGTCCTGCAGCATCGCGCCAACAGAGGAGTCGAAAGTACAAACGCAAACCTGTGCCTTCTTGCCCAGCCCTGTCGGGAGCATTCTCCAAAGCACCCCTGCTTCGCTCAAGTTGGTTGATAGCTATTCTAAACCCTCCAAAAGACAGGCTTTTCTTTAGATGTGTATCTCAAAGAGTGCTCACAGTAGGAACTGGTGGCAACAGGGTTTAACTGTAGCTCCCACGGGCTTTAAAAATCCTTAGTGTGTGATAATCAAACATGCCCAGATAAGCATACACCTGCTGCACTGGTATGGGCATGGAAATTCCAGCAGAGGCTGGTTTGGGACATTGTACCTTTGTTTTGCTGGCAAGGCTGGGCACGGTATCTCTTTTTTCTTAGCTTTATTGTCTATGTTAATAACGTGTGGCCCAGAGAACTGGCAAGGTGGCAAAGATTTTTCAGCACTTTTCAGATTTTGTATCATGTGGGACAGTCCCTGGGGATGTGCCAGTCAGTAGCCTCACCTGGAGCTGGGAGTGTAAAATAAGCTGTTCACGGTGGGGGCAGTTGGCCAGCAGACTGATGAAGAGGAGGTACCTAAAGTACTTCTGTCCTCGGCACCAGCGACAGTTTCAGGTGATATGGGGTAACTAGGGATAGGAAATCCCTTTGAGTGTCTGAGATGTCTACTCCATTTTTGGCCATCTGGGATGCACATTGTTTCCGAAGGAGGCAGAGTGGTGAATCAGGGACCTACTGCAGCACCAACCCACCTCTCCAGGGCTCTGGCTGCAGGAATGCATGATTTGAGCTTTCACGGCTATGATAGGCCAATGATGGCTATGAGGACCTCTATTGGAGGGGCACTGAGAACATCCAAGGAAGATCTTTGATTCATCATGGACTAGAATTATGGTTCTCTTTACAAATAAGCTACAAATAGCTTTTTCCTCCTCTAACCACGCATTTAGAAGCCCACCATGCCCACTTTCATTAATATGTCCACTGTTTTTATAAAAGCCTGCCAATCCGTGAAGGAGCATAAGTGAACTCTGGGTGAAACTTTGGTGCTTGATCTTTCCAAGGCAAATGACACCAACTAAAGCAGCCTTATAGAATCAGCAATCTAAGATGTGTGTCAGGAGAGGCCGACAAGCAAAGGGCCTCTGGGTTGCCTGTGTTGTCAGCTAGCAAATTTAAGGAGATAATTTACCTTGGCAGGAGCAAACCAGCACCACTCCCGCAAGGAGCAGATGCAGAGAGAAAATCAGTGCCTTTAGTTGCATCCCTGGAGCCTCTCTGTATCTGGGAACTCCATATCCCTTTGCAGGGTGACAAAAACCAAATGTTCATTTTGAGCGCTTTGTAAATGTTTTTCTAGATGGGAGAGCCCTTAGTTTCTGTTACAAAGCTGAAGTGGCAGGGCAGGGCGCTCTCTTCCCTTGGCACCAGATGTATGTACTACATCAGTGAAAAAGTGAGACCTCCTTCAGGACTTCAGTGTAAAATTGATGGGGTGAGTAATTTGCAAAGGCTGCTTTCTAGCTGGAGCAAGTCCATACAGCTCAGAGCTCCAAGTGGGTCTCATCTCAGGTAGAGTTTTTGTCCTTCTTGGCCTGTAGCATTGGACTGATTTGACTGATTTGTCAGAAATACATTAAGTTGTATAACTCTGGTCATGACCTGTGACCCCACATAACCTGTAAGGTGATGGATTTCCTTTGGTTCAGCAGCCATTGAAGAGGAAATATTTAAATACAAAATCTCAGAATACTAAAGTACTTTTTGTAACGGGCTCTTACTCTATGTTATGTAGCAGCTCACCTGGTATTAACCTGGACATAGGGCAACTCTGCATCAAGACATTTGGTACATTTCAGTTAGTTAATAGTTAAGTCCCTGGTTCTGCTGCAGTGACTGCTTAACTTAATAGTTCATTGACTTCAGAAGGTCTGGGATAATGCTGATAATATGTACTTACAGCTTCTATTCCCTGCATAGCTGGAACAAAATCCTTTGTGTAGGTGTGGGAAGAAGGCATCTTTATACCCAAGTATAAGGTAGTTGTAGAAATAGGAGTCATAGGAGTAGTTTTGCTGATTCAGTTAAATCTACCTAGTATATAAGGGCTTTAAATAAAAATACCCATATGCCAGGAAGGGATGGAGAGGAGCTCCCGCCAGGTCAGCATGCAGGGCGGTAACTGTGAGATCAGCAGGCTGTCAAGCAGAAGACAAAGCAGGCAAGCTAATTACATCTTGGCAAAAAAGTGTAATTAGGAAAGAAAGGCCCTTGCTGAGCTGGCTGAGCACCCCTCCCCCTGCCGTGTATCCCAGCCCTCTTGGATGGCGCTCCTTGCAGATTCCTGCAGAGCAGCCCCCACTTGAGTTATCTCTACCAGGAGACGTTTGCAAGTAGACAAAAAGGGAACAGCCTGTTCTGACTTCCTTGTGCAGCCTGCAGCTCACAGTGGTGACAAAGGGCCAGTTAAAAACCCCATCAAAACCAATGCTACTCTTGCTGTTTAAAGAACTGTGGTGGTCAGCTGTGTTGGAGCTGCTATCTTCACCAAGCCAGGTCATCGCTCCAAAGAAACAAACTTCATAGCCTTTGGTAAAGGCTTTTCAACTGCAACCAACAACCACTGTCTGCATGTCCGCTGACACATCCCATGTTGTTTTCTTGACAGAGTTGCCACCACTTGCTTTGTTGATTCAGTTAACTTTTTGCCTTATTTCTCTGCTGTTTATACCACCCCTCCGTCCAAGAGGCTGCCTGGTTCTTTCAGCTTCTGTCTCTTTGCCAAGCTATTGCTGCAGACAGGGAGAAGGGAGTGTCTTTGCTGCACCCCATCACTATTTTTGTTGTTGTTGTTGCTTCTAGTAGCTCTGACTCCTTCCCAGATGTTTTTGGTTAGTGGGCCATTACCTTCTCTACTTTCAGTGTCAGTTTTCCCTAGTTCTGTCTTTCCTGTCCTGGGTTGTCTTCCCAATTCCCCAAGCCACCGTTTTTTTGCATTATTAGATTTGCCTCTCTTGACAATTAAATGGTAGGTAGATTCCATAAGAGCAGGGAAGACAGGGAAGCAGAGCAGGGGAGGTTTTATTTAAATAGCTGTGGTTAGCAGACCTGGAAGGAGGAACTGTGGCTTACAGCAGACAGGGATGTGGGATGAGACCGTGGCCCCTGTCGTGGCTGGCACTAAGCCACTGATTTACATTGGGTGCATCATTACTCTGGGATCTCTATCTGTAAAATGAGGAAACTTGTAAAACCTTTTTCCTACTAGTGAAAAGTACCAAGTCCTACTATATTTGGGAAAAGAGTCCACTTTATCTTACGGTACACTGGCAGTGGTGGTAATGGTCCTGTTTAGCTTAGAAAAGTATGAACTTTGAAGAATGTAAAATGTTGGCATCTTGTAAAAGGCAGCTAGACTGCTGCAGCAGCTGATGCTAGATACCAGCACACCAATTCTTCGGTTAATGGCATTTTACTGGTGAAATAATATCAGAGAGTTGATGAGAGTCTCTGAACATGTGCTTGAAAGCTGCAATTAAAGCTGTTTACCTTTCATTAACTTGTTTAGCTTTTACAAGTCATGTGAAACATGAAAGTGTGTGTCTGGAGAGCAATACTTTTAGATATGGAGTAATGTTTGAATGTTAAAAAAATAAAGTGGCTTTTAAAAATATTTATGTTGAGGTAAACAAAAAAATGTTCTTGTAATGTGTTGCTGCTTTCTCTGTGTGTCAAATTTGCTTTTGTTTTGCATGTGACTTGGCTGCTTTTACTCAAAAAATTTTTGCATTTTGGCTCTCTGTTAAATATTTCCTTCTTCAATTAATCTTCCCATTGTGAAAGAAGTTGCAAAGTCCGTGCTCCGAAGGAGTATGCTGCACAACGTTTCCATCTCATGCTAGTGCTCTTAATCTAATACTTGAGGTAGTGTTAACTTTTCCAGAGAAATGAGATTAATTTCAGTAACCTTACCCTTACCGCATGGGAATTTCCTAAAAGATTTTTTTGATAAACATCAATGTTACACGAAGTCTATGTACCTTCCTTCCAGTCAATTTGCTTTACAGAGAACAAGGAGGAAAATTGGATGAGGCTCTTCTGTCTGTGACCATGACATTGACTGAGGTCCTTCCCTGCTTTTCACTTCATTTTCCATGTTTCCACTTGATTTTCCAAATTTATTTTCCATGTTTGTAATCAAACATGTATTCAAAGAACAATACTGACTGATTTGAGCCACAGTTACCTTAAAGGGTAAATTAGTTGGAAAGTATTCTCGGATCTTCTGATACGAGGTGAGGTGGCACATTTCTCTAGAATTCCTGAATATCATATAAATTTAATTTCTTTACTGTTGGTGACTTACAATACCCAGTAACCATTCTGCTCTCGGGTATTTGTGTATCACCACCAACCTGCACCATTGTATCTAAGGGTCAGGAGGCAACAATCTTCCAAACACATAATTGAGAACTAAATTTTAGCTGGCAGCACTTCATCACTGTCAGTGGAGGGAATGGGAAGTACCTACAATTCCTTCTGGTTTACAGGATGACTTGTCCACTCTTAGCCTTGTAGGAGAAAGATGAGAACAAGCTAATTAGTAGAGACTGTACTTTCAGAGTCTCTTCCTGCCCCATCTCCTGGGTTGAAAAATGAAATTTTGAATTATATTTATCAACATCGTTGTGTGGCTCAGTGACCTTTGTTATAGCGATAGAAAGATACACCAGGAAATAAATAAATAAAGACTAAGTTTGATCAGCCTAAAAAAAATGGGCGGGAGTCCATGGTATCAGTACAGTTTCTGGTATCTCAAATAAAAGGATCAGACACCATAAACGAACCTTTTCTATGTGTATAAAGTCTGATCTGAATATCTTTGTATAGGACGTAGGCAGATGTGAGGCTACATATTAAAGTTATCTGAAACTGATATATTTGCAAAAAACTTTCCATAGAGAGGGTATGTGCAGATGCTGTGCAACAGCTTTCATTCTCTTAAGCCAGCGTGCATCTTGCATGGGCTGCGGAAGTAAACAGCAGTGGAGTTATTTCAGACTTACATGGATGCATTATGCAAATGTGATCTAGTTCCCTCTTGAAACCATTAGGAATCTTTCCATTGCCTTTGTAGGAAATTGGGCTAGCCTGCAGAGCAGAATAGTTCCTGTTGACAGTTCCCACCCTTTACTATTTCTGAGGTTCATTAGTTTTCCCGAAGGAGTGACATGCTGGAATGGAGATGGAAATTTGGAACTCTGCTGAATACTGTAGGTGCCATTTCCCACTTTAGAGCTCCTGGTTTTGGCTCTATCTCTTAATGGCTGCACGTGGATATAAGTCTACCTTAATTGTCCTTTCTATAATAATCTCTGCCAAAGTTGGTTGACCTTTGGGACCTTCACCTGAAACTACCTATTTAATAAGGGAATTTTCAGAAGAACAGAGCAGCGTCCATCAGGAGCAAAGGACCATCTATATGACTAAACTTAGAGGCTTTGGTTAGTGTCTAGTGTATTTTATTGCCTTTGTGGTGTAACTGACAAATGTTATTGTTGTAGATTGTGACATTTTAATTACTAATGTTCTTAGGACCATGGATAGGAATATTTTAAACCCAAAGGATGTAAAATAAGTGGAATAATAGAAGTACTATTCCAATGGAGTTATTGGAATAATAGAACTATTCTTCACGGAAATCTCTCAAGTATCAGAATCTGTCCTGAAAACAAGATATTTAATGCAGTTGCACTTGGTATGTAAGAAATATTAATGGGAAAAGAAAAAGTGAAAGCTGTTCTGGTGCCTTAAGATTAAGTTGGATTAAAGTCTAGGGTACTTAGATGTTTGCTCCCCAGAATGGAATCAGAAGCCCAGATTTAGGCATCTTGGGTTCCTTGTACAGGGAAAGCTGCAGGATGATGAAAACAAGCAATAACATGCTGAGAAGCAGCGTATTGAGTTTGCTGTATTTAAATACCTAGCTAAGGGAACGCATTTGAGCACTTGCTCCAGAGCACAGAATCCTTCCTGAACAAGGCACCTATATGTACTCTTTAAAGCATAGTCAGGGAGAAGGTAATAACATCCCCATTTGATAGCTTGAGGCAGTGGCCAGCCATCTTTTTTTCAGGACTTTGAGAAAAGCCCTTGCTTCCAAGGCAACTGTGGGAGGGAGTTTAAACCTACAATCCTAGATGTCTTTTCCATAGCTCATCAAGGTAAGGCTGCCTAAGAGCCCCAGCAACATCGGATTTCTTACAATACTGAAATCTCCTCTTCAGTGACTTTTTGCAAGTCTTTCAAAGTAGCTTCTTGTTTGTGCAAGTGATTTTGTACCAGACGTTTTTCCTCAAACTTCGATTGTTGTTTAGGTATCTCTAGTTACCAGGGAAACCAGCTAGGTTGCTGTCAACCGAAGGTGTTCTAGATGAGCCCAGGTTAACTCATGTACAAAAACTCATATGTTCATCTTCTCCTGTTTCTACCCCCAGGGACAAACTCCCGAATGGATGTGCAGAACTTCATGAACTCTTTGAGATAAATATTTTTAAACTTCCTCTGCTGGAGGAGGAGGAGTTCCTAAATATTATAGTTGGCAAATTGCTATCCTTCTGACAGCAAGATTAGATGTGAATTTTCTGCAACTACCTCGTTGCAATTAGTTTGAGAAGTTTTATTTTGTTCTTCTATAGATATGAAATTGGACACAGAATGTATATATCCATTTTAAATGGAAGTGTTAAGAAAATTGTGGGAGTCTATGGTCACAGTTAAAAGAAAAAGCAATCCACCTAAACAAATAATTTAAATGTTGCTTTTGGCTGTGAGGCATGTTGGGCTTGGCTTATACCTGGGATTTCTAGCAGCTGAGTATTTATTTTGAAGTATGATGATGGCTTATATCAACTTGGCTCTTAGCTTCTACGCAGTTATGTGATAGTGTGCAGTACCTTTTACAGAGAGGCCTATATTTTTGTACAAAATGAAATGTTTTAAGTGTACTCATAGTAATGTAGTTTGATCCATGCTAGGTAAGTTGCACTGCTTTATGTGAGAGTGGTAGAGCTAGATTTACCACATCAGGGCATTAACAAGGCTTTTATTCCAGGATATTGAATTTTCTGAGTTTTTCTTTCAGGAGCAACTATGTGACCCTGTGTTACGTTCAAACCTTTGGTGACCCTCTCATGTGATGAGAGAAGAGATTGATCAAACTGCCAGAAAACTGTTTGTCATGCCCTCGGGCTGACAACCAGTCCACCAGGCATTGGAGCATTGGTGCTACTCTCGGTGTTGGTAGGAGCCATTTTCTTAAAAGCCCCATTTGCTGTCAGGAGAAGGCCTGCTAGGACACTTAAAGAAGTGGCTGAAACCCCCTTTTTCCTGTACTGGTTATATTTGAGAGGTCATTGAGGTAGTGGAATAATGGAAAGTATCAAACATAATGCCTGCCTTTTAGGAAAAAGAAAAGGAAAAAAAAAAAAAAAAGAAGGAGGTGGGCAGAAGTGTTGTGGAATTGTAGATCCATCAAGCTTCACTTCAGTTCCTGGAAAAATCTGAAAGAAATAATAGCACAGTGTGCAAGCAGCTGGGACATATAATACGGAGATGAATAACAGTCAAAGTCGATTTGCTGAGAACAAATGTCATCCAACCAGTCACGTTTCCTTCTGCAGCTGCAGTAAGAGAAACGATAGTAACAGTAATAATAATAATGTCCTGCATCTTGTAGGTTGGCTTTTCACTCTGTCTCATACAACAATCTCAGAAGCAAATGGCATCTAGAGTGTGTTTTCCCAATGTGGGGTCAAGCAGGAAAGAGAAAAATGATTGTATATCCTAGTGCAGCTGTAAAGGATTCGCTGTCGGATGAAAGGACGCATTGAGTGAGATTTTGTAGGTACACTTTTTTTCCTGGGTCTGCTTCTACTCAGTGTTTAGCAGGAGAGAGATACCTATCAAACGTGTAGATGACAAAACCTTGGGAAGAACTGTAAGTCTGTCAGTACTAGCGGTGATACAGCAAGCCTCTCCTTGAACCTGAGCTGCCACAGGAATGAACTTTTCCTCTGGCTTCTATCTGTAAGGCTAGAAATAAAATCCTCACTGCTTGTTGACGCTGACAATTATCTGTTGATCTTGTCCCAGACAAGGAGCAGGGACTTGAAGCTGAGGTTAGCCAGACCTGCTTTCTGTTGGGAAAAGTTGTAACCTGGAGGCTACAGAACTCTTCGGTTACGCCGTTCCTTCCTCACGTCACCCCACCAGGTTAGTGTCTGGCTGACCCAACAGACTTTGTATCTCATAAGAGAGGGCATATCAAACAAGCTGTCCCAACTGACAGAGAAATACAATTGTAATTAACACTTCAGGCACAGATCTGGTCCTTAACTTTTGATTATTTTTTTTAAAGTTCCAAATTGTTTGGTTTTGTTAAACAGTTGGAGTTTTCTTTTAGTCTGCAGCTGGTCTGGACAACATGCCTTAGTTAAAGCAATATAAGCATCATTGCATGGGCTGTTGGAAGCAATTACCGTTTACAGCCAGTGACAGTCACCCTGTCTGACAGTTTCATCCTTAAAGCCATAAATTCAGTAGGGACAGGAGAAACCAGTCAAATGCCATGTATTTCTTCACACCTTATATGACAAGCTAAAAATAGCTCTTTGACATGCTGACTTCATATTTGTCAATTTTCTTCAGCATTTGGAGAAAGCTTGAACAACAAATATAGATGGGTAAATTAATTTTGCTCTAATTGCTTCCACTCTAATTAGCGTATTTGAAACAAGATGCTGAAAGAAACGTGACACAACATGGATTTCTAGGGCATTCTTAAAGGATGCTCTTGGGATTTGGAGGACCAGCTTACAGAGCTGGAGGTGATTTAAAGTATAAAATTATAATATGAAGAGTTTTGTGCTATTTTTGGCCTGGCTTCCAAAGGAAATTAGGCTCAAACGATCTTTCTCTCTTCCCTCCTTCCTCACTATAAGTTTCAAATCTGTTGATTATTTTCAACCAAATATGACAGAGATACAGTATCAATTTTAGATAAACTCTCATGAATTTAGGCAGGTGGAGGACAAGATGTCCAACGCATTAGTGCCCATTCAGACAGATAACACCGAAAGATTGACCTCTGCCATTTTTGGAGAATCCTCAGAGAAGAAAGAGGTGTTACAAATACCCCAACTGCAAAAAAAAAGTTGAATCAACAACTTGATTAAATCTCAGAAAACCAAACCTTAAATCTGTAGGAAACCACATTTACTTCCCCTGTTCATGGAACTGCTGATTAATTTCTATAGAGAGCTGGCATGTACTGAGGCTCCCCTTTCAGTGTTTGCAGGGTTGGTACCTGAGAACCAGAAGCTGCAACACCTCTGCGAGTACGACCGAGCTCCCGGCAGGTGGTTTCCTGGCTCCAGAGGATTTGTATAAAACCAGTGTCTGAAACTTGTTTATCACCTGGCGTTGCCCCTCTTCAGCCAACAGAAAAGAGCAAGAAGTGCAAACTCCATCTGTGATGCTGATCTGTGCATTTAGTTGTTTTTTAACCAGGCTCCTGTATGCTGCCTTCAATGAAGAATGCTTAAGCAGTAGTTGTATTTCTCAATGGTTTTAATCATGCTTTGTTTTGGTTGGTTTTTTTTCTCTTGAATTTAGTGGTGAAAATTCAGTAGGTTGGGAGCAGCTCAACTCCTGTGTTAAAAGTTATTTGTAAGCTTATTTCTTTGTGTCTCATATGGTGCCCAGTACAGTGACTCTATAAACTTTGAGTAGGCTCCCAGTCTTCTTGTTATCTCGGAGTGGTGACCCTAGAGACACTGTCTGTTAATAATAATGTCTATGTTTTAGTGATAAAATTACCTTTGAAGTAGCTGCTCTGAAGATATTGGAGGGATTTCTGTGTGGATCACTTGTTCCCCCAGTGCTTTTATCTGTTGGGGTTTCTTGTCCGGACTATAAAAATTTGAGGACAAGCTGCTCTAGGTAATTTAGAGGTATTTCTCTGAGCCCTTAATGTACGATGCTATGCTGTTGTGTTAAAATTGTTCCCGTTTTTTCTTTGGGAAAAAGGGGAAAGTGCTATTCCTTTTTTCCTATAGCTTTGTCTGTACCTTGAAAATGAGTTATATTGCGAACATCTGTATACATTTAATTAGGACATTGCTAATCAGTACTGAGTGCCACTGTAAGCTGTTTCAGTTTGTCAAAGTAGTCTACAGCTGTCAGCAGTTAAACCTGATATAATGCACCTTTGCTGCTTCTGTTAGGTTGACCATCATTGAGCTAAACGTGGCTCTCTGTCTAGCCTGGGGACATCCAGCAGTTGCTAACAAAGCTGAGAACTTTGGCTCTACTTTCACCCAGGTCAAACTCTGGCGCAGGTCACCTCTTGGAGCACAGGTCTGTTTGTTAGGTTTTCAGGGCTGAGGGTCTCTGTCCTAAAAACCCTGAAGCTTTCCTGCTTCATCTGAAAGATTTGGTTTGCCAGGTTTTACCTCTGGAATAGGCACTGCTAGACAGGGGCAGAAGGACACAGGGGGTGTGCAGTGTCTCTTTTTCTTCCCTGTTGGCTGACCCAAGGAACTCTTACAACTTATTTTGTTTGTGCACCATAATCGCAAGCTGCCTTCCCTTCTTCCAGAGAAAGGCTGGGGAGAACTATGCAAAGGAGAAGAGGAACCAGCATTAAGATGCCTTGCCTTTCTTTACTTCATGCAGTTTTAGGTAGCTGAATGTGTTGCAATTACCTAGAAAGAAATAAGCTTTCAACTTTGCCATCTGTAGTTCAGACTAGATTTGCTGCAGCTGAAAGTTTCTTTTCCTCTGATGGCTGCTTGTGGGTTTAGACAACTTTGTAGCAGATAACAATTCACACTGAAGACTGATAGCAATAATGAAACTAAATTGCTCATACTGAGGTCCTAAAAGCTGTGGACCATGACTTTAAGTGATGGAAGGAGAAAATAGAGCATTGGTGAAGTGTGGGGAAGAACTTACTAGGATGGTGACTCAACCAGAGTTGAGTTTAAAACAAACCTGTATTTACATACAAAGATGGTGACTGAGTGAGATGGAGAAGAAAATAAATTTTATCCCTATTTCCTCAAAATTTTGCCATATTGCTTCCCTGGCTATTTAAATTAGGAAACTGGGGTGTGTTTCATTGTAACAAAACCAGATATTTGGGGAGGGCGGCTGAAATATATCACTCTCTCTTAATCCTGGGTGTGGTGGCTTTGCGAACCTGCTTGGTAATGCAAACTTAGAGGATGCGTATTGCAAAATTTAAGTTCTGTTTACGAAGTAGGGAAAAACAGATGCTACTTTCTGTGGACAAGCAGGAAGACAAGCTAGCATTGTTCCTATTAATCTGCAAAGAGATCTTTCCTATGTATTAAAACAGCAAAAAGGGGTAGCTCATACTGATGCTGTCTCAGGGAAGCTGCCTTGGCACACAGACTTTTTCATGCTTCCAGCCTGTGGCAGAGCTGGAAATAGTCCATCATTTCTGGATTCGGTTGTGTATTGCAGCTATTAGTGGCTGCTATCTCCCCTTATTAAGATTTCTAAAACTTGTTGTGTTAGTGGACTCTGGATAAAGCATCCCTGAGTTCTAGCCACACCAGTGGCTATAGCTTTTATGTATTTACTTTAACGTGTTCTCCTAAATGTCTCTCTCTTCACCTCAAATCACAAAGACTCCCTTTCTTACAGGCTCATCAAGGTGCCTCTGCTAGACAAGCAGTAAGGCTTTAATAGAGCCTTTAATAGAGCATGAAACTGTTTCCTGCTACAGTCACCAAGGTCTTTCACATATGGACAAAGTTTCCATCTCCTGGAATTTTACTTTGGAAATGAATTTAGTCAACAAAAGCTGCTTCTTTCAGGATGCTGGATTCCCACCTCCATTTAGGTCTTGTTTTTCTCTGGATAGGGAACCAGGATGTTCTTACAGGGATCCCTTAAACAGCTTTGATTGATAGAAATTAGAATTGAGCTTTCATGTTTGAGTGGTCATCATTAACGTTTAGCTCCATATAAAATCTTTATGAAGCAGAAGGTTTATTCCTTTAGCAGGATCTGGTTTTCAAGCTGGAATGTAAATCCCACCTAGTGGAAAGGGATATCTGGATCGGTAACTCATTGCCGGGGTTGAATTTTGGATGGTGTCGATGAGACCCCTGTCTTTAAGGCACAAATGTGCTTTGCTTTTGAGAGTTCAATTACTGGGAAATTCATTATTTCTCCCTATCTTGCATATAGAATTATGTAATGTGAAGGGGGAAAAAGGTAGCTGAAAGTACCTCACTGAGGACCTATATCCCCTCTCTTATCAGGCTGAGAACAACTAGTAAATAGTACTGATTTTGACTAAATTTTATCCAAGGCATTTTGACTTGCAAAACAGAGGCTGTTGAAGAATGCATGAGTTAGGCAAGCTGGAAAAAAACCCAACCTTCACTTTTGAAATAGATCTGATCATAAGATTTAATTAGGGCAGGTCATTTATTTGGCTTTCTTAATTTCAGTGTATGATTGGATTTTATTTCCTAACAATCTTAATTTTGTAAGCGTGAGGAATGCAGTATATGGAACCTCTGAGCTGCCAGCATGGACAGACAGAGGCCCTTTTCCCATGCTGTGATGCGGTGAGATGGCTCTTACATGCATGGGTGCTTACTCTTTCCTTTGAAATCCAGGCAAAGCACCAGCTCAAGTCCTTGCTGCAAGGTCAATGAAAGCATCAGTGATGAATGTTGTTATCCTTAAGTGCACCCAGCTTTTCCATTTGTTTTTAACTTTGATGATAGCTTCAGCAAACTCTGCCTATATAACAGCTCTTTTGTTGTATAAGCAGATGAAGGACGTGTCTGGCACTCATATGGGGAATTAGAGGCAGTCCTCAAGTTATAAACCATCCAGCTATGTATAGGGTTTGATGCTTTGTTCTGTTGCAGACTGAAGTGTTAGTGTATTTTGTGTTCACTATGTTTAAAATTGTAGAATTAGATTTGTAATGCAAGACTTCAACTAAAGACCCTTCCTCACCCTTTTGTGGATTATCTGTTATTATGCTTTTTTTTTTTTAAGAATTCCTTGCTGTACTCTCAGAATTAAGGGTTCCACTGAGCACTTCAAATGAGGACAGAGCAATCTCCACCAGCCGGCTAAGCAGTGCTCTTTTTCCAAGGTCCCTTCTAATATCTTCCTGATAACAGCACTTTCCCTTTGTAAGGAAAAGGTCACAGTGGTGGAAACGGTGCGCGTTTGTTCTCTTGTTTCTAAGCTGTGCTATTCTTTCCTTGTTGTTGTTGCTTCTGACAAGATGGTTGCCAAGCCACTTTGTCATCACTCCTGCATCTTGACAGAACGCAGGAGCTGTCCCAGATAACAGGAGAATACGTCCTTACAGCAAAACCCAAGTGACTTTATCCAATCCTGATTTAAACAGACCTGACATGTTCTGGGCCTGTTTACAAACAGGATACTTCAATGGGACTCTGCCACAGAAATAGCTATGCTTCCCTTGCTAGAAAACAAATGTTTCATTTTGGAAAAAACACAGCTGATGGCATTATCGGTAATGAATCTTCGTAATGGGCCCATGCTGTTTACTGCTATCTATCTTAAGCCTCTGATATTGCATTGTGCTGCCTGTTGAAAGACAACATACTAAAGAGAAACTCTGCTGGGGCTAGTAGACTAAATTCAGTTGATATAATTTTGCATTGCATTATGTGTATAGTTCTAATTGCAGGAGGAGAAGGAAGAACAATGAGTGACTATAACAAACTACTGCCATCATCATCTTCTGTCCACATCCCTGTGCTACAGCCAATTACATTAATGCAAATGGTAAGAGCCTCCTTTGATGCTCTTATCAGTCTGCCTGCAGTTCCTATGCCTTGATGACTCCCAGCAGTCCATCGAAAGGCACACTGCCTGCATAGCTTATCATTTGGTGAAGTCATGCTATCCTTCGCAGTTTCCTTCCTTTGTGCACATATATTAGTAAAATATATCCATTTTACTTGCATGTGGATTCTTTGATTTGTCTGTTTGGCTTTTGGTAACTTAATGCTCAGTGAAAATGGCATTTCATTTCCTGTGCGTCTCAACCAGGACAACACAACTGAGATGCTGCTTCCATGCTAAACAGCCACACGGCACTACTGATGCTCTACCAGATGCTCTAGGTGATTTTATGCTTCCTTATTCTCTCAGCCATGCTGCCTCCATATGTACAGGTGCCAATCTCAGAGCTGTAAGGTGCTTTTAATGACACACTTGGTCTTAGAGATTCATTTCACTGGGCAGCTGTGGCAAGAGGCGGTGTAAATCATCAATATGGCTTATCATGCGGTACAAATCATCAGTCATAAGCCTTACACAAGCCTCATTTGTCCCTTTGCTTCTGCTACTACTAAGAAGGGAGCAGCTGTCTCTGAGGTAAGACAGATGTGCTCAAAAGTCTAAAGAAAATCTAGGTGGTTTTTTGCAGACCAAATCTTCTTTTCAAAATCAGAATATTTGAGAAAACCGTTTTTGATGACTTTAAGTATAACTCTTTCAAAAACTTGTCAAAATTCAACATCCAGTTGAGTCAGGTTTCTAAAATCGTTTCAGAAGGTTTTAGAGAGATTATCAAATAAGAAGATTTGCACCGGCAAAATGATGAGACAAATATAAATTGAAGCAGGGGAGAGAGGAGAAAATAGTATTCGGTAATGCTTTTGGAGTGTTTTTTATCTTGGCATCTCATTAAAGTAATGTAAAGATCCATAGCATTACAGAAGAGTGCAGAGAGCTGCCTTTAAAAGATGAAGACTCATCACATGCTAGCTTATTGCCATCATTCATCAGAATTGCAGGCTTCAGTCCTGATTTTTCAACAGCCTGTGCTATTGCAATAACCACGTCCCTAGAGAGGAGAGCTGGGTGAATCTAAATGTAGTTCCAGGCACTTCAAGTGGTTTATGTTTCTACAAATGAGACCTCGCACCTAAGTGTCCCGCTCCCATGAGAGTGTTTTAACCATGGGGCTCTAGTGGCATGTTCTCCTTCTGCTCCCATGGTGTTTGCTGACTTAGGGACTTACCTAACCGCACTTAGGGAGAGGAGTACCTTAGTCCAGATCAGCCTGATAGTGCAAGGAGGTGGCTACAATAAATTTAAGTGTTCTTTAACTGAGTAGTGTCCTGGCTGATTACTCTAAACTGTGAATTAAAGTTGAGCAGGGACACTATAACCTCCTCCTCACCCGACACACGTGCCAAAAAAAATCTTGAAGGTGAACTCTGCTCAGTCAGGCATCTCTTTGGCAAGGACCTCATGCTCTATGTCTAGCTACATGAAGACATCCAGTGGTCAGCCCTCATTCCTACACCCGAGGAATGGGGACATTCATGTACAAAACACCTCTTGTTAGTGGGATGTAGGTGAATCCCTGTTATGGCGTGAGGGTCTAGTGTGTCACCTCTCTGAGATACCTGATTCCCCTAGGTGACTGTGCCAGGAGCTCGAATATCTAGTTCTGTTTTCTGAGTTGCCCAAGTTGGGGCTAAGGGCTTATCAAACATGCTGGTCTCCTTTAACGTCAAAAAGGATAGATAAAGGAAATCCCAGCCAGTGATTACTTACTTTACCTCACTGCTTCATGATGACGGAGTCCTGAGGGAATTGGAAGCGGTCTGAAATAGTCTAATGCTCAACATTTTGGGGGGGATCAGAAGAGGCAGAGGCTGACGTGACATTTGGGGAAGTTTGGACTTCCAGGTATAAGTTCACATGTAAGTGAGAGCAGGTGGGCTCTGAGGACTCCAGAGCGGAAGGGCAGTATGCAGCTTGAATGGAGGTTTTGTCAGTTCTCTCCTTCTGAATGTTTTAGCACCTGGGCTTGTTTGCATCCATGCTTGGGGGAAAACTGGCTCCATTGCAGAGCTGAGGGTCCTCTCTAGCAGTGGCGTGGGTGGTGTGAGCTAGTGAGTAAGTGTCAACATTGAAAGAAGACACCTTCCTGTTAGATGACTTGGAAGCTCAGGCTTCATGTTAGAGAACGGGCTACAGCTCATTGTTTGTCTCAAAATCACCCTGGGGAAAAGAAGGCTACTTCTGTTATGATAAATGCACTTTAGAATCAGCACTTGCTTGTCTTATACATCCAGGTGTTTTAAGTGGACAACTGTCCTACTCCTCTCCTAGACTATCCTTACTCTGAGTTATCAGTTCTCGGTGGCTGCAATGAAGAGGTTGGCCTTGGCTTACAGACAACTTCTCTGTTACCAGATGAGTTGGTGGATTGCTCTTGAAAATGGTGTTTTGTTGGGCAAAGAAATGAGGTTTGTGCATGTCTCTGTTTTGTCTGACTAGGTGAAAACTTTCTGACTTACTGACTAAAAGTTCAGTTCCGTAGTAAAATTCTAGAATAAATTAGGAACAGCCAAATGTCTGTGTATTTTGATGATGTGGCTGGCTGAGAAAAAGCTTAATCTTTAGGGAGAGTTAGGCAAATTTGTCAATTACTATTTCTATCGGAAAATAAGGCCCTGTGTAGTTAATTGTCAGTGTTTGTGTGTCAGAATGGTGTCCTTTAACTTTCCAAGGGGGATATTGAGACAATGTCTGGGATAACTATTGATTGGTGAGTAGATAGAATACATCTCTCTCAAGTACAGCATAATCTCTAATAAGAAGGAATCTGAAATTACAAAAAACAAACATGAGGAAACATTTGTTTTCACTACCAGCCGTAAGATTGGTTGTCTCCTGACCATGAAGTCCTTAATGAAGAGGTAGAAACACTTCTGGAAATGTGATGGCAGACTTGACTGGAGGGAGGCATCAGTGTTTTGCAATGGAAAATGTTACGCTTGCAACTCCATGGTGTTTGGTGAAGCTTGGAAGATAGAAGGATGATGTGGCATTGCCTAGTAGCTGGCTGAATGAAGGTCATGATTTCCTTCCTAGCAGTGCCGAGGAGCAGCCTTTCTTTTCGTGTGCTGGGAACAGTGTGTTTGAGGGCCAATACCGCAAGTTCCTCTTTCAGAGGATTTTGCAACCCTGTTAGAGCACTGAAGGGCTGTTGTTCTTGGACAAGATTTCCTTTGCAACAAAGCAATTCCATGTTGCAAGCTGCAGGTGTTTTTATCTGTCTAGAGCAGATCTCAGAGTCTGCTCTCTGGTAGTGTAAATAAGCCATCAACAAAGCTGCCTTGTGTTGGGCCCCAGGAAAATGGGCAGTAGATGGTGGTCTCTGTCCTGAGCAGGTAAGTGGTAAATCTGGAAAAGGCAGTCTCTAAGCTGGTAAGTAACTTTACTAGAAGTAGACGTGGGGATCTTTAAAATACCTTCTGTCTTCTATTGATTTCACCTAACTGACTTTTCTTTTAGCTCATGTACAGGGTGCTTAAGCCTTTGGTGTTTAGCTTAGTAATTTGCCTGATGAAGTTACTATCTTTCTGCGTGTGGGTAATTTAGATGTCTTCTTGTGGGTGCTGAAGAACAGAAATGACGTTATTCTGCAAAGCTGCCTCCCTAAAAGTAAGTTATATGTATTGGATGATTCAGAGCTTTACATGGCACTAAGAGCAAGTGATTTAGGAGGGACTTGGAAAGAAATTTCTTTCTTCTGAGTTAGAATGTGTCCAGCTGATTTAAAATGATGCTGGTTCATCTTGACATTAAAAGAGGAGTCACTCTACAGTGAAGAGAGCGGATGCTTGGAAATGCAAAGGAGTTTTGAGCTTTTCCTGTTCTTTCGTAGCTCCAAGAACTGTACATGTAGGCAAATGGCAACACTTGGCAAAGTTAAATATACAGATCTCCATGTATTTTCTTTGTACCCTTTCCTTTTGTCTACTATGCATTGTCTATATATGGCAACCACATCAGCAAGGAACAAGCTGTAAGACTTCTGCGCAGGACTGATGATAAAAAATATCTAGACCATCAAGTTAGGCATCATTAATTTGTCTGGTTCTTTAGCAGTGCTTCAGTGTTGGGATATCTCTGTGCTAACGATGTGTTCAAAATCTAGTGACATCTGCTCTCTCTCCTTTCTTCCCTCCCCGCTGCATTGCCATAATGCAATACAACATGAAAAAGGGATCAGTGCAATTATTGCAGAGATTCCCGCATGAGACAGTGAAGGACAAATACTTTCTGCGGCTTGAGCTTTCTCTGTCATCTTATGCTCTGAAACAGAACTGGCACTGAACTGAGTGTTCATGTTGTAACGTGTTGGGTTTAGCCTTGTTTCCATAGGAAACAAGCATACGAGATGAAGATGGTTCTGCATATATTTTCCTTCCTTCTTTTCCCCTCCCTTTTTTAACC
This sequence comes from Larus michahellis, assembly GCF_964199755.1. Taxonomy (NCBI): domain Eukaryota; kingdom Metazoa; phylum Chordata; class Aves; order Charadriiformes; family Laridae; genus Larus; species Larus michahellis. The sequence continues at coordinate 48,521,230 of NC_133902.1, read as the reverse complement.
CATTGGCAAATCATTGCCAAATTTTACAGACCGGTAGAAATCTCAAGGGTAACTGTGTTACTACGGATGAGCTTCTTCCGATGGACGCTGGAGAATCTGCCCAGGGCAGATCCCTGCAACACCGTCCCAACTGTGGGAAGAGCTTTCCTCAAGGCTTGTGCTGTAAGATGTCACTGAGCCAGAGATGCAGATTGGCAGGAAACTGCTTCCTTAATTCCAGTACTCGGGGAATTACATGTTTTATACCGATAGGCAGCAATATCTGTGTTTGTAGCGGAGCCTCACATTAGGATGACATTTATACGCAGTACTCTATAGGGTGAGGATCCCTTTTGGAGACTACTGTCTGTTACTGTTAACTGTTGGAAGCCACTGTTAACCACGAGGCTGGGGTCTCAGCAGGGGCTCCTGGGTCTGTTTGTGCAGTCTCTGTCTCATTCCAACAAACAAATAAATAAATCCTCCTTCAGTTATTCTTACTGTTGACAATCTCTAATTCTTGTTATGACATCTTTATTCTTTAGAAATGAGAAATACAGCTGAACAATTTTTCCAAGCAGAAGCAATCCTAGTTATACTCCTGGGCTTTACAGTTTCATCTCCATGACGCATAGCCTCCAAATGATGGGGTTTGGTCTGTTTCTCCCCCACCTCTCTTTGGTATTTTAAATAATTCCTGTGATAGCGAGGTTTTCAGCCAGCCTCGCTGCCTTCAAGTGTGAGGCATTTGCTTGAAAAAGCAAACCTCACAGGGAAGGTAGAAGAAAGCTGTGGGATATTTTCTCCAGCTTTTTCCTCTACTCTCTTATCTACTGAATTATAAGTACTTGGAGAGATGTTTTCACTGTATTGTGCTTCAGGCCTAAAATGCTATGCAAAACTAAGACTTTGTGAGGAAAAGGCTGGTTTCAGTTACAGTGTCCGATGGGGTTTCCATTTTAACAGCATTGGTAGCGCTCTGGGATGCTGGTGTGAGCAGATCTGTAAGCCACTGTTTAGTGTCTACCAAATACGGTATAGTTGGGGCTTTAACTCAAGATGCTGTTCATATTTACTATGACCCAACCTTATTTCTTTAGCCTTCCTTCCTTGTGTTTGTTTCACTGTTGTCACTGTGACTCCTGAAAATCACACAGATCTAAGCCCATCCTAGAGGGGATCACAGATGACCTGAGTCTTGCCTCCTGAACTGGTAAGGAGAAAGCAGCATCTCCCTTCAGCTCATGAAATCCCAGTTCTCCTCTTAGCTTTATTTTGAGCTTTGCTTACAGTTGCCTCATCCTCACTCCCAGTCCACATTGATCAAATCCATTTTCAGCTGACAACGGTTTCCTTATGTACTAGTTGTGTGTCCCATGCAGCTGCCTCAGGATGGCCTGGCTCTGACAGGATAAAACAGCCCGTGTAAGAACATAAGCCTCGGTAACCGGAACACGGATTTTGAAAGACAAAATTGGGATATTGGAGTTGTCTTAAACTTGAGGCTAGCAAAAGTCTGGTATGTATTGGTATTGCTCAGCAGGGAGATTCTTCATAGCCTGTTGTGCTGTTGCTAAAAGACACTCTTAATTTTTACCTTTCCTATGAAGAGAAGGAAGGTGAAGGGAAGCACTCAGAATATCAGTAACAACTGGTTAAGTTCTTTGTTTCTGGTGATTTATTCCCCCCTCCCCTGCCCCTTGATAATTGTATCGAAGATAGGCAAGGCAGACTTTATCAATCCCACATTACTTTAATTGGGGTGAGACATCATTCTGTTACTGACCTTAAGATAGATGAAGTTCCCCGAGCCTCGCATTTTAAAAAGTCATCCCCGCACAGCGGTAAACGGGAGACCAGATTCTGCATAACGTAAGCAGCCTTCCCTCTTCTGTCTGCTTGGACACTGCCGGCCTTGCACAGCCTTAGCCACTGGTTCCCCTGTTTCTCTGCTGATGGAGAATCATGGTGTTTAAGATGAGTCATGTAGTGATACTCTGCTGTTAATCGTAAGAGGAGGACAGATGGATTTCTCCCTTTGGCCTCCCTGGTGAGCTCTCTAACAAAACTCAGTCTCACTTTCTCCTTGTCCCCCAATTATGTTCTTCTTCTGTGTGCTTCACCACAACTCAGCAGAGGCGTCCTGAGTAAGAGTGAAAGAACTAGTGTTTCTGCCCAAGCACATGTAACTGTGCTTGCATGTGCTCAACAAGCTGTGTAAGTCGCTTGTCCTTGCATCACTGGTACATGAGTCGTTTCTGTCCCGCGAAAGAAAAAACAATTTTTGAGATGCTTTTTCTCTAACTGCCGTTGGCAAGAAGCTGGGGCTTGGAGAGATCCTGTGACTTCTGTGTTGTTTTTGTGACTGAACAGCAGCAGGAGAAAGAAAGGCTAAGTCTTTAAGGCTAAGACTTGCAGTTTCTCTCCGTTTATTTGTTTAGTGGTGAGCTCTGCTACATGTTGTCCAGTTACATGCCCTTACTTGAAGTTTCATCTTGATAATTCTTAGAGAACAGCCTTACCTTAGGACCTAACTGCAATACAGTCTTTGTCACGCCTTTGTTGACTCCCTGTCCACTCCTTCATAACTACTGTCCTCTCCTAGATGGCATGAAGGCATTTATTTTCTCTCTGGCTCTGCATCATTCTTCAGCTGTTCCAAGCATACGCCTCAGAAAACAGTGTGTAGTTTAGTGCAGTGAGGGGACCCACCAAATTATATTATTTGAGGATGAGATATTTTCAAATGCAATTTTCTTATGCTGAATGAACTGGATGTTTTTTCTCTAGAGTTTTTAATGACTGTATCTCTTGAAGTTTTAATGAGGAACCTGTTCTATAACAATTACTTGAAATTTTCAGAGAGAGAAGGTTATGGTTTACTTAAAATGTCAAAATCTAAAATACGTTGACATTTTGCTTTAGTTTTTGATGAGTATCGCTCTGTGTTTCAGCTTTCAGGGATCTTTTCTTTTAATTTCAGTGTCACTATGGCTGGCTCTCAGCCAGCTTTCGCAAATTTCAAAGCAGTTATTAAGAAGAGCATCCTGAAGATAATAAAATTCATGAGATAAATAAATAACAATGTGGTATACAGCTTTTATTGCAGAAAGTTTGAGTAGTGCATTATTTGCCAGCAGCAAAGTCTCTTCAGTGTAGCATATTCTGAATGACTGCTAATGAAAGGAATATGCACCCCACTACAGCACGTTTAGTATATAGCATGGAGATGTACAGTTTATCCAGTATTTAGAAATTAGTATCTTTTAGTGATGCTCCATTTTTTGTCATCACTTCTTGAGCAAGCTAGATTGCCCTAGTTCTGTAATATCCTGTTACTATAAGAAATCAGCTATACAACAAGCAAAAATACAACCTTGTTCTAAAGCCCAAAGACTTCAAATCTGGGCTTTCTGTTCATATAAAATTGTCATATGCTATTTTGCATCCAGGTGTAAATTTTAGATACTCTTCTGACTACAGGATATTGATTGTACAGAGGCCATAGCCTTCACCTTCAAAAACATGAGACCTCTCCACTTGATCTTCTACTAGGTGCTGTGACCATGCAGTGAGTGATTATGGAAAAGAGAAAAAAAATAATTAGTTTTATAATATGTAGAATGTCTAGAAACCTGCATCACTTTGTGTTGATATGATCAAATTGAGCGTTTATGGCTACTGCTGCAGGGAAAGAGAACTGTGTGTTGCTCTGGGGATGGCAGTGGAGAAGCAGTAAGAGCTCGGTGCGAGAGGAACCATGCGTCCAGTTCCACCATGTCGCCTCATCTCAAGGCAGTACGGGCAGGTTTCCCTCCACGTGCCAGAATCCAGCCTTGCTCAGCAGCCATCTCTTCGACAATAAAAGGAATGTGCCTGAGGATGATAACAGCTTGTTTGCATATCCGTACATAGTAACATGGATTAATTTGGTTCATACTCCCAGCTGGGAAAGCCCTACAAAGATTAATTCGTAGTTTGTCATGGTTATGTTCAGGCTTACAGATTTACCTCATATGTGACACGATGTCTGGCTCCACTAATTCTTGCTTTAAGCTGGGCCGTGTACTGACGAATTAAACGCTTTTCATGAAAAATATTCAGTCTTGATTAAAGTGGGTCCTAAATGACAGTTAATTACTATTGTCCTCTGTAAGCCATCACAATAAGGAATTACCTGTGTGGTAAAAAGGTGCCTTTTGTTTCCAGTTTAAATATCTTGTTTCTCAAATTCTGATCACTGGAATGTTTCAATGGAAAACATTCTGATCATGTTCTGCCTTTATGTGCATGACTAAGAGCTCTGTGGCATCAGTTCTCTTTTCTGCATATGAATAATTGCCTCCCCATCTTGCTTTTGTTAAACTGCGTAAATGAGCTCCTTATGATCTGTTCTCAAGATCAGATCATGCTATTAACTTTTCCTTGAAACCATTTCAGATTTACAGTCTTTTTTTTTGTGCAGGCTGGGCTTTAGACTAGGATGGGGCCTTCTAGTAAAAGACATGCCAGGATTGTCTGTCCTTCCAGGATGCCAAGGCAGCCAGGGGCCACTGGGCCAGACACAAGACCTAGATTATGCCCAGATTTGCAGTTCGCTGCATAACGCACACAGGACTCTTGTCAGGGCTGAGACTGTCGGTTGGAATACTACATTTCCAGGGACGTTCATATGTATTTCTGTGGTGGTGTGGTTTTGTTTTGTGGTTTGTTTTTTTTTTTTGTTTGTTTTTGGTTTTTTTTTGTTTTTTTTTTTTAAAATAAGTTTCATTGCATCTTTTCCACCCCACTTGGGGAAGATGTCACCTGCCTTATCAGTTCAGCATCCCAATGGGTGTAATGTTGTTGCTGCACCTGACCGTGGGTTTCCAGACAGTATGTGTTTCTCATAATGATAAGTTGATAATGTGAACTGCTGCAACTTGGAGAAGATGTTTCATTTATTAAGCAGCATTATCCCCATGTCCTTTTCATGCAATGTTTTGATTCACAGATCAAAACCTTGCTTGAGACAGCTCTTAAAAGCCACAATACTGATCTTGGTGAATTTGTGGAACTGTTTTATAGTAAGTCTATGTGTAATTGTGATCCCTATTTGAGAGGCAGAGAAAAATTCTCATGAAAAAGCTACTTGTCCATATTCCAGTAGGTTTATGGAAGAAAAAAAAAAGGCAGTTTAATGTTGGTTTCTAACATATTGTCACAATTATACAGCTTGGAAAACCTGTGTTAGATTTTTTTTTTTTTTTCCTTTTCTAGCTCACTGCTGGCAGGTGGTCATTTGCCCTATGGTCTTTATCAAGTATGGAAATGTGTGGGTGACTTCATTTCCAAAGGGACTGAGAAGAGATCTTCCACCCACTCAGAAATGACAGTCAAATGCTTTTATTAGCCTTTGAGTTGCATGAACTTGCAACCCCTAGTGGCTTAGAGAATTGCTCTTTGAAACAAAAAGAAAGGCATTAGGATGTTTGGCTAACTAACTGATTTGAGCAATTGAAGGTGTTTTTGTGCTTCTCCTCCCCCTCTCTGTCCTCTCCCTAAATAAAGGAGCTACTTATTCCACCACTATATTCTAGGCTTTTAAAAATCTCTGTGGGGTAATAAGAGCCAGGGCTGCCTCTTATGTGTGAAAATAACACAGCAAACAATTGATTCTAAATTAAAGTTTGGAAGAATGAGTCAAATCCCTGTAGAAAAATAACATGTGGCTGAAAATGCTTCTTTTGTAACAAGGTGATGTCAGAATTCAGAGTTCTGAGTCAACGAAATTATCATCAAGTCAACAAAAAAGTGCCAGACAAATGTGTAGCTTTACTGCTTTCTTGCCCTGATTTTATTGGAGATGCATTTTTAAAAGTAAAATATCATGTCCCTCCCTGATGCCTATATTTCTTCTAAACTAAGTTTATATTCCATTCCAAACAACCTGCCAGGCCAGTTAATTGGAATTAATTTCCTAAAGTGCTAATATAATTTTTAAAGATGGTGATGTTCAGGGAGAAGCACAATCTTTGTGCACTCTTGCACTCTGCTTCTTATCCTGAGGACTAGGAGAAAGGTATTTCGTCTCAAGACTAGGTAAGTAGGATGTTGAACAGATGGTAAATGGCAATGCATTTTTAACAGTTCTGCAGAAGCAGATTTAATCATGGTTTTATGGGTAAGGGGAGACAGAGACATGGACAGATGAAGCCCTGCAGCAAATTAAGGTTATGTTTGAGATTCTAGATCTATCCTGTGCTGTTAGACTGTATGGCTTCCAATGTTTCAACACTTGATTTTCCCAAAACCGAGTCTTTCTGTGAATAGGTTAATCTTTTGCCTTTTGTCCATTGTGCTTTATTCTCTCCGGTTAAAATAGTTGCTTAGAAATTAATTCATTACAATGGTTGGTTTTCTGTGGTGGCAAAATACTGAGGAAAGCTCCTGAACAGTTACAGAGATAAGTGTACCCCAATTCATGGGGGAGCAGCACAGCAAGGAGAGGCTGTGGCTCTTTCAGGCCTATGGAATTTCACTAGATCTGCAGGCTTTCTTTATTTCACATTTCTGTATTCAGAAAGTGTCAGGATGAAAAATATGTTCTACTGGGAAGAAGAAAAATGAACTTTCTGGCACTGAAACAGCATGCCTTTTGCTGCAAAATCTTTCTGCTCTGAATTTAGAGATTGAAACAAATATCTTCATAATTGGCAAATAAAAACCTGAACCCCTTCTTGCAACATTTTTTAGATGTAAAAATACTCCTTTTGTGGTCATGCCTGTATTCGTCTTCTGACAAAACACGGAAACCTTTCCAGATGTGAACTTACAGCCCTCTCAGCTTTGACAAGGGTTGGTCAGCTCTCACCATCCATTGAGTTTCCCCACTTGACACTGTACTTTTGTAATGAAGGAAGAGAGAAGACAGGTCCCAGGGGATGTGACTGCCCCCTTGGAGCCATGGCTGGTACATAGGTATGTGAGGAGGCCAGACAGCACCCACAAGTCAGCCAGTAGTAACGGAGAATTCAACTAAAACTCCCTCCTGGGAGAGAGCTGACGCCCTTGTTGGCAGGTCACTGTGCTACACTGTATGCCTACTTCCAGCTATTTGAACCGGCAAACAGGGAAAGGGGCAGTAGTTATTTCTTCCTACTTGCCAACTCAGATTCTCCTGAGGCCCTGACATGCATAGACTGCCATTCCCTGCTTCCAGCCTGCACCTTCTGAGATGGAGATGGGAAACTGGGTATGATGGACAGGCTGTTTTCCTACCTGCTGCTGGCCCATGGGCTCACCTCTGCCAGGTCAGATACCATCTCGCACGTCTTTGTTCTCATTTGCGTTAGGTAAGTCATCTGGTTGGTAGGAGAAGTCAGAAATCCCACATGGTTAAAGCTGATGAGGAAGCATCACATCTCTTAAGGAGGGGAGCCAGCTCCAGTTGGGTGAAGGACTGTTTCTTGACCCCGAAACCTAACAAAACAGAGGCAGGTTAGCCAAAGGAAAGGAGCTAGTCAGGCTTGTGAGGCGCTGAAGACAAGTAATACCTTTCTTTCTGCAAAGCTTTTCTAAAGCAGTTCCTTCCAGGTTGGCTGTTCTCACCTCAGAGCAGAGTGAAGCGTATGCATGCTGCGTATTGCTTCATGCTTTGGTGTTTTATGATATCGTACAAATCGATGCTAGTCCCTGCAGTCTGACTGCACACAAAATACATCCAGTCATGGTAGTATACAGATAGTTGCTGATGCATTTCTCCCCCTTCCTTTATGCCGTTCCCTCAGACAAAAATGTGACACTGAAAAAGGTGCTGGTGACTTGAAGTACATGCAGCTGCATGGGAGAAAGCAAGTGCTGGATTGGACCTTAACATGAAACTTACAGAGTTGTCAAGGACACTACAATGCCCTTGTGTCAATTTATTAAAATATTTGCTTCTCCAAAGTTCAGGCAGCTGAAATGAAAACAGATTGTATGAATGGAGTAGACTGTGTCCTGATGAATAATAAAACTGCTCTTCTACCTCATTTTTCTTTGAATGAAGTATACCATTGCTTGCAATTGCTAACTAGCAAAGTTCTTCCAAATCACAATGGGAAGGACAGCAATAAAGTTAAAATTATTAGCCGTGTTTGTGTAACACGTCACTGCTGCTTCGTGATTATATTTTGTGTGCATTTCTCTCAGGTGACAGTAGGACTTAAATTATACAAATAACTAGTATCCTTAAGCTATAAAGCATGTGTTGCTGGTAATTCTGCTTATCAGAGGACAGTTATGACTTGATTTATTACTTTAACTCAAGTTGTTTGGCAGCAATGCTGAAAGGTACTGCGCACACTTGCCAAGGCACCCTAAATTATGAGTATCATAAAACAAATCTTTTCAGTCACTGAGAGAAATAATTGGAAAATGAAAAGGTCAAAATTATGGTATGAAAAACCATGAGCATATTTGAATAGGTTTCATGTGCTTTGGTGAACAGGTCATCCTGATATTTGCTCATAAGCCATAAAACAGGACTGGTCCTGTTTGGGGGATAATTCACTGTAGTCATTTTGAGAGTAGCTGGTGTATCTCAGACTTTTTATACGGTAAAGCTTTAAAGATATCCAGTGGTGGTTATGGTACTGGGAACATATATTTTACTGTAATCACAAATATAGAGATGGGAGAAGGATGGGTAGAAAGAAAAACATGCTCTGTTATCAATGAATATGGAATTATGTGTCTGATTCTATAGGTTTTGCCACAACACGTATATCTTGATTAAGATCTGTGTTGTCCCATCATGAGCTGCTCTCCTAAATTTTCTGCAGTGCAGTCTTAAAAGGAGTAGCTTATAAAGAAAGACTCTACTAAGGTGCAGTAAGCTCCTACTGTTTCTCTTCAAAAGCTTAAAAAGAGTGCTTTTTCAAGAAAGCCTGGATGGTACTTTGTTGGTTGTGATTGAAGGCTGTGAAATGGAATTTCTGGCCTACAGTAGAGGAGTTACTTCCACAGGGTGACTCTCAACTGAGTGGAGAGGTCCTGTAGACTTCCCTGGGCTGATCAGCAGCATGTTCTGCTGGAGGTTTTAATTCTCAGGGAAGAGGTTTACAAGATCAAACTTTTAACTACTGTGGCAGAGACATCTTTGCCAACGATGTTGAAGTCATGAAGTCAAGTGCATTTGCTCAGAAGTGACTTCAGATGCAGTTGCTATCATAAAGACCATCGATGGCTTCAAAATGGCAACAATTCTGGTCAGTGAGGCGATGCTGTAGATAATATATCCATTTTTTTGTTTAGTAAACTGTAGCTGTGAACCACTGGGAGTGTGTGTGTGTAGCAGTGCAGTGATACAGTTAGAATACGTGATGCAGAGTACTGTCAAATACAATCTGCAAAGATCGCTGGTGCATTCTGCTGCATCTTTTGTATGTTATTTTCCCATTGGTTTTCCTGTCTCCACCCAGTTTAGAGTCGTTGAGGGCTGTTTCTAGATAAGTAAGGTAAAACGTATATTCTTTGTCATCTTTCAGTAAATGCACTGTCTTCCATATGTGGTCAGTCTTAGCGGGTAACTTCTTTTAGGAACAAAACCAGCTGGTGGGATGGAAGGGACTGAAGTGATGAAGAGTAGAAGGGAGTCCTTTTTAATTGAAGCTGCTCTTTTACCTGGAGAAGTAGATAACTAACTCCTATGACTGTACTTCAGTGAAGCTTGAGGCATTGCGTTTTCCATTAATCTGTCCTATATACAGCTGTAAGCTGAAAATGTGTGTGTTCCAAGTGCTGATGGGTAATCTGAAAGGACTGAAGAGTTCCTGAAAGCCTCCTTGGACTAGTTAGTCACTGTGTGTAAAAACATATGCCAATGTGTAAAGTTGGATTGGGCTATTTTTATCAAAATGAGACAGGGAACTTGTTATCAGAGAAATCAGAACATTCAATGATTGAACTTTGGTAGGTAAAAATGCAAAGGAATACACTATTCCATGAGACAGATTGTTTGTACTTAGTGGCCTTTATGTTGCTATGATAGAGGTATGTGCCTTGTATCTCCATGAAAGAGAGAGAAATAGATATACATGCCTTGTTCCATTTAAATACATAAGATGTAAGACTCACAGGATGAAGAATAAGTGTTCAGCTTTCTCTACTGGCATTTCTTTCAATGTAAAATTCTCCTGATTTAGGGAAATTTGAGATTAATGTACTGATACAGAGGAAGTCTTATAATGGACTCCTCTGTCTCACTTGACAGTTTAATCAGTGCAGCAAGATTTTTTTAGTCCCTATTTTGTCTTAGTTTTTTGTTGGTGTTTTTTTGTTTGGTTTTGGTTTTTGTTTGTTTTTTTTTTTTTTTTTGTGAGTGTCTCACTGGGTTTATATCTGCCACTTTTTACCTGGGGGGACTGTCTCAAAAGCCATCTCTAACATCATGTTTACAAAGGCTCCCTTGGAGGCACAAAAATGTTGGCAGCAGGAGAACAAGCCAGAAACACGGCTGTATCTGGACACGTGCTTAACTGGAGAGTCTGCCAGTGCACAAGCCCACTGCATTTATTTCTTAAGAAAGGAGAATCCTGAACGGGAACAAGCATCCAAGGAATGGACTGGCACATCGTTGCAATGGAAGGCACAAAGTCTCTTGGGTATAAATTCAGTAGACTTATGTTCTTAACTGCAATAGTGGACTTGATGATTAAACTCTGTCCTCTTTTAGAATACTGTCCTTTGAAGACTTCGGATGGAAAAAAACCTGTGTCCTTATAAACTTCCTTTCTTGCTGCCATTTGTTCATTAGGAGCCTCTCTTGTTTTTACCACTAAAGAAGCTAAGTGGATTTTTTTCTTGTTTACTTCCCTGCGTGGTATTATCTATGCCTGTAGTTTTGGCAGTGTAGCTGAGCTAACTGAGCCTGCATGGGTGAGACAGAGCACCGAAGAATCCAATACAGAGCTGTTATTTGTATAAATAGTCCTGACTGCCCCAGCTTGAAGTCTTTATAGCTCACGGGGTGTGTCTGTGTAGAGAAGAGCGGGTTCCCCAAGCTTTTATCAGAATGCTTTTCTGCCTCGGTGCCAAAACTCCTTTCTGAAAGGAGCTTTCCTGGTTTTCACCAGGAAAAAGTGAGAAGTTGTTGTTAATATTTTTATCAATGTGGAGGGCATGAAGATGCCGATGGAGGTGGAACACAGCAGGACTGAGCATGGTTCTGCAGGGCTGGAGAAATCTGTGGTGGTAGTTCTGCCACAGACTCCTCCTCCTGTTTTGGACAATTTGCTTGAAAATCTTTATCTTTTTTGCTTTTGCTCATTTAGATAGTGAATTCCCTAGGCCATGAATCACCTACTTGTGATGATATATTAGGTAGGAAAAGTTCCTGGTGTTGCTTCTGTCTCTTGGTGCAAACATAGTGTTGATATTTCATTCTGATCCACAGGTGACTGTGACAGAGTGACATTAAAGAAGCCAGATTTGCGTTTTTGGAAATGTTTTTCAGAAACACTCATTTTTGACCCTGCTCTGCTCCCACTTGATGCCAATGGGAGCTTTGCCTTTTACCTAAATATGGGCAGAATTAGGCTCAAGGGGAGTGAATTTTAAAACATTGCCTCTTTGCAAGACAGAAAGAGTCCTGATGGTTCACCTTGTGCCTGGAAGACAGCTCTGTATTGATATACTGATATGATGGCATCCTTTTTATCCCCGCTTAATTTATGTCCTTTTCTTCCCCACCCGTCTAACTAGAACTCAGAAAAATATTCACTAGTTTACTAAAACTGTGTTTTTAAGGAAGTAGCATGTGACAACGCTAATTGCACCCCTCTCCAAATAGTAGTTGCATTAAGAATGTAACTTCTATAAAAGCCATCTTTCCTGTCAGTTTTAAATGTTCTTCTACCAGTGGCAAACAATAGACTGCTTACCTTATTCAGTTGCTTGCAATATCTAGTTATAACCTTTATTGATCTCTTAGTTGCAAGTTTATTATCTTATTTACAGTAGATGGAAGTATAAGCGCAGTATGTTGCAGCAGGCATCTGTGTCTGGTGGGCATGATATGGAAACAGACACTCCTTGGTAATCCTGAATGTCTGTGTGTTTAAATGCGACAGAGATGATCAGGAAGAAATACATGTTTCTTTGGAACCTGCAATTTCTTCACACCATTTAAAACAAAAATGAGGTGGAACAGGATACTTCTTTGGGGTGGGGTGTGTGTGATAATCTAGTTTCTGATAGAGTTTTGACAGCATTGCACAACTATCAGTTACAGCTACGCAAAGCTTTTTTCAGTATTTGGCAGCTGTGGCTATAATTTATATTAATGACTTTTTCTTTGTGTTTGTGATACATATTGGACCGACTCCTCTGGTGAGTGAAGTGTGACTCTATTTACACAGCGTGAGTGGCACAGACGGGAGCAAGGAGACCGCCTCCAGGCATCTGTGCCATGACGGGTGCTAACCTTGACCTGGAACAACGAGCCCTGCAGCTTCAGTTTCCACACCCACGCACACCTTGGCCAGCCTTGCTAATAAGAATGCCAGGCTTTTTAATGGACAAATTGCCAGGGAGAAATAGGCCACCAGACCAATGTCAGAGCTCAGCTGTCTGAACCATCCTGTGGCTTGTCTGCACAGAGGAATTGCACCCAGCGATTCTGCTGCATGAGACAGCCCTAAACCACTTGCCTGGGATTTGGTGTCCTTTTTCCATGTTGTGGGGTCATTTTCTTTCAGAGGAAGATGTAGGATAAACACACTTGAAGGGAAGTGCAAGACATTGTTTATATTAAGTGTGTTGCCAGCAGTAATACAAGCCTATCCATTTCTCTTAACAAAGTGCAGTCTCTCATGAGTTTAGCGCATTTAAAGAACATATTGTGCTGCACAACGTATTAAAGGTTTCCATGGAAATATCAAAACGCAAAAGACATTTGCTACTTTTTAAAAAAGTTTTCTTGATGACCTTTGCCTATGAAATTTCAAGATTGGAAACAAGGGGAAAAAATTAAAATCTGAGATTATTGGAGCTCTCTCCATTGTTAATTTGCAAGTGTGTGCTGCAAATAACTGTTCGCTATATTCAACTAGATTCTCATTTAATAGAGCTCAGCTCATGTCAGTGGAGTTCAGCCAAACTCCTCCTTTGTATGTTTTTAGTTAATCTGTGCTAAAAGCATCCTTTTCTGTGGCCTGCACTGGGGCTGTCAGCCAGTGCCCTGCTGTGCTATTTCATCCTCTACTTGAATGAGTTATTGATCCACAAAACGTTGTTATGTGGTGTAATTGTCCTCAGCTCCTTGACTCAGCCATTATAATGTGAACTGGTCACCCAGTGTTAAGAACACGGGAAGCCCCAGGGTAGACCCAGAAAAGCTGATTCAAATTTTGCTATGGCAGAAAAGGTACCCAGGTAGTTAGGTGGGCTTGACTTCGAGTAAAGCTTTTAGTCTGCCCTGATGAGCTGTGCACCACGCAGTGAGGCTGGTCTCTGCAGAATCCATCCCTCGCTTCCCCACGTTCCTCTGCCTTCACTTTCCTGTACCTGGCAAACGCTTCATTCCAACTTCATTCCTGTACAGTGTTAGGATGGCGCAGGATGGCGACTGCACGTGGGAAGCAGAGCCAGCTCCTAGGACTGGCGTCCAAGATGAGTGAGCTCTCTGTGCTTTGCCCTGTGAGTCTTCAAAATAACGTAGTCGTTTGAAATAAAAAACAATTTAGTAAGCTTTAACTTTAGCAAGTACTGAAGCATCCTGTCATTACTTTGATCCCTGTTGCCCTCTTACCTCTCCTCTGCTAGTCATATAGCCATATATATTAAGCTATAACTTACTTCAGTTGGACACCGTTGTTGTTTTATAATCCTGCAGCGCACAGTAAGATCCTGGCCTGGCTAATGGCTTCTCTGCAAAACACTGATTCACATTTCAGTTGTGGGTGGTGTTAAGAATCCCTGAAAATTAGGCCATATAACATCTGGCTAAATGTATTATTCAGATATGGTCTTGTGTATTCTCACTCTCTTGGTCTGTCTTATGTCATGATCCTTTATCATCTAATTTTTGCAGAATTGTTTCTAATGGAAAGTTGGTGTGGGCTGTGTGATGGGTAGATCTCTGCTGACGGCAGGAGAGAAGGCAATCAAATGTATTGCAGATTGCGCAGTAACAGCAGATGATAATACACCCATCATAAAAACTGACCAGCTGTTTGCATCAGCACTGGCATAACGACACCTCATGAAGATAAAGTGTGGGAACAAACAGCCCACTGCCAGGGAAAGCGCTGGAGGGATGGGAGTAATTATTGCTGGTTTTAATCTGTAGGGCAGTCAAAATGAATATGGTGACAAAGCAGTTAATTTTGCCTGGGAAGCTATCAAAGTACTTGAACCCAGCAGGAGCAGTTTGGCCTTGACTGTACAGATGTTTTATAGGCCATGTGATGAAGAAACTGCCTGACTGCTCAAAGCAGGGACGATGCTTTGTCAGAAGAAATGAATACCAGGTCTGCTTTGAACTGATGAGCTATTGGAATCTTCCTTAGCAGAGACTCCTTTCTGAGCACATGTTTAACTTCACAAGACAGAGCTATCAGGAAATACCTTAACAAGCAGGAAAAAATGCTCCTCAATAACGCTTTACTATTTTTACCCAATGATGAGTTCCAGAAAATGCTTAGGAAAAATGAACTTTGTCAAACTTAAGCCCCGAGTGGAGTGGTTAGCCTTAAAGAATGTTACTAGCTTAAAACAGCCCTGTTCATCGCCGCATTTAAAAGCAATGCTCAATGGCAACTGTGTCGATTGCGATTTTAAAGAAGGATGAAAGTGGAGAGCAAAGGTCAACGATGGATTCAAGCTCCATCATTATTATTCCATCCTTTCCAAGGGAAAGATAGTAAGTTAGAATGTACTCCCCAGCATTTTGCACTGCCCACTGTCCAAAACACCATCTGTATAGGAAGGTATGGTTTGTGGTTTTCAGCTCCTCTGACGTTCTCAGTTTTTAGCAGCTTTAGAGTCAGTGGTGCTTCTCGAGCCATGGAAATATCTTAAGCACTGCTACTGGTGGCTCTGGAAGGTGAAAAAGTAAAAAGAAAAGGTTATGAGGAAGGGGAGCCAACTGAAAAAGGACATTTGAAGATGGGGTAAGCAGAAGATAAACTTAGTGTGGAGAAATGTGGAAACTAGGAAAAAAGATGAGGGGAGAGAGTAATCTGAGCACCAGGTGAAGAGAAGGATCTTGCTACTTGGTGTTGCAAACGTAAGTCTTGTATCGTGCTGTTCTTTATTCAAATTCATGAAACGGAGTAGTGCCTTTTAAGGTCCTTTTTAGGTACATTCAGAGAAGTATTTCCTAAATAAATAAACGAATAATTGACATATCTCCTTTAAAGCCTCAAACCAGCAAGCAGGAATTTAACATTGCAGTTCCCATTTTACCAAAAGGAACATCCTGCATGAAAATAAACAGACCAAGCCAGATTTCACAGGTCTTTAGAAAGCCTACCATGTATTTCAGCACAGATTGACCTTCATTTTGATCTCAAATGCCTTGCAGCAGTTTTTTACCTCTACAAAAACAATATCAGTCCTATTTTGGTGGTCTGCAGATTTGGCTGGAATGTAAACTATCTGAATGACGCCTCTACAGAAATGAATATATTTTAGGTATACATTGCTTACTGTATTGAGTTGCATCATTTATATAGGGATAACTACTTACAATCATGTTCGGGAGTGAATTTTTTAGATACCAAAACAACCTGGAAGTCACAAGTTCTAAAAACTTGGAAGTTCTCAAAAATGTTGTTCAGAAAAAAATTATTGGAGCCTCATTCCTTTTGCACCTTGGTCAGTTTTATATATCTTGAAGTAGGTTGACTTAGTGTATTCAGATACTAGGAGTATTGTAGCTGCTTGTCACTTTGAATGAGGATGCAAACTTACCACTTTCTGCGTGTTGAATAGAAAAGTCCATGGCTGAAACTTCTTATGGTTTCTCATGAGTCTATGGTTCTAAAAGGATCCTTCAAAATGCTTTCATTTTTTGATTGATCCACAGTGCTAAGGTCAAACATCATCAATCAGTTTTGATATCAAAAGAACTTTTGAACACTTAACAAACCCCTTTATCTCTCTCATAACTGTCCAGTGATGTTTGTGACTTTTGGAGATGAAAGCTGTGGTCTTTATATTGTTTAGAAAATGCTGTTTGATATCTTTGAGAAATTTGTTTGACTTTCAAGAAGTAGCTGCTCTAGTGATCTACTTAACCATATTTATACCAGAGTGGGCAAAACCCAGTGATTATACGTTGCATGTAAATGAATGTTTATCCTTTAACTAGAGAATTGAAATTGCTTGATAATAAGGGAAAACTCATATTTGGAGTTTAATAAATTTTTGTTTGACTAGATGACCTCTAGATAAGAAAAAAATGTTGAAAATAATTTATTTCATTTAGCAAAGATTCAACAGTATTTGGAGTAGACTCTGAGATCAATTTCTAATCCAAATTAAATCCTTAATACCAATCTCTTTAACTTCAAGCCTTTCAGCTGGTTAAGATAGCAAAGATTCATAGACAACAGTCTGTGAATCTAAAATTACTCAGGGATGGTAACAACTTTGGACGGGTAAACTTTTTGAGCATATGGAAGCCTTGTTAAGGGCTCACTGGCGTTGGAACTATCACTGTTGTGCTCAAAGGATGATTTCTAAACACCATGCTGTTGTCATTTGAGTGCCTCAAGACCCTGACTGAAATATGGGCTTTGTGTCTTCATTGTCAGCAGTATCATAGAGAGAAGCTGTGTATGTTCTAACATATTTACACTTAAAGTAGAGGAGAGAGAGAGAGTATGATAGGCAGAGAGTGAAGTAATTTGCCTGGAGGCGCAAGCAGAGCTAATATTCAATACCAGATGTTCAGTGCCCAGTCCAGTGCCTTATTTGTAGTGAGACTCTTTTAATTCAGTGGTGCTTGTGAGGTCCAGAGCCACCTCACTCCTGGTAGACCTCTGAAGGCTATTTTTATCGTCTGCTCCTCCTTCATCAGAACTGCTTCTCACAGACATAGGAGAGTAGGGCTGTTGTTTGAGGGTTTAGCTTGTATTTCTCTGCAAATGACAGATGGCAGCCAGTGTTATAACAAAAACCCCGGTAACAGGGAAGTGCATCCAGGCATGCCAGTTCTAGATGCCTGTCTCCACTTAACCATAACTTTCTTGGTCTTTTCTTGTTTTGCTGAAGGTGCAACTTCCAGGTTCTGGTGACATCTAGTTTTGGCTTGGTGGACTTGGAAACCTGCTGATTTCACGGTGTACAAATTCGGTATTGAATCAGAATGAGAATTGAACATCTGCCTACCTTCAGGACACATACGATTTTCTGGGACTGTTCTTATTTTTAACCACACTAGCAATAAATTTCATTAAGCATATAGCCTAGAAAGGCTATGCTTTTGTATATGCAGCTTGCACATATGTTGTCAGATTTGTATAGATGGTTGTGACTATATTCCCTGATGCAGAGTTATAATAGTTGTTAATTGTAGCTTCATGTTGTTCTTCGAGTGGTGGACTGAATGAGTCTGAGCACTCTGCATTGTGTTTGTAAGTGCCATTTTGTTGGCTCCTGGCTCTTTTGGATGAAATCCTTGCCCTTTGACACTCCTCCAATCTCAAACTGCTACCGAGAGCTGTAAATGCCCTAGTTCCTTTTGCGGCTGCAGCAGGATCCCTCCAGCATAAAAGCTTCAGAGGGCAGTGATTTTTATAGGCAGGGCTGATGTGATTAGGCACGTCTCTAATCCATAATGCAGTAGAGAGTCTGAACAGTGCTGTGGCCCTTAGGACACCTCTGCAAGATTACCATAATTCGGAAAAGCCTAAAGGTCAAAGCAACCAAAGGAGAGCACAAGCAGGAGCGCCAACAGGTGACACAAAGTCCCTTTAGTTTATCTTGTCTTTAGGCTCTGAATCCTGAACTGCTCCTCTTTATGGATGTAGAATGAAATCTTGCCCTTATTTCATTCCCAGAGTAATGCATAATGCTGCAAAATTACATCAATTTCTGCACAAAACTGTTGCAAAAGCCTTATCTGTGATAGCAGCTAGAGAGTACATAATTTAAAAAAAATCATCCTGTGCACAGAGAAGGCAGGAGTTCATCTTGTGTTAGCAGCTTTAAAGTGACTTGTGTGACTTCTTACTATTTAATTAACTTAGTGTTTAAGTGCATGTGAGAAATCAAAGTATTTTTCTCTGACACAGGAGGCTTTTTTTCTTCTTAAGAGCTGGAATATTATTCATGTGATAAGCTGTAACAAATCTGTAATGAGAAAGATGAATATAGAACAGTTCATTAGTTTCCTTTAAGAGCACTGATATTGTAGATATTTGTTAATTTAGACTGAAAAATGATTCTTGAGCTCTGTGCAGAGAAGAACAATGGAATCAATCTTGTGCCTTTGCGCAGGACATTCCTTTCAAAGGCAACAGAGCGCAGGATCCAGCTATTCTGTGTCCATAGCTATATTTTTCCTTCTTTTTCGGTGCCGGTTCTATCCCCTAGAAATGCCTCTGTATTCAGTGCACATGTTGAATGTGCAGCATGTTGCTTCTTGAAAGGACCATTCCCCTTTTTAATGAAAACAATCTTTTCATGTGCTTTTCACATCTTTTCATGTGATCACATTGGGTATCAGGGACAGGTTCAAAGCTGGCATTCTATAAAATTCAAATCGAAACAGTGGGTTGGGAATTTTAGAAGTCTCAGAAGGGTTTTCCCCCATACGAGCCTGTGACAATGCCATTCAATAATAATTAAGCATAATATCAGAGACCCACAGCTAATCTTGACAAGATGGCATTTTGTTTCTTCACACTGTGTGAGCAATTTCAATGCCATTCCTTTCTCCTCTTCAAAAATTATTTTTATTAGGATTTCCAAAATATACATTATATGACACTGTAAACATTACAGGATACCAAGCTAGCTGTGATTTCATACAAACTAAAATTACCATCATCAGCAATAAGCAGAGAGACCATAAAAGGGAAACGAAGCAGCGCCGCATATTTGCGTAGGGGCAAGGTCAAACGTGAGAGATGTCCCGGCCTCTCTGCTGAGGAGGAGGAGATGACTGAAAGAGCGAGGCACGGGCCTTTCATCAGGCTCCAGTGAATCTGATGACAATGAAAAAAGGCAGAATACTAGCTCTGCAGAGCCGACTGTTGGGAGCAGAGCCCTGCAGAATGCAGGTGAGACAAACAGCCAGTGTATCTTGTCAGGAAAGGTAAATTGTTTGATTTATGAAGGGGACAGTATGACTTACTGTGCAGGGCAAAGGCCTGTGGGAAGCAGAAAAACTTTGTCATGGGTCATCTTTGGTTTTGCATTCACTGACATGATGTCTTGGGCAGGCCTTTTAACACTTCTTTGCAGGGCAGGACACATGCAGTATGCTCTGTGTACCTTGGGTTAATACCTGATGGCACTGCCTGTACCTGCGGTGCCGCAGCAGGCTGGGAAGGGCTGGAGTTTGTGGACAGCACTGCTCTGCCCATGCAGTTCATCTGGGCACCATGTCCTTGGCAAAGGCACAGCTCAAACCCCTGAGGCTCTCTAAACTGTAAGTTAAGGTTCCTCAAGGTGAGCTACGTATGCTGCTAGTCACATGCAAACCATTTAAAGGCAACATGCAGGACTTTTCCCAGCCATGTGCCGTGCCACCTGTGCCACAGAGGGTATGGAGAACATCTGTGTGGGCTCCACATCCCGCTGTGTGAGGGAAGACAGGGATGCCCACTGCCATTGCTGCCCCACTGCTCCCGCAGGCTCCTCTCCAGCGATACCTCGGAAGGGCCTGGTGACAAGTGGCTGTGGATGGTGATACTCTTCATTGTAACAAGCAAATTCTAAGAGTTGATGCCTCTCCACAGCCGAAGCTTTGACATGCTTGAATTTAAACTAGCATTTAAAGAAATCTCTTCTGGCATGGGAAGGGGGAAGATGCTTTCCTTCATCTTGTTCTTTCCTGTAAAACCACAGCAAGTTTTTCGGCAAGGAGAAGTTGACCCAAGTAGTTGTTGCAAAATAAACTACTTTGCAAGAGTAATTTTTTTATTTCATATTCTGAAATGGGTATTGCACTTTAAAACTACGTTTCGTTCCAGAATAAAGGCTTTCTGTAGATAAAACTTCTGAGGGAGAATAACCCTGCAAATACTGAAATTGAAATAACCAAAAAGGACACAGAGGAAAGCTGGGACAGCAAATGAAACAGACTGAGACAGCAGGCCCTGGCACAAGAAGCCTAATGCTCAGTGGACCATATTCCACTGTTTACGCTCATACTGGTTTGCACTACAAAGTCTCTCAAGCATCCTGCAATACGATGATGAGAGAGAACCATAACAATCGATAACACAATTATGTCTCAGCCTGTGATAGGTAACTCATCTTAAACTGCAATTTCATCTTTGTGTGCAGATGTGCTCAGAGATCTCACTAGCTGGAGGCTCTGTGGCCATATTACCAGTACTATCTCTTGGATTTGCACTCTGTTTATTTGCTTACTGGATAGCTTGATGGTCTTTGGATAGTGGATTTAAACTCTTCTTTTTCTGAACACAGAGTAAGAAAAATATTGGGAGAAGTGTACATAAAATGGAACACAAGGGATGTTTTCAGGTCATCTGTTTACGGCTGGTTGATTGCCACTGCTCTTGAAACATGGCTACCTGAAGACCTTTTTTATTTATGGGCAACCTCATCACTGCTTAGTTTGTGGCTTTATTTTACTGCACCTGTCATCCATCCACCCACACCTCCTTCCACATGCAATCACAGATACAAAGTGGTTCTGCTACACAGACCCAGATTGCGTTGCAAAAAGGTACGCTAAAATTACAGTTCAGCATGGTGCAGATGATTTGTAGGTACAGTGCAGTCGTCTATCATTTCAAGTTACTGTAAGTGTGTGTTGCTGGAGGGGATTTTAATTAGGGATCAGTTAGGCGCACCTTTACTGCCAGCGGCGACTGTGTGCATGCTGAGCTCTATAACCCAAAGGAAGGATGGACCCGGACTCCAGGTACCTTCTCTGATGGCCTTTTAGCATCATAGCCAGAGTGTGAGGGCAGAATGGTACCCGAGCAGCTGCGCCTACATCAGTGTAACTCACCTTTTGCAGTCAGAACCCTATTGCCACAGACTCTCTAAACATTGTTTCTTACCCCCAGTGGCGAGTCAGGGATGCTAGGAAATAGGGTGGAAAATGCACGGCAGCTAGTCTGGTTTTGTGTGTGGTGTGCTCAGATGGTTGCAGGTGGGAGCATCAAACCTGAAGATGTGGTACAGAGAGGTTAGGGACTGGGTTTTCTGCTCACACTGATGTTCCACGTTCCTGATGGGTTTCCAAGGTCAGTAGATTAACTTAACCTATTTTCCCAAGACCAAGAAGGAATTATATGTTTAAAATGTGTTTGCTGTCCTTTGAAAGGTTGAGCTAGCCTACAGGAGACTTTAAAACTGTCACTGCTTGTGATGGACAAGGGGGCTTTATTTTGTAGAGCTGTCAGTATCTTACGTTAATTTGTTCTATCACACACGATGCCAACAAAAGATAAATAATAGAACTTTTATATTTTTGTTAAATGTATGCATATTCAGGGTCCTGGGAAGATTGTTGTTGATTCAATCTGTTTCTTTCAGTTGTTTCAATTTTTTCCTAGGTTAAATGTGGTACTTCTGTGCTTCAGTACTGTGCTGTAGTAATAATACACTAACAATACTGACAATGAAGACAGGTGATTGATGCTGCCAACTTCTTTTGGATGTCGTATAGAGATCTGCACAAGACTTGTGTTGTTGGTGGTTTGCTAATGTGAATACATTTTGTTTAAACGCTATAAAACCTTCTAATTAGCTTGTAAATAGAGCACTACATTTTGCATAAAGGAAATGTTAAATAAACCATAATATTTAAACCAGATTTTATTTCTGGCAATTGCTCAGACTCCAAAGATAAATTCTCTTTTATTGAATTACTGTGAGGGCCTATTATTGCTAGTCTTTGTGTAAATACATACTTACCTATAACCAGAGAAAGATGGGCAGGAGAGAACAAGAGAAGGGTGAGGTGTTGTGTCTAAGGAGGCAAGGCTGATAGGAACTCTTCTGAAATAGAAGAGTTTCACTTCAATTATAGTAATCCTTGAAGGTTGTTTGCATTGCTGCTTTACACTGAATTGACCTCATATTATCAGTCAGCTTTTGGTAGAATTAATTCCCCTTCTTCCCAAGTGAAAGGTGGCTTTGAAAACAAAACAGCTCAGGTAATCCTAATTCTTGCAGACCAGGTCTGGCAGCCGCAGTGTGTTGGCACCAGGTTTGCATCTGCTTCTGTCTCAAAGGAAACTGATTCACAGCCAGTCCTTCTAACAGAGAGATGGTAGTACCTCTGCTCCCTACCCTTCGTGTAGAGCCTCGTCATACTGGAAATATTGTATTGTTAAATGGAGAAGATGGGATCAGATGTACAATGTACAGGTGGCTCCATCACATGCCTGGAATAGCTCCATGGTCTCCTGCGGAGGAAGGCTCTTCCTCTCTTAGAGGTCAGAAAAAGTCTAAATGCATGCTTCAGAGAAGGTCTTCATTTTCTCCCTGCTCCTTAAGGAAGATGAAATGTAAGAATTTGTGGGATGTGAAATTTTTTACAATTGTATCACGTACAAAGTATCAAGTGGAGTTAAGAAGGGAAAAGCCTTTGAGTAATAGCGTAATTCCCCTTTTGCAACTCTGATTTCTCAGAAGCCGGTATACCTGATCTGCTTCTCTGTACTTTGAATCATAGAATCTTCATGGTTGGAAAGGACCTTTGAGATCATCGAGTCCAACCATACACACACAAAAAAACCCCCTATAATCTCTGCCACTAGAGCATGCCCTGAAATGCCACATCTAAACGTTTCTTAAACACCTCTAGGGATGGTGACTCAGCCACCTCTCTGGGCAGGCTGTTCCAGGGCCTGACCACTCTTTCAGTAAAGTAATTCTTCCTAATATCTAATCTAAACCTCCCCTGCCGCAACTTCGGACCGTTTCCTCTGGTCCTGTCATTATTCACCTGGGAGAAGAGGCCAACACCCACCTCTCTCCAACCTCCTTTCAGGTAGTTGTAGAGGGCAATGAGGTCCCCCCTCAGCCTCCTCTTCTCCAAACTTGTACAGACCCATATAGGTGCACAAATCTGTGTACAAGTCTGGAGGTGTAAATATGGGGAAGAGAATCTGTCACTTTTCGGGATCATTAAATGCTAAATAATGGCTTTGGAACAGCCTGTAGTTTCATCAGACGTTTCGAGGAGGTTAAAAGGTTGCTCCTGAAAATAATTTCCAAACATATTTTGAAGACATCATCTATCCAGAGGTAGGATTATTATCTATTTTGTGTAGAGTTAAATGATCTCGGCTCATTGCAGATAAAGTAGTCTAGCCCTCAAATATAAATATACTCCAAAAAAGCAAGATAAAATACTAGAAGAATGGAATAGGGCAACAGCAAGAAAAACATAAGGAAAATCTTTCCTTGTTAGAAAATTGTGGTTTAGAATCTGGGTTGATACAGGAGAAAAAAAAAAAAGATTGGAAGACAGTTCTTGGATATTTATTATTTTTTTTAATATCATGGAAATTTCACTGAAATCAATAAGGATTGTTTTAAACTTGCCTTGTCAGAAATGCAGACTAGCTGCCTTCACCGGCATATGCCAAGTGTTTCCGCAGCTAGAAAACAGCCACTTCCCTCCCTCATTTCTCCCACAAAAAAATGTAAAATTTGGAGAGGTTTGGTTTTCTTTTGTATCTTGTGGTCAGTCTAGTAACTATGAAGTGTCCAGCCACATGAATGTGGTGAGAGGGGTTCGTTGATGTGAAAGATCTTTTTCCCTGTAAACTGCTCAACCAGGAGCAACCATGATCCTCCAGAGGGATACAGGCTGGATTCTCTCCATACTCTCCATCATTTTCTGTTACGTACATGGAAGTACCCGCCAACTACTCCACTACTAGTTCTGCAATTCATTTAAATAAATACATACTTTGCTGTATCCTATGTGGGCTGAGCCAATGCTTTTTTAGCTGAGCAGTCCTTTTGCAAAGTTTTAGGCATTCACAGCTCAGCACTTCTCACTCTCGTAGGTAGCACCTGTCACAGACTTGTATGTCTAAACAGATGCTTAATCTTTCAAAGAGTAAATACGAAATCTCCATTTCAGAGAGTTCTTGCGTACTCGATTGCAGAATAATTTAGGGTTAATATTTCTTGCCTGGTTTGAGAATGAAGCAGTTGTTGAAGTTGGGGTGAATAATTCATTTTTCAGAGTTCTTCTAAAGGGTAGATGTTAATATTGTGAAGCTGCAGCTGATGTTACAAAAACCATTCATGTTAAGAGAACAAATTGCCACTTGGCATGCTGAAAAATTAACCCAATTTACAGCATGGGTGAAGATGAACTCTCTCTGGCAAAAGCTATATTTAAACCACCAATGAGATAATTGTATCTTGGCCTTCCAACACATCCTTATGTAGCACAGATGTGACTGCTTTTTCTTCATAAATGAATACAGCTCTAACAACTTCTAAAAAATTGTTTGCGCTTGTTTTTCTAGATTTTAAGCATTTTTATCTGGAAAGTGTGGAATATGAAAAATAAACAATATAAGACATGCATACATAATGTGTCATTTAAGGATTAAGCCACAAGATAGGCAAAGAAAAGCCAGTGGATGCTGTTTGTACGTGAACAAAACTTTGGGAGAATTACTGCAAGTCCGGTTTCCAAGGAGGATGAGTATCTGTTGTGGGTGCAGCTGCTTATGAACGTAGTTAGTGAAAATTAATCTAAGGGGAAACATCATCTTTTAATTTCTTTATCTCACATGGAAGTCAGGTAGTTGCACAGGCAAACGAGGGTCACTTCTCTGTGATGATAAAAATAAGGCCTATGATCTTTGTGTCTTGCTCAACATAATTTTGAATGTGGGGGTTTTTAACTTTATCTGTTTGAATCAGCTGCAGGACCTCACAGCAATTGCTACTCCTGCAATTGAGCTGAGCTTTCCTGAGCAAACAAATTATCCACCAAAACAATGTGTTTGTGTTTCTAATAGAACTGGAACAAACACATCTCTTTTGTTCCCTTGTTTGTGCGTGATCTGTGTAGAAGATGACAGTGCAGAGCCGGGAATGGCTTTCATCTGCTAAAATCCTTCCACCCACCAGGATTCCACCAGGAAGATCCTGGAAGCGCCCACCACCCTCTATATCCTTTTGCCTCCCTGCTGCCCTGCCTTTCTCTAATCTGGGGGAAATGACAGCCCAAGTTTGGTGTCTTGTGTCTTCCCAAGAGCAGCGGGAAGGCATTTGAACCCTGTGACATGGTGTCACCAGGCCAGAGCCATCCTACCCAGCTCAGCTGAGCCATCACTGATGGTCACAGGATGAAAAGAGAGTGAGGAGGGGTAGGACAGAGTGGAGCATCCCCAAGGGAACTGTTATTTGCTTAATGTCATGGGTTCTCCTCTCACCTTTCTTTCCTCAGCTCTTTGACCTCACAGCTGCTCTTCCATGGGTGTTGGTAAGCTTGATGGGTTCCAGGAGCTCCTGAGCTGCTTCTCTTCACCAAGAGGGGCTGTCACTATGTCTGTGTGAAGGTTGTATTCAAGTCTTCCCCCTTTCTGAGGCTTTTGTCTTTGGGAGAAACTGGCTGGTATTTAGAACATGGATTTATACATTTGTTGAGGAGAAAAGAAGTAATAATACATACTCACTTGCAGAATTTAAGGAGCTTAAATAAACAGATTATCTTCCCACACGAAGAACAGCCCTGTTGGCTTAAGCAACCTGGGACGCAATTGCAAGGAAAAAAAAATGCTCTGTTCTTATAATAGTATCCAGTCCTCCCTTCAAGGTGTCAAAGAGCATTTTCTGTACTCTGCATACCTGCAAATGTGCCCGAGATCCTGTGGTTTAGCCAGTGCTTGCAGGCAGTATTTGTGGAAGGGGTTTTGTGGCATGTCATGTATTTACAACTACAAAATGTTACAAAACTTGAGAGTTTCTGAGAAAGCTTTGGGTAGCTGTGATGCATTAAGGTACTCTTAATCTCCACATGGTGCAACTGCGTAGTGGCTCTTAAGTCACATGCACCTAATTAAATGCTGATTTGTTTTCTATATGAGTAGACAGGTAAAATTGGGCAGAAACTGTTAGTGAACTTCTCAAGCTCAAAAGCATGATGAAAATGTAGCTTTTGAGTTGGAGCTGTTGGACTCATCCACAAATTCACTCAGGTTTGTCTAAGAAGAAAAACAGCATAAGAGGAGACGTAAATTGCATTTTCTGTTTTGTTTTGAAGTGATGCCTTTACCTCTAAATTGACCTGAATCTTAAAAAGGGATCTGGATATCCGAAGCTAGTAAGAATAATAAAACAGTCACTTTGTGAACTTCAACAAAAAGAGAAAAAAGAACATCTTTGAGTGGCATTTTTGATTATTTGGTTACAGCTTTTTCAAAAAAAGAGAAGTCTTTGATTGGTGCAGCTCCATGTATAATTGAGTGCCTGAATGACCAGGCATCTCCCAAACTGAAAAACAGAGGAGGCTAAATCTGGAAAAAGAGTTGTTCCCCCAGTTTTTGTTATAGGAGGAACAAACACAATGGCAAAGTGGTATATGAAAGGTCACACCAAAAATTGGTGGTAGAACTGAAAATGTCATGCATTTGAGTGTCTTGATCGCTGCTCCCTCTCTCTGCAGTAGAGGGAAACACCTGTCTGTTAGCTGATAGACTGAGCAGAACTTCTCTTCATGCCTATGCCATGCTTTAGTAGAAGGGTTGTATTAAGGCTCATTTCTCGTGCTATGATGAGACACGGTGCATTGGCAATCATTGATGCAAAACTAAGTTCTGTAGTGGTGTTGACTGGTTATAGTCTCACAATGCTATTTAGTGGCTGCAGCTTAGGAAGAGAATGAATATGCTATGGTTATCTATATGGTGATAGGTGTTCTCCATTAAATCCTGTTATTGACTGCAATTATGAGATCAGATTTCTGAGGTTTCAAATGCTAGTTCTGAGACTTGCCATTTAGTGGGATATTAGTGTAGATTTACATTATGGGTAATGCTTTGCAGTTCTCAGCTGTCTACCTGTGGGACATAACAGATCCTTTAAACTTCAGTCAGATGGTCCACCCAAGCATGGGAACCGATCTAATAAAAAAGCATTAAATATCTTACTAGTGGCGTGAGTTGCTGGACAGATTTGGTGGCTGGGTATCAGAACTTTTCTTTGACCTTGAGAGTGCCATTTAACTGCTCTGTGCCCATAAAGTAGGAGTAATTGCTCTGTGCCCATAAAATGGGTATCAGAGCTATCTCACAAGCCTAATTAATGTTGGTAAAGTGCTCTGAGGCCCAGAGATAAAAGGGGTCATAGACTATTGGTGCTAAATACTGACATCTGTTTGTTGATAAAGTAATTTCCCTCAGTCATTGTACTCCTGTCTGATTGTCTAGGATCAGACTGTTTCTTGCTTAATAATTTGAGTGTTTGTAGGTCTGGCAATAGATAGCTCATCAGCTATAAATCACTACAATTAGTGATACTGAATAATCGTTTTCTGTAAGGATTCCCTGAAATTGCTTCTCTTTCAATTTGAATTGTCCATGCACTTAATGGCAATTTAGCATGATAAAAAAGTTTCATTGTGATGAACAGCTGGAATGATGGGCCGTCTCTTGTCCCTCACCAATTGGCTTAGTCAAATGTGTGACGTACAGTCCTAAATGAACTGGACCCAGTGTGCCATGGATAACCTCTCCTCCCTGCCCCCAACACATATTTCCAAGCTTCCAGGTGAACCATACTTGTTTCCAAATAGGACTTAATGTGTGTTTAAAGCAGAAGGTTGCATGGATTTAAACACTTCATTGATTCTTGCTCTAATAGGCGATGATCAGATGACAGTTGCTACTCCCAAATGCCATAAATATGCCCTAGTTGTCTAGAGATTCAAACAATGATTCATATTCTTCTGATGATGGTCAGTTGGGAAAGTTTCAGGCTCCTTTTGCACATTCCAAGGTTGGAATGTGCAAAAAGGCCTATCGAGTTATGTTTCCTTAGCTAACGTTTTAACCCCCTTGATTTCCTTTGCAGAAGCTGTGGTTGTGGTGTCCTTAAGATGAAGTCAGATGGTTAAAATATAAACCATTTTCCTTGAGCTTTTCCCTTGCTTTGTGCATAGCTCTGGGTCTGTTGTACTCTTGCATCCCATCCAGTAGCAGCAAGGATCCAGTGGTTCAAAGTGTTGCTTATTTTCTGTGGCTCTCTTCATCAGCTCTGTCAGGTCTCTGTGCGCGTCGTTCCCAGCTCTCTGGCCATGCTGCTCCAGGGGGATGGCCAGGGGCTCAGGATCTGAAGGCAGATGTATGTCAGTGGTGCCAAAACAAGCAAACAAACAAAAGTCCCTAAAACCCACAAACCCTAAATGCTGCAGTAATTTATGTAACGGGACGATGGGCTCTGTCAGCTTCCATCTGTGGCCAGGAGATGCCATGCTTCCTTCCATCCCCTTTGGAAGGGAAAAGCACTGGGTTTGTGTTCTGCACAGCTGAGTCACAGAGAGGCTGAAATGACTCACCAGAAAGGAAGTATCAGGCAAAGCAAGGAATCAGCCTCAGCTATTCCAAAGATTAGATTGGAAGCAAACTACTAAAACATCCCTTTTGCTTAATCTATCTTCATCTGTCACAAATCTGAGAAACATTCAAGCCTGAGAAAGTTGGAGAAGGCAGTCTGGCTTGCACACACCTGGCCCAGGGGAAAAGCAGAAGAGTCCGGCTGTGCCTGTGTGTGCATGCATGCTTCTGTGTGCCCTTGCAAGAGGAGAGCATGAACTGTTCAAAGTAAGAGATGTTTCAGGATGCTGGATTGCATTTATCATGGTAGATGGGAGATTATGGTACTGCGGGAAGATGTGTTCCCATGGTAACTGAAAGCTGTTTTACCCAGAGCCAGTGTGGAAGCTGAAGGTATGCCTTTCCTATGGTCCCTTATTACAACTTTTTCATCCAACATTAAGGGCTCATTATGTTTGAATCATATGCGTCTGGATGCACGGATTTTTCAACATGAGGAGGAGAGATGACATGGTCTCTCTTAGCAGTGAAGATGCTGCTGGAAACCACATGATGCTTTGTGGGCATTGGGGATTTTAGCAACAGAACTGTATTTACAGTGCAGCTGTGGGGCATGCAGCTGATGTGTTTCTGATCGTTTGCTTAGACTGTGAAGCACCAACTCAACAAGTGTCTTGTTTGAGCTTAGGAACTTTGCACCATGACCTTTATCTGCTTTAGCATTGTGCTTTCAATATTTTCATGGATAAAGTAATAGATCCCGGCTTACAGATACCATAAAATATTTTGTAGTATGTGCACCTAATGTTTCAGGATCTCAGCTCACAGAGGAATTAACACTTAGATATTAGGCTCCCAGTCTCCCCTGCATGTAACTTCGAGAAGTAAGGCCTCTGCGAATGAGCTCTACACCACTGTCATGCTGAGTATGGGACATTTACCTTCTACCTGTCGGAAGACCTATAGATAGTGTTGTATCTGAGTAGCATCCTTCCTCTCGAGGTTGGGAACTCGCTGCCCACACATTCCTTTTTGCATCCAAGGTCTAGAGCTTGAAGCCCTCTTGAAGGAGTGGTGTGTGCAACCATCCCTTCACAGACCTTCAACTCCAGGTGGAAGAACCAGAGAAGGTGGAGTTGGAGGTTAAGTGACCCCTTTTATGTGAAGAACCTACTAACAGAGCAGTTGTGCGGGAAATGGCTTTCTCAGCCACAGTGGAGCTGAAGTCATCTCTAAGCAGGAAACAAAGTAGTAGGAAACATTTCCACATTTCTGCTGGAGCGTGCATCACTTCGCACTTTGTTGAGTGGGCAAAGGAGAGTTACTCTGTTGCACAATGTTGAAGGGATTCACCTGGCCCAGGGAAACACAGGATTCTCATCCCTTTTGTCAGGATTATTCATTTTCAGTTAAAATGGTTATTCATTTCTAGCATTTGCTTGTCATCCTCCCTCTCATTGGAGGCAACGTGCTGATTACATACCCCAAAATCATTCCTTTCCCACCACCAAAACCCTATGCTGTGTATGGTGGGATCTGACAGTCAGTGCTGAGCAGCAGTTTGCTGTGTGGCAATTTAGGATGGGGACTGAAGATGCGTGCCCTCTCCTGTTAAAGCTGTGATGACATCAATGAGAAGTGAACACCTGGAATGTAACCTCGGTCAGGAACGTCTGCTTTACAAGGACTTCTCTGGCATCTTTGCCAATGAAGGTGTTACCTTCTGGCTATGTTCATTGTAGCATCTGTTTCCCTCCTACCTTCATCTCCCTCCATCACTTTGCTGAAACCACATTTATATTGTGAGAACTTTCAATGTTACATTGGTCAAGATCAATTTTAAGTTAAGCGGTCTCATGTGTTATAGCTTATTTTAGGGACTTGCTTTAGAAACCAAGCATCTTAATTCTTTTGAATGTGAACCTTGAATTTAAGAGCTGTGTTTTCATGGTGATGTTACATTTTGCTTTGTTTGTATGTATTTTTCCCCCACAAATGTTTTGTGGAATGTATCAGAACAGGGCCCTCTCCAGCTTGACTTGGGATGAGTGTCTGAAAGAAGTGGAATGGACATTTTTCAACACCTGAAAACTTTTACAAAGTTGTAAAAGGTTTAGTGCAAAACGTTCTAACTTCAAATCTGTCCACCTACCTGAATCTCATCTTTCCTGATCTTTGAAAATGCAGAGGAGGAACAAATCTCACTTTGATGAAATTGCTTCATCCTGTTCCTTAACCAGCTCAGTATGCTAAAACTATGCTAGGGAAATATTAAAGCAGAAACAGAAAGAAGAACTCAAGAAGTTGACAGTGATTTGTGCAGCCTTGTGCATACGCATTTCTGAATAGCCTTGAATTATTGATTAGGTATTATTTCAGTAATTTATTTTTCGGCAACTTTACACTGCCCTTAGAGAAACCTGCAAGAATGAAAATGTTAATTTGTATTGTTGAAACAATCTAGTATGTCTTTAATGGCTTTTATGAGGTGATCCTGCCCTTCTATGTCGCTGCTGATCTATGGAAATTCAGTGCAGTTGATTTAGTTTATACTGATATATGTGAGAAAAAATGGGGCCTTTTGTTGCTTTTATACATCTCTTTCCCTCCAAACAATAACTGTTGTGCATTTAACAAGATATTTTTCTTGTGCGTTTAAACATAGAAGCATTATTGTAGTGTCGTGTAAAGCTTGTGTCATGGACGCAAACTTTCAAGCAGCAGTAAGTTCAGCTGAGTGACTTTTAAGTCATGTAGTGATTCCCAGATTAAAGACAATCCAAAAGTATGAAGGTAATTACATTACTTTAAATAATTGCTGCTTGTAATATTTCTGGTAATTTCTGTTCACCCCCTCTTATTGAAGGGAAGGAATTCAATCTGGATATTAAATAGCATCAGATTCTCAAAGACAAATTCAGAAGAGCATCAAAACAGCTATACTGGGCCAGAGAAAAGACCCATCTAAGCAAAAATCCTGACTCAGACCATAGCTCGGTCCTTCGCTCTCTTTTCCCAAAGCATCTGCTACTGGCCGGTGTAGAGCAGCAGCAGCAGCATTCCTTCGCAGCTTCTAGCAGTTGGCCTTTTGGGTACTACTTGAGCCAGAGGTTGTATCTGCATCATTGTATTTAATAGCCCATGATGGACCTTTCTTCCATGAGTTTCTCCAATTGCTTTTCTTTTAATCCATTTATGCTTTTGGCTTTCAAAACAGCCTGTGGCAATAAGTTCCCCAACTTAATTATGTAGTGTATAATGTAAAAAATAAAATTGGCCCCTCATTTTTAGCTAACTGTCTGATCATTTCATTTGGTGCCCCCTGTTTCTTGCATCATGCACTCACTATCTCTATGCTATTCATGATACTAGACCATAATCATATTCTTCTCCACAATGATTTCTCTTGCAGGCTGAAAAGTCCTCCTCCGGATAATCTCTTCTTGTAAAGAAGCTGTTTTGTACCTCTGATATTTACGTCTTCCTTCTCCCTTTTTCTAATTATCCCAAATTCGTTTTAGAACTGGGCATAGTATTGAACTTCAGTTTGTATGCAGAGATATGTTCTCTATTTCTTTTGTAGTCAATCCCTGACATTGTTTTCCCCTTTTACCATCCCCAAGCATTCAACTTGATGCTTTCAGAGAACTCTGTGTTATGATTCCAAGATCTCTTTCCTGAGCAATAATGACTAATTTAGATCACATAAGTGTGTGTGCACAAACTCAGTGGGTTTTGTCCGTGTACACCCTGTTGCATTTACTGACACTATTTCCCAGCATCCCAAAGCAGCTTTCTCGCTTTCTGCTGTTTATAGCGTTTATCCTTGCATAACGGGTGGAACTGAGCAAATAATTTATCTATCTATCTGAAGGATTTTTGCCTCAGTTGTTGCCTGCTTCAAGTAAATTGCAAGTTCTTCAAATTCAGGTTTTGTCATTGCTGTACAAAGTAACTCCAAGTGGTGAGGGAAAAGGAGACACTTGCTCAAGCAAAGAACCACAATGATCTGTTTGTACTTTTCCTGGTACCTGAGCTAGCTTGGGACTACTTACATAGCCCTGCGCTGTGCTAGCGTGGCTGTACCCATACAGAAACTGGTCAGAAAGGAAAAGTCTCTCTCAGTAACACTTTTCTATCTCAGTGATAAAGGTTACAGTTAACAATAGATTAAAAAAATAATAATTAAAGCTTGCGTCGCATATTTAGGGCCATAGTATGGCCATGTAAATTCCTTAAACAGATGAAAAATGGATGGAGGCTTCTTGGTGCTGTCCCTCACAAAGGCAAGGTAGGAAATGTCACCAGGGCAGGAAAAGAGGGTTGTAAGCAGGACAAAGGCTGCAGCAAGGGACCCTTTCTTTCCTTCAGCTCCTTCCCTACCTCCTGTGTGCAGGTAGGACCCTGCTCAAGGGCTGCATTGTTCACCACTCCCTTTCTGCTTCCAGTTTCTGTATCAGTGCTAAACCAATGGAAAACTAAATGCAAAGGTGAAAATCCATTTTACTGGCATTTGAAGTGCTGAAAACTTGTGTGCTGTGACTGACTGATGGAAAATGTAAAGGCTGAATAGCTTGGTAAAAAATACAAATAATCTTTTTTCTTTGAAGTGCTGGCTTTACAAGTAGTAAAGCAGTAACCAAATTTGGTTCCTCAGAGGCTTGCAAGGCCATTAGGTATTTAGTACTAAGTAAATATTAGCTTTCATGGTCTGGTGGACTTGTGGTACTGTGTGTGATTATCATTTTTTTATTAAGAGGTATCTTTAAACATCTGTGTGATAAATAACTGCAGTGTTATGTCAGCTTGTATCTGTCATGTGAGCTTGGATATAACCAGAAAGGCAGTCTTTCTTCCATGGCAAATGCACATGTTTTTGATGTTTTTTTCTTCCCCAGAGGAACAAGCAGACTCTTGTGCTCCACAGCTCTGTGTTTATTGTCCTTCTGTTTCTTTACACTAGGGGATGAAAATGGAGGGAGTGTCTTTAAAATTATTGTTGCTGTCTATTAATTTATTTTTTTCACCTGCCCCCATTATTACCCAGAAATAAAAGTTAACGCCTTCTTGGGTAGGAGTAGAGGGTAAAAGAGGGCTGTTGATACAAGGTGACAGTGACTGCAGCTGGGCTTGTTCAGGAACCAAAACTAAAACTGATGAATGCGTAACTAAACCTGAGACAAGCCACAAAGGAAAGCAGGGAAAAAGTCAGTTAATAAATACAGGAGAGGAAATATCTGGCAGAGAGCCTTCCCTTTTACCTACCCCTCGTTGTTTGCAGAGCATCCACTGAAGATAAATTTAGAATCTTTGAATCTATTTATTGTATGATTTTGTGTGTGTGTGTGTGTGTGTGTGTGTGTGAAAGTTGATATTGGGGAAAAATGGGAATGCTTTCATTTCCAGGTTTTGGATTGAGAAAGGAGGGGCACGGTTAGGCATAACTGCACGTGAGAAACAGAAAAGTTTGCTGAACTCAAGAGTCTTTCAATAGCATATGAGCCAGCTAATCCCTGGTGGATATAACTTGTATTGATCTCATTAATGGACCTCTAACAATGAAACTTCCCAGCTGCAGATGGCTTATAAACAAGTGGAGAAAAAACAAGAGATTTACCTTGTTGACTGTATTCCATTGTATTCTAATGTATTACTATAGATAAACATAGATGGATTTTTTCAATGTCCTGTAACCCTTGAACAACTAACCTGGACTTGACAAACTGGTAGAAGAAATTATTTGTCTACGAATGGTCTTGTTAGATTATTTCTGAATCACCAAAATTTTACAGTAAAGATGAGAAACTTTTAAAATCTACATTTATGAGGGCTGCCACAGTTAGTTTGTATTTTAGTCTGATAAATATTCAACACACGCTTTCAGAATCATAATAATGTGAAATGGAAAAGCATATGTTGAGAGAAACTGCAAGAAAAAATCAGCATCATTTTGTACTTCAACAGGTCTATATATAGAAGATGAATCATTTCACCCACCTCTGCAAAGGAATGTGGCCACTTACTAGAAGCATAGTGCACCATAGTGCAGGTTGCACAGTGGCGCATATATATATATATATAAAAAAATATATATATATATAAAAATTACAGGCCACAGCTACAAATCGCTGTTAAAGATGAGTTGTCCTGTCCTGCGCCTGCTCTCATAAGGAAAGCTTGTCCCCTGCAAACAGAGCATTAGCCGCAAACTTCAAGCAGAAGTTTCCTTTCCATTGCGCTGCAAGATCAGAAGCTTCCCAATCTAAAACTCAGAGTAGATATGCATTTCTTAAAACAAAACCCAAAAGATGAAAGAAATTCTTCAGCTTTTGTTGACTGCTTTGTCTCTGACTGCTAGGCCAAGATTTAATTTTGCATGCTGTGCTGACCGTCACGTATTTCCTCTGAGTCACAGTGAAGTAGAAAGTAGAGAAAAATGCTACTATTGCAAAAAGTAAGAATAAATATGCTCACAGACATGCTTATGGAAGCACTGAACGTGCTTTAATATCTGTGCTTTTCTAGTCCAGGTTAGATTCACAACTCTTAATCATTTTCCTCATATTAGGAAGAAGAAAGACTCTGATAACATGAAGAGTTAAGAAGTGGCTATGCTCTCTTGAATACAGTATGGGAGAGGGTCCTTAAGAAAGGCCTCAGAAAGTCCTTCAGCTGTGAAGGAGGTCGCATTGGATCCAGAGATGATTAGCTGCTGCTCTGGGTCCACCTACTTACACATGTTCCCGAGTATTATTGTGATTCAGCACATAGAAAAGTGTCACTGGTGCAGCACTGTTGGGCACTGAAGGTGAAAGTTAATGGGATGAAATGTGACTGCCTTACGGTGTGAAAGTGAGTAACGGTCGGTTACTGCCATCCTAGCCGCAGACTTGTAGGGGAGATTTCTGCCCAAGAGAATTACGTGAAATTATTCGCAAAGCTGACAGTTATTAGTAGCAGACCTAATTGGAACATCATAGGAGGACTGGAAATTTTTGCAAAAGAGGCTGAGTGGTTTTGTCAGTTGTATGCCAGCAGAATGCTTACAGTTTGGGGATCTGAGATTGCATATGCTTAAACAGCAAATGAAGCTCTGCTCGCGTGACTGTACTTCTGTAAATAGTCTGTGAACCCCTAGAGCTTCACCCCGTGTTACTTTTGTGTTCTTTCTAGTAGTACACAAATATACTGGAAACAAATTGTTGTTCTGCCTTGTACATAGTCCCATCTGTGCAGCAGTGCTGGTGGCTGGGTCTCCTCTGGGCCCTGGGGGTTTCTTCTCACCTTTTTCTGCCGGGAGCGGGCACGTGTGAGGAGGACGCGACCATGCAGAGGGTGACCTTGGAGGGCTGGGGAAAGCAAAACTGGAGAGCCCCTCTGCTCCTGCTGCTGGATCGTGAGGTACTGCTGGGGTTTGTTCTGAATTTCACTTTTACAGAGGTGTGAACGAAAGTGGTTTATTTCTATATGGAAAAAATAAAACACCCTAGATGTTTGGAGAGAACGTTTTTTTTTGGATCTGAAGGAATGTGGTTTTGTACCTCAGGAGTGGCCTGGTGAGCTCCGTCCCTGTGTCTGCTCGTTTTCTGTGCAGAAGCTCCTCTGGACCCAGAGCCCTCTGTTTCGGGGCAGGCCCAGGTGGCCACATCCCCTGTATTACTGGTGAGGGGGGAGATTCATTTACCTTTGGCCATAGTCCTGTCAGTGGGATGAGGGGAGGAACCAGGCCGGGTCCTGGTTTTCACAGTCTGTGAATTCACCTTACTCCCTCACCAGGATCAATTTAAACTAGCCCGCTGGTTTTCCAACACATTTGAGAATGCAGAAGAGGTGTCAAAGGTTACGAGGCTCTGAGGGGCTGCGTAAAACAGATGAAAGCGACCTAAATTCATGCGCTGCTGAGGGGAAGGCAGGCGTATCTCAGGACCAGAGGCAGCAGTGGGCTGCCCAGTCTGAAGGTGGGTGGTGGCCCAGTGGCCATTGCTGTGAGCCAGGCCCAGCAGGTCCTTCCTTGCCAGGAAGAGGCAGAGGAACAGGGATGCCACAGTAAGAGAAGGAGACAAAGGGTTATGTGTAGGTGTGTAGATCAGCCCCTCCTTGTGTACTGAAGTTTGGTTGTGTCTCTTCCTTCTTCAGCTCACATGGTGAGTATCTGTGCTCGTGTGTGCTTTGCTTTTATACAGAGCTTTTAAGGAGCTGAGTTTACTGAAAATCAGGTGTTGGTGCTTAACCTCACATGAGGCATGGCCTTATGAGGGGAAGGAGATGGTGAGAAGCGGGATTTGGGGTCCTGCTGAGCCACCTCAGGACCTCACAGCGCACACCTCTCCACTCACAGTTTCATTCACATAACCAGAGCCTGTGAGGCTGGAAATGCATCAGAGTGGTGAGAAGTGCCACGACTGCAGCCAGCCTCTAACTGACCCCTGTGTTCACATGGTCAAAATCCTAGCTCGTGCAATGATGTCCCTGTGTCACCTCGCCACCCAGTTACCTGCTGGCAATAGTGTGAGGGTATCATCATAACCCAGGTACATGAGGCTTCTTTGCAGCTAACTTCTGCTGAGCATTGAAGGAACGCAGTGATATCCTTGCTCTTAATCTGTTCCCATGGCATTCCCTAGAAGGTAAAGTATTTTTCCCTGGGACATAAGTCATATGAAAGCCCTGTTTGTGGCATGACTTCTAGCAGAGCAAGCATAAACCATCCTCGTGTGTTCCTGGAGAGCTGAAAGCAAAGCTGTCATTTGTTGTATTGCCTGTGGCTCTGTTGGTACTGTGAGAGTTTGTCCTTGTGGGTCTACTTGCAGATGCATCCTCTGGGGGAAGGCGGATGTGTCCCGAGAACGCTCTGATGGCGCAGAGGCAGGAAAAGGTTAAGAGATGGGACTGCACTTTTCACTCGAGGCTCTCAGCTGCTTGCTTTGAGCATTGCAAAGCCATTTTGGTGCAGCTCTTTCTCTAGAAGTAACGCTCCCTTGCTCCGCTTGAGGGGCATGGGACTTGACAGCCAAGTGTCACCATGGGGAAGCACCCCGCTAGCCTGCAGAGGAGTGGCGTGGCTTCCAGGAGAGGGTGCAGTAGGAGAAAGCCAAGTTTGTAGGAGGTGTTTTTTAACTGCCAGTTTCAGAAACTTTCAGCAGCTGTTTTCCACCAAATTCTCTCCAAATTGCGAAGACCTGGCACTTGTTTGAGACCAAAGGGGTGGAGGGCTGTCCGTGAGCAGCGGTGCTAATGAAATCAACTTTTTCAAACTTAAGGGAAGAGAATACTCTGCTAATGCATTGCTATGTACTTTGTTAGACAGAGGAATGTCTCTTCTTCAGCTTAAGTGGGTTTTTTTGCAAAAATAAGCAGTATGTCTTGTGAGTGAAGTACACGATGGAAAATATCTTCATCTAGATTTTGTTTATAGCCTCACTTGTAATTTTTTTCCGTATCTTGGGGAACACAGAGAAAGCTTTCAGAAACAATAATTTATTTTGGAAACACAAAGTAAAATAACTCTTACCACTGAATCTTTACAATTAGTGAGCATTTGCCTCTTCCAGTGGCATGACTTGAAGGTTAAATTAATGGCACTCAAAACTGACAGATTTGGGGAGACAATGTTGAGTTCTTCACTAGGGTATACTTTTTATATGCAGCTGTAAAATAGAAATTATATTAACCTAAACTTCTTAGGACTTCTCTGAGATTAGAAATATGTAAACTACTTGGAAGCCGTTTGATGACAGAAAGCATTTATGAAAGATTTGTTATACATTCAACTTTTTCAGAGATTGCGATTGATAGTAGAGTAAATCTGCTTTAAGTCTTCTAATACTCTAGTATCAAAGCCCCCATGGTGATGCTGATATGATGCATGTACTGTGTGCTGCCTGTTGAAGGAAAGGTGACATGGACTGATTTTGCACTGGCAAACTTTCTAGATTAACTACTGGGGGATGGCCTCAGCAGATCCCACAATGAAGTTTGTGCAGTCCCAGACTAAGGTACATGAAAGCATTTATCAGCTTCTCTTCCTGAGGGATTTTTAGCAGAGATTTTGCAATATGGAATGGCCTGAAGGTGCGGATTGTAGGGCGTCATTCCTCACTGAATTGAACTGCATTTCATGAGTAGGGCTTCTTTCTTTAGTGCCCAGTGTCCCCCCAGAATATCTGCAGTTGGGTTTTGGACATTGTATGGGAATTGTGAAAATTTGCTAGTTCGAGAAACTACAGCGCCAGCTCAATTCTTGGTATGTGCTTCTCCAAGGTAATATTATCCTACAGATGAAATAAAGGTATAGGCGGTCAGGAGCCACTGTAAATGGCTATTGCAGGAACGGGGCTCCTTGCTGGGTTTTGGTTCTTACCTTTGACAGGTGTTCAGTTTGCTGCATGGATTAATTTAAGGTTTCTCTTATGCTGTTTTGTAAGATATATGCTTATAATTCACATTTTTCCTTTTAGCCAAACCACATATTGGAGAGCTTCTTCAGGAAGCTTTTCTACGCACTTGTGTTTCAAGACAACTATAGGAATATGCAGAGCCGCTTACGGCAGTGGAAGTATACTGGGCATCTCCTGTATTTGTGATAGCTGTAGAGTAATATAGCAAAAACCCAGGGATGCAGCTTAAGTGATCCAAAATGAGATACAGATCTCAAGTCAGCCTGTAATTCAATTTTTCTTTCAGTTCATTGTGTTTCACGGTACGAATAGTCAGAAGAAAGGGAACACAAAGCAGATTTACTCATAGCTGGATGTTCTATCTGCATACAAACCAAGCATGTTAAACTTGGCACACAGTCTATATTCACCACACTGTGTTGTAGCTCTGTGGCTTCATAGAAGGGTATTTACAATAGATGGTTAGCATTGAATTTACCAAAGCCTCAGTCATGTGGAATGTGTTCTTCTTTCCACATTAGCAATCCTAAAAATCCTAAGAGATTTTTGTTTCTATGTCTTATTAATTTCATGAGCAGCAAACTAGCTATTGGAGGACTGGTTTCAAATGCTCACTCAAAAATACCTTTGTATCAGCCTCACAATCTTGCAGCAGTTCCTGCTGGGCCAGTTTCACTGTATCACTAGACCGTGTTTCTCCAACATTTTAACGTGTATAACTAGTATAAATGTTATAGCAGACAAGGACTTTTTTTTTCCTCCCTTACTAGGGTTTTTTTAGCTATGATTAGAAACATTTACTAATCCCAGGCAGGGCAGAGATGATCCCGGGCTCATACAAGTAGTGCAGGCGGGATCTGGTGGTATAAGCAGAGGTGTTCTTTATTCAGATACAAGGCCTACTTGTTGCAGGTAATTTTACTCT
This sequence comes from Larus michahellis, assembly GCF_964199755.1. Classification (NCBI taxonomy): domain Eukaryota; kingdom Metazoa; phylum Chordata; class Aves; order Charadriiformes; family Laridae; genus Larus; species Larus michahellis. The sequence continues at coordinate 48,481,223 of NC_133902.1, read as the reverse complement.
AACAGTATAAGGTACAATGTCTTGCATAGATGCGCCTCCTCCTGTTATAGAAACCTGCCCCTGCAAAAACGGTTGTCTTTTTTTATTATACACAAAGCAAGAGAAAAAATTTTCTTCACTGTGGTGACATTCGTATTTTGGGAAAGGAAAAATAAAGGTTCGAGTCCATCCAGCCAAGAGTATGTCAGTAAATTTTGTTGTCCAACTGATAATAATAAACAGCACATCTCTGTCCAGATATCCCTTCCTGTTCCATCGCATCATCCGCCTCCTCTGGGAATGTCATGCTGTTAAAAGCTAAAAGGACATTAGCTTCTCCACATTGTGCGTACTAAATTTTAAGAACTGAATTTACGTATAGACTTTTCTGATTTCCCAGCTGAATTTCTGTAGGTGGGTGCAAGTTTACCTCAGGGAAAGGATATACTGAGAGGCCTGTGGAAACTCCAAATAATGTGACAAGCAAGCTCATGGTTATCTGATGTACAGTACTTTACTCCTGCAGGTTAAGTTGTTGCATCTAGTCCTGGTTGGTAGTTTGCCTTGATTTCTATCCCATTTGTCCCTAGTTATATCCAAACAAAGCATCTGTGTTCCCCTTTCTTCCTTTTTTAAAAAATGTCTATCAATTGAGTTATTCTGTGGTAAATCACTGTATTTTAGCACTCCACCTTACAAGCTGCACGGTTAATTTTGCCTATCTGCCCTTAGTGTGTGAGTGTTTCAAGGCAGTCCTTGGTTCTGTGGTTATCGACTACAAGAGCTGTTCTGTAAGTGGAGGACGGACTATGGGAATCCTTGATAGCCAAGGCACGCAGTGAATGATCAAAGACTATCTTGGAGCATATTTTGCAAGTAATTCCTCTTGGTGGCAAAATGAGTTTCTGTTCAGTTGTTCTAAAGGCTACCCCAGCTATGGCACAGAAACTGCTGGTAGCAATCATTGTGCAAATTTTCTTCTTCGCAATGGTGCACGTTACTTCAGTGATGCTCAGCTCCACTAGTTGATTAAATGCAAGGGTCTGTAAGCTGCTGATGGCTTACAGAAAGATAAGTTTTGGTTTCATGTATGCAGTTCATGACTAATATGGGTTGCATGTATTATCCTGCATTGCAAGCAGGATTTTGTTTGGTTTTCAAGTGAAGTAGTTAACATTGTTCTAAGATGCATCGTTTTTACCAAGAGCTGAGAGTAGTATTCAGGAGGGTTGATTTAGCTTTGAAGGCTGTTTTCTCAGCCTAATGAGCCAAGTGGGAAGCTTTTCTGGGGGCAATTCAGAGCACCTACAGCACAGCTTCATGTTTGAATCACTGTCCAAAAAAAGCATATTCTTCTGAATCCCTTTGCAAAGTCATTTCAGTTTTTCTAAAAGAACCAGAAGTTGAGAGACTAGCAGCAACCTGGAGGTGGGCTTTGCTTTTTGCTGATTTGTTCTCCCCCTTTTCCCAATATCACCTCGGGTTTGTTCCTGAAGCCCTAAGGAATCACAGAAGTGTAAGGTACCCCTGGAAGGGACTTCAAAAAAGTATGCAGCTTCATCTTTCATGACTCCTTCCCTTTTTCTGTTGCACAACTGAATATCCCAAGGCATTCCTGATAGCTGTTTTCTTATTCGTGAGCATCTTTAGTGAGCGCAGTTCCACAAGTATCCCTGGGACATGTTCCCATCTTTAAGTCTCCATACCTATGGAAAAATTCCCTAGGGTATGACCTAAATAACCTAAATAACATAACAGATCCATTCTGTAAATGGATCTGCCACTTGTCTTTCACTCCGTAAATGTGATGAACAATTAATTGCCATCTTCTTTAAATATCTCTAACATATATCAAGAGTTACTACACTCCTCTCATTTTCCTTTTTCCTAAACTGAACTAATTCACATCTTTCACCCTCTGCTTCTAGTAATTATTCCCCAGTGCCTTCATTTTCTAGAGAGAATTGCAACATTTTGCTTTCCCACTTTGCTGAGTCTTTAATGTTCAGGGGAGATTCTTGAAGATGATTGGCAGTGGTTCAAAGGTTTGTGCGTTTTTTTATTGAATTCGGTACTGAATTTCTCCAGAACCATGGGCTTGACTACATTTAAACTGTCTTATATTTTTTAGCTGTTTTTTTCCTTATTCTAGTCTGTGTTTTTGACTCATTTTTAGAAGGGTGTGAAGTTTCTGGTCATAGCTAACTTTTTTTTGTGACGATATGGAGCAATGAAAGCATGGATTACTTTAGTCTCTCTCTGTCATGAATTATTTTCTCTCCGTCCTTATTAAGCAATAGAGCTGTACCTTCCTTCTGATATATTTATAGAATATTCTCTTTTCATCTTTCATGTCCCTCAGTATTTGCAATGCTCTTCTTGTGACATAGGTTCCAATTTTGTCACAGGAGAGCTTTGCTGTTATTTTACATTTATCCTTAGCCATAAGGAGTTGTTTCTGTGTTGGATTTTCAAAACTTCTGATTTTTAAGCAGCTAATGCCTTCTTGTCTACTGCCCTGCTTCCAGCCTTTCCCTCTGGCAGCTTTTCAGTGTTTTCCCACTGAAGTTTCTTTTCCAGGAGCCCAGCCAGCTGGTTCCCTGAATTTACTGAAGCCTTTTTAAGTCCATCATCCTCATTCTGTTGCTTTTATTGTTTCCCCGCACACTCAGAGGATAACATCAGTATCAGTCACCTTCCCCTTCTGAACTCTCAGAAGGTTCTTCCCTGTAAATCAGAATTACAGGTAAAACAATCACCTCTATTGGTAATTTTCTGCAGCTTTGAAAATAAAGTAAGTCCTTGCTTGTAAGCAAGTCTCCTTTGAATAAATTGTCAAGAGTTTGAGATTAATTTTATTTAAATGTAGATACTGAAAACTGTAGATATGTAAAGTCTTGAGCAATGCTTCTATGTGGTCATCTAGACAATGATAAGAAACAGGTAACAGTAGGGCAATTCATCTCCTCATTAGAGGAAGAAATTTTGCTAGAGTTGGGATGGTCCAAGGGCAGAGACAGAAGTGGTGAAGAACAACAGCTTGCGTGTCTGAAAGCAGATTTTTCTGCTTTGTCAGTTTAATAAGACATAGTACCTCAATTAACAAGCCTTGCTTTGTCTTAGAGGATGGACTTAATTTCATCCCACCTCTGCAGCAGCCTGTACCATTGCTTCTGGGTAGGTGGTGGGGAGGGGGACAGTGTGGATGTGCCCACTGGCACTCTAGTGTAGCCCTGTGGCACCTGAGGAAAAAATTCCTCATGCACATCGTAGTCGGTTCCATTTGAGGAATTGTTTAAAGCAAAATAACTGTTAGTATAAACCAACAGAGTAAAAATTTGGACAAAGCAGCTTCTTCTGCCACTGTCCGGACTAGGAAAGTGGCCAGTGTTTACCAACTGCTTTAGCTAAATTGTTTACCTAAAGTAGGTGCTAAGTGGTGTTTAAAGATTTACTAACACCTTTCCTAAACATGCCTCATCTGGTTTGTTTAGACAAGACTGGCCAATATCTCCTTTCATTGGAAAAGATTAGTCACAACCCAGAAAAACGTTTTCACAAATTTCTTGTAGGTCTGAGAGTGTGGAGACCTCAGCCCCAGGAATGCCTGAATGGTCCTTGCAGTTACCATCTTAATCTTCCCATGCCAGTTGTGTGGGTTTTGCTTAAATAATACAATTTGTGTTTTTCCATTGCTGGTCTTGCCTGCACCTTGGTGTTATTTCAGGATCCTTCACTGTGCATTTGACCTGTTGAAGAACCTTTTCAGAGGGCACTTAAATGTTTAGACATCTGCACAGCAGGTTCAGAAAATTTTCAGGCAAGCCGACTTCCTTGTTATCTTCTGCACATCTTATGGAGAGAGTTTACTGTTTGCTGAAAGGTTGGTTGTTTTGTTTTAAGTTTATATTACTCCATAGACTGGAGCACAGAAAAAGTGGAATACAGGGTGTTGAAACACTGTGGGAACATGGGCAGACCACATGTACAGAGAGACCTGTCCCAGAACCACACGCTTAAATGCTAAAAGTTTGGAGTTTTTCAGAATTGTTCATGGGATCGGATCAATTTATTCTATGGTTTGAAAGCAAACTGAGAAAACTGGCATAAAAACAACCAGGAATGAGAAGAGTGCTGATTCTCTAATATTTCCTGAGTATTTTTGTAGGGTTTCCACCTTTTTTGGTGTGAGAGCCTGGTGACTGTCATGCACAAGGATTTGGCTTATTCTCCGTCCAGTTTACCACTAGTCTAATTATCTAGTTCCCTGCTTTTCTGAAGTTTCATATAAAAGTGAACATATTCCTTTTGAGAACAACAATAATGTACTTGCTTTCTCTTTACCTCTGAAAAACTGACTGTGCAACCTTGGCTGCTGACTTGAGACTTTCCTCCTTAAAGTATACCATCCTTCTGTGTCACATGTCTTGAATTAAGCTTTTTCAAAAGAAAAGAAATCTCATCATATCTTCTGTAAAACTGTCCTGTTGTGTAAGCTGTATCATATGCCAGGACATTTGACTACAAATTTGTCAAATATTGGACAGAGTTGTATGTTATCAGATAGAGTAGGCCGGGTGAGCGGGGGATGCCTCCCTGCAGCTTGGTGCTGGAGCTTTTCATTTGAAGTACACCTGAAACCCAAAGATGAAATTCTGTTGAAATTGTAAAGTGTTGCTTCTGTTGTGACCTGACAAGCAGAGGACTAGACTGCAGTGCAGGCTGCCTGCGTTTTGTTTCTGGTTTTGCTGGTGGCCCGCTGCAGCACCGTAAGCAATTCTCTTCTCTGGTATTTCCCCAAAATGAGGTGAAAGGGGAAACTTCATGAGAAAAGTGAATTCTCACAAGCCTTACTTTGAAAAGGCATCATATAAAAAAATCAGTTATTTACAGTGATACTTTTTTCAATGCCAGTATCAGAGGTTGACTGCAATATTCTCAAGTCAAAGTCTGCATGCAATGAAGAGCCCACCACCTTTTAGTGAACTCTTGCAGGACTTAAACTTTTAGTCAACAACAACAGAAATGTAAGTTTTAGGAGAAGCCGGGAAAGTGGGAATGTTGTTTCCCAGCCCCCTACCTTTCCAGTGTACATGGATGTGCTTGTGAGTCGCTGAAGAGAATGTTTTAATGATTTGCTGAACATCCCAAATCATGCCAAGTTGGAATGCCCCTCTCTAATTTTTCCCTGCAGCTGCCTCAGCGGGATTATGCTTTCTTTTCATCCGTCTTTCAGGAAGTGCATTGTGCAAGAGTATGTAAATATCTGTACAGAGAGGGTAGCACAAACTGCACACATGGTACTGTTTAGGCAACTTAGACAGATGGTGCGAGTGTAGTTACAATGAAAACAATTCCTTAAACATGGGTGGGGGAACGTTTTATGTCGCTTTGCTTGTGTGGAAGCTCTAGCAGGAGCTGGGCCTGGGTTCAGAGTAATCCCTTAGTTTGGTGCTCTTGCTGTCAGAAAATTGCATTGTGCCAGTCTAAGTAGCTTGAGTCCTATAATATTTCTCACCTCAGCAAAGATGCAGGATGAAGAGGTGATGCTGGCTCGGCTGCTTTTCATTCTAATCCCTTCCTATTGTTTGGCTTTCAAGAAGCATTTTTATTTACCCTTCTCCAAATGAAAACATGAAACAATGGTGGGGTTGGTTTCTCAGGGCCTCTGATCCTCTGTTAGTCACCTACACTGCTGCAAAACACTTCCTGCACTGCACACGTGTCTTGTCTTCTGCCTTGTACATTCATGCTTGTATTGGTGAGGTGGTTAGTGGAAACAAAGAGTAACCAAGAAGCCCGTTTGGAAACAAGAACTGACAGCAAAGTTCGACATGTCAGACTCCCCACATGCGGTGAAATGGGTTGTGCTCTCTCCATCCATCCATCCATCCATCCATCCATCCATCCATCCATCCATCCATCCCTGCCTGCCTGCCTGCCTGCCTGCCTGCCTCATCCTCTTGTACACGTTTGTTACTATTTGGCTGTATTGCTTTTAAAATGGGGGCTTTGGAATGTGGAAACAACTAGGGCAAGTGGAAAGGCAGAGTGGGCGCACACATAGCGGTAATTGCAGTAAATCTGCGCTCAGCCTTTTACTTGGTAACTCTCCTCGCTCTCTGTCTTCCTCTGGCAGGGTTCCTCTGCTGCCGAATGCTGCTCTACAGACGCTCCCCCCTGTACTCCTCCAGCTCACAGCTTCCCTCCTCGCCTTCCTGTCTCGGCCGCGCAGGAGCACCATTTCCCCCATCCTCCCAGCTGCTTTCTTGCTGGAGCTCCCAAATGACTGCTATGCAGAAATATGCATGACAGACAAGACCTTGCTCAGTCTAGCAGCTGTTGCTAGGGAAGGATGTGACATTTAGTGCTAGTACAGAGGGTCAATTAGATAAGAGCCCTAAGGATAATTTCTGTAATATGGGGTTTGGTGATTTGGAGTTGCGGAGAGAGCAGTAAGAATTATGCAGCTACTACTAATCTGGTTGGATTTTTATATTTTTTTTTAACCTTGCCTCAGAGAGCTCACGGTTTCAACCAGGCAGATGTTACCACCTTCGGATATTAAAGACATGCTTAATCTCTACGGAGACATTTGCTTCACCTAATGAAATGAGCTGCAGCAATCAATTTTATTCTGTGCCTATTGATCATGTCTGTTTTAGGGAGACAAATAGAAGACAACCTTAATTAAGAGGATCTATCTCTTCCTTTGGCAGTGCTTTCCAGCAGGAAGCTTTCACATCTCGTATCATACATTTTGATAGAAAATCTCTCTTGTATTTGAACCAGGATTAAATTGAAATCAAAAGCCTGTATTTCTATCCTCTGCGCTGATTTTAAAGGAACAAAGTGGTCTGTATTTTTAAAGTACCTAATTCAATTTATTTAGATTTATTGTCCCACAGGAATTAGAAAATCAATAACTATCTGCCAGGTACACTGTTTATTTATATGTATTTTTAAGGCTGTGAATGTGGGTGACATCTGTCTTTTCTGAATTGAGTGGCTTCATTGTAAATAAATAAAAAGCATAGGATTATTTTTTCTTTAATATTTAGCTTAAGGATATTCTCTCTTAGTTTTTTCCTTCTCTTCCTGACCATATTCCACATAGAATATGTGCTGTTTTCAAACTAGTTTGCCTTTAGCATAGTCCTCAAAGAGAGAACCTTCAGGAAATCAAACAGGTGTCATGAATGTTGTTGAGGGAAGTCTGACTCAACAGCAGTCCCATGTGTTACATGAAATACGGGTACCACTGATGTAGAACATGCTCCTTTCGTTCCGACCTCTAAACGTAAGTTAAAATATTGCGGTGCAATTTCTGAAAGAGTTGATGCTGGACATAGGTTCTAGAAAGCATTTGGAGGCAAATCTATAAATTGTTTGTGTCTGGCAGCGCTGCACGGTGCATGGTGAAGAGCTGGCTTGTTCAGCCGCCGCTTTGAGCAGCACCTCACTTTTTGCAGGAAAGGGGGAAAAGATGGTAGCATACAACGGCTTCGTAGCAGGAATAGTGCTGTGCATCATTTCTCTGCCAAAGCAAAGCACTCCTGAGTGGACAAATACTTTCTTTGCTCACAAGACAGCTGTGGAAAATACACACAGGAATTATATTTAAGGAAATATTTGCTTTTGTGAGGGCAGAAACATTAAAATAGTTAACCAGTGGCATTAAGATTTCTCATGATAATATATAGTAGTGCATCTCAGTATCGAGCAGTGAAGGTACCAAACACCATATCAGCAGGGAGTGATTGTAGCGAGCTTTGCCAGTATCACTTAGTACGTGCTGTTTTTCTGAGCATCTCGAAGCACGTGCCATCCTCCGCGGGAGGTCAGGATTATTCCATTGCATAGCATGATAAACTTGGGCACAGTGAAGTGCCCAAGCTGAGTGTATAGCAAAATTGGAAAGAATACAAGCGGAACCTTGTCCTTCAGCCCCTGTACCTCCAAATGTAAAACAAGGAGCAGTTTATGGTCTTGGCTAGTAGCTCAGCATTAATAGGGCTTTCTGCTCACCTTGTTTCAAACTGGTTAAGCTGGGCACAGCATAGAAACCTGGATCTCCTCTGGCACACAGGTACAGAATATCAGTAGGGTTTACTGGTCCTGACTTTGTTAGAGGTGCTGAAGCTGCACCAAATCCTGTCGCCCTGTGCGTTGGAGTCTCTTGGATGCAGTAAGGCTCTGTGTGGGTGGCGTTAATCCCAGAGCGGTTTTCTAAGAGCAGCGCTTTCACTCAAGTGCTATTGGTGGAAAACTCCTTTTCTTTGCGGCTCTGTGTGCCATGCTGATGTCCCATCATCGAGAGAACGTTATGTCTTACCCTGAAATTTGCGTAGCATCTCCCACTCTTTCAGAGTTTTGCTGTAGGTACTTCTCAGGTCAGGGCTGAAAAGATTTTTTTGCTTCTGAGCTCAAGTTAGCCAAATTTGCCTTTTATGGAAAAGCTGAGTATGGCAGCTGGGGAAAAATGGGAGTTTAGCACATTGCTATAAACAAAGGGAATAATTGGATTCTTCAGTCTTTTGATCCCCACCTTCTGTGAAGCTGATACCTCTGTTTTTAGAGAATAGTACTTGAAATGAATATACGTAGAAAGCATCTAATCAAAGCAGTAATTCTAGTGTTTTTACTTCACTGACTCAGAATTGTTGTATGAACAATGATGTATTTACGTAATCTTATCTTTATTTACACAAAGTTCAATAAAATAAGCAATTTCAATCTATTGATATTTTCCTCCTCTTTTTCCTCCTCCTCCTCCTTCTTTCTAGGACATAAACTTGACTTCATTTGACTTTCTTAGACATTTTTTGCCCCTATAAGGAAGTTCAGCATCTCACAGCAGTATGCTTTGCTTTGGTTTAGTTCTCTGCTGGGTCTCTGGGTGAAGTTTGGTGTCCTTTAGATGCTGCTCAAGAATTCAACGCACCCATTTGTTTATTTGTAGGAAAACAGTTGTTGCTGCACATTTGCTGCCTGTGGTATTTCATGCTGGAGTTAATACTGTTGTACCGCTCAGCCTGAACTAGTAATAAATACAGTTTGACCTACATGACTTTGAGAGATGGGACCTGTCCAGGGCCTTGCTGAGAGTGGTATGAAACATTATATGAAGATCTGCATTGGATTTCTAAGTCCTGCAATGATGGATATTGTGCAGCCAGCATGAGACCACTGCACTTCAGGGCTCTTACCTTTCTTACTGTTCTTTTTCTATTCAGACACTTGCTTCTCACAAAAAACAAACTTTAATGATTCATTAACTTAATGATTCAGCCAGCCCCTGTTGGTTCAATTTAGGCTGCACAGATTAAAGGGTCGCAAAGTAAATCCCGTTCGGTTGGTTCTGGACAGACAGGCTGCAGAGAAATGAGCTCTCCAGGATGATTAGCTTGAGGGAAGGGAAATCTCGAGGGCTTTCCTAATGAACTGAGAGCTCTTTTAGGGCCTGCTGGTAAAACAGGAGCCCCTTGTGCTTTTCTGTCTCTTCCCTCTGTCTTCCAGCTCATCATTACAATACAAGTAAACCAAATAAAAAAAGCCATGATTCATATACAAAAGCTTTAGAGGGATGTTTTTTACAGCTGAAGAGTGTTTTATATCCTTTGAAATGTTGATGCTTGGATAGTTTTCTGCCTGTCATTTTTTCTGTTTGAAAGCTTGTCAGTCATATCAGTAGTTAATGACTCTTGAAAGTCCAGTTACCATCTGCAGGAGTTTGTGGGGTGGTTTTTCGTCCCGGCTGACTTTTTTCTGCCCTTCAAAGTGGATAGGGTTTCTTTGAGTCCATTTAAATATGAGACTAATATAACAGATTGAAAAATGCGCATGTGGAATAGGCAAGGTATATTTATTAATAAAACTGTATAATGGGAGATGTTAGACCTGCTTAAGTACCAGGTTATATTCATTTTACCTAAATTACCACTGGAAATTCCCTTGGACACGATACTCTTCAGTTCCTCCTCTCTGGTGTCCTGTGTGTAGTTTGAGCTGCCTTAGCCTTTTCCAACAGGTTCATCTAATGGCACCAGGTTGAGTGTATGTGTGTGTGTATGTGTATGCCTCATTTCAGAGGGCAGCAATTCCTGGACAGGTATCTCTCCAAAGCCTTTGGGATAAAGGTACTCTGCTGTTGTGAAATGTTTTTTTGGTTTTATTACTGCAGTGATAACATCTTGCATTGCTTTTCCAGTGGCAGTATTGCACCTGAGAGGGCAAAGGGTTCGTGTGTCAGGAGTACTGCTAATTAACACTACTCTTCCCTTTCTCTTTAAAGTGAGGAAGTAGCATCCCTTTTGAATAAACAGATGAGTTTGAGGCAGAACTAAAATTTCTTTTGAAGGACAGTCAGAAAAACTATTGCAGTGAGGTTTTAAGGACTCAACCCAGAAGGCAATCTGTTCGTTCCACAGGATGGAAAACCTCATTTTAAATTAATGAGGGTAGTTAAAATAATATTCACCCATACACAGCCTTAGGTATCAAGGGCTCACTGCTAATTCCAGCGAGGTTACATTTGCTTGTTACACGGAGGCAGCAGGCTTGCCTTTCAAAGACCCTTTCCATCTCCAAGCTTAGGAATCTGCTGTATGGTAGCATGGGAGGGAAAAGGCTTTTTCTCCTTACCAGTAGAAAACATAAAATTTTTCTGCAGTTCCCTTGCATTACACAGCACAAGTCAATTTGAAATTCATGGAAAGTGTGTTTTGAATGCAGCTGAGTATCCCACATTGAAATAAGTGGTGAGGGTTTAATAATTTTGAGGTTGGTGGCCAAACATGTTATAACACCACTTAGTATGCAGTCACAAAGTAGAATGGACTAAGTCATTTGACATGTGAACTCTGCTTACAACGGAGATGTTGTTACAACTTCAGCTTCTTAACTTTCTGTTTAATGGTTAAATAATATGAGCAACATTTGATTGTTGTAATGTTGCATTGATTTTAAACCACAGGTTTACTCAAATGGTAATGATTCAGCTTTCTTTTTGAGGAAACTTAGCAGAAAGACTTTCTTCTTTGAGGAAAAATACAAGTAAGTGGAAGTGGGCATTTTCAGGGCATCTCCATGGCACTGTTTCTGGAAACAAAGCGTAGGAGGCAGCATATGGTATTACATCTGCAGACTGTTTGACAGTAACCAGTCCCAGGTACTTCAGAGGTCAATTTATAGAACCCAGAAGAAAGCAGTTAATCTGACCAAGGAAGCTGCTCCTCTTAAAGCCAATAGCTTGGAGGTTAACGTAAACTCTGAAGTGTTAGACGTGTAACTCCTCCACTGCTCGCCCTTACTGAACTCTGTTTCTAGACACCTCTCTGGACAACTGTCCAGAGATCGGTCCAATTTTTCCTTGAACATTGATCATTGATCAGACTTTGGCTTCAGTGCATCATTAGCATTTTGCAATTATGTAAGCTTTACTAAGGACCTGGTTAACTTTTGACTAACCCATTGAACTTGATCTATGAGAGAGAATAGAGGATTCTGATATTCATTCTGCCAGTTATTTGTGACAGTACATACTTCTGTCAATCACTTTCTTATTTCAGGTAAGCAGTTCCAGTGTTTCCATGTCATTGTGTGAGAAACCCTTCTCTTCCCTTGCCCTTGATCATTGTCATCTGTTTCTGAATCTTTCTTAGTTCTTCAGTGTCTTTTAATGGAGGGAATACTTTGGCATGTAGTCTTTTAGATGAGAGTGAACCACTGATTTATAGAAGTCTTTGCCACAACTTTATGGAAAGGGAGCACTTATCAATTGTAAGGTAGATGGGTTTCTTTTTCCATATCTCTGTCATTAAACCCTGCTGCTATAAAATTCTCATTTTAGAAGTTCTGTGATTAAATACGAAGATCTTGGTGAAGCAGAGTCCTGTCAGAACCCAAATTGCAGGACTGAGATTGCTTTAAGCAGATAAATGACTTTTGGCCTACCAAGGCTTCAGTGTCTGAAGAGATTACATTTTAGCAGTGAACAAAACCAGTGTTATAAATGATGTTGTTAGGAAGCTGAGCATGTTTTTCACTATAATGTGAAACTGGCACATGAAAACCAGCCCAAACATTTAAACTAATGGAGTCGTTCTTATTTTGCATGTGTGTCTTATTGTTTCACATCCGTTATGTTTGTGTAATTGACTTTTGTAGTAACTCCATAATACAAGCAAATTGTCACCAATAAAGCAGATGGAATGAAATTCCTTTTGAATAATGTAATTAAGAAAATAAGCACATCGTAGGAAGGAGCTAGTACGTTGCTCTCTCTCATAGAGCAGGAACTCATCATCCATGCCAACCTCTGTTGGCAAAGCACAAGGGTGCTTTTTCTCTTCTTAAGCAAGAGATTGTTCTGCTTGGTTTTTCTTTTGATTTTGTATTAAAAAGCCTTATATAGATGATGATGTTCATAATTACTGCTATTTCATTGAAATTGGTGAGAGTTTTGGCCTCTTTGGGAACACTGTTGAATCCCATAGTTATACAAGCAAGAGTGCATTTTTACTCTTAATTAGGAAATAAGTGTTTCTAATAAATAAAATAATTTCAGCATTTATTCAGTCTGTTTCATTCTCCTGGCATAAGCCAACTGAAATGTATAATCCTGAGACATGTTAATTGATGCACCATATTTATAAGAAACCGTGCCATTTAAAAAGTCATGCTCATAAGATAATAATTAAAAAAGCAATATGGAAGGATTAAGTATCTGCTTGTGTCATTTTTGACCTGTCTAAATTATTATGTAACATCTCAGGAGTTTGAGATTTCCCAGCTTCCCTAGGCAATCTATTTCACTGCTTAATTATCTTCACCTTTAGAAAGTTGTATTTGTTCCTTAAAAAAAAGAAAAGAAAGCTAATGATAATCTGCTTTTTTTTTTTTTCAATTAACTTCTTGTCCTGGCTAACAGTGACAGGAAGAACAGATGGGTGATTTTCCTTACGTTTTTGTAGTAGCTTTTCATATATTGAAGAATATATTATTGTGTCACTCTTGCTTCTCTTTCCTAAATCAAGCTAAATATAAATACAAGGCTTAGCTGGTCCCATTAAAGTAAAATCAGATGGGGTTGGAAGTAGAGTGGTAACAATGAAGCAATAACGAGCTAGAACAGAGGAAAGCTAGTAAAAATTGTAGCAACTATGTTGTTTACTATTTATGCTGTGTTTTATTAGTTCTGAATTTATTAATATTAATAATTACAAATTACTGTCTCCCAGGGTCTTGTAGTATTGTGGTCCTGTTATTTCTTAATGAGGTGTAGCTATTCTTTCAGCAATGATCTCTAAAATGTTTTCAGCGCATTTTTAATGCTTGGCCTAAAAATCTGGACCTTGATTTTGTTGAGCATCAGAACGTTTTTGTGATGTCATTTAGTATTATGGTATCTCGGTATTTCTGATGTTCTCGAGATGTGTTAAACTGGAATATATAAAGCCACAAGGCACCACAGCCTGAGTTGATTGACTTGATTGACTCGGAGAGAAGGATAAAAACTTAAGCTTAAGACTTTTTAGTCTAAAGAGAGATCAACTGTGAAACTGCCTATCAGTGCTGCCACTGAAGAGGTGAGGAAACATCATTTCCGTCCTTCCGACAGCTTGCATCTTTCTATTTGTGGTCATCTTCTGACATCTAATCCATTCTAGTGCACAGAATAATTTAAGCAATCATTATCATTTTACAGAAAGCTGCAGACTCTTGGATGCTCTGTCATATGCCACTGCCCAAGCAGAAGATGTAGAAGACCTTACAGTTTGGTTCTGTTGAGTACTGGGCTGTTGTTAGTTCGAGGAACTGTCATATAGGCAAATGTTTTATTTCTTTAGTCTTGGGAGTTATGTAGTCAAGTTCAGCTGATGTTCAAAGGATCCAAACTTCAGAAAGGAGTAGATAATTACATACCATCAGCCATGTGTTCAGAGTAACGGAAATGTCTTAGGTAAGTTATTTTTATAACATGCCTAAGAAATATGAATGTCAGTTATAGTCCCGATCTTTTTATGGTTTTATAGCTTAAGATGATGAAGATAACTCTTGAGTGGCACCATTTTTGTGATAAGATTAGTTAATTCTAGGTGAGGTAGAAGAAAATCACACTGTTTGTGCAGAAAACAGAACTAAAGCTGGTATTTTCTGTGTGTGTGAAGCTGTCGTGGTTTAACCCCAGCCAGCAATAAGGATTGTGCAGCCGCTTGCTCACTTCTCCTCCTCCCCCCTAAGAAGGGTAGCAAGAAGAGGGAGAAAAGGAAGGGAAAGGGAAAAAAAAAACACCTCATGGGTTGAGATAAAGACAGTTTAATAGAACAACAGTGGGAAAGGAAACAAAAATAACGGTAAAAGAATATACAAAATTAAGTAATAAAACACAAGTGGCTCTCACCACCTGGTGACTGGTTGCCCAGCCTGTACTGAGCAGTGATCACACTCCCCAGCCAACCCCCATTTACATACTAACTACACATGATGTCTATGGTATGGAATATTCCGCTGGCCAGCTTGTTCGGTCTGTGCTTCCTCTCAGCTTCTATGGAAAGCTGAAAAAAGTCCTTCACTAATATAAACATCACCTGGCAACAACTAAAACAATATGCAGTACCAACATTCCTTTCACAGAAAATCTGAAACACAACAGCCACTAGAAAGAAAATTAACTCTATCCCAGCTGAAACCAGGACAGACGCCAACAAAGAGAACAATTCTGTGCCATGGCTATAAAAATTTGGAAAATATGAAAGTTTAATGAATAGCTGTTGCACATTCTCCTGGTAAATGTGTACATATCTTCACATTTTTTAAAGTGATGATAGATGTCAGGGAGTCAGTACAGACTAGAATTTAAGGGATACAATGGTAGTCATCTTTTTTGGTTCCTTGACTATGGTAGTTGAAGGGAGAGTCCCAGATAGCTTTATTTCTCCATCTCCCTCTTGTTATTCCTGCCCGAAGGGTGTCAGCATGGAAGAGCTGAAGCATGCTGCTCTGGTAGAACAATTGGACTGGGCATCAGTAGGTGACTTCTTAATCCTTACTCAGGTGTTGATGGGCCTCATAACCTTTAGCAGATGCTGAGTTTCCCCACGTAATCAATTTTTGGCTCTTAGCACAAGGTGCTATGGTTCCTAGTAAGAAATACATAGAAATGAATAAAGGATAAGAAATGCTGCATCCCCAGAGATTTTTCTAGCTGAAACCAAGGCAAGGAGGGCATCAGTTGGGTACAGGTGGGATGGGGAGTGTGAAGGAACAGTCAGGCTATTCTGCATGATGGGCAGACACACTTCAGTCTTGTTCTTTTGGACATGTAGCATACTGAGTGCTTCCATGGTGTTAACCTTTGATGGGAAGTCAACCAAACCAAATCTGAAAATGGAGAGTCCGAAGGGGAGGGTCTGAAGGAGGCCTGTGACACGGCTTTGCAGTTCATTCTGGGAAATGTCTGCCCATATGTGGGAGGCAGCAAGAAGCAGAACAAGGGGAAAGCACAAAAATGTTTGTTTTGAAAAGTACAACAAATAATGAGGTGAGGGAGTGGATGGGTTGAGGGTGTATAAGACAAGTTTGTGCAGACAGGAGAAGTCTGCCATGGAAGAGAAGCTGAGGTTTTTTGTGTGCAGTGTGGTGACTATGACCATTTTGCTCCATTAGTAGTGAGGGCAGTCGGACAATCTTTAGTGGTTCTTCGGCCATCGGAGAGCCCAAATTACAACTGTTAAGCCTGACACGGAGACGAAGATGAGGATCCCAGCAGGCCGTCTAGCTCCATAGGTGTAACTCTTAATAGCAGCGTTTGCAAACACACCCAAGCATACTCTGTCTCTGTTGACCTCTGTAACCCAAAGCATTAACAAATTCAGTGCAAAGACACTTGATCTGGCTTGTTGCAGCCAGGTTGAACGTCACTGACTGATGAACTCCTTAGAATTAGTATTAGTGCAACCTAATAAACTCCCTGTATCTTAAACTAGAGTTATTAAGACCTACTTTGAACTATGCCATGCCAGATGTATTGTCTTGAGCAAGCAATAACTCAGGTATATCTGAACTGTCGTCTTGTAATGTGAACTTGTCCACTGCCTCACAGATGTCTTAAAAGAAGAATTAACAGCTTAGGTTTTCTATGTACTGCCATAACTAGAATAAAACTCCCGTAAATTTTTATTTCATGGCAGATCTAAAGGAGATAAGTGACTGCTTGAAAGTTGTGAAAGAGGAGCTCTTGGGAGAGTTTGGCAGCGCTGCTAATCTAATGCAATCTTGAACCTATGTGACACACGTTGTCTTCAGGTACACTAACATTCAGGCCCATGTGCTAAGAAGTCCATCTCTACAAAGGGTATTTGCATAACTACCACTCTGTACTTTCACAGTTGCTTCTTACTCAGTTGATCGTCTTCTTTTGTGACTTCTTAAGCATGTTCACTCTGAAAGGTGTCACACACACAATACTTCAGTTTCGGATAGAAAAATAGATTTAGAATAAAACAGAGAAACAAATGAGAAAGTCCAGACTATAAAGTTCTTGCTTATTATCTTAATAATATTTGCAAACACTGCTTCTGTATTAGATCTCACTAAAAATTTACCATAATGCAAATGTCCCTCTTAATTCTAAAAAATGCAAGAGAAGGAAAACGTAGATAGCTATAAATGGATAATTTTTAAAAATAGAGCAGACTTCAAATTTCCCATTAAGGTATTCCTTTACAATTTTATTTATTCCTTTTCCTATAAGAAATCCCTCTGCATAAAACAATTTTGGCACCTCTAATTTAATATTCTTTTCCTAATGATAGAGTCTGCAAATTGAAGTGCACATTGATAAGTATGTAGATTTCAGAATCCAAACTGAAAGCAAGAAAAAAGATTTTCTCTTCTCTCCTTCACGGTGCATCTTGGACCACAGGCAACATGGAGAGTATTGAAATAGGACAGATTATATAGATATAATAGATTAATTTTTAATTATAGATTAAAAACATAATTTGAACAGAATTCAGCATGTGTTAAAGCTTCATAGAATTGCTTAGTTTCAGAATTATGTCCAAATTATGATCTATACTGTGTAGTGCTAGAAAAGTCGAAGAAAAGGGTGTTCAGATCATCTTTCATCCAAAACCAAAACACTTATCAAGAACTGAACCTCACAAAGAATGGCTGCAGGACTGAAGGCTGTCATGGTTTCTTAGGAGATGGAAAGCTCTGGGATGTGTGCAGAACACACTGTGGTTAAGAACCTGGCTCAGAAGCCGAAGTAATGTATTGTACTGTCATTTTGTAAAGAAAAGGCTTTTAGAACCCAGCAATTCAGTGTAATTTGAAATATGTTACCACTTAAGCAGCAAAGCAAAAGCAGACAGGCACCCACAGTCCTTATTGTTGAACCCAGCTCTGAAATGAAACGCTTCAGACTATAACTGAAGATTTATTGGAGAAGAAAAATCTACTGACATGTGTGAATTTAAAAGAGATGAGAGAAATAACATGACTAAAAAAGTTGTCTGATCCTCAGGAGGAATAGCAGCTGTCATTTGTATTGCAATGAGAATTTTAAGGAGATGTTCCCTTTCATCCCTGCTGCCATTTAGCAAAGTGGTATGTGCCAAAAAAGTGACCAGGAGATGGCTGGGCCCAAATAGTGCTGAAGCACTCAAAGACAATACTTGGGAATAAAGAGGATAAAAGGAGTAGTCTAAGCTTCTCACGGTGTTGTGAAATAGCATGTAGGAAAATGTGGGTTCCCTGGTGGGGGTGAGAAAGGGAAGATTGCTCTGTAACCTGCGCTAGGTTTTTGTTCCCAGGTCAGCTTAACACCTGAGATCAGTATCTGACAGAATTGTTGTGGAAAGTTTGTCATGATTTATTTTTCAGTGAAGAAACACTGCTGTGTATTTTAGCCACTCCAGTAGAGTCTTACCCAGTTTAGCCCCTCACCAATTACGTATCCATCTTAGCACTCCACTCATCACCAACTCCATCCATAGGACAGGCTTTGTCAGAGGAGGTCGAAGGTAAGCTGAGTGAAATTTTCATCCCCTAGCTAACCCTGATGCCAGAGGGCACAAAGTTTCCTGAAATACTGGATTGCAAACATCATTGTTCTTTGAAGCCAATAACTGTATAACGTCTGAGGAGTCCCCTAGGTAAGAATATGCTTGTAAAATTACTCGCTACCGTTGTTATCCTCTTCTCTGAGTTGCCGCTGTTCCGATTACTTTGGCCATCCTACCAAGAAATGGGAAACAAAGGTTTAGGAATACTTACTTCTGTACAAAGTACGTCAATGGTTGGGTCTTCAGTACAGTATTTCATGTTGTGGTCCGTGGATACTATGCATATGATAGGGAAAGTGTGATGAAGGGGAGGTGGTAGTTGAATATCACAGGGAATCGTAGAGGTTAGTGAAGATTAAGGAAGACTAGGGCTAAATGAGGTGAATGGACGTGATGGCACATGAAATGCATTTTTGTCACAAGCTAGGCACAGAACAAAGTGTAACGAGACTGATTCGTGTGTGTTGCGGGATTTTAAATTAACAACCATTGTTTGTGGGTGGAAAAATATTTTTGGGAATAAAAATATTTATTCCCACAGCTTCCACTGTGGGAAGCTGAATGAACATGTCTGCTCAGTGTGTCGTGGTGATCTAACAGAACGTATGTCAGAATTACAAGGAAAAGGACAGCAAATAATACTTCACTTTATTTTTAGTAGGCATTTTCTGTCACTGATCCCATTCTACTTCTGCTGCATCCCTTTGCAGACAAGTGATGAGAACTAAACAAAATGATGCCTACCCAAGGTTTGGAACACGTCCAGCGGTAGGTTCCCCCTTTTTTCTTTATAGAGAAAAACTTCTATGCTTCAGGCCATAAATTATGGCGAGTGATGGAGGTTAGGAAGATGTTCCTTCTGTATGCAAATTATCAATTAATTTTACACTGGGGAGTTTCTTGCACCTTATACTGTATCTGTTACCACCCATGATCAATTAACGGGTACTGGTCAGACTTGCATTGATTTTTGTGTTGATTATATATGCTTCTATTACAAGTATTTTTGTATCTGATACAACACAAAATTGAACTGCCTTTCATTGATGATCAGTTTTGCGTAAGCTTTAGCTCCCAATCTGGACAAACTTGAATACTAAGGAGCAAACTAAACAAGGAGAATTAAAAATCGATGCTATTCTGCATGTATTGTTTAAGCAAGAGTAAAAAATACACAAGTTTTGCATTCAGTGCTGCAAACACTTTTGGCAATAAAAGGTGTGTTTAAGTCAGTGCAAATATAGAAGACTGTAACAATTGTAGAGAGAGAAATTGGGAACAAGATCAGAAGTCAATTAAAATAACTTGGTAATGAAAAGAAATGGTTTTTAGAGGATTTTTGTAGATAAAATGAAAAGGTAACAGCAGGCAATGGCCATAAGAATAACTGATGTTGTGAAACAATCTTATTCCCACAAACTGTGTGTTTGTCTGTGTTAGGTGGGGACTGAGATTACTACTAACTAGTTCCTTACAAGCCATATTTTTCTATTACATTGTAAGTGTGCAGTTAGGGATCAGGACCTTAATATAGTGAGTACTGTGCAAAGTCCTAACAAAAGATCTTATCTAGCCCATAAGATAAGATGATGCTCTATTTGTTCTCATATTCTGAACACACCTTTGAGAGCCACTGAATTCATCTTAGCGTCAGATTTTTCTGATTTAAGGGTTTTAGTGGGAACTCATAGAAGTTGTGCTTCAAAACTCAGAGTACAGATTATTTCCATAAAAAGTTAGGTATAGAAATATGAACTGGCTCATGAACCCTTCGGGTTCATTTTGTATCATCCCACATGACACAGATTGAAACTTGGGCAAAGAGGTAAGGACTTAAACTTTCAAATGTGTTAGCCCTTTTGTTTGTGCAGTGCTTATTTGGAGATCTGGATTACCTGAAACTCCCATGCAGGGTTCCAGCAGGAATGAAACTGCCCCAGATGACTTCACATGGAAAAATAAGATTAGGTAAAAATAACATGGAGTTCCTTCCTGACATTTGTTTCCAAGCTTCACTTGCTAACTCCCACTGAAATCCATCCAAGCTTGCATTGCATAGGACAGACAGAGTCCCCCAGAAAAGGTACTAACAGAAATCAGCTCTGGTTTTCCCCAGCAGTGTTAGTAAAATGGTTCCTCAAGGAGGGATGAAATGTGGAGTCGCTTAATGAGCTTAGTCTGTTTGCAAAGATTCTTTCCTGCCTTTTAGCATAAAGTAACCCCTTTCTGCATGCATTTTTTCCTTGAGGAGTAGTAGTTAAAAAGGTATGTCCATTTTCGACTTTTATAGAAATATAGTTCATCCTACCATGGTGCTTGTCCATCTAGTTGTAATTTTTTGTCCTTCGAAAGCCAGGCACGTTACTCAGTTGCTGTTAGAGCTTCTTTTCTAGATAGGTAGCCTTTTTTCCTCTTGTTAGACAAGTTTACACTGCACTTCTCTCTCCTGACTCTAAGGGCAATCTACCATTCTTTCTCTGGGGATTTGATGTCTTCCATAGCCCATGAAAGTTTTCATTTCACATGCCTTACTGCTTTTTGTGAAGCTGCCCAATTTATTTGGGACAGCTCGCTTTCTCTGACAGTCAGCTTTTTTTAAGCTTCATCCATTAATTATTTGTGTTTGATTCAAATATTTGCTTCTACCTATTTCGCAGCCTGCCTCAGTTCTAATGTTTCATTAAGTTTTTGCTTCAGTTTTTGGGGATGGATTTATATGGAATAAATATTGACAATATTTTGACAGGTTGGCATATTATATTTCTTGTGTAAACTTGATTATAATAATCTGTGGCCTGTTTTAAACCAGTGTTTGGAGCTCAAGGGCTGTAAATGAAAGTGAGTCATGGTGGTCTATTGTATGTAAACATAATGGGAGTTTGATTGATTTCCAAGATCAGTTAGCGTTACTTGATTGGAAAGGGTTGCTATGGGAGAAGGAAGGTGATAACAAAAGTAAGCAGCTAGTTTCAGAGCATGATGGCAATCAGAAGCTCTCATCACACGTAGAGTAAAATCTTTGACAGGGTATTTTTAAACCTTACCTTAATCATGCAATAATGTAAACATTTGCTGGAGTTCTGCCTCGGTGGAGCAAGAAGCAATATTTGCTAAAGAAAAAGGAGCAAGGGGCAGGGTCAAATCAGCTATTCCTTGGCACACCGCAGCTGAGATGGCTGTCTGTTGTGCCTCCCAGCCTACCAGTCCACTCTTGTTTTTCTTTTCAGATGAATGATCTCCGAGGCAGCCAGGTTTCTGTGATCTCTCAGCAGGGGATGTGTGGCATTGTGTGTGTGAGGTTTTATGCTTGCTTTGGAAAAGGCTTGCTTCACATGCCTTCTCTCTCCTTTTTGGCTAAGTCCCTAGAATAGAAATGTGTCCAGTAAATATTTAATTCCAGAGACAGCGCCAAAAGATTCCATGCTTTGTGATTGCTTTGAGGTTCATTAGTGTGAATCAGTTTTTATTGTTTCTTAGAACTGACCTTACAGAAGCAGAAAAAATGGATCTGAGCAATAATCAAAAACACAAGGTGAACTGTCAGCCAGTAATTTCTAACTGCACACAATACAAGCCCACTACTTGTACCCCGTTATTTCCTGGGAATGATACCACGCTCGTGGCAGAGCTGTGAGCAATCCCTCACCTGTCTCTGGCTCAGTGTTTCTGCCTCTCGGTTCAGTTCTGTGCTGGGTTACAGTAGATGAGGCTCTGAAGTGTTACAAATTTTGACGTTCTTCATCACACTGTGTTGTTTAACTACCCACCTAATTGCAGCACTTCTGTTCTTCTTATTTTGCCTGCCCGAACATATTTACAGAGATAAAAATAGAGCAAGGAACCACAGCTGCCAAGGCTGGATTTAAGTTAAAGACCACCTAGGAATGGATTAAAGGTGAATAACTGTTTTGCCTCAGGACAATACTGCTGAACAGCAGGGCAGAGGGAGAAGGGGAGAGAAGGTGAAAGGAGAATTGCTAAGAGATACAGAGAAGTGATGCTGCAATCGCCATATCTAAATGTAAGCAAATTTTAAGCGTGCTCAAATGGAGGGAGATGTGAAAATGAGTAAACAAATCCTAAAACAGGCGAACAGTGGTACATTAAATTGCAATGTGTTTTAATGAATGCAGCATTATATTGGAGAAGATGCCATAGGTCTGAAGAACAGCAAATATAGATGGATATTTGAGAAAACAAATTCATCTAAATGAACTGTCAGGATGTTCTCCTGGGTGATTTCAGTTGTGATGTCACTTGACAAATAGGAACCTTGGGCTTAAATATGGTTTTACGGTTGTGCACTCTTTCTTCTTGGAGGTAGGGTCTTACCAGTTGATAGCCGTTAAATCACGTTAGATTTAATTTCAGCTCTGCACTTAGCCTTCATCAGTTGTAAATGACAGAAAAGGAGAAAGACCGCGGTGCGTGAGTCAGTCCAAGAATGACTAAGCTGCTGTAGTGATGCAGCCGTAAAAGACAAGTACAACCCTGGGATGCATTTGGTGAAGTGCTCCCAATACAAGAGGGGATTAGTAGCTCTGTCATAGTGAGTGAGACCTTGCGGTGTTGGAATACTGCATACAGGTATGGTTAGCCAGGCTTGGGAATTAATTACCTGAAACTAGATGTGTACGAAGAAGGGCTTCTGGGGTTTGCAAAAGAATGGAGACACTCTCTCACATAAGGAAATTAAAAGAAACTAACTTCTCCTTATTTACAAAAACTAATGCTGAATGTTTTAAAATATAGTTGGTTTTTATGCTGTTTCATATATAAATATGAGACAACTGAGAAAGTTAAACCAGAGGACAGAGTTCAAACCAAAAAAAAAACCTGTCTGTGGGTAAATTTGAAGTGAAGATTAGAGTATTGTTTCTACCTCTTCAAACAACATTATTTTAGGATAGTCTATGCTGGCCTTTCCTCAAATATCTTGGTCCTTTAGTCACAAACAGAAATTTATACCGACGTTGTCACTCAGTGGCACCCAGCTGGCCAGCAGCTAGAATCCAAGGGCTATTAGTGGAGATTAGATTTCTATAGAGCATGCGTTACAATGCGTTTCCAGCCGCTTCGTACTTGTATGTATTCACTACACAAACAAATTCATCATCTGTCAGCATTATGACAACATGCTTGCTTGCATGCGTAGTCAGCATATTTAGGACTACTGCAGCTTTGGGGCAGTCTTTGCAATTAGTATATGCAACTAAATCCAATTCTAACTTGAATTATTTTAATATAGAGCCTTTGCTCCTGTTTGCCTGTCAATGTGAGCATTACCCCAGCTAGCAGGGGAACCCACCAGGAGCTGTTTCTGTGCTAGTTTGATGCATAGTATTTATGATCAGCGAGAGATCTGTGTAGTAGAGATGAAAAAAGATAATTAGATTCAAGAGTCACCTACATAAATCTGTGAAAGATTGCCTGCAACACCATGGTCCCAGTTTCTAACCATCTATTTTACATTCTCACAGTGCTTGAGTAGCAGGATAGCTGTAGCACTAGCTTATCGGACCACTTTTAAAGGGAACACATGCTCTGTGAAAACAGTAGTATTGCATTGACTGTTGGCAGCAGTTCTTTCCTCCTACTTCTTTCCTTCAGTTATCTTCATTCTGATTTGATACATTGATGTTCTTTTTTTTAGGAACAAAAAAAAAGAAAACTCTTTGTCGATTCAAGTGTAATACATACTGTCAGAGCAACAGCTTTTTTTTTTCCAGCTTTGTCTTTTTAGTGCTGTTTTAGGTCAAGTTCTGTCATTTTACACCTGTCCAACCTTGTGAAAAGCTTCACTGGGGTTGTACAAGGACAAGCGTGGGTGGAACTCAGTGTTCAAAACCTTGTATGGCTGTTGACAATGTGTGAGAAGGGAAGAGCCCTCTGCTTCCCAGACCCCAAATTAAGCCTGCAGGGCTGACAGCAAAGTAATTCTTGTAATGGTACATGGAGCTAATTTGTTATGAAATCAGAGAAGCAATAAATTTGGAAAAAACTCCATTCCAAGTTTAGAGTAGTCTGGAGGGAAATTGCACTATGAGCTCTGCACTGTGCTGCTGCGAACTTGCTGTCTTCTAGACTTGAGCAATCATAGAGTATGGTGGGTTCATCCCCTCACATCTTCCCTGATCTGGGGAAATGCAGATTTCTCTACTATAGCTTAAACCTAAGTGAATTCTTGTGGGTTTTTCCCCACCAGGTTCTCAGGTGTGCTGTTCATTCACAATCCGGAGCTGCTAGTCAATGCGAAATTGCTGTGATTTTTGAAGGAGGGGAGGCTCAGCTGCTCAGACCCTGACATTTCTTGTTCCTGCTGCTCAGGGTGTCCTGCTCAGGGCCAGCTGTTGACAGCAGCGGAACAGCTCTCCAGCCTCATCAGAGAGAACTAGGCTACCTCTGCAAGATGTTTTGCAGGCAGATGTGAGGCTGTCCGGGCCAGCTAGGATTCACGTGGCTACATTAACAGAGTCCTGAGCTCTGTTTTAGGAGGGTTACTACTATCGTTAGGGGACCTATATGGCTTTCTGCCATCTGCATCATCCATGGTGCTCACTTGTTCTGCCTGTGAATACCCTGTAGATGTACTCAACACACTCAATACCCTTTGCAGATGAAGGGTAGTGAGGAAAATTTGAGACCGGTGATAAGACTGGGTTCAGGGCAGTACAGGTTTTGTGTGACTTCTGAATAGTAAGTACTTGAGTTTTTAAGGCATCTCCCATGCCAAGCTTTTTATGTACTGGCACCAGCCAGGAAGCTCTGGTCAAATGCATGATTTCTACATCTACTATTCATCAAGGCGCATGATTTTATTCAACTTTATCATTGTTTCTGAATTCATGACCAGAAAGAAACAGAGGCCCTGCAGATAGTGTAGGCTATGGGAAATTGCAGCACTGCTGAGATAACATAGTTGGTACCAGTACGTCCTGCTCTCATGCTTTCCGAATTACTTTTGTTAAAATAAACAAACAAAACAAGAAAACTCTCCTGGCCTGGAAACCCTTAGCCATGCTTTTCTATTTTTTGTTGGAAAGATTTAAAGAAAAAGGCATTTTCTGTTTGTTATTTTCACCGCTTCTTTTATAAAAATTGCTTTAAAACAAAACACAAAACAAAGGATTTATTCACTGTCATAGGAAATTAAGTCTCTGGGGAAGACAAGGCTAGCCTAGAAGGAAGAAACAATACTTCAGGTTGCTATTTGAAAGCAGCCTTCATGGCTGCATATTGCGACTCAACAAGTTGGTTGGGGTTTGGGGCAATAGAGTGGATTCAACAGCTTGAGGTCTTAGAGGCAGAGGATAGGAAACAACTGTTCTTTATGCTGCTGCAAGTGCATTGATTTATTTTCTTAGAAATTTAGGGTTTACTCTGACCAAACTCCCACTGAAGGCACTAAGATAGCCTTTGCCAGAGGGAAAGGACTGCAGGGTTAAATCATGAAGAATAATTGCGCTGTGTACGCTGTGCCTTCCACCAGCCTTTCCGTGCTGCCGCTGGCGGGCCTTGCTGTTTGTAAAAAATTGTTATTAACTATTCTCCCTAGGACCAGGACTGGAACCACATTGTACTAGATGCTGTGAAGCTGCATAATAACAAACTGTAAACTGTTCTCTGAGCAGCCTGATTAAATACGAGAAGGGATATGAAACAAAAATAATCCACAACCAAGCTCTGGCACTTGATGATATTAAGTGAGTAGCTGTAGGTTGTATAGTAGGTCTGCTGCAGAGGTGGAAATTGGGCTGAAGTCTTCTGTGCTGTCATTATGTGTTTTAAAAAAAAAAATCTTTATTATTTTTGTTCTCAGTTAACTGCTTCAATTTATTCCATTAACTCCTGTCCAGAGAATGGTGTAGATGCACGTGCAAACGTGCTGGATTACAGCCTTGTCCTTCAAGACTGTGTCCGCTCAGTTGTCTACTGTCCCTATTGGCATAACTGAAAGACTACAAGGTGCCTGGATATTGCACTGGCAGGAATGGGAAGCATCCTTGAGTGTGCTTCTTTTCAAGTTAAGCTTTTGTGATTAGCGTCTGCATTTATACAAGATACTTTTATATGCAGACTTGTATTCTTCTGGTTTGACCTAAAGAATAGCTACTTGGTCATTTTAAATGGACACCTTGAAGGCATGAGTCAGCTTAGCCATTTATTCCTCAGTTTCTTTTCTCTCCCTGCGTTCCCATCTGTTTGACTGAGAATTGGAAAGGAAGGAGGGGCTGTTGTCTGGATTGATCCTTCTCCTCACAGACCCAGCAGTAGCCAAGGAGGTTCAGTGTGGCTGCATAGTTTTTAAGTACACAGGGACAAAAAAACCTGAAAAGTAACTTTTATGTTTGTGCTTGTTGGGAACACCATAATAAATTAAAAGTTCGGGAATGCCTTGTTCATGTGCACTCTGTACCAGAACATCATCAGCATAAGCAAGGAATCAATCTTTCATCCAAGTACGTGGTAGCCACGGGGCTCAATCCCTTTTTTGGTGTTAATTTTTCCTTCCCTCCCTGTTCACTCTAACTCTTAGTTTTCTGTAGTTGAGCACATGGACGTGTCCAGTAGTGCTTAGGCTGGGTGCAGTACTGACAACGCAGGGACTTACGCTCTGGTTGACTTTCAGAGGTGGAAGGACTGGCAGAATCAACACGGTGCAATGTGGTGGGTGCCTTGTCCCCCTTTGCCTTTGGTTTCCTAAAGTTACTGGCTCCCCTGGACCCTGGCCTGTGGCTCCAGGTAAAGGGAAGGTTTTCACGAGGCTAAATTGGGGATCAGGGCAAGCCATTCGGCATCTGTAGCTGAATTCAGGGAATCCCCGAGTCTGTGTATGTGATGTGGATGCAGACACTCATTTTCTGTTGAAGTTATGTGCAAAGCCGTGGATTAAAGCTCTGCTGACTTAAACTCAGAGGGTTGTGACATATGCACATTGGAGAAGTCACTTTAAAATGCGTTTCAGGCTTGTTTTCTGCTAGTGCTGAACTTGAACAAGCCTGGTAGCACAAACTGTAATAAAAGAGGGGACATGGACATAAGAAATCCTTTGTGATGAGCCATGCAGCAATGAGGAGAGATGGTCCTCACTGGAGCGTATCAGGAGTATTAGTAAGATCGTGTCTTGCAACCATGGGCTCTGTGCATTTACTCACCCCACAGCTCTTGTCATATGTGCGGGCATTCGGACAGCAATCCCATCCTATTTCTCTAATTTCTTTTTGTTGTTTTAATTCATTTGAAGGTAAAGAATCAAAACAGAATTTGGGACCTCAAAATCTCAGAGACTGCAGGAGTTGGCACTTAATGGCAGCTTTGCCTCTAGTCGTGGCATCAAGTTACTTTTGAAGCCTTTGAAGTCAACAGGCCTGGAGGGAGAAAGCGTTGTGTTGTTTCTTTAAAAAGAAACATGCTTCAGTTATATTTGCAGCTGGGGTTTTAATGACTGAGAATTAAAGCATGTTTTATTTGGCCTTTGTTTTTAGTGCACTTTTCTCCCCTTAGGGGTCTCGAAGCCAAGGCACAGCTTGACATGTAGCGGGCTGCAGCACGCTAATGTAGCCATCATCAGCCTCATCTTCTGTTTCTCTGCGGAGCTCAGCACTCACGATTTGTGTCCTCCATGACACAAGTCTCCTGACCTCCCCGGTTTACTCGCCTGGCATCTCTTTGCATGCACTGGGTCTCTGCTCACACAGCAACGAGTAGTTTGTGGCTGGCTTTGTGGCTTCGAGTGAACTGGAGTAAACTTTATGTGTTGGCCCTGGAGACCTTTGTTTCTAATCAGCTCCTATTAAATTACTACGAATCTGATAAAGGGAAAGAAGCTCAGTTTAAAAAGGTGCAGATAGGCACTTAATGTGATTTAATGTATGTCTAAATAGTTTAGCTGCTTATCTGCACATCTGGCCTAAATACTTGTGCAAATCTGACCCGTACTTTTTTTTAACCATGTTGGTGTTGGAAGGAGAGAAGGTAGATTATGCAGTTAATGGGTTACAGCTTGTTTCCCCATTGATCCTGGGAGCATCAGACTTCCTGCTGATGGTGCCAAATACAATAAAAGGTGCTTGGACAGAGATGGCGGTGGCTAAGCAAAGTGCGCTACTCTGCAGGTTTTTCCAGGAGGATTTAGTTCCCTGCCCTGCTGTGTTTCTGCAGGAACCACTGCTGACACAGGTACAAGTCTCCTGGGTAAATGTTTTGAATCAGCCTTTTGGATTGTCCTAACTGTTGTGCAAAACTTCTGTTGTGCCCTTGTCCTGTTAGGAGGGATTTAAGAGTGCTCTGACATGAGAAAATGGAGTCATCTTTCCAGTCATACATTCGGTAGACTGTGGTGGTGGAATCTTCAGCAAACCATGTCAAACTGGTGGCACGGGCACCCATAAATACTGAGCAGCACCTTTTTTTGTTCTTGTTTTGTACTTCCTGCCTGATTATCAATCAGTGTTGCTACATTTTGTGATTAGCACACCAAATCAACTGACTCAGTCAACTCACTCAAGCAACAAGAAAACAGGCTGGATTTTATTTATTTATTTATTTGTGTGATAGAAAGTATCTACAGTGAGAACTTTTTAAAGTAGGGAAGGAGGGGACGTGATTTTATTACCAGGACTTGTGCTTGTGTGGCAGATAGGTTTACAAACATCATAGATAAGACTGTCTTTCTGGAGGCTAATTTCAGTGTTCTTTGAAAAATTCACAGAATCATTCTGTGTTATCCAGTATGTTTACTTTTTGTGAATAGCAATCATTTTGATCCATAGTCCTTTGGATACTGAAACAAACTGCTTTATGTTTTCACTGAGACCGTGAAAAATGGCCTGCAAGGTTCCCACACAAACTCCTCACACTTGCAGATGAAAACTCTGTCTCATGCAGCATAGAAATAATTCTCTGTTTCTTTTTATGAAGTTGTTGTTCTTTTGATCAAAACAGCTTTATTTCTCCTTATCTGAGATTTTTACAGCTGTCAAGTGTTCCAGCCCTTTATGAGTTATGGACCTAGAATTGCTTTCCCTTCTCAGAGTTCATAAAGTGGAGATTATATGGTTAAGGGCAGATTCATTGTCTTTTAACATTACTGACTTCAAGGGGCATAGCAGGAATATTTTGCTTGGTCCTTCCTGTATAGCTGTTCTCACAGAGCTTGAGACAGAGAAGAAACTGGTAAATGCTTTTGTTAAAGTATTGGGCAATCTGGTGCTTGAGAAATCTGTATGCAAATCCTGGCTTTGCCTTTGGTTTTTTCTGTGACCTTGGACAAATACTTTGCTTGCTCTGTATGTATGAGACATGAGGGTAACATCTCTCTCATTTTCAAGGGTGACATAAGAATAGGTCTGTAAGGAGTTGAGGCAGAAAACGTCATCAACCAAACTTATGCCATTTTATCACCACACTTGTATACTGCTGTAAAGAAAGAGGCTTAAAAAGAAAAGATTTTTCTTATGTCTTCTAAAATTTAGCCAGCCCATATCACCCATCTAGTCAAAAGTACCACCGTCAGTCTGCCCAGCTTAATCTAGTGGGTGCTTGAGTGGGATGCTGCCCTTTGGGTGGTTGGGTTTAGTTTTGATTTTGCTGGGTTTTTTTAATTATCAGGACACATGTGGGAAAGCTTTTAGTGTTCATTTTGTCTGAACGTTGCCATGCCTTCTGCATGTGTATGGCCTCTTTAGTTTTTTTCCCCTGTCAGTTATCCCTCCGAGTAAGAGCGTTAGGGAGTAGTAGAACATTTCTGTTTTGTAAGGTATTTCCCCTCCCTCCCCTTGCTTTCTGTGCCTGGGAAGATAGTGGCCTGCAGTGGATTCCCTGCATCATCTGCATTATTGCATACACATGCTTGTGACACTTTAATAGTAGCTGTCAGATAACATTAACATATTGCTGCTACAAATAAATCAAGCAGAGCTATGAGCAAAGAAGTGAGTGAATGAGAAAGGACAGGCTCGTCCGTTGTTATCGGACAAGGCCACCGTAAGTACTGTCTGCTCACTTCAGCAGTGAAATTGTTGGCTGTGTAAAGATGTGCTTAGTGGGGATACCCAGGCCATAGCCAGAAGCCCTCCTTTCTGTGAGTACCCAAAGGGCTTAGTTTATCAGTTATTGAGAATGAGGAGAAGAGAAAGCCTTGACGACCCTCTTTTCTTAAGTCCTGAGGACTGACCTTTTTTTGTCATGTATGTCTTTCTCTTGAGAAAGGCTTACAATGTTTGGGGTACTAAAAATATCGTTGCTGCAGCAGGGTCCCAAACCTCACGGTTTCTGTCAGGTGATTCAGCTTGACTGCTGTGCTAAATCCTGTGGCAGCAGAGGCTATTGGTAAAAGACTGTGCCAGTTATGTTGAACAGGCACTGATTGCCTGGCACGGATGGGTGCTCAGGTAGACCCTGAAGTCTGAAACCTCTGGCTGGCCTCCTGGCCCTCTTTCTAGGAAAGCTATAGCTAGTGGAGCTAGACACCAGCAGAAACAACCGAGTGAGGTAAAAACAGTTACACTGAAATTCCTCCCACAAAATTATAGCCCTCATTTGTCAGTGTGCTACCACTTAAGGATCTCTGTTCTGTGGCTCTCTCTACACTTTGGAGAAGTTCATTAACTTGGTACGGCTTATAAAAGGCTCTCTTTATCTGATAGTGCAGATGTTTCCAAACTCAGGAGTGCAAACTGCACCTGGAATACTGTCCTCCTACTGCTTGTGGAGATCCTGGAATTATCTCTTGCATTTGAACAGTGTATTAGAAAATCAGCCAGCAGTAATTTGCTTACAGCTTAGATTGCAATATACTCAATGTGCTGCCTCTGCAGGCTCTGCAGGTACACTGGTAGTAGAAGCTTGGCATTTGAGAGCTGGCGTGATGTGGCTGGAAAATTACTGCGTTAGTTCTCCCTCCTAAATGCTTGTTGACATAGTTTTATTAGGTTGTGATAGACTACAAGGAAATATAGATCATAAACTTAATGCATACCAGACCATTGCCTAGTTCCTGAAAAGCATTAAAGTGTCACTTTGAGTGACTCTCTGATTCAGATGAGTTCTTTGCAGGACTGAAAGCTCAGAAAGTTTTAAGAAATTTAAAAAAAGAAAAAAACTTCTCGCAGAAGCAATTGCTTTTACTGTGTGAAGGTGGAAAATGATTTTTTTTTTTAATTTATACCTGATTGTCGTGTTCTTAAAATTCTCTCCGTGACAAGTCTTTTGTATTTCCTTAAACTGGTGAAGGGTTTATTGTGCTGAATTTGACAGGTTAATGATCAAGTAGGAAATCATATAACACTTGTTAGTGCAGTTTCTGATGATATAAAATTAACTCTATCCCTTCTACAGATAAAATCAGAAACTAAATCTAGAGTTTGGAGGTAGGGAGAGATTGTAGCAGATAAGTACCAAGAATGTTGCCTAAGATCAGGGCTTCCTCCTCCTCTACTTACATGTAGCATTTAGGATAGCAAAAGAAACACTAACCTTCATGCTGAAGAGTCAATACTGAAGTAATGGGACTTTGGAGGAATATTGTGTGGGTTATTCTAGTAGTAGATTGGTCCAATGCAGGATTTCTTGAAGTATCTTTCTTTGGAGTATCAGGATTGGAGTTCTGGTGGCGATAATATAGTGGTTTGCGTGCTGGTTTGAAAGGCTGAGCCTGTTTGGAGTGGACTGCCACCCTTTATTTATTCAGTCATTAGCTTTCTTGCTGGAACCGCTATGAAGGCTTGGTTTGAATGGAAATGTCTGTGATGTGGGCAGTCTCTGGCAGCATGATGTGGAAAGCAGTATGGACTGCAATACTGACATGCCACTGCTAATAATAAGGATAATACTAAAAAGCAGTAAAGCAGTAAGAAGAATAAAGGCAGTAGCTCTGACCAGCACTAGTCTGGATTTGTGCTTGTGATTTTGAGAGCAAAAGACCTCGCAGCCTGTTTTCAGTCCTTGTGCTCTGTGTATGTATTTTAATAACTTATGTTTTTCCTGTTTGAACAGAGTGAAGCCTGAAGAACAAGCTGTTCTTCTGGAATCCTGTAGTTCATTTATTCCCAGTAGATTCCAGTGGGAAATAAAATCAACAGCCTCTCCACTTCTGAACAGTGACCCTCACTGTGTTTGCTAATACCTCTCAGTGTCTGTCTCCATCGAAACTCAGGATATAATTGCTAGGCCGGAACATGCAGGGAAACAAGACCTAAGATTTTCTGAAATTTTCTGTACATTAATTACATTTGATTTTGGCTGCCCAAAGCTTATGCTTTACGGTAGGAGGACCTCATTTACTTAAACTGCTTTTAAAAATCAAACTTTTTATACAGAGTTTCAGCTCCTAAAAACCACATCATCAAAGCATCTTAATGAACTGATGACAGCTATACACCTGAAAATCTTTGAGTGTGGGGGCACAAATGCCAAAAATTGATTTCCCTCTGGGGCCAGGAGAAAAAAGCAGTTTTTTTAATCTCCCGATCGAATTTGCGTTTGACTTTCCTATCACTTCATGCTGCTTAAATGGATTAGTGACTGAGTCCTGCAGCATAGGATCTAGAGAATGATTCCAATGTGCATACATTGAAAATGCACCAAATGGTTTTAAATCAGGTGTTGAAGGTCAATTAAAAATGGGTTCTGTAGTACACACAGTGAGAAAAGGAGATAATAGCCAAATGATAGAAGGGAAGGACCGATTCACCAAAATGAAAATGGAAGGGGACCTGGTCTAATAATATCTGGTGAATAGAAGGTCTCCTAGAAGTGCTAAAATCCCATCTGGATTGTAATCATAGAGGTCTGGACTGTTAACTCCATTTTCTGTATGCCTTTCCAAATCGAGAAGGACAAGAATTAGAATCATAGAATCGTTTTGGTTGGAAGAGACCTTTAAGATGATCAAGTCCGACCATTAACCTAGGACTGCCAAGTCCACCACTAAACCATGTCCCTCTACTACCTCCAGGGATGGTGACTCAACCACTTCCCTGGGCAGCCTGTTCCAGTGCTTGACAACCCTTTTGGTGAAGAAATTCTTCCTAATATCCAATCTAAACCTCCCCTGGCACAACTTGAGGCTGCTTCCTCTTGTGGTATCGCCTGTTACTTGGGAGAAAAGACCGACCCCCAGCTGGCTACAACCTCGTTTCAGGTAGTTGTAGAGAGCGATAAGGTCTCCCCTCAGGCTCCTTTTCTCCAGGCTGAACAACCCCAGTTCCCTCAGCCGCTCCTCACAAGACTTGTGCTCCAGACCCCTCACCAGTTCCGTTGCCCTTCACTGGACATGCTCCAGCACCTCAATGTCTTTCTTATAGTGAGGGCCACCAAACTGAACGGAGTATTCGAGGTGCGGCCTCACCAGTGCCAAGCACAGGGGGACGATTGCTTCCCTAGTCCTGCTGGCCACACTGTTTCTGGTACAAGCCAGGATGCTGTTGGCCTTCTTGGCCACCTAGGCACACTGCTGGCTCATATTCAGCTGGCTGTCGACCAACACCATCAATACCCCCGATTATGCTCAGGTGTGCAGAAAACAGGGTAGTTGGGGCCTACAAATCAGAGCAGGCTGTAGTAAAAGAGGGAATATATGAAAAAAGTTCTTTTCAGAAGCATAATAGTTTCTTTAAAAGATAAAAACCATAAAAAATTAGTGGAAATAGCTTCAGTGATTAAATAAATTCTGTTCTGTGTGAATAAAGTACTTGTGATGGTGTCAATGTTTTATGAGCCTTACCACAAACAGCTTGACTACATGAGGTAGAAGGTAGAGAGAGAATTAATCAAATATTTGTTGTTTCTCTGAAGACCCATATAGCAATCATACCGTGGGAAAAATGATAGCATATACTGGCAACACATCTGTTAATTAGAAGCTACTCAATGGTGTGGGTTCTTTTGCTCTGTTTTGGGAAGACCTGACATAGTAGTCTTGTGGTCCTGACCAGTGTCTCAAATATGAACAGCAGGAGTCAACATCTAACTAGCTACGTACCCTTGCTGTCCTTGCTTGAGTTGTGCAGATGCAACAACAGCAGAATTTGGCCTTTCTCAAAAGCTTTAGGGGCCTTAGGATGTAATTCATGAGCTGGAACAAGGCTGCTCTTGCTTCAGCAGAGGAGTTCTGCAAATCGGACCTGCTTTCCATGGGAGGATGGGCATCCAGCCTCTCTTGGGTAAGCAGTTGCAAGGGTTCAAGATCAGAGTTGGAGAATTCAACCTTCTTCCTTTGAGGAGGAGAAAGAACTTTCTTGTAAATTGTTCAAAGTGCCTTTTCTGGGGAAAGGACGTTGTAATGGAGCAGCTCTGGCAATGCCTTGCCCGTCAGACCAGCCTCACTTCAAGCCACGACACAGTGTAGAAGCAGCATTAGTTCCTTGATAAGTGGTGATCTCCGCACATTGAGCAGGTTTCAAGTGCAGGTGTCGAAAAATATTATGGATATGCCCATGGTACGTATTCAGGACCGAGGTAAAGGTAGTAGTTTGGGACCACCGTTTGCTTGCCTAAAACCTTTCTCATGAATAGGGTAAGTTCCCACATTGTCCGTCTCCTTGCTGTGCCTTCCTGTGTTGCATCCTCTATCAACTCTTCAGAAACTGGACATGGCGAAACTGGAAATAATTTAGACGGGCCAAAGATATTTAATTGCCTAGTGCTTGCTTGTGATGGTTTATTGTATAAACTATGTTAAGGAACACTGGAGTACAGAAATAGAAACCTTACATACTTAGATGAGAACAGATGTAGACTACTTGTCTTTTTAATCATAAGATAGCATGAAGAAATGCGTGTTGTCTGTTTGATACAGCTGTTACAGACAGAGTAGATAAAATTTGGGGGCTTGATTAAACACCTGCTGGGTAAAATTTAACTGTAGTTGGACTGAGGCAATTCTGCAGAGCTGGGGAAAAATTGAGATGCCATGGCATAGGGTTATTCACCTCCCCTGAGGGAATTGTACCTGCTGTTAATAAGACAATTTTCAGTGTCAGGGATCTTTGACTGCTTGCAGACACTTTAGGAACTGGTATACTGGAGCACATTTTCCACCTGCATTCAGACCAAGGGACGACCTTTTTCTCCCTAAAGTGGAAGCTGTTATTGCCAGGTGCGTCTTTTGTTCCTTCAATGCTGGAGCTGATGTTAGGCACTCAAACTGAGAAGCAGGAGCAGAGCTGAGAAGGCATGCTTGCAAAGAGGTAATTCATGATCAACCATATTTCTTTACTATTCAGTGTCAATTACATTGACTTCCACTTCCACCAGCTTTTATGGTAGTATATAAGATGGTGGACTTAAGACAATATACTCTTTAGTTCTTTCTTTCTCTGCCCTTCCCCTCCCCTAAGAAATCACCCTGCTCACATTCCTTGAATTAAAGAAAGACATGGGAAGTCACACAACATTATTTTCCTGTTTCTGTTGTTTTCAGTCTCTAATTCCCTGCCATAATTCTTCTGGATAGATAACTTCTTGCATTTTAATTCCTGTTGTTTAGACCTGATGTGTGCATAGTTGGATGAAATCATGATTAGATGCTAGCATCTATCCCATCTGTGGTGGTAGGAAATGGTGGGGAAGGTAACTATGCTCCATGGGTCCAAGTCCTGGATGTTCACTTGTATAAAATACATATTGAAAGTCCAATAACACTTGGTGGTGATTTTCCAACTAGTTTCTCTTTGAAAGGAGCACAGCTTGCTCTGAACTAATTAAACAGCCACTTGTAAGATAGTTCTTTCTGATCTGTTCAGGGCTGATAATCAGATATAGCAATATTACACTGTAAAAGTGATATTTTAAAGGCAAATTGAATCTGTGAAGTTGGGCACTCATGCTAGGAAATGTGACACATTGACTACTGAGCCTGGTTTGAAAGTGATAAAAGCTTGCCTGTGAGCTGATGAACATTATTCAGGATTTAGGTGGCCCCTGCAGTCTCAATTCACTTCCCTTGTTTAAGGCAGTCCTGGGACAAACACAATATTTAATACTTATATTCTCTGCCAGCAAGGTATAGCAACAGAGACTGTTTCGTTCTTTGCAGAACTGCCAGGTGAAGGGACTGTACACATAGTTTGTTATTGAGCAGAAGTAATTTTTGAGGTAGAAAAAACAGTGGGGAAAAAATAGTGGTTTGATTTCAGGTTCTATTAGAAGGAAATGTGCAATCAATCCAGAAAAAGTGTAGATGTTTGTGCTTCTTTGTCCATTACGTAATATCTCTGGCCCTCTGTTCTGATCTCTGCTTCTCCATCTCCATTTCCCACTTCTGTCCCATTTGGTTTGGATTCTGCCACTTTCAAGGTTCCACCACGCTCTTCTTTCTCCCTGTCTCCCCCCCTCCCTTTTTTTTTTTGGTGTGTTTTCCAAAACTACAATAGACATTGTGAACTTTTCAGTTAAACATGAACACAGCAAACAAACTGACAGATAACCACATGAGAAATTTCTGCCCAGGTTCTGGTAATAACAAAAGTATTAGACAAACTTTGCTGTGGTCGGTACTCTTTGTGATGCCTATGTGATGCCTGGCATTATGACAATGGCTTAGCATCAGTTTGTTGAAATAGTTGGTTTTATCAGTTGATTTCTGCTACAGATTTCTGCAGTAGTTTCTTAAAAAGGAATAGGGTTTGGAGATTTTTTTTATTCATAAGCAGACAAGATACATCTGATTCGGTGTATTTTGTGGTTTGTCTTTTAAGAGTTACATGACTGTTTTCTGGAACTTCTGATGGAACCATTTTGAGAAACTTTTCTACTCTTTGTTTAGGAAAGGTGTTTGACATTCTCAAAAGAGAAGCTGGTTAGTCTTAAAGACTGTCTTGGAGACCTCAATGGATGAAGGAAGTCAATGTCAGAAAATACCCACTTTTGTTCTAGTCTGTTCTGTTTCTGTATTCTCCTGGCTTTGCATTGCATATCTGGAATTATGACTTTGACCATCCTTTCACTTTTTCTTCTGTTTGCTGTTATTTTACCAGCTCTACAGCAGGATGTACATCAGAGCGTTTGGGCCGTATGTGCACCAGATGATGTATCAGCTATCACTGCTATCTGTCAAGGACCACCTGCTTTGCCTTTGAAGGGATATCTCTTATTTGCTTATGACTGATTATCATAAAGCACTAAGAAGTGTTTGATGAGATAAAATCTTAGAGATATAATTAATCATTTTCTCTAGTTCTAGCTGTCTTAAGTTGATAGAGTTAAACTGATAAGAATGGAGAACTGGATCCACTATCTTTATCCTATCAAAAGCTGCTTAGGAGCTCCCTATTGGATTTAGACAGACAAATGCTATCACATTATGATAGCATGGCAAAGAACCAATCTATGATTTCAAACCACAGTCATGGAACTGATCACATACTGAAAGATTTTACACCACTTTGTACCATTTTTTATTATTATTATGTCTTGATTAATTCTTTATTTGTTTTTATGTGGCTCTCATTTCCCAGACATAAAGGCAATAACTGTCCCTGGTTTTCAGTAGATAGCAAAACCTCTCTCAGCTGTTTTGCCTTTTTAAGCAATTATTCATCCAGTTATCTTACACGTTTGAAGTATTTTTCATAAACTCATTTTGTTTTGAAGTATACTAATAAATGCCCACATGATACAAGTGCTGATTTGTGACAGGCTCACTAGGCAAGGCCAAGTGCACAGGTACTGTATTCTTGGAAATGAAAAATCTAATGCCATGACTAAATATTTAAGCAGTGATGCAACAGACAATAATGGCAGGGAAAGCAGTTTGCAAGCTAATTAGTTCGTGATCAATATTGTCCACTCCAGAAAAAGTAAGTGTCTCTTTAGGATATATTAAGAGGTATACTGTATGTCGTATAACAAAAGCAAGTACTGCTATTCAATGCCCTTTAGACTTCAACAGAATTGTTGTATCAATTTTTGGATATGACCATTTTTTAAGAGGCAAGTGGGGAATGAACGACATAGTCCATGAGGTCTCTTAGGTCCTTTGCTGTCTTGTTGTCATATTACAAAAAATTCTGAAAATAAGTACTCCCTATTTTTTGCTGTCTGTCTTTCTGAGATTAGGTTACTTTAAATATTCGTAATTCACTGTTTTCCAAAGTCCAATTCTGTGGTGTACAGTATCCTCTTGGGGAGGGTAGTATGATATTAGGTCTATTTTAAGTTCACCTCAGAAAACCTATTCAGCTGCATAATCTCTGGTAACGATCTTTGGGAGAATAAAAGTACATGCTCAATTACAGACTTAAAATTTTCCACTAGCTACAGAAATTTGGATTTATTTTCTTTATATCTTGCCCAGTTCTCAGCAGACCCAGCTTATTTCAATTGTCAGAATTCAAAGACTCTTCCAAACTCTGCATCTCCAGTGAAGTGAGGTTGATTTGTTTGTTTCTGATAAACATTTGAATTTTTACACTATGCTAAACCCAATATTTTCAGTATATTCATCTTATACATTTGACAGCGAGAAAAAGCAGGTTTAAGATCCTAGCAAAAATAACCTTTGGCTATAGCATATCTTGATTCAGGAATCCAGCTTCCTGTCATTTCATAATGATTACATAAATTAATGATGCAGTCTTGTGGTATGGGACTTGGAGAATGTTTTCAATACATATGCCTCGAAAGTATACCTTGAAATGTTTTCCTTCAGATACTGCAAAGCAGTTAAAACTGTGCCCTATAATGTAGGCTGTGAAAAGCTCGTGTAGTAGCGGAGTAACCAAGTTGTTTGAGCTATCAGAAAAGAATGAGATTCGTCTTGGCTAATTTAAAAATATTCATTTGGTTTGATCCTGGAATCATGGGGCCGTGTGTTTGTGTGTGCCTTTGTGGGAAAGACAGGACTGGGGAGAGTAGGAGAAAGTCCAGGGTGGATAATAATGAGAGTTACCGTATAAAGAAGGCAGAATGAAAGACACGTGAAGAGTGAAGTAGTGCGTCTCCAAAGGCAGAGGGAAGAGTGGTTTTATGTAATGAAATAAAGGCAGGGTAAATTGTGTTGTGTAATTTGTATTATAAACAGAGCTGGTTGTAACCATTGTCATGAGGTTGTCTTACACTTGTCTTTGTAAACAATTCTGAAGAGTCTCTTAGAGCTTCTCTATAAAATCTTTATTGTATTACTGTAGACCTTCGAAATTCAGTATGACAAAGTTGAAGGCCAAGGAATGAGCCTTCAAGCTATCCGTTGTGCTCAGTTAAAATTTGGTTGGGAATTTGCCTGCTGATAGTTGTTGTGTTGTTGAAACCAAATCTCTGTAAGAGATCAGTATGCTCAACTGCTCAAGCAGCCGGACCATAAGATACGATAACGAATCTCGGACTTCAGTGCAACCTCTCTCATTCAGAAGTAAGCTTAGTTTACTGTAATAGCTGGCAAAACTGCATATCAGCTTTTAAAGGAGAGCATTCAGTTGTGATCCAGTCAGATCCCTTATAGATTGACTTCTACATTAATGGTGGCTGTGCACAGTCTTTGCTGTCTGCTACAAATGCTGCTCCTTCACCTCATCTTGTACAAGCCAATGCTTCAGTTCAAGAGTTCAAACTTTGCTGATGATGCTTGGTAAGTTTTTTTTATTAAAAATATATGTTGGGATAGGGATGTTAATAGGAAGGAGCATAGCTTGTGGGCAAGCTGCCCCAGCTTGATTTGAAATCTAGCAAAAGAAGAAGAAAGGAAGTCCTCTTAAAATCAAAACCAAAAAATCCATCTGTATTCCATTCCTTCTCCAATTTTACATTTCTTCCCACACAAGCAAACAAAACTAACCTAACTCACCACCTCCCAAAAACACACTTTCTAAATGCTTGGGAAATAACCATTTTTATATCTTACAGACCATATTTAGGGCACTCGTTTCTGCCTGCTGAGCAATTGGAGAACATTCATTTTTCCCAGATAAATAAGACTTTCATGTAACTAGATAAATATTTTTGTTTTCCCAGTGACCTGGAGGTGATGCCTGTGTTTAAATGACTATGGAAGATAAGGGGTGATGCACTGCCTGTATCTGAGTCCAGGGCCCCCAGAAATATTCCCAGAAACACTGAGGACCAGGGTGCACTGTGATAGGGATGCAGAAGAGGGCTGTTGATCTTATTGCTTATTTAGTACAGATATTTTTCCCATAGCCATTGAAAGCAACTACAGGTCTTGGGAATGCACTTCTCTGTGAAGCGTGTTTGTCAGCAGCATGAAGGCTGTTGGGAAAGGCAGAGCATCCCTTGCCAGGAGGATGGAGAGGGCAGGTAGTGGCAGCCGTGGAGGTGACTGTGAAGAACTGGGATCCTGCGGGATGGGATGCAGAGGTTTCTTCTGCCGAGAACATGTAGGTAAACAGTGGCTGCCAGACACAACCTGAAATGCAAAGTAAATAACATCCTGCTCCCATCATGGGTCAAACCAGCATATGTATTTGCTTGTTGAGTTAGTTAGCATATATTAAATGGAGTTTCGTGTGTGCTTCAGTGTAGTGGACTAATTTTAAGAGGGCCT
This sequence comes from Larus michahellis, assembly GCF_964199755.1. Lineage (NCBI taxonomy): Eukaryota > Metazoa > Chordata > Aves > Charadriiformes > Laridae > Larus > Larus michahellis. The sequence continues at coordinate 48,440,672 of NC_133902.1, read as the reverse complement.
GATAGAAAACCTAAGCATTTGGCTTCCTTCCCTCACATCCCTTCCACCAGATAGGGAAGGAAATAGGACATAAAAGATCAATCAAGCACATTTCTCGACCTTTCTCCTCATTGATTACAGCTTCCTTTAGCTTCTGAGGTGTTGTGGAGAATTTTGAAAGCATATCCAGACTCCTTAATACAATTTCTATTCAATTACAATGTTTTCTATTAGCACCTTTTAAATTAACACCTAAGGTATCTTCTTATCTGAACAGCTCCTTCCACCTTGGGAGCACATGGGCAGGTGGGACTGGCTTGAAGACAACCCAAACTCAAATGTGCTTACAATCATTTGCAGAAACACTGCTTTTGCCGGAATATCAGAGCTTTACTTAATTTTCTTAACTAAAGTCATTGTCTAAATTGCCTAATCTATCACGCATCTGGGCAAATTTTGTACAGTTGTCAAAATTCTCTTGACATACTTTGTGTATGAAGATGTTTACTGTGAGTCATGCACAGAAAGACTAGGAGCTTTCTTCCGCTTTTGTGACCTCAAAGAGATGTACCTAATGTTTGAAGTCCTGTTTGAAGAGCTTTTATTTCAGGAAGATTGTATTTGGTTGCTGAACTCTTTGACACATAGGTACCTCTATGGATCAGAAACAGACACACTTCCAGGGGGATGAATTCCCTCATGGTACGCGTGTGTTTTCACTAGGGTCAGGTTAAATGAGCTGGAGTGTTAAATGTGCCACAGCTAACCCACTGTGCAGGATTGCTCATGAGAGCTGTGGCAATCCCCCAGCCTCCATTTCTAGCACGTTGTTCCTCCTGGAGGCTGCCCCAGCGGATTTGAAAATTGACAAATTTGCAGCTTGTGCGCAGCTCTCTGTGCTGTACATTATGAGGAGAGGCATCTGGCTGGTGTGCCGTCTTTGAAGACAAGAAGCCATTGGAGTTGAAGGAGACAACTTGGTTGCAAAGACTTAAGAGGTGATAATTTAAATAATAAAGCAGGGTTTGAATTGTTAACAGGAGAAGGGAAAGTGGAAATGTCCCTGTTTCAGTGGAAGAAGCCTTCCCCTAAGTTTTTCAGGGTCTGCTCTTGCATCCAAGGACCATGGGATGTTTACCCTTGAGTGGCAGCTTCCCACACAGCTGCCTCACCCGCTTAGCCACAGGCTGTCAGCTCCTTTTGTCAGGTCCACCAGCAAGCATCCTCACATGAAAACCAGTGCTGATTTGTAGCTCGTAAAGTATGTTAAGTGTGAAGATGCACAGAAACTTGGTCGCCACAGAGATTCAGTGAGGATGGACAATGGGACCCAGGAATCTCCTTCCCAACTATTTTATTGCTAGCAGAGGGCAGCACTTATTCCCCACCAGGCTGTGCCACCATTCAGAGGGTGCTCTGCTGGGATCATGATAGAGTTCCAGGAAAATTTAGACAGAAATACTTCTTTTAGCTGGTGCTACGCCGAGATTTGGTCAGGACAGTATATTCTTAACCTTATCGTTCATTAACCAAAGAAAATAGGGTCTTACTGAAATCCTAGTAGAAAAATTAATTAATTAATTAATTAATAAAACAGTGATGGGGTAGTAGAATTTATCAGTTTCATGTAGGAATGTTTCATCTTGAGATGCTTACTAAAAATACATCTGTATGGATAATGTTTTGTTCTTCAATAAAATCAGGATTTAAAGGTTTTAATTATAGAAAAACTCAAATCATAAATACTGTATTCTGTATGATAATAACAATATGATGAGAAAGAATGCACAGAAGGTTTGCAATTACAGAAATCAGTAAATGAATTAAAACGTTGTATAGAATAAGGTGAGAGGCATTAAAATTAAGAAAGTAGCACCAAACATTTTGATGTCCCCTGAAACAACTGGAAAAATTTAAAAATATAAAAAGCTTTAATTTTTTGCTCTGGATGGAGGGTGTAGTGTATTATGTCTCTACCTGCAACTACGTATTTAAAAGGTAAATTAGATAAGAATTTTTTATTCTACAGAAAGAATGAATTTATGTGGGACAAAATACTTGTTAGGCTTTCCCTGGGAGAACAGAGCATCACATCTGAGAGATCAACATATACCAGGGCTGTAAAGGTGAGACGGTCACTGAAATACACAGAATGGATAGCTTCAGTGGAGTGTTTTTACTGACTGTTATTCTTGAACAGAGACATTCATAAGTGGCGTAAGGGTTCTTTTAGCGTTTTCAGCCAAAATACCACTGCTTCTCTCTTCAGCAAGTAACTTTATGCTGAATATAGAATCTAGTTGAAAGATTAAAATAGACAGCTTTTGCTCCTTGTCGGCTTCTCAAATAGAGGAATATGCAAAAAAGTTTCAGAAGTGTTTTGCAAAGAATTTTTTTGTTCTCAACGTCAACTGAAGAGATTTGCTGTGTGTCTAGACCATCTCTCTCTCATAAATTCTGCTACTTTGGGATCGTTAAATTATACTATGACTTAGGGAAGCATTTAAATTTTCAGAGCTGGCTTCAGTAGCAGTACTCATGTGCATAAAGTGCACTTAGAGAAGTCTTTGGAAGATAGTGGCTGTAGCCAGTTTTCTGTTCTGCTCCAGATCCAAGTAGGTGGTTGCTGCGCAGAGGCAGCAGAATGAAAGAGGGAAGGCACCATATAGCAACTTCAGAAAATTTGTTCTTAGACTCTGGTGTATTGATGTAATCTGTTGTTGTTGCAGTTATTTCAAGGACTCGGTAAAAGTACTTGTCACATATAAAATAAAAAACTAATTTCTTCACTAGTACTTATCCTGTTCTTTACAGGCCAAACACTGGGAGAAGAGTATATGACTTTGATTATCTTTCTAGCATAATCCACAATTTTTTACTATCTTAGCACTCTGCTAGTTGTAGCTCTGGGAAATGAAAGATGTTGTTGTATATACAGCACAAATACATGAGTAATTTGATCTTGGAGCCAGCTGATGTTGTCTTTCGTTTTAATTTTCATTATGCCTTTGGCTCTGTAGCTGCTCCAATTCTTTTATTAGATAGTAGTATGTAAAGAGGCAATAGAGGGTTAATTGCCGTTCAGGGAAAGTGTTTAAAAAACAACACCAGCTATACCTTGAAACAACAACACTTTTATAACATTTGTGCTTTTTGTCTTTAGAATTCATCCGTACTTCCAATTCAGGACTGCATGCATAGGTGCTGTAGAAATACCTTGGATAGTTAGAGCTTTTGTAGTCCATCATATTTTTGTTCTTACATTGTTTCTGATAAGTATTAAAGATTTGATAAATTTTTTTTCATGGTTAAAAAAAGGAACTCTAAAAAATAAAGCTAATTTCAGTGTCTGCCCCTGCAATTAATAATCGGACCCATTTGTCAATTCAGTATACAACCACTATGAAATGTAGTCTAAAAACTTAGTTGTTACCTGTTTTTAACCTAGCTGTTGCACTGCTGATCTATTTAAGAAAAACTTTGCTACTGGATGAGTATCACAAGAGCTGGAAAGCAGAGGCAGAGCAGTGTCACTCTCTGGAAAGAAGGGATACATAGTTTGTTGTTTGCTCTAGATTGTTTTGCATGACTTTTTAATCCCCATGTATGTGCTTTTCTGCTCCTTGTGACAATTTTAGTGCCCCACAGTAAAAGCTTGAAATGTAGTTGTTTTCAAAATGGGGCTTTATGAAAACATCAAAACAGTATTTTGATTTAAATGAAAAATAAATAGAAGAACAAAATACCGCTTAGTGTTGTTGGAAACTAACAGGGAACAGCCTAGTGCTATCATCTCAGAACAGAAATAGCTCTGAGCCTCTGCAAGAGAAGTGGACGAAAGCAGAATAACTTGGCAAAAAAGCAGAAGCTGTGATTTTTATAATAAGCAGTGATATTCTGAAGAATATGGCCCACCTTCTCATGTCAGTAGCCAGCCTTGTTTGCTCTGGCAGAGGTAGGGAACTAGCAAAATTTATCTTGATGCTATTCCTCTTAAGCATGTTTTCTCTTAATTACATATTGAATAGCATCTGGTATTTGAAGAATAATCGAATAGAAACACAGCAGGGAGAAGCGTGGCAATATTGATGCAAGCTGATAGTTTTTCTGTTTGTGGGGGTCTGGAGGCTCTCCCCTGGTCACTGAGCCATCCCTCTTCTTCCTCAGCCTGGCTTGAAACGCCCAAAACATCAATTTGGTAACAATAGTGTCAGGCCAAATTTAGCTCTCAATTTTGATTTTGTAATACCAGGTTTTCATAACTCCTAGAACACATGGAACTAAACTGTTTCAATCTTTCTCTCTTTTTTCCTTTAGTCACCAAGGGAAAAAATATTGAAAACAGTTTCCTGCGAGAGATTCAACAAAAGCATTGTAGTGCTCTGTTTGTGCGATGAAATCAAAGTGACTAGAAACTGTCTGGTCTGTTTTGTTTGAGACTGAGTGATCTATTATTTCAGTAGCACTAAGAAGTCATGGTGGTTTTTGAAAACGCCTCATGGTATATAGATTTTTCTTTGGTAATGAATTACCTTTAAAGAACTCTGCCTTCGTAACATCAGGCAATAGCATTTCTCGGCCACATGCGGATGCTGTAAGAGTAAACGTATTAGTTTATGAAATACTCAAATATGGCAATACTGCAGGCAGGTTTAATAACTTATCTAGGAGTTATATGTAAGCAAAATAGTCTTTTATAAACTATTAGTTTCTAAAATCAAAAGGATAGAAATCATCTTAGTCTAAATCTCTAGCTAGGCAGGGGAAGGAAATCAACTACAAAATAGACAACTATATTTTCTCATTGCCTTAAACAGCTCTTCAAGCACAGATTGTCTGAAATAGTTGCCATAATACGTTTTTACTTTTCAGGCCATAAAGCTTTAGGGAATCAGTTTTTTAATATCTACATATCTATCTTTCCTCCTGGGACTGAAGCTGGTTACCATAGCAAAATGGCAAGGAAGCTGATAAGCAAGTAGTACCGTTTGGCAAACAGGATATAAATTTATTTTATTAAGATAGAGAACTGCAAAAAAAAAAAAAAGATATTAGAAAGCTTTTTGCCTTTTTTTTTTGCTTTAATATATTTTAAAACATCTCTGAAGAAAATGACTGTGAGCAGATATTGAGCAAAATGCTTTTGCTCACATAACAAGTGTTGCTGCAAATAGTAGGAGCTTGAGTTTTAAATCTCTGCAGATCTTTCAACATTACACTGTAATTTCTCCCCTTATGTTTCACGGTGTTGCGAAGATGCCATACTGTGAATTAAATGAGCTTCTACTTAACAGAATAAATATGGATGTCTGTCCCCTGCTACTTAAAAAAATACATCGCAATATAGTTTTTATTCCTACTTGATGAAGCATGGTCATCTGAGTCTGTCTTGTAAATCAGTCTGCGAAGTCCCTTGGGTTTGTGTAAAATGACGTTAGTGAGTGCTGAAAAGTTAAATTGCTTTGTGTTCCACGAATGTTACCAATAATGTCAAGTCTGATGATGTTTTTTATACTCCCCTTTGACAATGTTGGTCTCGATGCATAATATGAATTGCATACCTCGAACTGTACAGCTTGGCTATTTAAGGCATCATCACGACAATGGGATCTACATGGGTGGGCCCCACTGGGGGGACTTTTTGTTAGCACCCACATATAGCCCAAAAGAAGCTTGTTTTCAGGACTGAGGTGCGCCTTCTTTCTGCTCTGTTAACTTCTGATGTGTTGCCTGCCATCTAAACCACAGGTTGTCTCCTGTTCTTGGTGCAAGAATTGAGTCACTATTTTGAGGAGTTTGTTTTGGGTTTGCGCTATTGACTGTAAGTGAAATGAAGTCTCAGATTCTTGGGATAAAAAATAAAACTGCATATTTCCTTAAAATCCTCTGTGCTTGCAGTTTTATCCATTTTAGAGATATATGATGTGTGCCTTATGCTGTTTTATATGCCCTGGCAAATTTTCCGCTTACCACACAACTGAATAGCTTGAATAGAGAGGATCTGGGAGTCTTGCTGTAATCTGGCCATCCAAAAGACGCTATTTAGTGTGAACCCCTTTGAGCCCATAGTAACGGTATTGAGCCCATAGTAACAGTATTGAACTCATAGAAGTGTTGTTCATGGGCCGTGAGTTGCAAACAGTGCAGCCATGGAGCAGGACTCAGAGTAACTCCTAGGAAAACTATTTCTGCTCTCTTTTTATGATGTTTCTGCATTGTAATAAGCACTAGTGGGGTTTTTTTTTAATACTATGGGGGGATTTTGCATCCTTAAAAATTATCATTGTCAGCAAAAAATACCATCAAATGCCCACTGGATGCAGCACTGGGTTAGGGTAACTGGGCAGGATCTGGGTGGAAGTTCGCTGGTATCTGATCAGATATGGGGAGAGAAGGAGGACCTTGGATCAGGCAGGATCCAGACAACCTTAGCAAGAGCTGAATGAGAATATAATTGTGAAGGGAATGTGTAAGTTTAGGATCAGGGCTTAGTTCACGTTGACAGGTATGACTTGCACCTTCGATAGCCCTATCCGTCTCTGTCCGAAGTGTGGATACTTCGGACAATCTATACGGGATGGGAATAGCTTCCTCCTTGGAAACTAGTTATCTGCAAATACATATAGCTGGCAGTGATGATAATTACCAATAGGTATCTATAAACTGCAGGTTATTGTATTGTAGTATGTATGATAGATAAGTGTGGGAATTCACTGCGGGGCCATAGCCCAAATTGCAGCACTTTGATGCAGGAGCTTGGAAAGTTGGAGTGTTGCCATCTACTGGCAGCCGTCCACAGAGAGGAGAAGTCCCTCAGCTGGGTGTAGCTTAAGGTATTGCTTATTCTGTGCTGAAAGATGAGGTTTTTCTGCCTAAATCCTGTTTCAAGGCAGAGTTGTTAATAAAATAATTGTTGTTGTCCTTAGTCCGTGGATGTAGTCAAAGAGTTAGAGTAATCCCAGTGGGGTTTCTTGGAGAGGTTGTTACTCTTGGAGATGTGGGTCCATGTTTGATGCAGGGGCGGCTCCTCTCTCCTGCACAGTGACCAAGTTGGACTGGGGAATCCTGAGCACCCCCTGTGAGCTCAGGGCTCGAGCCTTTCAGAGCCTGGCCTTGTATTTTCAGGGAATGGCCTGGTCTGGAAGCTACTTTTTTTTTTTTTCTGCAGTAAAAAACTAATAAAGTTGAAGGGTATATTTAGACTCATGAGGGAATAGATCAAAGATATGTGTTTTTCAGAATCTTGCAGGTCTGACAGTCTTTCCCCCAAGAAGAGAAGAGAGGTGTTTCAAATAAGTCTATCCTCAAAGGGAGATCCAGTACAGCTTGTGCAACTCTCAAAAAGTTATACTGTGACTGACCTCTGTCACGGGAAATATTTACATGATACCATCAGAAGCAGTTTTGAACATTTTTCATGAACCAAATACCACCAATGGGCATGGATATATTTTTTTCCTTATTATTAAAAAATGGTTTGGAAATAATAGATTGCAACGCTAGTTTTCAGCAAAAGTTATGTGACTGCTTCCTTACAAAACATAACCCACGTGGAAGCAGAAGAGCGATGTAGCTTTTCCTTTATGCTTGTCCAGTCCAAATATGCTTCAGACTTAACAACTCTTTCTGTAGTCATGTTCACAGAAATGTAAAAAATGTATTTTTTTAATCTAGTAACATAAAATTTTGAGTTGGAACTAGACTAAAAAAAATATTTCGTAAGCCATGTGGATACCAACATTTTGCCTTCAGTATTTTAAGCACTATTTCAAAATAATGGTTTGATGTATCTTTGATATGTTTTCAAGCCAGATATGTAGGTACACAAACATGGAAATATTTGTGCTCCTCTCTCAGATCTGTCTGCACAGCTGACTCTTAGCTGACAGAACAACGATGCACTTTTAGATAGATTTTTGTCGCAGTAGTTCCAAGATACTGGATTACCAAAAGCAAGATTACAGAATTACCAAGTGGAATTGTATTTTTTACCAGTGAAGTAATACACAGTGTTAAGAACATATATTTGAGGCTATATATGGAATTTTTATATTTTAAAGACTAGAGAGGTAAAATACACTGGAATTAAGAGCTTAAGGTTTAAGCGTGACTTAGATTAAGGAGTCGTGGAAGGGGGTTCTGGGTGGTGCTTTGTTACTGATGGCAGGTTTCCAAAGTGTAACCAAATATTTTTCTTTTTTTTTTCTTTTGTTGCAGCTGGTCTCCAACGTTCTCATCTTCTCCTGTACAAACATTGTAGGCGTGTGTACCCATTACCCAGCAGAGGTGTCCCAAAGACAGGCTTTCCAGGAGACCAGGGAATGCATACAAGCCAGGCTGCATTCTCAAAGGGAAAACCAGCAGCAGGTAAGAGCAACAGTGGGAAATAAAAAATGAAGTTGCTGAAGCAGAATTAGCATGCAAATTGTTCTTGTCGGATGGGATTTGCAGGCCTCTTGCTCCCTAACTAATCCAAGCAAACATAATGGTAGAGGGCAGGATTTTTAAAGGTTTGAAAGAGACCTCAGGGGAGGATTTCTTCCCCAATACCCTGAGGGACTTCCCTGCAGACATCAACACATCCTGTGGTCTATGCTCTGGGGATTAAAATTACGCAGTACGCAGAGACTCTACATAGGTTTTTTGCACCCATCATTGAAGCCACGTGTTGAATGCAGATGCAACACACAGGCTTCAGGTTGACTCTCTTTGTCAGGTCAAAGCGTGGTGTGTTTGTCAGCAAAGCCACTGCCAACAGGTAGCTGTAAGGCAGGTTCAGAAACTGCCTTTCCCAAAGGTTCCTACCTTTGGTACATAGCTGCTTGCGCATCTCTGTATACCTTATAGGCCTCGAGTGAATTGTATTTGTTCAAAAAATAAGATTCATCACCAACTTCAATGTTTTTTTGCTATAAAAAGACCTGTTGCTGCCAGCATGCAGCCTAGTTGTCAAGGGTACCAAACATATCCAGTCCCCTAATTCATTTGTGGGTTCTCTTGCAACGAATCTCATGTGTCCTCAGAATTAGATACAAAAGGCCTTGACAGATACAACAGACCTTGACCTAGGCAACTTGACTATTCCCTTGCTAACACATATCTCTGCCCTGCAGTACATCTCGTAGTGGTCTGTCCAGTGTCAAGAAACGGGGCTTCCACTCTTCCCTTGGGAGGTATCTCAGAGCTTGGTTGTGCGTTTGGGGAAGAGGTCAGGGGAATGAATCAACTGGAGTGTCTTTGCATCTCTGTGGCAACACAGCTTAATTTTCACTCATGTCTCAGCCCATCTGCATCTATGGATTTGTCTTTTGGCAGTGTTTCATAAGGTACTTCTGGCTGACATACTTGCTGTTTAAGCCTTACTGTAAAATAACGTGTACACATGCTTTATTTTGATAGTATATGTATGAAGAAAAGATTCACGCTCAACGCTCCCTCTTCCTTTGTAACAAATGTAGTCTCAGAAAGATGAAACAAGCAGCCGCTCCTCCTTCCACACCTTGAAATGGAGGAAAGGATTGAGCCAAGAGAGCACCCCCTTTCACTTACTGGTGACAGCTCTGTCCTCCCTGCTGAGAGACTGCCGTAGCAGCATGGCTCAAGTGGTTGTGCTGTTCTGGACTTAGGAGCTTCTGTGTCAGAAGTAGTTCACGAAAAAAGCCCTGACAGGTGCCCTAGCTTTATGCCTTTTTCTTCTCCCCTTCCCCAGAAAGTACCATACAGAAAAAAGCCAGGACATCAGAAAAACATTGGTCAAAGGCAGTCACTTAGAAGTGCACTCCAGTACTTCCAGCAGTAATTGTGGGTCCTGGAAGCTGGGCACTTCTAATAAGATTATTTTCTGCTACAGCCTGCGCTGACATTGATCTCCAGGTTCAGTTCGGATGCATCCCTATGCATAATGCATTGAGATAATCTTGAGGTGACAGCAGACACAAATAAGGGCAGCTCAACCCACGTCTGGGAGAGCCAGCCTCCAAACAGGGGTGGGGGGAAAGGCAGCTGCACAGCCCAACACACTTATCGTTGCTTCCCTGTTTCTGGAGATCTGATGGTGCTTCTGTGTGCCATTCTGTGTTCAAGGCAGGCAGATTATCTCTGGCAAAGGAATGTGTATCTTCCTTTATTAACTATCTACCAGCACCCAAAATTAGCAAGAAAGTAAATAATCCAGAATGTCCAATGGAGAAGAGAGACTTCTTGTGATTCCATTATTTGAGATAACCTACGGCAGAACCGTAACAGGAATCACTGTTGCTTGCCCAGAATACAATACTCTTGGATGAAAAAATAGGTGTTCTCCACAATCTGTACTGAGCAAATACTTAGGATTTGAGTAAGAGATGGGTTATCAGGACTGCACAGTTTTACTTCTAGCATTATTTGTCTTTTGTCTCTGAAGAGATGTTCTCTCCTCTTTTTCATCTCTGTATCACTTAACTTGTGGTGAAACATGTGTTATTAAACCTGAGGAGAAATGGATAGTTGTATGACATTAAATGTTTGTAGTGCTTTGAGGTCATCTTGGGAGAGTATGACGTAAATAGTTAAAATTCCTATGTAGTAGAGAGTCATCGTAGGGAAGTGTGTGCCCACATATACATATATCTATGTGTACATATGTAAACAAAGTAGATCTGTATTGTACTCTTTCATCTGTGCCTATTCTAGAGACTAGTGCTCCTCGGGATGCATTTGTTTAATGTATAATTCAGTGGAACTATACTTGCATCTTATTTTGAAGTGAGAATTATATATGAATTTGCTCTTTCTTTTTTTATCAGGTCAGACTGCTGCCTTGTTATACTTGTAAAACAGCAATCCCAGTCACCTCGCTGGTGCATAAGAAGTGATTTTACAGTGAGGGCTGCAGTACTTTCTAGTCATTATAGCAAAATGAAAATTGTACTCAAGTGGAGACTTTAATTTCTGTGCTCCGTTTGAAATAAAACATAGGGATTTTGTTGTTTGGAATGTCTTTTAACGGCTTGCGCTACACAAAGGCACTTGTTACAGCTTTCTCCTGTTAGCTTCGGAGGTTATTTTCAGTGATGGTGACACTCCCAACAAACAGAATAAAGATAATGCTTAACTTTGTAACATGGCTCAACTTCCTAATTAATTACTGCATGAAGGGATGTTGTGCTATACGCATTTGTTTCACTTGACAAGTCTATCTTATTCCTCAGTTGGTGATAGTTTAGAGTGGTGTTAGTTCACCTCCTGAAGATCTCAAGTGTCTTGAAAATATTGGTGATTTAATCTGGCAAGTGCCTATGGTGTCAGAAGAGTAGGGATGGGGTCTCTCAAGCAAAAGTTACCCAAAAATGTATGTGGAAATCTCTTGGAGTTCTAGTAAGAGAAACTCGGTTCCCTCAACGTGTCCGTGTTTTGCAAGCAAGTAAAAAAAGCATCCTTCCACATTTATGTGCCTACAGGGAATGTTCCAAACCTGTGGGTGCCCTGAATGCTCCAAGTTATTTAGAGGATGTGTAAAATCACATGTAAAATAGCAGCTTTCACACATTCGAGGATGCCTATTATAATATGCAAATGACAACAGCATATACACCAGTTACTCTGGAAAGCATACAAACGTGTTGTGCTTTTGCGCTCAAGGAGTCTGCTGATAGCTGGCAGAAGCCTGAGGACACGTGCATGATTCATGATCTTTTTTAAAAAACAATTTGGATATGTAACCGTTAGCACCTGCAGTATGCTAGTGAAGGTGAGAGTACTTTAACAAACAAGTATCTTGTCAGGACTGCTGCAGTTTTGAGCAGAGGAGATAGAAATCCCTCCAACACGTCCTTTTCTGTGTTATTACTACCTCTTCAGGGACGAGAGGCAAGAATCAATCTCTTTAAGGCACACATTGAAGGGGAAAAAAAAAAGGAAATACTGGTCAGTGCCGCAGACTATAAAATGTCTCGGTGTATGCTGAGCATGTTTGCAGTGAATTCATCTTCCTCTGGTTCCCCCAAAGTTCCTCTCCTTAGAGGAAGAAATAAATGGGAAACTTTCAGGTAAAACTAGGAATTAGAAACCAGGAATGTGTCTATAACTGCAGTATGGGCAAGAGGTTTGGTGACGTGAGTAATTAGTAGAGGATTGCTGACCCCTCTGAATCAGGACTGCATTTGAGCCCTACTGTTCCATGTGTTGTTGAGAATTAATGAGCTGTTAGATAAGGTTAGGGACCTTTGTTTATGCCACATTGTGGCTGTGTCATCAGGAAGGAAGGCCCTTTTTTTCCCTCTGCTCACTGTAGGGAAAGAAAAATAACGAAGACAAGAGCAGCACAATTTTTGGGATTCTTCAGCTATTCCAGAGCACTGCCATCAGGTTGGACTGCAGTGGGGCTGATGCCAGAGGAGATGTTCCCCACCTTCTTCAGCCGTAGCAAAAACTTCTTTTGAACTGCAAGGGGTGCGAGTGGGAATAAACTGAAGGTCTGGGCAGAATTTCTCAGGTGTGATGCCTGAAATACACAAATGCATCCCTGGGGCACATATTACCTGCAGATTTAAATTCTATAGCCTCTGCATGAAATTGCCACCAAATTTAGAATAATAACAAGCACAGGCTTTTGTGTGAGTTTTTAGGAAAATTAGCAGAAAGTCATCATTTTGTCATGTAACTAATTTTTGCCTAGCATGCAAAACTATATACGGAACAGCTTATGAAGTAATGTTATGAAAATCACACTAAAGCTATTATCAATAAATAAAAGTGCCAGGTGAGGGTGGAGAGCTGTGAATTGTTGATGACAGAGGTGGTTATCGAAAGTACTCTTGTAGGTGAGCGCGTGGGTTTGCAGGTTTTAATGCAGTTGGGCACTAATAGCGGTTTTAAGTGTAGAAGTATAATGCTGCATTGTATAGTTGGGCTAACTTTTCATGCAATTTTGTCGGGGCTTTCCTATTGACTTTTTGGCTGCTAAGAACAGGTTTGTGCCTGTTGGGGGAATGTGCTTAGATGATTAGATAGGAAAGGAAGGAATTTTAAATGGTGCCCGAGGGTATCAGTCCTCTGCTCTTATGTGAAGGAGGGCTTCATGGTGGTGTGGAGAGGCTATGTGGGAGGTCAGACAGTATCATTTATCGGAGTCCTTCCAAGAATGGTGCATGGGCACTTTTTGAGTTACACGGCTCCTTCATTTGCAAGAATTGGCAACCATGAATCACAAGCCCAGTGCAACTGGGGTGAAAAATCGTAATTTTTCTTCTAAAATCATTGAATTCTTACTGTGGGGTTGGGATAGAATTGCATATGACTTGTTGGGGGATCAGCTGCTGGGTTCATGGAGACTGTTTCCCTTGGTTGTACTCATCTCTCACCAAACTGATGACTCATTTCTCCCCACTAAGGAGCAAAGTGTGTTTGTTAACTGGGCAGCAGGTGTTTTAATTGGTTCATCTGTCTGACTCCACAGGAGCGTCTCCTGCTCTCTGTACTTCCTCGACATGTTGCCATGGAGATGAAAGCTGACATTAATGCCAAACAGGAAGATATGATGTTTCATAAGATCTACATCCAGAAGCATGACAATGTCAGGTAAGAACAGCAGCCTGTCTCCCAGCTGCTGGGTGGAGGACCCTCCCAGTGCTTGGCACTTAACACCCAGGGACAAAGATGATAGCAACACATAATTCACAATAAGTGTAAAGATGCTAAAGTGTCACCAGTTGACTTTTGAAAGTTTGTTTACGGGACAGGAGGAGGATTACCACATTACTGCAACATCTTCCTTTGAGAGGCAACTTTAACTGATCTCTTTCCTTAGATATTTTTTTTTTCTTCCTTTCCTAGAGTGCGTCTTGGTGGTTTTGAGAAGGTGGTATACTTGGGTTTGGCTATTTTTTGGACAGTTACAGTCGCCCTTCTGATAAGCCATGATGGGATGCAAGTTAAAGATTGGCAATGTTTTCCATGGGGTGAATGGCGGAGCCCAGCTGAGGTTAAGATCGCCTGGAGTAGTCTCTGCCACTTTGGAATTACAAGCAGGGGATCCATTAGTGACAGGCCTTGGAACCTGCTTAGTCACCCAGCGACATGTTGCTCCTTGGTCTACCTGGATGAGCAGAAGAAATTGATATCCAATCTCTGGCAAGTCATGCAAAATCAAACCCAGTCTGTGTTGCTGGGATAGTCCAGCCCTATGAGCTTCTGAACACCAACAGGTTCCTACTGTCCACTTCCCAGGGAAGAGGCGATAAAGTAGTACTTTAGTTGCTTGATATCTTTATGGCCTGCAGCTACAAAATTTAGTTTAACTTAATCTTGATGCATTTTACCTCTGCTGTTGTATGGGACCTCTTTGAGGATCGCTTATGTCTCTGCTAAGCCAGGTCCTGGAAATGTGTAACGGCTCTCTCAGTCTATAAATACGTCTACTGAGACACAGGGACTAGGGACAGGGAGCTCCCTTCTTCCCCTCTACATCTTCCCTTCCAACAAGGGGTTTTCCTCTAAACTGCTTGCGTAGCTTTAAGTATGTTGGTGAATTACGTTTTCTGATACTTGGTGCTCAACAAATAAAAGTGGATTTCCTACATCTCTAATATACTGCACCCTGCATAATCTCCAAGAGATGATGCAGTGAAATCCACATGACATTCTGAAGCATTTGAAGGCATTTCCTTAGCATTGAGGATAGCAGGGGGAGGTAATATGCAAGCAGAAAACTGGGAGCAGGTTGCTCACTGTTGAATGTAGTGCCTGATATAAAACTCACTGAAATCAGGGCAAGTCTGTGTGCTGGCACGGATAGACTTCAGTTCAACCCTTTGTAATTTTGGTTGTGACTCAGTAAACAGATAAAGATCCACTAGCAATACCGAAGACAAAAACATTATCAGATATCAAAGACAATAATCGTTCAGTGATGAAAAATAAAGAATATACATATGGTGATGAAGGTGAGGGGAAGAGGCCATCCAGAATGTCCTCAGCAAAGTATGTGCTACAGTAGATTAGATTAGGTTTTGTGTCTTTACATTTATTTTTTCCTTAATGGCACTGAGCTTGTTCAAGAAGGTGCATATATTTCTTGTGATAGATGCCATTTGTGAATTTTCTTAATAGAGAAATTGCTTTTTTCCAGTACTCAAAGGTCAGCTTGACATTCAAACTCAATGCAATTCGTTAGACATGACATGAGACTAGTCAGTACAGTATTACAGTCTGCCACATCAATTTCCATATGTCATTATTTGCAGGTTTGAAAGTTTTTCGGTACAGTCTATTCTTAGTAAAAGTGATTATCTCTTTAGAATGATACTTATTTGAAATTTTAACTATATCACTAAATAAACAAAACCTAAATAAACAATAATAAACTGACTTTACAAATTAATGGCTTTGAAGGGAGAGGGGAATCTGATGGAATTATTATGATTGGAAAAAATAGCCTGAACATAGTGGCTGGTATGGAGACATGGAGACCTCAAAAGATACAACAAAAAATGACGCATGATCCAGAGTATAGAAAGAGATAACGGTTTTTTCAGTTACGGCTGTGAAGTAACATAAAAGGTGAAACGTATACATAAATAGGTATGTGCACCAACCAGTTCCTTGGACTGTCCTGACGGGTTGCTAACAGGAAGCTTGCAAACACTTAATTTTCACATCTTGCATATCTATTGAATAATAGGAACATTTCCATAATAGATTATCTTTTGCAGCCTAAAAGTAATTTTAACTTTGTTAATCGTGGCAATGAGCGTTTAGGAATGAGGCCCTTGCAGGTGCTGACTGTCACCGGTGCAAAGGGAGGCTGAGGTCTCAAAAGAACTTAAATGCTATCTTCCTCAAAGTATGGACTTTGTTGTCTGTGCCTATGAGGTCCTAAACCAAAGTCCACTAGATCATGGAAAAGGCTGGAAAAGGGAGATAAGAAATAGGAATAAAATAGCACATGTGCTGAGAGCAAATAGAAAGTAACTTAGGAACAGCTCATCTTCGTGTACTTTAGGGAAATGAATAACTAAGTATGAATATTGAAAAAAGGAAACATGATTTGGAACAAATGACTCATTTCACACCAGGAGTTCAGCATGGAGCCTTTGCTCTTGCCTGGGTGCACTGAAACCACGTCTAGTGGGAACGACTGTGGATGATTTTGAAGCATTTACGTGCACACAGAAACACACTGGTGGGGGGCGGGTAATGTCTCAATGATGTGGATCAATGAACTGGCTGAATAAAAGCAAGCATGCTCTTTGCTTTTCATGGGGAAATGCTCAAGGGGAGGCTTTTGAGAGGAGAACGCTCCAAGCAATTTTGTTTTGTTTTTGTCACTATTCAAAAATGTCGTAAGCTCTAAGTTTTTATGAGCTAAAGGTTATTGTGTCAAGGCAATTGAGAAGTATGTGAAGTCGGTGCAAGGGTGCTGTGCCCAGCCATTGAATCTGGCTTCCTGTTGATGATTTATGAGCAGGAGCATTTCCTCTGCAGTTCATAGAAGTGGGAAGGTCTGTGTGTCTGCACAGAGGTGCGGGTTTCCCTCCTCCATCAGCTGCATCCAGCGAGTCTCTTTTCCCTCCCTCCTGCGTTAGTTAAAAAGGGAGATTATAAATGGAAGTATAATGGATGGGAATTTTCATTAGCTATTGATTTAAACGTTTGATTGCCATCGTGATGCCTGGAGCCTGAGATCTTAACTTTTACTGGATCTTCAGGGTGAGGTTGCTCACCGATTTCACAGTCAATGTGGAAATAATGAGCCTCACTGATGCTGGAGATTTCAATCCAGCCAGGTTTAACTTTGGCCTTTTGAACCGGGGAGGCGTAGGAGCACAGCCTCCTGTGCTTAGCCTGGTTTGACATTTTCTGTGGGAGAAGTGGTTTACTAAATTCTGTTCCAGACAAGATTAAACATTTTAATTTTCAGGGATGATTGGGTCTGGGCTTTTGGGACCACCTCTAATTTTAATTAAAAAACAAACCCAAACTACTCCACCAGCAGAAAATGTTATTCTAAAATTATGTGAAATTACTGGGAGGTGGGGGTGTGTGTTCTGTTTTAAATTGAGGAGTCTTTAAATGACCAGTTCTTCTGTGATATGCTTAGTTTTAGATACTAGATTACGTGCTTCTTTTTTTTCTTTTTAAAAAGGTTACACACTTTTTTTTCTTAAGAAAAAAGAAGTCAATTTAAAACCTATGAAGAAAAGACAACTTCCTCAGGTGCCAGTAGTAGGTCTGTAAAACACAGCTGCGATCCTTTAATAAGGGGCAGTTCTGCCGTGGGATTTCTTACTGTGTTACACTTTTCTTAGAGGGTGGGCTGTCTCGCTATTCAGGGAAAGATGATGTTTTTATGCAAAATACAGTGATCTTTCTGACCCGAATGGGTAAAAGCAAATCTTTTTAAAGCCTTATCAGGCCTTCCTGTGAATGAGTTCATAATCTCCTGCTTATTGTTATGGAAAGTAAAGTTCAGAGTCTAATTTATCCACAGTGAAAATATAATTTCCTGTCATTTTTTGGCAGCAAAATTTGCTTCAGGATTATGTTCTTCTGAAAAATTTAGGGTGATGACGAAACTAAGATGAAGAGGTTTGGGGTTAATACACTGTGTTTTGATGCAAATGAACAGAACCTTTTAACAGAGAACAAAACTGGTTCCCATCCTGATTTATTGAATGAGAATTAAATTCGACAAATCCAGAATCTCAGAGTGTGATTTGACCTTTCCCACATATGTGTGTGTTAAATATAAAGTCTATTGTCAAATGCAATCAGGAAAGGAGTTCCCAAGACTATGCAAGTAATTTTGGGTAAACAACAAGGTGAATTATGTAACTAAATTGGTTCACATTATCATGAATGAGATTATGTCTGATAGACAAACCCTAAAATACGCATAGATAATATTGTTTATCTATCATGCTTCCCAGGCAGAATTTTAAATGTTTTACATTACTATTGCTATTTATAGTATCTCACAGCACTGATAAAGGCTTTAATGTTATCTAGGTTTGGCCAAATATAGTAATCTCTGTGCTATAAAAGGAGGTTTGAAGTCCTCTGTGAAGGGATAAAGGTTGGCTTTGTCATTGAAATTCCTTTGATGGACTGTTTGAGAAGCTTATTTTAGGGCTGGCATCCAAGCACGGTGAAAGTGACGGTTTCCTCTCTTCTCCCCTTCGCATGATTCCTATGAATCATTTACTCAACAACATTAACCTGATCTCAGAGTTTTTCAAACATCTTGACAACTTGAACTAAACCATTTGCAGAAATGAAACAGTCCATTTGCTTTGAGCTTTGTAAATGAAAAACATTTTTAACTAGTTTTCTGATTTAATTATGTTCTAACATCAAAAATTTTCCCCTTAAAAATGACCAAATAGTTGCACTTGTGAGTGCCAAGTATCAGGATATTCAGACCAACCGTGGTAACTTAACCTCTTCACCATATACGCATTGTGACGCTTAATTAGTTACTTATGAAGTGTGTTAAATTCTTAGATTGCAAGGTGCTATGTAATTGTGTGCTGTGACATTTGTGAAAATTTCAACTAAGCAAACATCTTTTTCCTCCGTCTTTCCATTGTCCTCTCACTCGGGACACCTAGTCTTGTGTTTCTTGGTGTTAAAGGGCTTATCAATAGTAGTTCAAAGCTGAGCTCTGATCGCAGCTAGTAGGAGGGTTCCCAGGATATAGCTGTAACGGGATGTATTAATGCGGGGGCTTGCCAAAGCAATGCGCTGCTTAGTGGTATATTCTCGTTGGTGAGTATAGGCACGAGGCTGTTTTTTCTGGCTTGCTAACAGTGCCTTTTGAAATGCTAAATGGGTTTCTAATGACCCCAAACCCAGGTCAGACAGTGGGGTTGCCTCTGGAAGTAGTTACGCCAGTGGGCTGGTTTTGTTTAGGAGCTCGCACGATCCTCTTTTCATGCTTTTCCATGAGAGGTTAGCGAAGCTAAGCAGAAACCAGATTAATTTTAACATCTTTAATAAATAAAACTACAATATGGCGTGTATAAATTTCTGACAGTTCTTCCATGGCTATTTTCAAAGATTCCCCAAATCTCTCATCTATGACAAAGTTTATGTAGCTTTAATTTCTGTGGAAGGCCTCATTGCCAGGAAAGAGCAGGAGCAGTAACTTTTTTAATATTTACTGTATAATCCGTCTCTTCCTTGTCTTCTCCCCTTTTGTGGCGGCAGGCAGAATGAAAATTGGTTTATGTTTGAAGATGAGGAAGAGCAGCATGAAGCAGGAGAAAGTGCAAGAGCAGGTTTTATCCGTGTCTTTTTTCCTGGTACTGCTCTCCCTGCCAGTCCATGAGCTTCAATCGCCTCCCAAAATGTGTTCATGGGTCGATTGGTTGTTTCTCAGCATCAAGTCTTGGCAAGTTCTCTACCTCCTTTTCTTCGTTCGAGGCATATTCCCACAAGCAGTAGAAAGTTATTTTTGCAGGTGTGGGGGGCAACTGTGTGGGTTTCATGTGGGTTCAGAGGCCCCTTGCATTTAATTGCTGTAACTTCTGATTGAGCCTGTAGGCTGAGAAAAGTGAGTAGGAGGGAAACGATCAATTTTCCCACGCCTTTCCCCGAATGACAGCAGTGCATTTTACCTGCACGGGAACTCTTCTGTTTCCCTGTCATGAGCCAGCTCCTGGGAACTTCACCTGTGTCTGCCTGGAGTGAATCTTGGCTTTTTAATTTTCCAGAAAAATTAATGATTTTTTTTTTTTTTTTAAAGTTAGCAATAATTTTTAGGAAGTGTGGAAGTAGGTTTCCCCCATGGGTGAAGGTGAATTACTCTGCTGATACTACCGCTAATCGCTTGACTCTTCCTAGCCTATTTGTTGTTTTTGAGAGGAAAAATCAGTGTCTTTTGGAGAAAGGCGTTCAAGCTAAAATCCATGTGTAAAGAAATTTGCTTATTTTGCAGATATTGTTACACCTGAACTTGACATCAAAGCTGTGTAATAAGGCTGGCCGTTAGTATTAAAGGGGGTGTTTCAAGCCAGGATCACTCCTTCTTTTCAATACGTGTGTGTCGATGGTTCAGTGTTGAAAACTTTTCAGCCAAAGAATAGAGCAGGTTTGTATATTTTATCAAATCTACCTCTTTGTGCATGTGCACAGCACCCTTTAAGAAAAACAAATACATACTAACCTGTTTAACTATTCATCTGACTGTCTGTAGATCTTTCTTTTTGAACTGGGAATACATTGTGATCTTGGTCCCTACTGGGAACTCCCTGCGTCTTCAGGAGCACAAGAGAGCCTTGTACCCTCTGAAGAACAAAACACATAAATAACTGGCTGCAAGGCACCCCGCTGGATGCATTACTTAAACACGTGTGCTGTAATAAAGATAACATCCCAAAAGTGCAGCGTGCCAGGTGACTGCAGATATGCAGCCACCAGCAAGCTATCAGCAATTAGGAAGGGCCTGTGATGTATAATTCACACCCTGCTATTCTGAGTTTACACAAGGGTCTGTGAAGTTCACAGGGTGATGGATTGAAGAGTGTTAGATGTTTTAATGATGAAATACTGTGAATAGTAATTTGAAGAGAATAATGAAGGTGCCTGCAGAAGTTTACAGAGCAGCATTTTAACTCATCAAGGTTATTTGGATTCTCTTTTTTCTTCAGTAGTACTAAAACTAAATTAAATTTTTTAAAAGTGTAGGTCTGACTGCTGACTGGCCTGGTAGTAAAAACAAAGGTATCGAACTTATAGTAAAAAAATGCATTAAATTATGTTTATTAAACTAATTCACAGCAAGTCTTCCCTATTCTGGAGTAACCTTGACGAGGAAAATAGAGTCTTCTCTGACGAAAACTTTACATGCTTGTACAGACTTTCTTTCCTCTTGTAAAGACTTGGTTAATTTTCAGTTAACAAACTACTTTGTCTTGTAGTTAACATTCAAAGTGGTTTTAAGAACACTGAGTTTATATAATGTCTGAAGAGGTTCTTGTTAAAATCATCCTACCTTTTTGCTTCCTCCTTAGACTAGAATGACTGAAAAGCAAAAATCAGTTGAACTTTTTTATTCTGTAACTCACTGAACTTTGCAAAACTATTTAAAGCCCCTTACAGAAGCTGTAAAACAGAGGCATAGTTTTGGATGGAGATGGTTTAACTTCTCTTGTCCTCTACTATATTTATATCCCTCAACAATTGTTGCTAATTTATGCATCTGTTCTTACTGGTTTATATATAATTTTGACACTGGATAAATGATGAAGAAGAGACAAAAGCTGAAACCAATTAGGGGAGAAGGGCTCTCAAGTGGTCTGGTATCCTGTGACTCAAGTTAGTGCATTGCTAACTTGAGCCTTTGTCCTCCAGTAACTGAAAGTCATAGTATATTTTTTAAACTTCATCTTTTTTATTAATTTTGCTTGATACTAAGTGATTAAAAAGTTAGGGAGAGGCTGGTACTGACCATGCAGACTGCATGATCCCATAAGTGGTGTTTCTATAAGAAACCAGGCTCAGAACAGGTCACTTCAGAAAAAAGGGCTAAGAGAAAAGAGAAGCAACAGATGACTGCACAAAACAGCAAAGGAGGCAAAAGACCAAAGAGATTAAATTAATTTCAGCGCAAACACACACAGGATTGTGTGTAGCAGGACACTGGCCTTGAGGACTGATAGAGGTGCTCTTTTTAGAAAATTGAGATTTTTCTGTGTCCGTTTATGTTTCTGTTACAAAGCCCTAGAAAGATGCACACAGTTTTAAATGGTGGGGATAAAGATTTGTAAGACTCTGTGGGTTCTGAGGACTCGGAAACTTGTAAATAGCTTTCAGAAATTGGAAAGAAGTGTATGTGTGATATGCTCTCAAAGGCACTGAGAAATTCTAAAAATGTTCTTGACCAATAACCATGTCCCTGTTTGAGACAAACTGCTAAATGAACCCCTTAAATATATAGGAGGATCATCAGGGTTTGAAATTAGCTCCCTCAGCTCCAGTTCTACAGACCTGAGCCCCAAGCCCAAAAAACCTAGTGCGGCGACCACTTGTGAAACTTGGATCTATGTGACTATTAGCAAAATACTCTCTCCTAGCCTCCTGTTGCAGAGATCTCTCCAGTAAGTGGCATGCAGAAGGCTGGATGACCACGGCTTTGTTCAGTTGTAAGATCATCTGCAAATGCCTGTTTGTCCCCATCGGTAGCTGGGCAGAGCATCTGGAAGCACAACTTGCCCTCCTACATGAAGAGGAAGGTTGAATGTGTGAGGCGGCAGGGAATTTTTCCAGCAGAGATAGTGGTGACAGTTTGCTGATCCACCGCGTCGACTCATTTGTTTGGGGTTTTACTTGCTGTTGTTGGTTTGGGTGGGGTTTTCTACCTTTTTTTTTTTTTTTTAACTTTGCAGAGTCTGATAGTACACTGGATCCATTTCCTACTCATTGTGGAGAATGTGTTACTAACACGAGGTTACTAGGACAACCCTCCTCCTTCTGACAGCTACTTAATTTATGTTATCTCCAAGGCCTGGCAGACCCATACAGCAGTGTTGAATGCAGTAGCAGGTTTGAGAGATGCTTTGTAACATCCTGGACCATGAAGGAGATGAGAGCCCTGTGTTGCAGAGCTGATGAGATATTTGCAGGGTGGGCAGGTAGGCAAAAAAGACAGGAAAGACCAAAAAACCTTGGAAAGCAAGGAGCAAATTTAGCAATTGTTAGTAATGACTGGAGGAAAGGAGATGAGAGAATGGAAAACAGATGCATACAATTTTAGATAGTGGACGGTTACGTGCCATAGCAGTTCTGGTGGAGAGCCTTCAATCTTGGGAGCATGCACACCAATGCACTGCTGCTTTCTGCCATGGCTGTTTCCAAAGAATGAACTAATAAGAATCAATTTGTAGAACAAAGCAAACAAAACTTTGGCTTCTGCTCAGGGGAACTTGAGCGATTCTAGTTACAGATCAGGCTTCAACAGAAGCCAAGTGCTGATCCATAAAAGTATAATTATTCTGTTTCATTTGGAACCTTTTGTTCTGGATTGCATTCAAAACTACTGTAAGCCCCTTTGTGAGATTCTTTTTCTTTCCAGGCAAGAGAAAAAGAGGCCTTTTGATTTAATAGTTCTACTTTGTTTCAGTTTAAAAGGAGAAAAACCTCACGTTGCCCTTGCCTTCGAATCTCCCCTTCTGCAGAATAGCGGCCAGCAGGTCACAGTTTAGGATGACAGGTCTAATGTAGAGACAAAGTCGTATTGCAGAATATGAATGAGAAGTGATACTCTGTTTTTAAGATCCAGTATCCTGTGTCATTTTCAGTCCCAAACTGAATAAAATTTTGTTATTGAAATCAGAAGCGATTACAAATTTCCTGCAAAGCCCAGAAACCTTGAAATAGCAGATGTGACTTACCGGCTGAGCTCCTTTTCCTTGGAAGTACGTAATGGTGGAAGCAGTAAATGAAAAATGGTATCTTCTCTGAAAGCTTAAAAACAGCTGAGAAAAAAAGAGGAAAATAGTATTGGAGAAAAACTGTACAAAACTGAAGCTTTCTTTAAGGATTAAATGTGTGATTTTGGGGGGACCTCTGATTCTGAGAACAGCATAGGAGGTTGAAAACATTTGTTCATCTGCTATAAAATGGCATGTATGCTGAGAATCATCCAGGGATAACTTTTGTAATGCAGAAGCCCAATATGGACTATATTAACATTTATTAGATCAGTGTATTTCACTTAAATACATGCATTCACCGACTTATTTAAATGTCTTTTGCGTATTCTTTCATCTCTTTTTAGATTATTTTTCCTGCAGATTCAAGGATCATTTCTAGTAGAGGATCATAAAAGCTGTATTTTGTTGGTCTGTCATGTCCCGCAGCTTTTTATTTTTCCATTATGTATATCAGACACAGCATTTATTGTATTACTAAGAACAAATTCTAAGTCATCTTGCTGGATAATGGGCACTGCCTAGAAACACCTCCTTGCATTTTTATAGAATCATAGAATTGCTTAGGTTGGAAAGATGTTCAAGATCAAGTCCAACCGTAAAACCCAGCACTGCCAAGTTACCACTAAACTATGTCCCTCAGCACGACATCTACATGACTTTTAACTACCTTCAGGGAAGGTGACTCCAGGGCAGCCCGTTCCAATGCTTGACAGCCCTTTTTGTGAAGAAATTTTTCCTAATATCCAATCTAAACCTCCCCTGGCACAACTTGAGGCCGTTTCGTCTTGTGCTATCACCTGTTACTTGGGAGAAAAGACCAACCTCCACCTCTCTACAACCTCCTTTCAGGTGGTTGTAGAGAGCAATAAGGTCTCCAGGCTGAACAACCCCAGTTCCCTCAGCTGTTCCTCACAAGACTTGTGCTCCAGACCCCTCACCAGTTTCGTTGCCCTTCACTGGACACGCTCCAGCACCTCAATGTCTTTCTTATAGTGAGGGCCACCAAACTGAACGGAGTATTCAAGGTGCGGCCTCACCAGTGCCAAGCACAGGGGGACGATTGCTTCCCTAGTCCTGCTGGTCACACTGTTTCTGAAACGAATTTTTAGTGCCTTACACTCACAAACTCTTGTGTAAGTATCCACTGCTACCAGTGAACCCCACGGGGGAGGTTAGGGCTGGGGAATGGAGAGGCTGAGATTGATAGTGATTTCTTTAATTTGTCTTGGTAGCAAGACTGATTAGAGCCCAGAAATGCCTGTCTCCCATTACAGAAACGTCCTAAACACTAGACCCTGAAGGCTCTGCCCTGTCTGCATGCAGAGGAATTGTGCACAAGGAACAAGCAGGGAGTGTGCACAAACACACGCGCTCTTTGTGCTGGGGACTTCTTGTGACTGCTGGCTGTGGCTGCAGGGGGAATTAGCGCTACATTGCGGCTGGGCAACCGCACCAAACGGGCATCTTTCTGTTCCTCACTGAAACGAAAACCCAGAGAAATTAATTAATTCACTTGACATTCCAGGTGGGAGAAAGTAAAACACAGAGGCAGTGAAGGTCTGAAGAGACACGAGTGGTGAGATGTGCCGTGCTCATCCAGGAGCGTAGAGGCTGGGCCCACATGCTGGTGTAGGTTATCCAGATTCGGTTTTCCCATGTGCCAGAGGGCGTTTCAGGCCACATGTCCTAGGAGAGGCCCTAACCGAAGAAGGCATCCTCATTCTCTTTTGTTAACTCTGTTTCATTTTTTTATATAAAAGAACCAAACCCCGGAGCAGCGGCTTGAATCCCACTGTCCCATGTCATAGAGCGTGCCGTAATCAGCAGGGCAGAGCGGGGCGCTTGCTGTCTCTGCCTCTAATTATTCTGAGTATTTTATACATAATGAGCAGCTGCAGCATGAGGTCCTGAGGGCACCCCCGTTCCCAATCCAAAATAGCCTGTTGTCCAGTTCAGGCTGGATTAAGCAGAAGAAAAATCAGATTTACATTTTCTCACTTCTCAGGCAAAGGGTCTTAAGAGACAGTTTCCTTGCTTGTGTTCTCACTCCATTTACTTATTTATAGAATACTAAGGACAAAAGGATACAAATTTCTGTGTACATTTCTGTTCCTTAAAGATGTGCCAGTCTGTTGTGACGGACCGTTGGTATTTTAGCTGGCAGGAATATGGGCTCCCAGCAAAGATTTGGCTACAGTCATGTAGCAGGCAGTGCGGATGTGGTAAGGATGTTCTTAAAAGCCGGACACATATCCTTTTTTATTGCAGCTGCTGACTTAGTCTGAGCCCTGTCTGTATTTCTTAATTAAAAAAAAAAAAAAACACAAACAAAAAAACCCAAAAAACAAAAACCAAACAACAAACCACAACAAAAAAACCCCCTCGAGACCCAGTCAAGTAAAGTATCTTACAGATAGCATCTGTAAGATGCTATCATGAGGCTCAAACTGAAGTGAAAATTTATCTGCTGGCTTTTCTAGCCTCAGTGGTCCTTGATTAACCATAGCATGTCTCAAGTAACCAGGAGGGGCAGAGGCTAGTGGGATCCTGGGGATGATTTGCCTTTGACTGCTGTTAACTTTTTTTTCTGGCTGTTTGTAAGGATTCTGGTGACTGGCTGTTGTCAGCAGGATTTTTTTTCAGTTGCATAAGGACTGAGAAAACAGTATCTGTCTGCCTCTTCCACAGTGAATGGCTTTCAAGTTAGGCCATGGCTGCAGTTATTGTGCTCTAGCTGTGGCACTATAAATAAAGTTATTAACAGCAATATGTAAATGGATTTCTATTTTTGTTCCCTGTATTGTTTGCAAAATCTAGGGCATTTATTCAGTAAGAATCATCTGCTATTTAGCACTGAGCCTACCAGCATTTGATGCTGTGTGGGCTGATGCTTTTTTTTTCACCCCCTTTCTTTCTTTCTTTGCACTGGCTTTTAGAATCCGGCTCCTTTGCAAGTTTGTTTATTGTGGTATATAAAAAATAGAGTAGCTGTTCTAAGGATTTTCAGGCTTCCGGAGAGTGGCTTCGTACTTAAGAATAGAGAATCAGCTCTTGATATCTGAACTATAGGAGCATTAAAAACGGCTACACAAACATCAAATGTCACAGCTGTTATTTGCTTTAGTGCGCATCTTGCAAATTCCAGTTTGTTCAAAGATCTTTACGGTTTGTGGTTTTTTTGCGTGCTCTGTTTCCTTCCGCTCCCCTCTCCATCACACTGAATCTGCCTGACAGCCTCGGGCCCCGCTCAGCCTGGAAACTTGTTGTGCGTTAATTCGTGCGGTTGCAGTACAGCCCCCCAAGGGACAGCATAGGTATGTTGTTTTAGCAACACTTTACTACAGTCATGGCTACTCCTATCTGGAAGAGTAAATTATTGTAATCCAAGGCATCTGTTTAGAAACCTGAGTGGGTCTGTGCTAGGGACAGGAGCTCTCTTGCTGTTAACATATGTACTCTAAAAGACATTTCACAGGAGACAGTTTGTTCAAACTTCTTCCTGCTCTGCAAGTGAATTTAATTCTGGCTTCCCCGAATCCCCTACAGGTAAAGTCCCGACCTGTTTGTCCTGTGACTCATTAGCCACAATTTTATTGCCGGCTGTGTTAACCTTCAGATGGGCGTGTGCCCTCCATGGCACTTTAATTCCATTTCACGTGGCTTTGTGAAAGGCCACCGTAACGTTGGGACACCAGCAAGCTGTGTCTCCAGTTTCATTCCTTGCTTGAAGTAGCGGTTAGTTTTATGGTATATGTAACAGATGAATATACAGAAGTGTTTTGAAGTTGCGACACCCACTGTTCTGAACTGAACTTGTCCTTTCAAATGCCAGGCACGGCACTTAATTTCTTCTTTTTTTTTTTTTTTTTTTTTTAATCTTCAAGCCAAATTTGGTGCTACTGTAGTGGCATAGAAAGTAAGCAGAAATCAGCTAGACTGGTTTTGCATAGGTAGAAAGAACTGACACAGTACCTTTCCTCTTCTTTTTAACGTCTGAGACTCATTACCATAATATATATTTTAAGTGGTCTCTGAGGTGGCTTTCTATGCTATAGAAAAGATCTGGTCAGACTCTATTGATTTTATTGGTATTAGCTCAGTGGTAAACTAGTAACTGTTTACAGGAACTTCATTTGGAGATGGTATTTTGCGAATATTGAGAGTAGCAAGCAAATGGCTTAGTGAAATATCTTAATGCATTAACGCAGAAATTAAATTTTCCAATGGAAAATGCAAGAGAAAAGCCATTTCTTTATACGCAGATCTATTATTCTGGTGGTGGCAATTACAGTAATTCTCTTGAAGTCAAGTTAAAATTATATGCCTGCTTCATTATGAGGAGAAACCACTGATTGCAAAAATCAGGGGAGATTCAGTGGAAAGTTAAAAAAACTTACATATGCAGTGGGCAGAGCCGACTCGCCGCGCTCCCGTGTATCAGGAATAGGTTTTGTGTGGATGTTCCCTGGACTCATGAGGCCAGGATTCACATTCCTGATTTGCCATGGTTTTCCCACATGACCTTGAGCCCGTTTATGTATTTTCTTTATATACCATACTGCTGTCTCTGCAAAATAGCGTGGTGGTGTTTTCCTAGCACCAATGACATTTTAACAATTGCTTAATGCCAGTTTGAAGACTTAATATGCTTAAGAAGCTAGAGATGCAATTGTCCTTTTTATTTTATAAAGACAGACATTTGAGACAGAGCCAGCTAAGTAGCTGATCACGGAGTCAAATGATGAGCTGTCAAAGATTAGACTCAAGGTGTCTTGATAGCTAGTATCTTGACCAGCATAATAAAACAAAAGTGGTGTGAATGTTTTCTGATATTACAGTATATAATCTGGATGCCATAGATTTAATAACGCTTACTGTCTATGACGTAATGGACATCTGCAAAGTATTTGGAATATGAGGTATGTTAGGGGCCGAAGAGGTGCACAGAATTTAATATTCCCTGTTCAAGGATGATCTTTGCATAGAAATACTCATCTGGTGAGCTCATCTACACTGCCTTGTAAGGGGGAATGTTTTTACTGCTGATATTGATTGTACAGAATTTCATTATATTTGCATTGTTTCTCCATGGCAGCTGAAATTTTCTGTGTCATCAAAGGGAAGCAAAGGTAGATGTCAGCTCAAGTGCCATTGATCAATTGTGATGTGACAGTAAATCACATCTTAAAAAGGAAACAAAACCTTAATGTTAAATTGTAGCCCTTGTGAAGTTAGGAGAACTTTACTTGTGAGTTGGGGATATCTATTCATTACTGGTTCTTATCAGGTGAGGAATATTAATATAGTGTACAATAACCAGATAACGAGTTCAATATCCTGCAGGATTTTTTCCTTTACATTTAATTCTGAAATTACAGCCAATCTCTGTTCTCACTGAAAACATCAGGTGTTGTATTATTAAATTTATTATCAGGTTTGTTTATTAATTAATAACAAGTTGATCCCTCAGTTAATGAGCTGTACCATTTTCATTACCTTTCAGAATAACTAACGAACAATGATGTCTTCATTTTAAAGTTCTTCTCTCCTGATGTTGCATTGGTGTTTCTCAGAAAAGTAGCCATTACGAAGTGTGCATAGTTAACTTTCTCTCTGTGCTTTCCGTCCATTTCTCTTTACAGTTTCATCCGTGTCATTTTAAAAACAACTGCTCGATTACATTTAAAAATATAGAAATGAAGAGGCAGCGAGTCAACTCATGTTGACTGTTCCAAAAAGGGCAGTAAGACTCGTGTTCCTGTTCTTCAGCAGTCAGTTTTCCCAGCAAATGGCCACTTCAGTATTATTGATCTAGTAAGTTCCCAAACACAAATGGTAATTGTGTATACAGAACATCACATCACTTGCCCACTCTCAGCTTATCCATGGAACAGTCTGCGTATTTTGGTACCTACTCTTCTTGGGAAAATGAGATAACTATAGGAAAGGCATAGTTGCTTCTTAATGTTTTAAATTATGACATGCATGTACTAATGTAATGTTTTCATTATGTAGTGACTTTCCAGAGGGAAAACCCTGACTTACTGAGGTTGCAGAGTAAATAAATCACAAAAGGACAGGACACTGGGGAAACTAGTGGAGAAAATGAGGAAGCAGTAGGGTTTGGTTGAAATAGAATTACTGCAGCTTTTTGGGTAGGGAGTACAAAAGCGTCGTTGTTTGACTGAATATCCGTGATACCAGCGAAGAACAGACTGAATGCAATTTGCACAGCTATGAAGAGCTCATTCTTTCACCATCCAAAACAAAGACCTGAGCAACATATAACAGAAAGCATCCCAAACTTGATTAAATGCAACTTATTTGATCTCTATCCCATGTGCCTGACCTGGGAAATACATGGGAAACTGTTAACTGTCTGTGCCAAAATGTATTACTTCTCTGACAACTGACTGATTGCTGGCACACAGCCTCTATGCAGCAGGTTGTGTTTTGTTTTAATACTTAAGTTCACCGTTGTTTCTCTTTCCTATTGCGCTGCTTCTATGCCTTCGGTCACTTTTGCAAGCCGTTGTATCAAAAGAGGGCAGGGAGGAATACTGCCAGACTCCTACAGCTGTGATGGTAATGGATAGTCCCTTCTTGCAGGGTTCTTTTAGCTCTGTCTTCCTTCTTGTTGGTTTTTGGTAGGATTTTGTCAGAGAGATTGTTCTAATGCCAGAAAACAGACTGCAAGAATGCTCACAGCAAAAAGCGTGCCTGAAGTTTGAGAACCAGAAAATAACATGTTTTTTCCTTTTTGTTTTATATGCAGTTCTGCATTTCAGGCTGTCATGTGGGACAGATGAATCTGAGATTTGTTTTGGTGTGGGCTGGATCCAGCTCCAGTTTGGACAGACCTGCCAGCTCTTTTGCACTGGTCAGGCAGACTCGGGTGAGTCTGGGCTTGCTTGGAGCCAAAGCAACACAGTCAGCAGTATGCATGGTTTCTTTGCACCTTTCTGCAAAGGGCCATGTATATCCTTCAATTTTGCCTTCCTAAACTTCCTTTGGAATAGATTTGGCATCTTTCTCACTTAAAAGGTTTTTCCCCTGAGCGGAATGATAGGAAAAATTTTCACATTCCCAGCAGTCCCTTCTTAGATACATGAAAAAGGTCCTAAGCACGTCCTTCTTAATAACCCAAAATCAAATTTAGGCCACTTGGATTTCTTTTTTTGTGTTCGACAGACAGCGGCATCTAATTTGGCTTGCAATGATGGAGTAAGAAAATTCCTTCCACTCATCTCAAAGACATCTATAACGTGCTCCACCTATATTTTGGCTGATAGCCACTGCATATCTATCTTTATTTGTTTTGCCTTCCTCAAATAGTTTTTCTTCCCAAAAGGCTATTTATTACTGCTGTTTCCAGTGAAGAATCAATTTGGTTAAATATAGCCTGCTGAAATAGGAAAATCTTTTAACTCAAGATGTTTAGAGGGAGAGGGTAGCAAGTTTTTCATGTTTAAAATAAAGAATGAGTACTGATGCTGCCTTGCTATAACTGAATTCCCGTAACTGGGGTTGCTACTCATGCTTGTAAACTGCAAACCTAGGAAGGTCATGGAAAAACTTTTCCCTGTATGACTGGTGCAGTCTTCCCCTTCTGGTTGATGATTTCAGGAACTTAATTTCTTCTCATTTCTTGCGTTGACAGTGAAGGACAGACCATAGGCATCGAGGTGAGGAGCAGTGACCATGATGGAAAGTCTGTTGCCATTTTTCTCAGCAGCTCTTGAGTGCCAGCAGGGTCAGACACTCTCAGCGGGGTGCTCCCAGGAGCACATCGCTAACGCAGAAGGAGCCGCAACCGCAAATGCTGAGAGTTTGTGCTGGAGATGCGCATCTCCCAGCTGAGTCCCCCAGGCAGTTCTGACCTCTGGTAGCACTCATTTGAGAGCAAATATGGGAAAATCAAGTAAAGGCAGGGTTCTGCAGTTTATATCTGTGCAATGAGCCTTGCTGCCGTCATGCAGTGGCACTGCGGATGGCAGTCTGCACGTTGCCACCAGTGTCTCCGAGAGCCATCTGGTCTCCTGCTTCTTTGTCAGTTTTTACTCTGTCCCCAGTTTTAGTTGGTATGGTCTTGCAGAGTGAACTTACGGGGTTCACTGGTAAACTATGGTAAAATATGGGATGTAGGTTTGGTTTATGTTTTTGGCTACTTTGGAATAGGGACAGGAGACTATTTGCCTTTTGCTGTAAAGAAAAAGGTAAAAAGGCTCACAATTTTCTGGGCTTTTGGTTTTGTAGGGTTTTTGTGTGTATATCCTCCTGTTTTGTGTTATTCTCTCTCTCTCTCTGAAGTATTGCTTTGCTTATCACAGCATTTGTGTACATACGGGCCTTCTCACTCTCTTGAGCAAGTGGGAGCCAGCATGGCTGATCTTAAGATGGAGCATTGTCATGGTGCACGATGGCGTCCCGCTTCCCAAGAGGGAGCCGTGACAGCTGATGTGTCACAGAAGTGCTAGGGCTCGTTTGAAACTGTAGGTGATTTCCATTAGTAAACGGATCTTCTCTGAAATTACCATATAAGTTTAGGAAAGAGAGCGTATCTTTTTACTGTTGGGGTTTTTTTTCCATGACTGTAGGAAAAGGAAATATTTTAACCTCTGCTCTGTCTGATGCCCTGCTGTTCTGGAGAATGTTTTTCGTATCGCTAAGGCTAAGACCTTAGCCTGTCACACAGACATCCCTAGAGAGCAAGGCTGACGTGCTGTTGAGACCTGAGTTAGTCTGGAAGTAGCTTGCAGCTTTTGCTGGACCAGTCAGTGGGCTGTCACTCAGCATGATGATCCCACTTCACCCTCCTTAGGTGTGCTTTGCTGCCCTTGCTCACATTTGTGCTGCTTTACCTGGGCATGCTGCCTGACCGTGGTCACTGTGCCACTTGTCCTCAGCTTGTTTTGGTTTGTCCTTTTGTTGTTGCTGCTATTAAATTCAGGAGGGAAAGAGCATTATGAGACGTTCTCACTTAGTGTTTCTGAAAGCTGAAATCCTTTTTGTGCATAGGATGGGTAGAAGAGAGCACGCAGAGGACCTCCTTGTTATCCCATCCCCAAGTGGCTACAGCTAGGAAAAAGAGACTAGGTGTATCTTGATGCCATGTATATTTTAGGAACTTCTAGATGAACTTAATACAATGTTTATGCCACTGGAGCTGGAAAATAATTTCTGAGCTTACAGTGCTGGTGGGGAACTGGCTTTTAAACAGATGTCCAAGTGCGAAAATTGACTCATTTACCGAACTGCTCAAGAGATGCTCACACCTTGGAGAAACTCAAAAGACGTCTGAGCATGGTCTTGGGTAACCAGCTCTAGGTGGCCCTGCTTGAGCAGGGGGGTTGGACAAGATGACCTCCAGAGGTCCCTTCCTCAACCTCAACCATTCTGTGATTTTGTGAAAGCCTAGTTTGGTGTTGAGAGCTCAACCCAGCCCTTCAACTGAGAGTTTTGTCATCTTCATCCCAGTCCATCCTTCTTCTTTCTTCTTCCTTGTTCATAGCATGACTTAATGACATGCAACACCAATAGCAGTCGATGGTGTTGTAAAATAACAGTAGGGCCCTGAGACACTGTCCTCACCAGTTAGCTTAGTGAATTCACTAACAAGGGCAGACTGTGTCTACAGCAAGTGGCTTTCTCTTGTTACACCTTTGCTCATGAATGCAAATTAATAAGCTTGCATTTAGTGAACAATCATTATTTTCTTATGGTACATTAACTTTTTCTTCTCTTGTAGGTAACGTTCATTGCAGTAAAATGCCATGGCTTTGATTCACATGCAGTCAGATGCACTTTGCTGTTTTTATAAGCCATTGAAGCTCACCGAGTCTGGGGTTTTGTTCTGTTTCCCATGCAGTGCCTGTGGTGTTCGGTTTCCAGTAACACATGGTGTTTATATTCATGACTGGCATTACCGTTGTGATGGTGATAGGGTTTGTGTTTTTTGCCTTGCTTGATTTATGTTGTGGCTGGCGTGCATGGCACGCACATGTCTCAAAATAGAACACAACTGGTTTTTTGTTTTTACATTAGAAGCACTGATGATTTAATTTAGTGTTTTGAATAACCCTGCATTTGCAGGGAAACCTGGCTGTGTCGTGTCCCTCCTTTGATAACTCTATTAGCTTCAGACATTTAAGACTGCACTTCAAAATCATTCTCTGTAGGTGTGTGTGGTTTTTAAATGTCTCATGTGGGCTTCCTGCTTCCCACCTTGTCCTTACCTCTTCCTACTCCTTACGTTGTTCTCTGCTTTCTGCCAAGATCTCTCCCCTTCACGAATTCTTGCTAAGAACCTTCTCCTTTAGCATGCTCTGATGCTTCTGCCTCAGGGTATGTTAGCAGTGTAGTCACATCAAGGATCACCTGAATTACAGGAGCTGGTTTTAAATAACCTGCAATGGTAGGGCCCAAGGTGCAGCGGGATGGACCTGAGCCCGGACAGTGAGTGCAGCCCAAGGTGGGCACCTCACACTGCTGATCTCTGGGGCGTTGCTCTGAGGCTGGTACCTGAGCTGCCTGTCTGTGTTTCCCTTAAGTATTCTGTGAATGCATTACAGACTGAAAAATGGGAAAACTTGAGCCTCAGTACTTGTGGAATTTTCTCTTCTTGGCTCTGTATCTTAGCTGAGGCTCCTCTCTCCATTTCACCTCACTCTGCCTTTGCAGCTGTGCGAAGCACTTTGCAAAAAGCATCTAGACATCCTTCTCAAGGAGATCTCGCAGTCCAGAGTGGCCGTGGTGGTTTTGGTACAGGCCAAGCTCAGGCAGAGGCTGGCATCCCAGTGGCGGCAGCAGCTAGAGCTGTGTGCCCAGCCTGCCCAGTCCTGCTTGGAATCAGCAGGAGCCAGCGGCACAGGGATACTCCGGTCCGTGTATTCTCCTTTCCTGTTCCCCTGCCCGGGGCTCAGGCAAAAGCAGGCAGGTATAAGGCTGGTCCCTAAGCAGAGGGTAGGATGGCAGCATCTGGAAGCTCCTCAAGTTTCTTTTCATATTTCTTCCCTGTCAGCGTCATGAGCCACATAGGGCAACAGGCACAAAACCGAGCTTGCCTTGTACAGCTATGAAATCTTGAGCCAGTCCTTGCTGGAAATAGGAGCTGAAATAGGAGATTAGGAAAGTATTCACCTCTACCCTATAACACAATTTGTGGTACTTTTCAACCAAAATGAAACAGAAATAATTCTTAAAAAGCCTTATAAAATGAATGATAATTCCCTTTTTCTTGTCTGTCTTTCCCAGAAATCAGACTTTTTTTTGTCTTTTTTGAGGTCATACCCTGGTTACTGCTGGACAAAACCCAATCAGATGGTAAATCTGAAGGCAGCGACGGAGTGGAAAATATATCAAGAGCTCTGAAGCCATTACAACATTTTAATTACATGATAAACTGGTTTTTCCACAAAGCAGTAGCCTTCCAGATGAAGGGACTGGGACCCAGGGCTGATAATAGTTTCTAATGCCCATGTTGCAGATTGTGTGGTCAATCCCTTCCAGTCAGCTTCATCTAATAGTACTTCTAAACCACTGCCTTACTTATCTCACGATATTTTATAGCTATAATAATGATTTCATTTGACCTTTTGTTGACCACTGTCATTTACCCCACATTTTGGCACAAGTGTGGCCTATTACTGGCATTGTGCTCCCACCAGCAAGGAAATGCCTTGTCCTCTGAAAACTGAGAAATAGTTGGCTTGAGTTGTGCCCTTGATCGCAATCATCTATCACCATCATCCTTTAATAAAATCTTTTCATTGCCAAGAGTGGTCTCACATGAAAGACTGAAGTGTGGATTGAGGCTCTAAGGGTAATGGGGAAGCTGTGTGTTTAAACTCTAAGGCTCCTGGTCTGGATAAGATGCACTGGTAGGACTGGGACATGTCCCTGCAACCTCACTGTGCGCGCGTTGTGTGTGCAAGGAGATATAGGAGTCTTCATTTTTAAAGAAAAGCTCTCACTAAACACAGGATCATGTGCTGTTCCCTAATGGCTATTTTAAGAGAAATCTGCTTTTTTTCCTAGTTGCTTCTGGGCTGTTTGGTATTTTACAGGGAGAAGGCTGAATTTAAAGGTTACTGGGGCTAATCACAAAAGGAACAGAAGCGGCATGGCACAGCACCACATACACAGGTGCCCATTCCTCCCTTGTGGGTCATTAGCAGGGTTGGGAGCGATAAACCTGGTTGTTGTCTCTGCTGCGGGAGTGTGTGGAGGGAACAAATTAGGCAGGAGTAAAATGTGATTTAGTAGCTTTCAGAGCTCTCTGTTGAGAGCAGAGGACAGAGACGCTTCAGGCTGGGTTTCTGTTTTCAAGTGCTGTTTTCTCTGACAGTTGTGTGCTGTTCTTTCTCCAGTCTCCTGCCACAAATGTGTCTTTCCCCTCTCTGTCTTCAGTTCCCAGATCACTGCTCCGTCCTCTTACCACCTCCCACGTGGTCCTTTCCATACCCTGATGAGGTTTTCCATTCCCTGGAGCCCGTGTGTCCCAGACAGTGTCTTCTGATAGCTCAGTGGCATAGCTTTTTGGCAGCAGAGCAGGTCACACAGCTGTCTCAAGCCCGTAATTGAATATGCTCAGGTGCTGCAACAGGTCCATGTGTTACTTGCATAGATGACATGCAAGAGGGGCAAAGGGATGGACCATGCAAATAGATAACATTCTAACATTTATAACATTTGTGCAAAGGACTTAACATGTAACCAATTCTGAGTAGATTTTCATATAAAAGAGCAAAAGGCATGTGCCAGATGAAGCTCTTCCCCCTATTGCCAAGAGTCATGTCCATGTTCAAGAGTGAGAAGAGACTTAAGCATCTAAAAAAGTACTTGTAATTCATTCCTTTACTTCAGATAAAACCAAACTCTTTGACTTTGCTCTCCAAAATTATCACATTGGCTTTGTTGAAATTGCTTCATGCATCCCTGTTTCCTCAAACAAAACATTCATTCAGAGAAGCATCTCATGTAGCAAATGTTGACTTCCTAAAAGGGGCATCAGTGTTAACTATCCGATATTGCTACTGGCTCAAGTGCAGAATGCATTTCTAAGTCTTATTGTGCAACCTTTCCAGGTTTTATTCTCATGATAAACCCGTTTGTAGTTGCTTAGAATTGTAGTTTTCTAGAACTCAGCCAGAGCTGTCTGTGGAGCTGCAACCATGCTGTCCTCAGAAGTGCAAGACAAGGATCAAAATGAAGGAGATAGATAGCGGCTGAATTTGAACAAAGAGCACCCATAGAAGGTTACAAGTTTGAGAAAATGTTGTAATCAAGTACCTTCAATTTGAAAAGGCCTAAATCTGTGCATAGGTTGGCTCCATAGGTCTCTGCTGATTACTTCATTTGCCCAGTTGAAAATATTATCGCAGTTTAACTTCTAGGAATGTCTGATCCGTTTATCTGGCATGACAGTAATGGGGAAAGGAGGGAGCGACCTTCAGTCACTTATCGGTGTTCATAGTACGCTACACTAGCACTAATTTCCTGAATCAGGCACGAGGAGGCAGCTCAGGGCACCCCTGTGTAGTATTTTCAGATACAATCATTGCTGTCTGAATGTCAGAGTAGCAATTGCTCTGTACTCCTCCTGTTATAGCACACGGCTGTTACAACACACATACAAGCAAAGCGTGTGAACGTGTCCACAAGTGCGGAATTTGCAATTTGCCCCATGCTGGAAGAGGAACATGCTTGCAACAAGATACATTTTGTTACTGCCACAAAAATGGGAGACATTTCCTATTTGTACATTGCATATTAAAGCATACTTAAGTTGCTCGGGCAGTAATACAGATAACTCTAAGATTTCAGTTGGTTTCAACTGTATTTCTTTGTGAAGTTTACTTTTATTTGTAAATATGTGAAATCTTGATTTATTTTTTGTGTTATTTTCTCAAGTGTTTAAAAAATGGCAAAGTATGTTTTGATTCAGACATCCCTGGATTCCTCTCTTGCTTTTTTCTTGTACATTTTAGTTTCAGTCTGACTAACAGAGAAATATTTAATGCAATATGTTTGGTTGATGATTTATTGGAGTTGAAATGTAGAAGGAAAATACGAAAAGCGTGACAGAATCAAAATGTGTTTCAGGATTTTTACAAAAAAATGCTTGTGAAAATATTTTTGTTGCCTTTGCTTTTTGTCTGAAGACATTGCAGGGAATTCCAACTGAAAACGTAGCCTCTGCAATTTGCTTAAAACATTTTGGACTTTTATTTTAGAAAGAACAATTCCAAAGTGCTTGTTATTTACACTTTTAATTTCTCTTCCTATTCAAGTACAGCTTGATGCAATAATCAACTTCAAAGAAGAAACCAACCACTTGATAAATGTTCCAGTGTACAAGTATAACTTATGAATTTTAAATTTATATAAATGTGTGTGCATATATACATTTTAGACCTATATAGACATAGTCTGGTGCTTGTTTTACTGAATAGTTTTTAGTTTAGCATAATGGCTGTGTTTGGTTGCAAATCAATATTTTCAATGTTGTCGTTATCAATGAGACAGAATCTTTTTCCAGTTTTTTAAAAAAAACAAATTTTTGCAGTACAACATTAAAATTGATTAATCGAAAGAATCATTATTAATACTTGTGATTCAAATAATCGGGCTTTCAAAACAGTCCACGCTGCTTTCAGAGGGCTTTCCCGCTCCGTCCTGGGCGGATGGGAGCGATTCGGTGTCCCTGTTGCAATAGCAGGGGTTTGCCTCAGTTGGCAGAGGCTGTGCGCTTCTTCTTGGGCAGAAAGTTGAGCGATGCCTGCTTGCAGCCTTCCTGAGAGGAGCTCCTGAGCACTCTACGTCTGTATTTTTATAGTGTTTCAGGGGCTAAGCCAGCTGGAAGGTGTGGTACAAATGGGAGGTTTTATTACCGTAGCTGTTTAGAAGCTGAGGGGAAAAGAAAAAAAAGCAACGAGTGAGAGGCTTGTACAGCTGGGAGATGAGTAGAGTGGAGTACATCAATGTAGATTTCCTTCTCCAGAGAATGTAAAGTATAAAAGCCCGACGGTAGGTCTTCACTAGGACAGCCGAGTGTGTTAGGGCACGGCCAGCCAGCCCTGCGGCGCCCAAGCCTTCGCCCCGCCAACACGCCGTGCCCTCGCGCCTGGCTTTGTGCATTTCTAACACTGCAGGAGTGTGTCTGCCAGGGACACGGTAAAGGGCAGGGGTTTTCTGAAGCGGAGTTAAGACACGGGTGATGTTATTGAGCTGAGAGGTTGAGGAATGTGAGCAAAATGGGTAAGCGTTGACTTTATAGCTGAGCTAATCTGGTCATTGTGTAGGAGTGCCTTGTTGTTAATGATGGCTGATAGTATTATCTTGCCACAACAAACTCCCAGCATACTGTAAATTTTCTGGACGTGGGGCAGGGGTCAGGGAATGAAAGGCTTGTGGGGGTTTTTTACGCTTTCTAATCTCTGGAGGGGATGAGGCTGTGCCCCACAGGGCTTTTTATGTGTGATAGAGGCTGTAGCATAAGGTGGCATTAGGGGTGCTTATCTCCTTGCTGCTATAGGGCTGGGACACCTCTACATGTCTCCCCATCCCTGGACTTCTACCCCAGAATTTACACAAATATCAGCAACAAATTTTGTGGTGCTTTTATATTTTTTTTTCTCTTTTTTCCCAAGCATCCTCTTTGCAGACATAGAGGGTTTCACAAGTCTGGCCTCCCAGTGCACAGCTCAGGAGCTGGTCATGACGCTGAATGAGCTCTTTGCCAGATTTGATAAGCTAGCAGCGGTAAGTTTTCCATTATAATTCTGATATATTTTTTTTCCTATTGCAAGAATGACATACTGTGCATGTTCACTGGATTTCTGTAAATATTCACTGCCCTAAAAGGCAAGCTATTGCAAGCATGAATATAAGCTGAATACTTCTCTCTCCTTTATTATTATTATTGTAGGAGAACCACTGTTTACGTATCAAGATCCTGGGTGATTGCTATTACTGTGTGTCTGGGTTGCCAGAAGCAAGAGCTGACCATGCACACTGCTGTGTTGAAATGGGAATGGATATGATAGAGGCCATCTCGTAAGTACCATATTCCTCATGGAGAATTTCAGAACAGATAGCAAGTAGATTCTCTTTTCCCGTTAGGTGTTCCTTACGTTAGTAGCAAGGTAGCCAAACCAGGGAACTGATACCAGCAGAAAGGGAGACCAGCTGGAACAAGAAAACAAAATGCAGTAAAGGTTTGACAGCAGAGGGACAGACACTCGAGTCCATTACAGCCACATGGATATCAGAGCTCAATCTCCTGATGAGAAAGGCAAAGGTTACTCTAATTACTGGAAGTCTCATTCCCAAAGGAAGATTCCAGTGAATTACAGAAATGTGAAATCAGTGGATTAATAACAGCTTTATTAAATTTCAGTCACTCTTCATTTGTCTGTTTTTAAACCAGCTTTTTACTCACCTTACAATTCCTCTTCTAAGGTCTATCTTGTCTAGTTTAACTAATCCTTCTCCATGTGTCCCTCTGCCAAAAAGGTCAGATTCAAGGCTTTCTTACTTTAGTTAAATTAATTATTGAAGAAAACCATAAAGTTAGTGTGGCACAGACTGGGACAGATCCATGGTGCTTTTTCCTTTATTTCCACTTCCCCATCTTTTTCTTTTAAAATCAGTTCTGAAGCTTTGCCTGCTCCTGACGTCAGACTAGCAATCCTGTGTTTGTCCAGACCATTCCTGTCTTTAGAGGGTAACAAATATGAGACCCATATCTAGTTACTTGGAGGATTTTAGATAATGTTGAATATTGTTTGCATTGGACATGAGCTTTCACAGGCCCATTCTCTCAGAATTCAGGGAGTGAAGATTTATTTGGTCATCTTGAGTGTATGCAAGTTCAGGCGTAAAGTTCAGTCAGTTTTGGATGATAACTGAGCTGACCTTAATATCAACACCATCCCTGCTGCACAGAGACTCTGCTTCTTTTTCTGTTCTCTTCTAGTTTTTTATTTTGTAAAAGCATCTTCCAGTGGTACCAAGAGAGGTAGATGATCTCTGTGCAGTTCTCCTCTCATTCCATTCATTAAATTGCTGGAGTTTCCACTTCATCTTTATAAAAACTAGAGCTACCTATTTGCTGAGCTTGATACAGTACATCCTTACCATTTGAATTTCTGCAAGGACATGAATACACATCCACACTTTTCAGCCTCATTTCCCTAACACGGACGCAGAGTTTGAAAAGCAGTGTTTTCACCCAGGAGACCCCATTCAAAGAGCAGTACGCAGCAGCATTCCCTTGCTTTGTACAGAGTGTACACTGTCAGGACTTCCTACCTTTGTTTTTCTGGTTTTAAACTCTGTTGCTTTGCATCAGTCTCCTTTTGGGGTTTGTATGCAAAACGCAAAATAAAAGGAGTTGCAAGTAACTAGTTTTCAGTAGCCCTTGAAAGGATGCTGTTTCTTCCGTGTGAAGTACAATTAAGTGGCAGGTGACAAAGAGTCTTGTCAAACACGCGAAGCAGCAATTCTTAGCTACCAGTCCTACAAAGAAGGTACTGTGTACATTGCCCAGAAAAGTCTCGCTTTCTGCAGTAGTTGACCTGATGAAATCCAGAGACCTTGACACATTGCTGTGTAATCCCCCATAAGGCTGAGTAACACCAGGATGTCTAGACTTCATTGATTAACTGCAACCCACCTTACCCTGAAATAAACATGGAGCTGAAGTGCACTCAATGTTTGTTTACAAATAGCTCTTCAGCAGCCTTTAAAACTTGTTTCCCACTTGATGTATGATGAATGCATTTAACAGCCTTATCTGTTAATAAGTCTGGAAGGTGACTCTGTTCTCACTACCCCTGCTTCTCCCCCCCACCTCTTCCTCCCCTAAGGATCAACATAAGAGGTTTCACAATTAAGGTAACCAATAGCTGCTGAACATTTGATTGCAAGCAACAAATAGCTACTGAACCTTTGATTGCAGGCTTCACCAACACTGGGCCCTGCCCGTAGGCTGATTTCATCTGTGCACAGTAACAGCAGGGAGTGTTACCCCAGATCAGAAAGATAGAATTATATTTACTGTAATGCTGGTATAAATTAACTAAAAAAAAAAAAAAAGGAAGGTAATAAAGGATATTTCATTTGTCCATAACGTATAACGAAACTCATTTGTTGCTGCAAAGACTGCAGAAAGTCACCTTCTCATCAATGACTCTACTGGGAGAAGTTCCCTGGTCTTGTGTCAGTACTGTGGCTTGGCAGAGGGTGCAGTGGGGTTTGTAGCACTCGTGCAGCATGTCCTCCCTCCCTCCCCAGTGCTGTACCCACACTGCAGCTGCTGTTGTCCTTGCAAGGGTTATGGCTGCAGCTGCATTTTCATTACCCCAGTTCCTGTTGCCTTCCCAAGTGTTGCGGTTGGAGCTTTTTCAGTTCGTAAGCGTGTCTTTCAGTTCGTAACCTATATGCAGCTTCCCTTCCCTGCTAGAGAATCTCTGCTGCTTGTTAATAAAAATAATGAACATCACTTCAGTGAGTACAT
Source organism: Larus michahellis (assembly GCF_964199755.1). Taxonomy (NCBI): domain Eukaryota; kingdom Metazoa; phylum Chordata; class Aves; order Charadriiformes; family Laridae; genus Larus; species Larus michahellis. Next base: position 48,398,762 of record NC_133902.1, on the reverse strand, counting down.
AGTGAAATATAAGATAGGGATTGTAAGGAAAAAGGAACTGTAAAAGGGTAGGAGCTGTTTCAACAAGAAGTCATCTCGGATAGTCTTTTAAGGGGCATGTTACACTCTGAGGAGTGAACTAGAGTCCAGAATTGGTTTATCTTTAATCATTCATTTTCATTAATAACTAAAGCATAAATATTAGATCTGTGTTGATATTAGGAAGTTGGGAGGACTTACCTGTCCAGGGGATGTTATCTGGAAAGGACTAGATGAACCTGAAAACCAAAGAGATTGAAATCTGATAAAGTACAATTTCATGCTGCACGGAACTAACAATTGTTTTGCACAATATAGGTGAATTTACTTGTGAAACAGGGACATTCTGGGAATGATGTGATCAGCAATAATGAGAAGCAGAGTTGTTCTGATGGCCTCATCAAGACTTTCCCCTACCCACATTCCTAAATATATTTTCCATGTGAACAGCTCTTGAAGTTAACTTTTGCCCTAAAATGGCAAAACCCACAAAGTATTCCAGCAGTCATTTTGGGAGTAAGCAGAGCATCCAAAACCTCATTAAAATCAGAGCTTGAGTATTTGTAGCTGCCTGTTTGGAGTGACTGCAATAGATGTGGTTCTCTGGTTTTGCTGGTCTCACTACAGCTGTAAGCCCCGTTCAAGCTTTCCAACTGCAGTGGGGTATTTCACACACATCTCATATTTCATCTGTGGAAGAGTTGAAGCTTGGTGGCATACAGACAAATTAAGATCTCTGAAATCATTTCCTTTTTCTCTTTGCAACATGCTATTACTCTTAATGAGGCTGAGTGCTGGCAGGTTATGTCCAGCTTTGGTATGGAAATTGGAGACCAGCACTTTATTCCTTTTACTGCCCAAAGATTTTTTTTTTTACGAGTTCTCAGCTTGACCATGAGTTCAGAGTACATGGATTTATTCCAAGGGCTCCCCTTTCTAATTCATACTCTGCTTGGCCAGCCAGGCCATGCAAGAGCAGTACAGCTGGTCTGGTTTTGGTTTGTTGTCCTGTTGATGTGGATGAGCAACACCATGTGTATGCATGAATAATCTATGCGTCATCATGGATTTTTGTGTTCTGGGTGCAAGTTTCTGCCACCAACTGCAACCATGCAGTTCTTAGTGATGTCCTTATCTCCCATCTCTTTTCAGATTAGTCCGGGAGGTGACAGGAGTAAATGTCAACATGAGGGTTGGAATCCACAGCGGGAGAGTTCACTGCGGGGTCTTGGGCCTTAGGAAGTGGCAGTTTGATGTGTGGTCCAACGACGTTACATTAGCCAACCACATGGAAGCAGGGGGCAAAGCTGGGTAAGTTGCTTCATCAAAGCTGTCATGTTAATCTGTGTATTGTTTTGTGTCTGACATGTCACAGTAAGGTGTGAAAATGGGGAACAGAGGTTCAGAGAGTCTGTATGTCTGCTGTAAAATGATCTATGGGTGTAGTGTTTTAAGCATGTACAAATATTACCAAGGTTATTCTGTTCCATGTCTACATGTCCTTGGTTACAGAAAGTCTACAAAATCTCAAGATGGGCCTATCCTTCTGTGGTAAGAACTGAATTCCTTCTCTGTGAAACAAAGTTGATAGATTCAACAGAAACGAGCAGGTCTGTGTGAACCCTAGCAGAGCTGGCCATAGTTACAAAGAGATGTGACTGTATGTTAACAGTGTTTGCTGAAGAGCATCCCAGCAATCGTTGGATATTGTATGAAGCATTGTTTCAGACCAGTCTTTTATTTTGAAACATTCCTGTGAGAGAGCAGAATAGGTTCTTGTTTCACCACTGTATGGACCAACTGAAGACTGAGTTGCTGCCAAGTTGACTGTGAGATAATTTTCCTACGTGCCTTTCCTTCTTTTCTCTGCTCTGGAAGACAGCATAAGACTATGGTACTTGAGAGGATACCTCTACAAGGCAGTCTTGTACCACAGTGATTAATGCGATACAGAAAAAAAGATACATGCTACAGTATATATTACATGTGTCTGCTGAGTAGACACATCCTTGTGAAGGGCCTGTGTTTGCCAAAATTATATATTTGCTGTGTGTTAGAGCAAAGTGAATAAAAGAATGAGTGCTTTATATATAAGGAGGTGTTTATAAATGGATACGTAAGATGCTTAATGTGAACACCTCTCTCTTTAAGAAGATACCTTCTGGCCTGCTTCCTTTAAAACAGGTGAAACTCCCATACTACATCTGTAAGAGTCGTGGCATGGCTATATAAATTGGGGTTTATTGTTTGTTTGTTCCAATACACAGAACCTGTCACTGGCAGGAACTGACCTTTTAGGTGGTAACTTCTCAGAGCCTACAAAACTGTCTTGTCTTTTGTCTCATTCAAGGCGCATCCACATAACAAAAGCAACCCTGAACTATCTCAATGGAGACTATGAGGTGGAGCTGGGCTTTGGAGGGGAACGCAACGCTTATCTGAAAGAGCACAGTATTGAGACCTTCTTGATTGTACGGTGCAGCCAGAAACGGGTAAGACCAAACTAACTAATGCTGGTTTTCGATACTTTTAATAACTAGATGGTCTCCAACACACCAAAGTGGAGTGAACACCAGCCTTTATAGATGAGTGAGGTAACTACCTAACCTTCAGTGACAAAAATTCCTGTTTCATTCACCTCTTCCTGAACTTTTGCATCCATATAGGGAGTGTAGCCACCTTCTGCATAAGGTTTCTGCACCAAGTACTTTCTAGTTCTATCCAAGAAGCTGTCCTGACTTGTTTTCAAAATAATTTTGAAGAATGTTGTTAATATAGATATGTATTTTTTTCAATTGAATTTGATACTTGTACAAGTTCTTAAAGCAATAGATTAAAACTGCAAAGATCTCTTCTCTGTCAGATTACAGATGGAGGTGGTTTTGTCCACCTGCTCACCATATTGCCATGAACATAAAGATTAGAGCAGTTCTTATCATCACTTTTCAGCCTCTGTTTCTGAAGATGGGGAAATCTGGCCCACTGTAATGATGGATGATCACTGTGACAGTGGGATGAGATCATACCTATTGCTGTGACATGGGTCAGGCTGCACAAAATAAAGCTATTAGGGCATTACTGAATTTAACTTGAGTCAAGTCAAACTCAAGTGGACTTCAGCCAATATATCTTCTTTTTGTGACACTGCTAATAACAAAAATAAGTTGATGTTATCAGTAGTTTGTATTCTTTTACATAATGGTAGGTGGTAATACTGGAAAAGGATGTTTTTCATCATCTAGTTCAGCCTATCCAATAATATTTCTCTAAGTAATTTCTGCACTAAAGCACTACTTTGCTACTCACAGTACAGGCAAGCATATAAAGATTGGCCTGAATTGAAAATAATTTCAAATACTTCTGAATCTAAAACCAGTTAAACCTTCCCACAGCTGTAAATATGACTACCATGAGATTAAATGAATTATTGTTTGTGACATGTTCCAATAGCATGGTTGATTTGAATAACTATAACACCTATACAGGAATACTTTGCTACCATTGCCTCATTTCCTGAGAGAATGGAAGCCTCAAATCTCCTTAATGGGTATTGTGTAAAAAATCTCCCAAGAAAATCCCTTATCATCTGCTAAAGAGAAAAGCTGATGTTTTGGTTTCTATTTGCTCATAAGATAAATCTCATTACCAATTGTCAATCTTCAAAAGAGGATTAGAGCTTTCAGTGCAAGATTATTGTTTCTTGGGCATCACTGCCTGTCAGTGGGCCAGCTGAGGTTTATACCTAAACCACTTCTTCTTTGCTGTGTAGATTTAAGAACATAAACCAAAATACCCTTCTGGGTCAGGCCCCATCTCCTCTGGTGGAGAAGATATATGGACTTCTTAAATCATGCACTCACCAAGTTGTCTGCATGTTCTTGTGGAGAACTGAAGGTTTCACTTGAGAGAATAGGAGTACCTAAGATCAGGATTCTGCTCCATGCTGGTGTAGACAAAAAACTGAAAGAAAGAGACAAAGCACACTTGGGACTTGATTTCGTTTTTGAACACAGAGCTGTCTTTTGACTGGGAGACTGGACAGAGACTCATGAGACGTGTGGATTTCATTCCAGACTTAGATTTTTAGGAACTTGCTTGTTTATGCCTTGATTTTCCATGGTAAGAAAAATGGGTTCCCCGGCTCTCGTTCTTTCACTGCTTTGTATGTATTTATTGCAGCGCTGTTACACAGTGTAGCCCTTAGCTGAAGTCTTTAGGCACTACCATAATGTTGCTCTAACACGCTGCATCTCAGAGTAGCTAAGAACTGGGACATGCGCATGGCCTATGTAATTACTGTGCTAAATTGAAACATAAAGAAACTGCTACCTAAGGTCACGGATATTAGTGTTTAGAGTTTGAGGGGCTCCTGGTTTGCCTGTACTGCTGCAGCTTTCTTGCTCCCATTGTGAATAGTTTAAAGTTCTTTCCCTCTTTAAAAACTCATTTTCACATAATATGAAGATCAGAAGTGAGAAAAGCTTTCTCCCATAGTCAGCTCAGTCAGTCTTGAATACTTTGCTCGATGCTAGGCAAAGTTCTAGCACTTCACTTTTCCCCTACATTTCTGCTTGATTTTAATGACCTCTTGTGATGTATTTAGCCAGGTTTTCAATTCCGTCTGTTCCAGTAATGGCCATAAAATGTTCACTTAACTTAGTAATGGGTTCCTATGAGTCGTGTCTGGGTTCCTGCTGTCCTCACACACAAAGCACAGGATTTGCATTGACCTGAGAGCAGGTGCATAATTGACCCAAGTAACTGTTTGCCTGAGCTATTCCTCAGGTCACACAGGCAGACTTGAATTGTCTGAATACTTGGTCCATCAGCCATCCAAACACAACAATACCAGGAGTTACGATGAATGTATAAAATGTAACGGCATCTGTTCCATACCCTTTCTGCTTACTGTTGCCATGGGGAGCCATAACTTTGAATTTCCTGTCTTTTTTTCTTTATTTGACTTTTTCATCATGGTAATGCCATTTCTTTGGCACAGAGTAAATGGGAGGAACGTTTATCTAATATTTTTTATTCCAGGAATTCAGACTAGCTCCTTCTTTGAAAATGTGGGGTTTTTTTCCTTCTTAAGGGTGCTGTTAACTGGAATATATTTAGTTGAGTTTTAGGGGGGAAAAAAGCTAGATTCTGATCACTCAGTCTTTAAATAATATACCTAGAGCTGAAAATGTAGTCCATGTTTTCTATGTGGTACACAGAAGAGTTGCTTTTTATTGAAAGAGAATAAACTGCAAAGTTTTAAAATCCAGTCTGTTTAGGTTTCTCTCTCCTCATCTTTACCTCCAGATTGGCTTTCACCTTTCTGCTTGCCCTGTCCTGTGATGCCGCTGCTCTTGTGGGCGAGCACTTGGCTGTGAAGAAGGCAGTGTTCAGATACCCCAGAGCAGAGCAGGAGTGACTTTATTATTGCAGTTATATTCCCCTAGATAGAAGTTTTCTTGGGTTTCTTTTGAAAATATAGGTCCAAAGTTCCACATTTGTTTTCCTCGTGTTTGCTTTCAATTCCTTAAGCTAGGGTTTTGATAATTAAAATATAAAACAGTCTTAACTGTGAGATACAAAGAGTGCTATGTGTTTCATTGTAGTGTGAACCTACATATATACACACACACACACACATATGTAAGTATACATATATAAAAAGTAATTCTTGTCATAAAATTAGCAGCCTCCACCATAAAGGTCTGTTGAATCTTTTGCTGTGGTTTGTTTGGTCCCGTTAGCTCTAACAGCTCTAAAACCTAGTTGCTCTCATGCCTGGTGGCTCTGGTTGTCTGGTGTCTGCAGTCAGAGAGCAGTTATATCCCCTCTCTCCCTCTCAGCCTTTTTTCTCCAAAGACAAACTCTTGTAATGTCTTCTCACAACAAAGAAGAAACAAGCACAAGCTCTCATAGCAAGTTCTTCATTTTCATGTCGTCAAAGGAAACCTTTACATTTTGCACAGCTGCATTATCTTGGTGTCTGATATTTACTCTGTGATGAACTAATGTGATTCCTGATAATGAAGTGACGTTTTTGACTGTAATCTCTAAGTGAATGATCATGCATTTTGTACACTTGAATGTCTCGGGTCCCATTTCTAATATGTCAGTCCTCAAGTGTCAGGTGGTAATACTCCTTTTTTTTTCTTATGTATCAAATACTACATCTGCTTCTCTTATTAGCAACGTCTGTCATTACTAAGCTTGGTGCCAGATGTGATAAGAAAAAAATGTCCTGAGACTAATCATTGAGTAACCCTACTAGTAACTTTCATCCAGCCTAATACTTCCTCATCCAAAACCATCTCTTGCCATTTCACTGGAAACCAGCTCTTTGCCCAGCTTTGTATTCCCCGTCTGTCTGAGCCATTAGCTTCCAACACAGCACTTTGTCAAATGCTCTGTGGAAAAACTAAGGCCAGTGAGAGCTACTGTATTTTTTCTGTTTAGAAAAACTTGGATGCTCTCAAGGCTATTAATCCAAGCCCAGCATTTCCTGCTCTACAAGTTCTGTGTCATGATCCCTGACCGAATAATTATTAAAAGTATCTGTTACCAGAGCTGAAATTGCAGTTGGCAGTTTTGCACAGATCTGGGATGGAGGTTGTCCTTCTGACTTCAGCACATCACACTTAAGTTTTGCTTCCAACTTAGTCATGTTTTCCCTTTATAACCCTAGGCCTGTGCTCCCTCTTCCCTTTTGCCTCTATTGTGGCAGTAGTGATTATCTGAAGAGAAATAATCTGTTCCTTCAGTTCTAGAGTAATGTAGATTTTTAAGTTTCTATTATCGTCAGGTGTTATGGGGTGACTTAAACAGCGTCCTTCTGTCCTTATTCAGTATTTTTCTCATTCATTTGGATATGTGTTTCTAATGGACTTAATACCTTAGCATGAAAGAAATACAGGAATTCTCCAAGGAAATCTTTGCCTTTCCTCCATTACTGACTTTGCATCTTCATTCTTTATCTGAAAGTCTCTGTTTCCAGATAAACAGCGAATTATTAGCTAGAATTACTAATAATATTACCCAGATCTTTACTGATTCCCAAACTTAACCCCGAGGCATTGTATTGAACTACCTGGCATTACTTAGTACAATGTCTTTATCCTTCTACAGAGTGGTTTTGTTTTATTCTTGTAATACTTTTTTTTTTTAATTTTGCCCTGCAGACTGTAGCGTTCCTAACACACAGCTCTGTACCTCCAAAACTTTTATATCTATCCTTCTGCATTTTATTCAAAACCTCTGTGCCAGTTATTGCTGCTATTCTATCACCTCCCTGCTATTCTTACAGTACTCAGTTTAATTACTGTTGCAGTATCCAGTAGTCCCTGTCCTTGTGCTGCCCAAGTTTCTGGAATTTGTACAGGACCATGTCACTTGGTCGTTGTCACTTGGCAACTTTCTGCTCTTCTCTGGGATCAGGTGCTGCACTAATTCGTAGAATCATCCCAACTATTCTTCTTATCACTTCTAATCATCAATAAAAGCTTTACTCTGAGAAGGGTGGAAAAGTATGTGTTTGGAGGAGTGGGAAACAGACCTTACAGTGAATAGGATTTTAAAAGCACGTTAGGTTTGCAACTAGTTTTATTGTCCTCAAAATTGTCAGAAATCTGTGGAAATGCTTTGCTTTGAACACAAGTGGAAACAAAATGTGACTGTTAACAGATGAGCAATACTGCTGACTAAACATGCTGTGCTGCGTGCACAAAGTCGGCAAACTGAAAAAAATGTTTATTTTTTTTCTAATGTCTTTCAATTGCAGTAAACATGGGTGTTTCTTTTAACAATAGCAGGTACACAACAGTTTCAGAAAGGATTGTTGATGGTGGCCTTAAAACAGCTCAACAAAACTTTGGCTGTAACTCCTAAGAAAACAATTCTCATTCTTTTCTAAACAGTGTCCTGGAACTCCATCCAGCTGAAGAAACAAAATGGTCCTTTAAAAGTTGTGCATGTGACTGTCCTAAAACACAATCAATCTAATGTGATGATTCCTCAATTTAACAAATTTAATCACAGCTCGGCAGGGTTCCACTCTTGTAGATTTATGAAGGCAATGGTTTGGAGCATGTAGCACTGCAAGAAGTATCATTCACTTGTCAATAGGACTTCAAGATAATTTAAAGAATAATATGTAGCTGAATGTGAAATAGCTGATCCATGCTCAGATTTGGCTGCTTTGTTGGACTGAGAGCGATCAATACATTGGAAAATCCTATCACCCACTAAAGAAGTAACAGGCATACTTGATGCAATTGATAAGTATAAGAAAATCCCAGCTATTTCTGCAGTTTTTCTATAGCATTACTGTAGCTCAGTGTGTGGGAACTGGTGGTGGGAACACAATAAAACCGCTGGGAATAAGATTTACAGTCTCTTTGCGAGTCCAGATCTGAGAAGTTCCCACAACAGCTCTCTGAAGCTTAGCCACTTTAAAGCTGAAAAACTCATTGCTGTCAGAAACTTTTGCACCTGCTCCTGTTGTTGGTAGTACCTGTAATGAGTAGGACGGAAAAGTATCATCTCTTCCTTTTCTTTATTCTTCTTTCCAGTCTTGTTATGCCTTAGGTAGCCCTGTGTGCAAGTTGTCCTCATGCTGTCACTTGGCCAGGAAAAAACAGAGAGGGATCCTCATAAATTTCCACAGAGGGGCTGTGATCCTTCTAATTCTTCATTTTGAGAGTTTGTTGTTATCACCACCCACTGAACAAGTGATTTTTCAGAAAATAAATTACCTCAACTTTTGAAAATATCAGGTTTAAAAAAATATTTTTGAATAAGTATTGATGTTAGCAACAAGGTCCTATTTTTCGAGATAATATAGTAGCACAGTTTGTAATGTGGGAAAGAAAAAATCCACTATGCTTGTATGTATGTGTTTTAACCTGATTGGAAATATTGCTGAAACGTAGTTCACAACACAGTGAAAACCTTCTACAGGGACTGGGGGGAAATACTGCCAGAGTTCATGTAGCCATGGAAAATTTATGGCACCTGACCTCGTGCTTAGAAACGATCTCAGAACTTTTGGTTGAAAACCCTTCACTAAGCTGTAATAAAATGGATTGACAGTGTCACTTCTATTATTGAAAACTATGTATTTGCTTGGAGATATTGAAACAGTATTTTCTACCAGTTTTCTGGGATCATATCACAGAAAAAAGAAGCATAAGTATGAAAAAGATTGCATAACTGAAAAAACATGAGAAAGTGCTACAAATGATGGGAGAGACCATAAAGAGCAGTGACTTTTAAAAAACAAAACCTCAAACCAACTCAAATCTGACCATCAGTGTTGCATCACATTAGTGTATTTTTAGAAACATTTAAAACGCAGCTCTCCTGGAGGTTATCCAGTGGCTCTGTCATGATTGCTCCTGTGAAATTCAGCTGGTGCCAAGTGATGGAGTTTATAGCTCTTGCAGATGAGAGTGGTGGGTTCGATGCGGGGAAGGAGGTGATGTGGGAAGCACTTTCTGTGCTGGGGGCGTGCAATGTGGGAGCATGTATGGTTCTCCCCAGCAAACGTCCCGGGGAGCTGATAGCTCCCTTAAGTTTGCACCCACTGAGTTTCCTTGAGATCCTACACTTGTCGTCCTGGCTGGGTGGAAAAAGAAGATCTTAGCTGGCAGCTGCTACTTACTGTCACAGGGCCAGTCGGGTGTCCGGCACAGGGCTCCTGTCGCAAGTGGCACCATGTCCCCAGCTAGTGGCCGTGAAGCCTGCAGCGTTACATTCCCAGGAAGGCTTAGTGCCTGCGTGGTGAGCTTGTGGTCTCATGGGAAATGTTGTCATCGTAGCTGTCTCTTCTTTGCAAGAAAAGAGATGATGATTTCCCATGCTTGTCAATCAGGCAGCTTCCCCCAGCACTGAATTTTAGCAGGCTTTTTAAAATTTCTTTAAAAAAAGGTAATATAAGGCAACATAACACTTGACATTTAACTCTGGTTTGCATGGAAATAACACCAGGTATTTTGCAAACTCCTGACAGGCACAAGTTACCGTGAGTAGTGGCGAATCAAAATAAATAGGTAGGGAAAGCAGACTCCAGGCAAAAAAAGATGTGGACCTACCTGTATTGTCATACAACACTTCAACAAAAATTCTGGAGTTTAAAACAACGGATGCTTTCTTTTTAAATTATTCAGTTGTCTGAACTCTTTCTGTAATCCAAAATTAACTATTATGTCTCATTTTTTCAGTAATCTCATGGAATCGGCAGTTCTCTTGAAAAAGTTTCATCTCTCAAGTAATAAACAGCCAAGTTGTAGCTACCCCTGCCGCCCAAATTTTCAAGCTCTCCCAGGTTTGCCTCTTCTAAGCAAGAATGTAATAATAGCCACCCCTCTGCCTTCTGAGTCAGTACAGGTGAATCGCACAGTCCTCACTGATCTCCTTGCTAAAGGAGATTAAAGGGTTTGTTCTTGTGCAACAAACTCCTGTCTTTCCGCAGAACACATTCCATGTGGAAATCTGCCTGGTTTTTAGCTAAAGAATACATTCAAAATAAGGAACTAATCAGCCTGTTGTTTAGCCTAGTTACGTGCTGCACTTCTGTGCTCTTGTAACTGGCAGAGAACTTGAATTAAACCTTCCTGACAGATCCTGTGCAAACTTTGCAGTAAGCTCCAACTACAATCAGGAGTTAAAACCAGCTCTAATAACAAAACCAAAGATTTTTTCCAAGCTTCAGGAAAGTGAATGTAAATGATAAAATTTGCAGCTAGCATTAGGGTAGAGGGGACCATTTTGTCACATTCTGCAATACTATTAAAAGATACACAGTTAAGGTGTTTACAAGGTTTACATGCTTTCTTTAACATGTATGGGAAGATGCTCTTGCAAGTGTAGAAAATTATTTGCTTGTACCTACAGAGAAAGGTGTCCTTTATTCCCGTAGCTTCAAGGAGCTTCAAGGCTCCCGTTCTTCAACCAGATCACTCTGTCTGTCATTTCTCTTGCGGATGCACCAGCCTTATTTTTGTTTTTTGAGGACCCTCTGTGTAGTATCTCAGCTTGGAACTGCAGTTTCCTCTCTGAAATTATTCTGTCTGATTCAGTTTACTAAAAAAGAAAATAGATGTCTCAATTTTGGAATGCTCCATGTGTTTACACAGATTATGGTGGTTATTCAAAACAAACAAAGAAGTAAAATGGTGTGCCTCACTTAGGGACAAGTGTTCTAAAAAAATGAGAAGGAAAAGAAATGGTGGACTGGGACTACTTCTGATCAGCACCACTTCATAAAGTTCAAGGCGCAAAGCCACCTTCTGGAGTGAGAGATGCTCGGAGAATGACTGCCATGTAAACGTTTCAAAAATTTACTCTGCATTTCTCTCTCGTTTGTGTTTCAGAAAGACGAGAAAGCCACAATAGCCAAGATGAACCGTCAGCGTGCTAATTCCATCAGCCATAACCCGCCACACTGGGGCGTTGACCGGCCCTTTTATAACCACCTTGGAGCTCACCAGGTCTCCAAGGAGATGAAGAGAATGGTAATGTCTTGCTTTATGGACATTAATTTCTTTTCTTCTTAATACAGCATTGTATATCCCTCCTTGCTTTGTCTGAAGGTTTTTGCAGCCCTGAGGGCGTTTTCCAAATGGGGGTGGTAAATTCTACTTTGACTCCAGAAATAATAAAAATTGGTACATCTGGAGGTGAGTGATTGTGAGATGAGGCGCAAGGTTGTTTGAGAGGGGAAGGGAGGCTGAACGGCACAAAGGCGGCTCTTTTGTCTGACTTGTCTCATGTTCTGAAAACTCATCCAGGCTGTGTGAGAAGACGTGATTATCTACAAAAATTGCTCAGCAACCCAAGCATTCAAACAGCAGCTGACATACATTTCTACTAGATCATTACAGACTTCAGCACCTGCAGGGGTTTCTTGCTTGCATTATAACAGCCAGATGCTGTTCACCTTCTATAAGCTACGTGCCCATATATACTCATGGGTCCCCAGGAATTATGCGGCTGTGATTAACTCTTGAGAATACATTCTCAAGTACATGGATTAATTGGCCTAAGGTAGTAGGCATCTTCATTTCTTGCTTATACCCTTCAGTCCTTCTAAATTAAAATGAACAAGAGCTAGTTACCAGTGCAGTTGGACTGAGAGCACTTTTATGGCTTATTTTACATAAAGTTGTAGATGATATCTTTGTTTCCTGCAATAAAGATGAAGAAAAGAGAGTTTCTATTATAACAGCTATTTTGTAACATTAACAAAAATATTTAGCACCTCTATAATTGCATGCATAATCAGAGTGCTCTATAACCTTATTAACGCTATTTTGACCCTTCATACACAGTCAAAAGTGTGGATTTGTTGCCCACTTTGTTGCCTGTAGTCAAAGTTCTGCTCCAGATCACCAAAGCCTTAAAGTATTCAAAGAACTTTTTAACATGAGATTCACTCCCACAGCTTAAAAATTTTGCCATAGCTATAAGCAACTGCATATGGTGTCTCCTAATGGGAAATGCTGTCACATTTATTAATAGTTGGTGCTAATATTATTCAATCATAATATTATTTTACAGTGCTCAACTGAATTTCTTAATCTCCATAGTAATGTTTCTTTCATTTCTCAGATCTCCAAATGAGGGCTTCTGACATAAGCATACAGATCACTGGAACTGTGCATTTTTATGTGGGCTTTTCAATAGGGTGTGCTCAATAGGCATGACATTCTTAGAAGAGCCTAATAACACTAGCACATAATTATAAGTTTCTTTGAATAGCTTTTAAGGGGTTCTTGCAGCCTCCTGTTCAGAAACAAGGTGTACGCATGCCAAATGTTATTATGCTTCTTGGTGTTAATTACAGTTTGCCGTGTCTAGTTGGTTGTTCAGTTGGAAAAACATAATTATTTATTGAAATATCAAGCTGAGTCCTAAAAACTTCACTGCCCCTTGCTTGTAGGAGGAAAAGCTTCTCTGTTGGTTCCCCCCCTGCCCCGGCCCCTTATCTTGAACCTTCCCTGTAATGGTATTTACCTTTTTATAAATTCAGCAGCTCAGAAAATCTTTTCCACTCAGTCTGCTTCTGTACTGCCTCCTGTATTAAGCTCTTTTTAGAGAGGCTGATGTTGTCTGTATTACATGCATCAGGCTATTTTTTGAAAACCAATTTAAACCCGATTCAGATGTATTATTTTCAGCTAGACTTCTTGTTGTTCTTGGGGACTATTTTTTAAAATGTATTATTCACAGTATTTCCTACTGCTTTATGTTTGAGATGCATTAGTCAAAATGAAAACATGCTGCTGTCTGTGGCCTAGAGACTGTTTTAATATCTGCTAGATCAACATTTTATTGATTAGATCATCGGAACGATTTCTCCATCTCCTGTCTCAACTCTTTCTCTCTGTGTTAACTTCTAATTTAAATACTCATTTCTTTGTACCACCCAGCTTTGCACAGCACTTTATTTGTCTGTAATTTCCAGCATTGTGTTAGATGGATGCTGTGTGTGCTCAGGCGCGTGTACAGTGCACACCGGCTGCAAACTGCCTGCTTAGAAACACAAAATACAGACAGACAGAAGGGGAGCAGAACTACAAAGGCTTTTTTCAGCGCTCCTCTGGGATGACATGTCATTGATCTTGGTAAGCCGCACCAGCTTTCAAAGCTCCTGAAAACGTGCTCTTTGTTCTACATCACCCACCTTTCCCCCAGCCCTCTTGCATGTAGCCTTTTTTCTTGGAAGCTAGGAACACGTAAGGTTGGATTAGTCAAAGTAGTGTGCCAAAGGCAAGCATTGCAACAATTCCTTTCTCTTGAAAACCTGGAGCTCCTTAGCCCTGTAATTTCGAAACAGGTGTTTATAAGGGTAATTGTGAGATAGTCCCCAGGCAGGAGCCAGGTGATGTTGCAGTGATGTGCAGTTACATTATATTGATATGCAGATATGAACACATTTGTGTGTAGGGAGTAATATGGATGGTTATAAAGGACACAGTTTTTTGTCACAAACTTAGAACATTTTGCATTATGAAGACAACCGTATTCCCAGAGAATGAGAGACATTATTTTTTTTTGTGGTACTACTTACAATTCCCCGAAAGAGAATATTAAAGTTCCCTGAATTGCATTTTTTGGAGGGAACTGTTACAGTTAATAGAAAACAGAATTATTTTAGCCATTTTTCTTTCCTTTGGATGCTGGCTCTGGTAGCTGTGTCTATTCTTAGGATATATTAGCAGTAGTCCTGGATGAGACAGACTTTTCCCACCGCTCCTCTTTTGTCGTGGCATTTCAACACGCTGCCATGTCTGGGCACATGGGCAGTGCATCACGCCAAGGTGCAGGTCCGGCAGGGTTTGTGTGGGACAGCACGGGAAGGTCGTTGGTCCCTGCTTCACTCCATGTTGTGGCTTGGAGCTTAACCTCTGCTGGGTCCATCTGACTTTCCTCAATGCTCCTAGGCTAAGTTATCCCCCTGGGCACACAGGAGTTCTTTCAGGCATTTGCACACACATATAAAAAAGATAAAATATCCTACATGTGTCCATGGAGCAGTAATCTAAAATGTCCTGGAAAACTGGAATTACTTTCCTAGTCTTTCCCTATGAACTGCAACTGTGCCGACTCATCCTGACCTGCTCAATAGCCCCTCCATCTTCCTCATGTACTGGTCTGCTTTCCAGACCACCTCCAATCCTTCTTTTTCCCCTCCCATTGCTTAGCGTTGGCCTTTTGTGCCGTGCATAGCTTCCAAGAAGGCAGCAAGCAGGAGCCACCAATATTGCCCATTGCTGACCCTGACCCCTATTAGCTGGTGGAGCTGTTGCCCGGAGAAAGCCCGTCCTGAGGACTGCGCTGAGTTGGGCTGAGAGGTCGGTGGCTGCCCCTAAAAACCTGGTAAATTTGCAGGAGAGGAAGATCAGGTAGAAGTGGCATGGGAGGGCAAAGAGTCTTGCTCTGGGCTGGCAACATCTGCCGGAGCCCTGGCCCTGGGAGCCCGTGTTGGACGGGGTGATGCTGCGGGTGGGGGGCTGCCTCCCTCGCCCTGGACTGGGGGAGAAGCCTGGGCAGGATCAGCTTTGTGGCTGTACACAGAGTATGAAAAGAGCCAGAGCACAGCAGAAGAGCAGCACAGCTGCTTTCTATTTTTGTTGCTTTTGACCGCATGTTTTCTTGTTTCCTAAACAAAAGCAGTCAGTCCAGGACCAGTGACTATGTGTCTCTGGAAATGCAGACTTTTGTACTGCTCGTGGTGGACGCAAAGGAGCAGCATTGCCCCAAGTCTCTGTGCACCAGCCTTGTCTTCCCCACTGTCTCTCTGGTCCCGTTTTTAATTGCACAAGGGTCAAAAATAAACGGACTTGAAAGCATTTCAGAGTACAGGTATAATTATAGCTATAACAATATTTATAAACCACTAAGAAATACTTTGCTTTTCCCAGTATAGATTTCAGAGTGCTTTTATAAATATTGATGGATTTTAGACTTCTGGAAATAATACTCATGTCTCAGTTTTCATCAGCAAAACAAAACTACTATTAAAAAAAAAAACAATTTGGGGATTGTAGTTGAATATAAACTGAAAGAGGTACATTCTAAACGGCGATAAAAAGGCAAATGTTGATATCTTCCAAAATGACGGGGCTGTTCTAGATGAAAAATGATTCTCTTGCATCTTTTGCCCCGCTTAGCATTATTGAAGTCATAGTTGGAAAACCACATCCAGTTAGGGATTACAGTCCTTTAGGAGAATGTGGATGAATTGGACATAGTCCAGTGGAGAAAATTACAAATTAGGAGAGATTCAACAGTGTGACCTGTGAAGAAGTGTTAAAGTATTTGAGTTTGTTTAGTCTAGAAGGGAGAAGATTTGATAGAAAAAAAAGTCTTCAAATATATGAAGGTTTGTAAGGACAAAAGATAATGATTAATCATTCTCCATGACTGCAAAGGGCAGGATTAAAAGTAATCATCTTAACTTGCTGTGAGGAAGATCTAAGTTAAAAAAAATCTTGGATGCAAGGGATAGACCGTATAAGGAGCTTGTGGAATTCCTGATTTTCCTGAAAACATGTTATTTATTTTATTCAGGATTTTCAGTCTAGAGGAGCATCACAAAATCCTTTGCAAATAATGTTAAAAATCTATATTAGGAGAATCTATAGGGAATAAAGAATATAAGATTTATATGAGATAGATGTAAAGATTTTACGAAGTTTCCAATCTAGGCTGCACAGAGCTTGTGGCATCGATCTCCCCTCTTTGTCTAGCCCTTGTTTAAAAACTTCAAAAGATGGAAATCCCACCGTCTTGCTGGGCATCCGTTTCAACAGTTTGATTATTTTTCTTGATGTTTTGCTTCAGATTCCCTCACTTCAGTTTTAAAGCACAGTGTGGTGTGAGGTATTCACAGTAGACAGAGGACAATTCAATTTCACCCCTTTTACAGTTATCTTCCCTGTATTTGAAGACTATTACCATACCTCTGCTCAGCTCCGATTCCCTCATTAAGTTTGTTCCCTGGTTGGTGCTTTCCAGGCCGGTGGTTGTTCTTGTTCCCCTCTGAGCACTTGCCGTTTCGTGGATAAGAGGCAGTGCCCGCACTGAAGCCAGCACTCCTACTGAGGTTTTATTAATGCTGCCCAGAAGACATGGGTCATTTTTGAGGTCTCACAACCAGACTTGAAACAGCCTAGTGCTGTCTGGCTTAAAAAAAGAAAAAAAAAAAAGCATTAGTTGCATCATGAGATCGACTCAGCTGTGGAAAGTCCTGCTGTTGGATCTTAAGGCTGCCATACAGCTATTATATTTATTTTACAGTGGTTACTATGACTGAGAAGCTTAGCTTGTTCCACTGGTACATGCTTTGTCGAAGGTTTGCTTCAGAAACAGGTACCTCTGAGTCCTTATAATCAAATGTGAGCAGAGTGGCTAACAGGATTACTGAGCCCTGTTGTAGGTGCCTGGCAGATTTCCTTTTATCTTTTCAGCTGCTGGAAAGGTTTAACATTAGGAAGTTTAGGAACAGAAAGAGGAAACCCTGAAGATCTGCAATACTGATTTCAGTCTGACCGTACTTCTGTCATGAGTCTGAGTCTAACTAGTGAAGCATTTAATTTGCAATGAAATTGCGTATGACGCCGGTGTTGTTAGTTACAAAGTAAAACCCGAAATAAAATCAAATAGGGATTATACTCATGTAGGAAATATGACTGCATGCAGATGTTAAAAATGTGAGACAAGGTTATAAAAATGCATCCTGCATATGCCCGGTGCAATAAAGAACAAGCTCGTCTTTCAGGTAGGCACTGCCTGATTCCTTGCAGTGCTGCTCAGAGCTCTGCACAGTCTTCTACACGATATTTGATTGCTTGTTGTTTAATTTCTAATGAAGCAACAGTCATCTACAAGCCTGGTCATTCAACCATAAAATGTAATTCTTTGTTGTGTTCACCCTGTCCTAAATCAAACAATTCTCTGCATGTTGCATGGCAAACACAGCTTACTTCCTCCTTTTGTGTTTCCAAGTTGCCCTTACAATAGATTTTCTTGTTACTCGGAAATCAAAATTGGGGAACAGGTGCATCAGAGGAACAGACGCTATAGCTGGTTCTGTGCCAACTCTCCTGCTTAAACATCAGAAATGATTAAAAAATCAAAATAAAACTCAGTAGGGCAAGTTTTCCTCAATCAATAGTGCAGCCTCATCAAAGAGAAGTGGATTTGAGTCCATGAATGAGGCACCCAGAGTTCACCCTCCTTCTAAAGGTTTCATTTGACTGGAGGTCACCATTATCCTCTTTTCCAGCAATCATCTGCTAAATCTGGTAATAGCAACATTGACGTCAGCGGAGCTGGACAGGGGCACCCAGTGGAGAAGAATTTGATCCACTATTTTTTCACTGCTATTGTAGTATGCAAAATCCCCTGAACTCATAATCAAGCAGGGAGAAACCCTCGAGCAATCCTTTCTGCTGTAATCACCATGTGTTGCTATAGACCTGGGAGGAAATTGTTAGTCTAGTCTGGGCTTTGTATAGCCAATTTGGTTTAGATAGCTCACAAACAGCAAGGGGAGGAATCCTATCCTGCAGTTATCCTACCTAATTGCTTTGGTGCTTGTGAGAAGAGGATTCGCCTGATTCACATGTTCCATGTGATCTCATATAAATGAGTGGGAGCCATGTAAAATATTGTACGTTGCTCAAATTGCCAGAGGCTTCATGCGGTTTTGTATCCTCATCTGTAAACCTAACTTTTACTCTAGTTGATCAGGGCTCGCAATCATCCGTGATTAAATTCTTTAAAAGAGGGATAAGAGTCAGCGAGATGCAACAGCTGATCTGCAGCTGCTTTTGTGAAACATAGGTAGAGTTTAATATCTGCTTGGAAGTCTTCCACTGATAATGTTTCCACCATTCAACACCCTTTTTTTTCCCTAGAGTAAATGGTAGTCTTATGGGAAAAGGTGGTTTGGATGGAGACACTGCTAAAAAGTGTCAGGCAGTTTCTAAGTGGGACTAAATTAAGCCTCCAGAAATAAAGATACCAATTCCCCTTTATTTGCAGAAACATTTCCTCTGATGTTGGTGGCAGTGTTGCACAGGTGGACATCAGAGGTGGAGATTCCGACACTTACCAGAATGATTTCCAAAGCTTCCTAAAGCGGACAGTAAGCTTTAATGACAAAAGGATTTGGGTCAGCAGGTTTGGGTCTGGTTTTCAGAGAGGGTGAGCAGCTCTGACCAGCGCCAGCGGGCAATTTCAATTAAGGCTGGTTAGGCTTGGATTCAATCTGTCTGCATCTGATTAGAAGGCTGTTTGACAGTAGTTTCTGTAGAAGTTTGTTGTGTTTATCATGATTTGGAGTGTAGAGATGAAGGGACAGAGATTAAGGAGCCAGGAACTGATTCAGAGCATTTCTAGGACTACCTATTTTTATGTCTTCTCCTGTTTTGCAAGTTCTGGTAACTGTTCGTAAGCGAGGCACAGAGTCACACAGCTTTTCACTTGAAAGTGTGGCCTTTGAACTGAAGAGATATGGATTCTGGGTTCACAGAAAACTGGAAAGTGTGAGCAACCTGCACTTCTCAGAGGTGTGAATTCACAGCCAGAAGTTAATTAAAAGTAAGGGGGGAAGCCTGTTTCGAAAGCAACCATTATGTTCTGTAGATATAAATCTGATGGGCCAAATAAATTCATGGGTGCGGCCAGGTCCAGTCTACCAACCGGGGGCTGCATACCAAATTATTTGGAGTAGAACAAAGTAGAGGGTTTCACCATCTGCCACCAGTGCAGAGGAATGAAAGTCTATTTATCAAGTGGGGTGGGCTGCAGAAAGGGAGCACTTCAGCTTTCCTTTTTGGAGCTCATTAGTCTGTGTTCCAGCTATAGCAGACACACTCATCATATAATCTGTTTCATAAACTGGTTTTCTGCCAGTTTGTTGTTCTGCACTTAGATGCTTGTTAAATATCCTTCCTATCAGGCTTAGTATTTTCTGTGCCAGTTCTTTCTGGACTCTGTTATAGAAATTGTGTTATTTCTGGCTTTGAAGTCCTTCAGTTTTGTTTCTGCTTTTACACCTGACAGCATCTATCTCCGTAGCCTTGTGTTGTTGACCACAGAGACAAAGGCAGAATGTATACCACTGCTGAAAGCAGATGTGAATAATTAGTTTTGCGCTGGGGCCAAACGAGGTTTGTTTTTAACTACATCCACTCTCAACCTGTCACTCCTTTTCAGTTTTCCATGGTCACTGTCTCTGTGAAGCACCTTCGCCTTGCAAGTTGGCCTGACCTCTTACAAAGCTCATTTTGTCCCTAAGTCTAAAGTTCTTTCGATTTTTGCTTGAACATCATGTAAGTCCCATTTCAGCTTTGTTCTAGAGATGAAAAAAGGGCAAGAAAAATTAGTTTCTCTGTCATTTTTGTTCTTACGATCTTTGCTGTATTTGCCAGTGAAGATTTAAGGTGGAATCCATGCTTCCCAGCCACGTTGCCATTAAGAAGGTCACAGAGCTCATCAGCCCCTCTGCTGTCTTATTTTTGGAGCTAAATGAAAAGTTAAAAGGATGTAAAGTCTATTCCACTTTTCTTTGCATATTTACAATATGTTAATAACTGCAGCTAATGTTCTCAAAGTTAGAATTATTATTTCTAACGGTTCTTGATTTGAAGCATTATGGTATAGCAGTTAGCTTGTCATGGCTTTGACAAACATTTTATCATTCTATTTAAGGAATCCGTTTTAATCTTCAAAGAAAAGGGCTTAGTTAATTTAGAAGTCAAGCAGAGAATGGCAGTCATAGGAGCTTTTAGCACAATAGATATTCATGAAATATCCCCCATAAAATAGTAAGCCTTAGGGACAGATGCAGTAATATAACATTCCCTTTTTTTTTCCTCCTGCACATGTCTACTCCCACTGAGGATGGTCATTAAAAGTAAGTGCTTGTAAATTCAGAGGCACCTGACCTGCCATAAAAAAATATGTTTTTTTGGGAATCTCATGTAGAAAAGAAGAAAGAGCAGGACTGTTCTTTGGTAGGTACTAGTGCCTTTAAGGGAGCTGGTTCGGCTAACTTTGGGTTAATATTCCTGAAGTAAAAGAGAGAACCATCTTAGTCTCAGAGCAATTATTAAATATTATTACCTTTATGTATGCAATCTGATGGCAGAATAATGCAGCCTCCTGGGGGAAGGGGAAAAACTCCTGTATCAGGGATATTTAAAATGAGACTGAATAAAAATTTCATGAGGTCCTATATGCAGCAGTCCATTAGGACTGCACTGCGATAAGACCTATCTCATGCCTCATATTCCCTTCTAGAGAAAAGGAATTTGGGCCTTAACAAGGGCTACTACATCATCAGGATTACGGAGCTGTTCTTGAACTCCTGTGAACTCCTGTCTGTCTGATTCTTGTAGCCATCACCACTTTTGCCATTTTCATCCCTGCTGACAATTCCCAGCCTTTTCTTCACAGCACCCTAGAAAGCCATCAGCACAGCTTCAGTCTGCTGGGCACACATCCGTAAGCGGTCAAGAGGGGATTTATATACTGAACTCCAGGAACTGGCTGTTTCTCTTCCTATCCCCTTACCCCTCCCCTCCTAAACGATAGGCATCTCATTTTTAGCAGCTATTTTTTCTGGGCATTCAAGTTTTTGTATGTGTGTGCGCAGAAATGCCAATTTTGACATATCTTTGTGCAGCTCAGAACCTGCTCTATAGCCGAGGCTGTCACGGGCAGGTGACAGCAGGGATGCTGGAGAGTGGCTTTGTACACATGCTGGCAGCAGCAGCAGCCCCCCTTATTTCACTTTCCTGCTTGAGCTTGGAAATTTGTCTCCTAGATCATGAGTGTTAGGAGTGAAGGCAAATCCATGTAGACCATATTTCTGCAAGATCGATTGTACTTAGTGTATATCCATTGCAATTCGCGCGAGCAGCCTTATGCTGAGCCAAAGGGCTTTAGTTAGAGCAAAGCATCTGAGTCCACAAGAAACTAAACTATTTGCCAGCTGCAGAGAAGAAAAAAGACCAACGTATCATTAGTGCCCAAGCCTCGTGCAAGTGGAAGGAAATAACTTAAGTGCAGATTTTTCAAAGGACCAAGCATGCCCACCAAGTAGGAGGAAGTTGAAAACATGTTAACCAAAACCCAGGGGGAGATTTCCCTCCCAACCCCAAATAGGGTGAGCAGCGTGACCCTGTGTGTGTGATCATCTCCTCCACTTAAAAGGCTTCTTGGTATGCGATTGAGACATGGGCGCTCTAGTGGATAGGGAAGAAAATCTCTGGTCACAGCTAGATCCTAGAGATATATTTGCCCTGTATCCTGGCAAGATCTTTCAGTGCAAATAAGAAAGATCTGTAATAAACGACCATTTTTTTAAGAAGCTGTGTATGGGGTGTTTTTCCTAAAATAATCCTGCAGACCTTTCTCCATAACAATTCCATTTTTGGCAATTCTGCTTGAAGAATCTTTCATATGAAATGGGAACATTTGAAGTGAATCATTTAATTTGCTTAACTTAAAGAGGTTCCTACTACATTTAATTTTAAGCTGATTCTCTCTAATTAAAGTTCAAGTCACTCTTAAATATTTGGCCTTGTTAAATGAAGATCCGGGAAAGAAAATGTAATAATGTTTTCCTTTTTTGCTTTACCTGGAATATACCTTTTTTGAGTTTTTAATTTTGAAACTCCAATTTAATTTGAGCTACCAGCATGAATAATTTCCAGGGTTTCAAGCACAATTTAGTATTTTAAATTGAAAAGCTAGATCAATTAATTCTGTATTATTTTAGAGACTTTCCTTATAACAGTTTTGCTGGGGGAGAGAAGCAGGAGAGAACCAAATTCCATGTTGATCACATGATCACCCATATAAATGACCAGTTAAATATGCAGCCTACATATTTTTCCATGCTTGAAATATTGGGGAATTTTTTGAGGATATGCTTGCTGAGATGTTTTTGGTAACTCGACCTGGTTGGGCTGTATCTTCAAATATGTGCACCTAGAAGGCAGGAGTGAGAGATCTGTGTTTAGTTTCAGGATTTCAGTAGGATGAATGGTTACACAGCCGTCTGTGAAAATCAGACCATTTTAGGGGACTCTCCCGGTGCAGTCAGTCATCCAGTTCCCATGTGGATAAGCTTGAAAATGTGAACTTGGTGTCTATCTAATAAGGAAATGCTAGCATTTTTCTCATCGGTTCTCTCTCCTGTTATTTCTTGGATGGTAGCTATTCATGTGATTTTCTTTTTTTTTTCAGCCTAACTGACTATGACACCAGACAAATTAGTGAGCATTTTGTCTCCCTGATTGGTCAGTGAGCTTTCGGTTTTGGCACTGTGTTGTAGCATTGCTTAGAGGATAAATAAATAAATCAATCAGATATTCCTGACAACTATAAAATGATTAAGGAAAAAAAAAAAGCCACACAACAAAAAGTTGAATGATCACGTCATCACTCCTTAATGTGAAATCAAAAAGTACATGGTTTTTTTGGCTCGGATAACTGGATATGCTAACTTTGAATCATCATTACTGTTCCCTTCATCCCACTGGATCTGCTGGTGTCTGTTACATGGGACTGAGAGAAAGCCTCAATCTGAATTTCCGATGTGCTAAGTTGGAGTTGCAATTTCTTGTTTGAAGTATGTTTTTAGTCTGAAACAGAGTATGTAAAAATGAAAATTGCGCTCTCAGTGAATCCCAGTCCTGGCTGTTGACCTGAGTCAACAGTGGGTCAAAAACCCGCTTTTTTCCCCTTGCAAAGCTGATGCTGTTCAGGGCTTGTGTTGGCTTTACTTCTGCCTCTCGCCGTATCGCCACATAGCTAACTAGTTGCAAGGGCAAAATCTGTTCTGGTTTAGTATCTGGTCAACGTTCTTGTTTCTGATGGTGTTGGAAAAGGTGGCTGTGGGAGGTCTTTTGCCAAAAGATTTTTACTTTTTTACGGTCAGGACAGATCAGTTTGCTGTCCCCAGCAGGTCCAGCAGCTGGAATATCCTCACGTGCTCTAAGCGTTTTTGGCCTGAGGTCTCTGGGAGGAAAACAAAAGGAATTCTTCCTATCTTCCAGCTACATTTGTTTTATGTTTTGGAACACAGGGTACAAACCCTGTGCCTGTGTATTTGACCCTGCTTGTCAAATATACAAATTTTCTTGACTTCAGTTAAATTTAAGCCAAGATGTCAGAGGGCAGATTTTGTCTCAGCCCATGCAAAATGGCCATTTTGAGGCAATTTGGTCTTTTAGTTATGTTAATGCTAAACATCTAGAACTATGCCTCTGTACATATGTTTCTCTGATGCCTTCTAGCCGCTTAAACTGTGGATGACCCGTAAATACACTTACTCAGTTTAGGTGGCCCTGGAGGAATTGTGAACATTTGGGCTATTACAAAAATTATAAATAATTCCTGAAATATTATTCAAGAAAACATGCTTTGTGTGTGCATGCAATGAGGGAGAGGAAGGAGACCCCTTGCGTTTTCTCCTGAAGAGATGAAAATCAAAATGCATCCAAGCCAATTAGCCAAGCCCCGACTTAAAGACGTGCAACCTTGTTGAATACAATAGCTGTCCCATGTTATCAGTCTGAGTTTTGTTTTAAGTAAAATATATCCTCAGTTATAATATCAGCATAATTTCCATTCTGGCATTTATTATGGTGACTGAAAAACAAGAGAGCTGAAATAAAGCATGCCAGCATTCAGCTGAAGCATTTCCTGCATCTTCACTTCCATAAATTTCTATCTGAAGGCATGTGTTTTTCTAAAACTGCTCTGTCTGCCTGATGACACGGTAGCACAAAATATTGCCGTGTGTTGGTAAGGTTCTCCATCCACACCTAACAAACGAACACCCTGAAAACTCCTCTTGAAATGCCATTCTCAGGACACTTCATGTTCTCAAGGTCAGCCTGTTTCCTAACCCTTGTGTCCTTTTCCTTTCTTTCAGGGTTTTGAGGACCCCAAGGACAAGTAAGCAAATTTACTTCTGTCATACACTGTCATGTTTGCAGATTTGGGATTTTTTTCTCATATTAAAAAAAGACAAAAAATTAATGCCCGGCAGCCAAGAATAATGCTTGGACTCCCTGGAGGTTTCTCCGGGAGGGACAACCAGTCGAGGGCACGGGATTGACTCATGTGCATTCAGAACTGCTGCTGCCCTCAAAACATTTATTTGTTTGTGTGGTTCTAACTTGCTTTTGTAATTAAAATGCTTTTGCTGCTCTTCTCCTTGTCCCCAATATTCTTTGCTATTTGCTGCTTTGCAAATATCCTAAGAACAAAATCTTCCTGCAAAATATGTCTGTGTTGAACGTCTCAGATAAGAAAAATTTATGTATGTGTTGGAATATATGTATAGTTTCTGAGTTTATTTGTATATATTTTATATTACTCATTATTACATATTACTTCTTTCTATATAGAAAAGTGAACTCAGGAATGACAGCTTATTTGAAAAAGTAAATTCAAACTTCCATGCTTTAAAATACAGCCACATTACAGCAGCATTTTTTTTAAACTTTTTTTTTATATGGAACTTAAACCAACTGGTTAAAATAACAATTCAGCAAGCGTGATATTTTGAAAAATTGCTTTTGGAGGAAAAACCCAACTGTGTTCACTTTTTAACTTCTACAGCTGGAAATAACAAAAGCGTTTCCTGTGCTGAAGGTGTTTGTAATACTTTCACATTCAGTCCTACTGAATGGCATTAACTGAAAGCTTCCTCAGCGAGATAGGTGGCAGTAGGTGAGACTGATGCCTAAAATAGGTTGCTGTTGCTCCTTATCATGTTTCTCAGGCTGGTGGTCAGGACTAAGTGGACCTCTGTGAGCTGGGGCAGCTAAATGCTTCTGCGGGCCCTGAGCATCCAACTTTGGGAAAATTCACATTATGGTGGCTGAGCATTGACAGTGACTCCCTAAAATTGGAGAGATGTGATAAGTTTGAACATGGCAATATTAGGAATCATCCTCTCCTTCCCTTGCCCTTCGCTGCAATCTCAATTTCCATAACATTGTCTCTGTGCACCCTGGGATGTTTCACTGGTGGTACAAGGTGTCTCAGGGGAGTCACCAGGATTTCTTGTCGCATTCATGGCGGCAGGGAACTCAGTTGATTTTAGATATACTCTGGACAGAAAAAATCCACCAGATTACAAAAAAATAATCCTTCAGAATACAGAAATTTTAAGTATCCCTCATGAAACAGGATCTCTTCTTATAGTTTGTGCAACAGAGCATAAAGTCATCTGCCTCAGTGTTGGTCCACAACAGGGTCAGCCAGCTGGTGAGGAACAGCATCTCCACTGTTGCTCCAAGGACTGTAGCGTCTCTCCTCTGTCTTACAGTTTGAAAGGTTACTTGAGCTGTTATGGCCAGTAGGCTAAATGCTGGCAAGGATTACTGTGTATTTACCAGTGCTGATTCAGTGTGACCCCATCTTATAATATAGATTGCAGGATTTTTGCATTTCTGTTCAGCACCAAAAGAAGCTACTACTTGCCTCAGATTCTCTTGATCTGGAAATCTGTTTAATTCAATTACAAAGATTTGGCCAAAAAAAAAGTCTCTGGCAGAAAATGTTCATGGTGACATTGCTTAAAATGAGATACCTAAACCATGCCAGGCACTCCATCCGATGCCTTCCTGTGCAGAAACACTGAGCATCAATACTTTTCTCTGACAGTGAAGGAAGATGTAGGCACCACACATCTCTGAAAACAGGACCTGACGCTTACATGCCTAAATGCAGATTTAGTTACTGAATCTAGGCATGAAGCATTTAAAATTACAGCATACATGTAGTTTTGGCAGTGGTCACACTCTTCATTTGCAGAAAGTAATTAAATCCGCAGAACGTTTTTGGATTACTCTGAAGCCAGCATCTCTGGGTTAATTGCTAGCTTTCACATTTGCAAGCAGAGCGCAAAAGTTGCTCCAAGCTCTGTTCGTGCTGTTCCTGTCCCTTGCACCAATTTGCTGTTGGACGCACTTAGAGAAATCTCAGCGGTGCTTTTAAGAGGTGTTTCTGGAAGTTTCATGGTGGCCTGAAATCCTTGGGTTACCACCACCACCACACTATCAATATATCAATAAGCATTTCCACATATGGATTTCATTAGTCTATGGCAGTACCTCAGCTCTTGACTTACAGGCACTGCCTCCAGGGCACTCCTTACCACAGGGAAATTTTGTATTTCAATTTCAAACTTACATCTATGCGAATGTACCCGAATTCGCTGTACAGTAATTAGTTCGGGTACAAGTGGCCTAAGCAGCGAGGTATACGCAGGGTGACGGAGCTTCCCTGCAGTCTGCATGAATGTGGCTGCATCACTGCGAATATCCCAGCAAATAATTTAAAACCTGCAGGGGTATTTCTACACAACCTGCAATCACAGAATTTATTGTAGTATTAGAGGTACCCTCAGCAGGATAATGACCTATTAGAAAACTGGAGGCAGCCAAGGCCAAAGCCCGAGCAGACAGTTTCTTCTCTTCACGTCTTCCTGAGTGACGCCTTTTGACTGGAACTTGAAATTTAACAGTTCACCAAGATGCTGATCTGACTCTTTCCTTCCGTTTGTAGGAGAAAACGTATTGCATCTCTCGTACGTGGTATGAAATGACTAAATGTGAATGACCCAAATGTGTAAATAACTCGCAGGATCTTGGAAGACATTCTGTAAATACGAAGCCTAATGATTTCCTTGCTCGTTTTTATGAGCCCAGAAGACAGAATTGTGAGGACTCAATGAAAACAAGCAGCGTTGTCTTGAATGCTCAAGCAGATGTGCTTCCTCTAAGGAAGCATCTAGAAGTAAATTGAATATCCTGTCCTTCTAGGGACAAAACCACTTTTAATTTCAAGGTGGAATAGATGAAGTTCAAGGAATTAAATAACTCTAGGGCCCCAAAATAAAAACCTCTTTTCCCTGACCCCACTGAAATATTAAGATTGGCTAAAATAGAGATAAGACCTTGAGACAAACTAGGTTTGCAATTGCCATATGGTCACTAAATAGATGCCGCTGGTGTGTCGCCATGACCCAGCTGAGGTGTAGATACATTCCAGTTGCTGGCTAGGGCAAAGGGAGGTGGAATGGAAACGAGTGGATGGACCTGATTTATTTTTCTCCTGGCAAGAGGGACATGGTAGAGTTGGGGTACAGAGTGCTTCTAAAAATCTGGTCCAGTTTTGCAAAAAGCTTTGGGAGGCCTTTTCTTTGGAAATGGGGCTTTTAACTTTCAAAACGGAGTCACATTCTGGTTTGTAAGCTGCTTTGAGCAGTCTCCGCTTCCAGCACAGTTGTACCTATAGGGACCTGCTGGCTAAAACACAGTGTTTGTGCATTATGCGCTGTTAGGGAGTACAAATAAAACAGAGAAAATAGAGCAGTGTAGCTTTCCATTGTGCTTGTCAGACCTTGGGATTTTTTCTCCAGAGTGTCTAAGGTGAAGGTCACACAACATGAGCTGTAAGTTGCTGGACCATCATGGGGTTTGCACACAGAAATAGTTATCCACTGGAATATGCCTCAGTGCAAGTGGGGAGCATATTCCAGTGGATAACTATTGGCATATCACATGGATAACCTTGGCAATCATACAAGCAGAGCAGAAAAACAGCACTTCAGGATTAGCTTTTAATTTCTGCCTATAGCTAGTTTTAAGGCAAGCCATTAAAGTGACAGCGGCAAGTCATTAAAATCCTTCTTAGATTTTAAAAATAGCTAGAGAGTTTGGGGAGGTGCTTCAGGTTTCCTGAGTCTCAGTGCAAAATGCTTCAGGGCGATTAAGTTTTCAGTGTTGTTTTTTTCCACAGCTTTTGAAAATCAGCCTCATTTTTCAGAAGCTGTAGCTGAGCATCAGAAACACACTGATACTAAAGATTATAAGCAATTTAGAAATCTCGTTCCACATATTTAGAAAGCAGAATCTAATTTGTATGGCTTTCTTTTGATACCTTTTTCTTTTGCAACCTTTCCTTGCATTAAGTAAATATCTTGTAAACAGAAAATTTTGTCTGGTTTATGCTTTATACTCATAAATAACTTCATGAAGGGGAGGCAGCAGGGCATCAGACCAGATTTTCTTCCGCACATGTTCTTTCTGTGAACAATTTTTTCTGAAAAATGGAGAATTGTTCAAGTTCAGAAATATTTCATATAATATTTAGGGAAATTATTATTGAGAAGCAAGAAAAACGACTGGTTATGTAAATAATTTTGCCAGTTCAGGCACTAACAGCCACAACAGCATAGCAGGGCAGGAAAGACTAAGTTAGAGGACTAGTGGAAGGAGACTACTGACCGGTTTTAGAGAATGAAGGACGATAAAAAGACTGCAAGGCAAGAAAACAGTTGGATGTAGTATAGAAAAGGGCAAGTAAATCAAATTCTTTCACTGGTGGACTCAGGACTGGCAATGAGTTCTGGAGCTGATATCGTTTTCCTCTCAGCTCAGAATCCGTTTTCCAACTTGAAGCTGTCATAAAATGCCGTTAACCTCCAGCTCATTATAATACAGTGAAATGATAACGCGTGGTGAAGAGAGGAGAATTATCTTGTCCTCTTATGCTCCCTTTTCATGACATCCTCAGGAATACACAGGAAAGTATGAACCCAGAAGATGAAGTGGATGAGTTTCTGGGCCGTGCCATTGATGCCAGAAGTATTGATCGGTTACGCTCTGAGCACGTGCGCAAGTTCCTCTTAACGTTCAGGGAGCCTGACTTGGAGAAAAAGGTAAAGTTGTCTAAAAATCATTGCAACGTGTCAGTCAAGCTTATTGTGAGTTTTCATACTCCTGCATATCTATATGTCTATATTTATATAGATATATCTATAGGTAAAGCTAAGGTTTTGGTGTTGGAGGTGGGGTTGTGATCTTAAAAAATCTGTGCTTCTTCATGGAAACTTTGATATCCATCTCCCTAGAAAGCCATAGTCACCTGTCAGACACACGTGAGTATACAATGATGAGCTGTAAAGGGAATCCAGAATAAAGCAGATTTGTTTCTCTGACCTTGAGGCACCCAAACTGAGATTGCAGTCACCCCTTATCTCCCTCAAATCACTGGAGAAACCTGCTTCAGCCTGCCTGAGCTCCACATCACCTCTGCAGGGGCTTTACTCTGTCTTTGTCCCCCCAGGGAGCCCAAGGTACTACTAAGGTTCATTGGGATGCAATTCATACTATGGTCAATTTTGGGAACTCATTTTAAGGAACAAGTAGAGTTTTGTGTCTCACAACTGTGAGAAAGAGGAGTAACATACCTAGGGCTCCCGAATAGCTGATTGCTTCCTGGTTTTGTTTCAGATGTCGTTGTTGCGAGGCAAAGATCTTGCCAATTTCTTGTCTGTATAACAGAGACACTGTTGGCTCTGGATGTCTGCAAAGTTAAATTCAGTTAAGTCCAGAGGTACCCAGATGCTATTATTAAGGGTAATATATAAACTGCTGGTTTTAATTGCCAAAAAAAGTCAAAGTCTTTTTTTTTTTTTTTTTAATACAAGCACAGATCCTTGGGATACTAGAGTGGTCTTCATGTTAAACTTGTTACTCGGTGGAAAAAGCTTCAGTAATGGCCTACAGGAAAGCTGGGGAGGGACTCTTTGCAAGGGCACGTAGCAATATGACAAGGGGCAATGGTTTTAAACTAGAGCAGGGTAGGTTTAGATTAGACATTAGGAAGAAGTTGTTTACAATGAGGGTGGTGAAACACTGGCACAGGTTGCCCAGAGAGGTGGTGGAGGCCCCATCCCTGGAGACATTCAAGGCCAGGCTTGATGAGGCTCTGAGAAACCTGATCTAGTTGAAGATGTCCCTGCTCACTGCAGGGCGGTTGGACTAGATGACCTTTAAAGGTCCCTTCCAACCCAACACATTCTATGATTCTATTTAGAAACACTCTTTCAATGGCAGGAATTGCAACCTATTGCAAAAGCATACCTTTGCAGGATTTACAGCTACATCAGTGTGGGACTGGATAAAAGCTCAAGCACGTAATTTCCCCTCACTCCTTCCCTTCAATTTTATAGCTGAAAACTGCTAGGGAAATTAGCGGTTCACCTGTTCTGAGCACCTTTTATTTTGTGGTTCAAACATTGAGATGTCTGTACTGAGAACCGTGCTTCAAGCTAAATAAAGCATCTTTGGGAATCGGATGCAGCTCCCATGTGACCAATATGTTGACAAGTAGTTGGAAGGAGTGACTGTGTGAAAACCACAGCATCCTCGCACTATCATTAGAACGAGCCAAGCCGTCTGCACAAAATACAAGGTTTTCTCATTAGCAACATGCATCCCTGTTGGAGAAACCTTCCCATGGAAGAAGTTTAGGTCTGACGATGGTGACCTAGAATCCTGGTCCCAGTTAATCCATTCCTGTTCCTCTCGTGCAAGAGGCAGATGGCGAATCCTCTCTCCACCCAGCGGTGTGGGTTTCTTCCGTGGCCTTTGGGTCTGTTCAAGCCCTTCCAGCTTGCCCAGGGAAAAGAGGAGTTTGTAATGTTAGTTGTTTCCTATCGGCGCTGCTTTCCAAGGACCTGAATGGAAGCCAAATAAGTTTTTGTGGAGAGAAGGCAGCCAGTGAAATATCCCACTAGCATAACCCTTTTGTGTTTTTGCAGTACTCCAAGCAGGTGGATGACAGGTTTGGAGCCTACGTGGCTTGTGCCTCCCTAGTCTTCCTCTTCATCTGCTTTGTTCAAATCATAATCGTGCCACAGTGAGTATCTTTTCATCCCTTTGCTCCCATCTGCTCCCCTCCTCTATTCTGGCCTACTTTTCTTTGTTTTTTCTTGGGAATTCAGAGCACCAAGGGGCAGAGGAAAATCTTTAAATAATTCATGGTCAAGTGATGCGTGGTGTTTATTGTTTTCACTCGCTCCTAGTGCAGATTAAAACCTCCTCACTGGCACGTGAGGATTTCTGTTTTCCCAGCGTGATTTCTCTTACCTTTTACCTCCATCTTAGGAAATGCGGTTCAGCATGTTTATGAGCCTGTGGAAAACAAATATCACTAAGCGGGAAGGATCGCCTACTAAGGCATAGCACGCATTCACAACATGAGGCTAGGCTGCCCTCTTCTCTGAACGCAGTGGGGCAGAGAGGTGAAAAACCCATCACAGCCTTGTTGCCCGGAGCACTGAGGTCTCAGGGTCTGCTTCACAGACGAGGCATAACCTCTCATGCATTTATTCTTCTGGACTCAGAGTAGCAGTGCAAGAAGAAAGGTACAGAAGGGGTTGAGCTAAGTGTATCTGCTCTTTGGGTAGCTCACCGTGGGTTTAGGGGTTGTAGTCATTTCTTTCCCCAGGCAAGAGTGGGATAAGCTCCTTGGGGCTGTGGGGCATAGTGCTCTGGGGCCACTGCAGGGCATTACTGTGTCTGAAAGGCACAGTGTAACCCACTGGATCTTCTCCAGCAGTGAGCTCTGCAGACATGGTATTTCTTCTCAAAGAGTTCATAAAAAATCCCCTGAAATTAAAGCACGTTGGTATTTCCTGTGCTCTGGTTTAGTAGCAATAATATATCATTCACTGAGCACTGCTGTGTTGAAAATAAATTTGGAGTTAGTCATTTTTAATCTGAAGAACAAGATCATAGAAGCTCTGAAAATGCTCCAAATTCATCTTCGTTACAAGAAGACAAAAAATCGTTTAGAGAGAGCTCCAATACTATTACATGCCATTACAACTGCTTACTACTTCTGTTCACACCACGGATCTTTTCAGAGTAGAGATTGGTTTGTACCATTCAGTTCAGATATTCGGAAGGTCACAGAAATGACGCATAGTCTAATGTTTGAGGTCATTCACTATCCCAGGCAAGAGGACATTCACTTCTGCTCACAGAAAGATTGAATCAGCAAAATAACATCAGTACAAATGCACTGTGTAAACAGACAGTTCCACTTTGGGAAATTGGAAGTGAAGCTGATTGGCTCAGAATTGAAACTAGATCAATCCCAGTAATTAATACATTGTTAATTATAGCCAAAAACGTTATTTGAGAGTAGCTGACTTAGTGAAGGCTTACACTCCGGATCTCTGGATATTACTGCTGTGACTTCACACCTGCAGAGGCCCTCTACCAGCCTTGTGTTGCTCATCAAACTCCCTAAGCAGCCACTCAGCTGTCTCCATAAAACCCAGTTTAACATTTAAATGACAACTTGACAATTTTTGATCCGTGGCAACCATATGGCTGACTTTTGTATTACAGCATGGTGTAAATGTCATACTGCTCAGTCTCCTTCCACACCGCCCATAAGGGTGGTGGTTAGGGTTGTTTTTTTGTGAGTTCTGAAGTGTCCTTAGGCAGTCTGGCCTGCCTGAAAGATGATTCGGTTCAAGAGTAAATAAAATTTCATGTTTTAACTACAGGTCAGATACACTTTCCTTCACCTTTTAGTTTGTTTTTCCTTATATTTCAGTTGCCTAGTTTGGGTCTTTTATTGAAGGTAACAGTCAAGCAGCAGCTGAAACCACAGGTGTATATGTCTCACCATCAGAGCGTCATGAAAGACACAACATGGAATTTGAATCTGAAACCAGAGAGAAAATGACAGTGATAATTTATGTTGGTAAAGAGGAATAGCTTTAATGAATTTCACAAAGGCTCAAAGAGTGAATTAGCAAGTACAATTATCTTAGTAGTCATGAGAGAACGCAGAGACCAGCTGGCTTTGGTGTGGTTGGCCTCAATGTCACGTCGCAAGAGTACTTCCTTTACATTATGAAGAAGGCTAACTCCTGGGAGGGGGCCCGTCCTGTCACACTGAGACCAATCTCTGGGAAATTGTTGTTGAATATCTTCATGATCAAAACACATCAAAATGCATAGTACAAAGTTGGCCCTGGGGTCCTATTTGTACTTCAAAGTTGGGAGGAACAGGAACCTATCAGACTGACCAGATTAAAGCTGTTTACCCTGACTATCCTCATGCCATGGTCGCTCCCATCCCATTAACGAGACACAGCAGGGAGGATGGTGCAGCGCAGACGTTCCTTGTTCACGGCAAGGATGGGTAGCTGTTCCTATCGAGACTATTCCCATTCAGCTGTACCCCTCCCAGGGGTCTCCTGCCCACCGCCAGCCGGGGGCCGACCCGCCATAATAAATTGTTCTATCAGCTCCTCTAACGCATGAAAGATTTCTCAGTCCCTCCGCTGTCACCCTGGCAGGAAGGTGATTGCTATAAAAGATGCAGGATTCTCTGCTCTGCAGCCTGCGTGAGTAATTAGAAACAGGACAGAGTATCTGTTGATATTCAAGGCACCTCGTATCTCCTACTGCTGTCCTAATTGGAAAGCCCGTGCAGCGGGTGATAGCTTGTACAAATGTCACGTTCTGGGGAGTGGAGCTGTAGCTATTCTGTATG
Organism: Larus michahellis; assembly: GCF_964199755.1. Lineage (NCBI taxonomy): Eukaryota > Metazoa > Chordata > Aves > Charadriiformes > Laridae > Larus > Larus michahellis. The sequence continues at coordinate 48,364,844 of NC_133902.1, read as the reverse complement.
GTGTGCATTTTAAAAAAAAAATCTCCTTGATTTCAGCTCTACATTTATGCTGGGTTTTTACCTGACCTGTTTCCTGATCCTGACCACAGTGGTGTTTGTTTCGGTCATTTACTCCTGTGTAAAGGTGAGTACTGTGGTTTCTTTGTAGAGTCCTTTGCCTGAGATAACTGGATCAGCAATTTGTTTCTTCTGCTAACAGAGCACGTTTTGTTAGCCGTCCTTTCCACACTATGTGATAAGGGTTACAGAAAAAGCCTTTGATAAGACAGAATGAACTGCAAACAGATGTTAGGGTTGGCATCTCTGTAGCTCAGCGAGAAGTAATCACTCTGTGGATCTGCATGTCTATTAAGTCCCCTGCAGGCACTCTCATATTGATACAAGAACACATTTTCCAATGTGGAATGAAACACTGACCACTCGTTTCCTCCCTGTGAACTTCCTGCGGAGTCGCCTGTGTGCTGGCCCCTGCTGCATATGCATGTTTGGGTAGGCAGATAATCAGAAGCGGAATATCATCAAGGAAAAATGTCCTGCGGGGAAGTAAAAGCCATAAACATATAGAAGTTTATCAGCCGTTCTCAGATGAGTATACAGAGCTTCCAAGATTCGGTGGGCTCTTTCTTGTAACCGGTTTTGATCAGCAAAGAAATACTGTGTGTGAAATCCAAAAACATATTAATTCTTTTTGGCAGTCTGTGGTAAATTGGCAGGCAGTGCTTTGGGAAGGGTGATTTGCTCATCTTTTTCATTGAAAAGTATTCCTATTAAGATGTTCATGCTAGTTGATTGTACTTGCAGTTTTAGGGGTCCTTCTAGTCTAGCAGTGTCTGAACATGGAATACACTCAGATTCAGGCTCTTTAGCCCAAGCTCAGCTTTGTTCCTCAGAGCCTGGAATAAAATAGCTCAGTAGCATAATGTTGCCTGCAGAAGAAACAGTGGGGTAATGGATTATGTCAGGCAGATGATTTGCCTCACTTTAATTATCTTCTCTGTGCCATTTTCAACAGTTGAATGTGGGTGCTCTTGACAGACTCGCACCTTTTATGTCTTTTTGATTTTTGAAATTTAGATTTGGAGAATTAAGCTTTGCCTTCTCATTTAATAAAAGCTACACACTGTTCCCAGTGAAAGAAGCTTCAGGTTATATTTGAACTTAACAACTCACTCACAGGGCTTCCCTTGGGCTTATGACAATTTTAAAGGGAGCCTAGTTTGTAAGCGCAGCATCCATTGGTCCTCCTTGTTTACCAGCAATGACAATTACAAGTCAGAAATAACAGTGCTTGTGCCCTTCAGCTGGGAAATGGTACCCAAAGATGCGTGGTTATACTTGGTGTGTCCGTTGCACGTGAGGATGCTATTGAGTGTCATTGGTTTGTAAACTGGTTTCAGCAGTTAATGTGGTCAGCAGTTCATTAACAGCCCACGTGGAAAGCTTTTGGTCATAGCCACAAAGGACTTGGAAACTTGGTGCAGAGCTGTGCTGGAGCCTCCTTACAGTGCAGTGCCGCCGGCAGCAAGATCCCAGCGCACTGCCAGCCACGCAGAGCCACGCCAACGCACCCGCTCTATGGGTGCCGTGCAAATACTGGGGCAAGAGCTGTGGCAGACCCAGACCTCTGAAGCATTTGGGCTGGCTGACTTGCAACCAGATGGATTTCAAGGCGCACAGCTGTTTGTCACCCACTGGCTTTTATGGGCTTAGGTTGCTTCCACGTGCTGACAGCAGCACTCATTTCTTCTGTCATCATTCAAAGGTTTTGGTTTGGGCTTTTTGGTTTATTATTATTACTGATCTTAGTTAATGATTAAAAGGCACACAAGATTTTTCAGTCCCTGTGACCACAGGCAGATGTTCAGAGTCTTGCTTGCTTTGCCTTGATCTTACAATTTCCCATAGAAGAGGTCTGTTCAGTGGTGCCTGCAACGGGTTTCAGGCTGGCTTTGCCTCAGTGCACAGGCCCTGGAAACACAAGGCATCAGAAGGAATTCAGACTAAACATCAGAATTTAATGGGATTTTATGAAGCTCTTGGTATTTCTGAAAGTGAGTTTTCAGCATGCTGGTCCAGAACCATAAGGTGCTTATGTGTAATATTCAGTGTGGCCAGTGCCTTCCGTGCGCAGATTACAAATATTAACACTACCAGGATTTCTAGCTCCAGTACCTTTTTGATTACCCCCTTTTTAGTGCTCCAAATTAGCCTCTGCTGACAACATCTGATCATGAGATGGCTTGTTTAGGGGACAGGTACTTCTGGCTTGTCAGCTACTTGTCTGATGGCAGCAGCTCCCAGTAGCTGCAGCCTGCTTCTGTCATTAAAGATTTTAGTGTTTCAAGTAAGAGGTTTTTTAAGCAATGGGTTTATCTAGCTCTTGGTTAAGGGGTGTTACTTTATTTGCGTACTCCACATTGCTCCAGGAAGCATTTTTACACATGTGCACAAGGCAGGTACTTTACAGATCGTTCAGGTGAAATTTTCAGACACAGGGATGTCAGCATTGTTAGTTTTGTATCACTCTCTGGTGTGGGATAAGAGAGCGTGAGTTTTACATAGCAATGGTTCATTCCACACAAAGTTGGAAAGTAGGTGTCCACCCCAGGATATCAGCATACACGTAACTTTTGCCTGTTTGCTGTGCTGTTACATGATAAGTAACTCCTTTTTCTTCCTCTTTCCAGCTTTCATGTGAGATTTTCCTTCCCTGTTTTGGCCTCTCCATCTCTGTCTTTGACAGTGGCCAGCAGGCTCTTTCTGGACAGCTTGATCATGTTTTATTTTCTTTTGCTGTCATTATTATCTTGCACTGTAAAATTCTCCACTGACTAGAAGTTGATCCTGGAACTGCCAACGCAGCCAGCTTGGCTTTCCAAGTTTCTTCAGCTGTAATAAACAAGAGAGTTCCAGTTCTTCACTTTGATGCTCCATGAAGACTTGGCCACCACGAGATGGTGTTCCTTCCCAATAGAGTCTAAGGTCATGGGAACCAGGGTCCCTTCGCAAATACTCCACTGACAGACATCTGTTTTGCTACTAACTTATCAAGTTTGTGTTTCTTAAAATCCTTAACTTCTGGTATCTACACTGCTGCGTGGAATTCAACTTCTTGCATGTTCCTGGGAGCATGTATGAGAGAAATTTCAAGTTATCCTTTACAAGAAAATAAGTGTTTCTATAGCTTTATGTAGGGCCACCTTGCCTACCTGTTTCTTTGCCTCCCAAAGCTGGTCTAGATTCTCCTAAAGTGTTTGGTTTTTTTATCAAGCAGGGGAAAAAATACTTCTGAAAACTGTACTTTTTTAATAGACTAATAAATCACAGTGAAATAAGTTACATAAATGGACTTGTAACATCAAGTTGCCTGGAGATGTTGTCTTTTACTCCAGAAGCATCGTAATGTACTTCAAAATGACTCAAAGGCTTTTATTACAAATTGAAAAATCAGAAGTTAAAGACCTCGTAGGTTTTTTTCATCTCGCAACACAATAGCAATTATCTAAGCAGTTTTCCATGTCCACAATATATGTTAAAAAGACAAAAAGGGAAAATATTACTCTTCTGGCTGTGATCAGCTGTTATTGCAAAATACAGGTTTTATTTACTGTATTTTTGTCATGCACATGACTGGAGGTTGTGGATTATTTTCAGTGTAACACTAGTACTTGTTGAATCACTTTTTAAATTCAGACTTTCACCTGTACAGCAGTGTCCTGCCTTCCCCTTCTGTATTTGTTGGTACCTGCATGCTTTCAGAGCCTCTCTCTTCTGGCAGATAATGTCTTCCAGCAGCATTTATGCATTTTGATTCAGAATGAACTGGAATTGTCCGGACAATCCAATTTCATTTTTCCCACTGTGGTTATTTTTCTTTACTTGGGGATTTTAGGAGGGCTAATGAGTGACCTCAAGCTTATGTGGCAACCCAAATGTGAATCTCAGTTGCCCAAGTGGATCACGTCCTTTCTTCCAGCCCATGTTCTCTGTAGTGCCTGTGCAGGCTTAGTGTGGCCATTTCATCAGACCTTCCCTTGTCCTGGCTTCGCTCAGGCAAGATTTGAGTCTTATTAAGAGGAGTAAATGGCTTTGGACAGTACAAACCAATGGGCTAACCAGCAATAGTCCCTGGATTTTCACTGTGCTGTAAGGTCCTGGTGTTCCGCTTCTTTTCCTAGAACAGATGAGATTTCATTTTGTTTTATTTGAGAATGGGGGGGGAAGCCATCTTGTTTTCTTTTTTCTTCTTTTTTGTTATATCACTGACTTGTGGATGTTTTTATGGAGGAAACATTGCTAGAGTGGAGCTGAAATGTCAGAGGTGAGACAAGTCCCCCATTTCTATCATAGAAGTCTTTCCAAGCTGCAAGTATTCCCAGTCTCCATCTGCCTCTGTAAAATGGGGAGAACGTTACTTATGTTATAGAGCCTCCATGAATGTTGTTCGCAAGGCCGAGGTTCCTCAGATGTGCAGCACGGCTGTGCCGTTGCACTCTCTATTGCAATCCTGACCTCCTATGGTTTTTGGCATTTGTTTCCTCTTCAGGACTTTTTCCAGCTGTACTTGTTTACTGACCTAAAATTTTCCCCAGTTTGCAAAGTAATGAGAACCAAGATTAATACAAAGAAAACATGTTTTCATTAGGATTTAAGTGTCTTCCCGTGATAGCTTTGCTTGATATCTCAGGCTTGGTTCAAAGTCAGGCTTTTTTGGGATTGTTGGCAGCAGGGGCTTGAGCCAAGATCCACAACAAAGCACTCCCAAGTTTTATTTAGGTGCCTGATTTCCCAGAGATTACAGAAGGAGGTTAGGTCCATGCATACCTTGGTGGAGCTTGGCCTTGAGGCCTAAATGAGGGGGTGACAGGAAAACCTGTCCTGCTCTAATCTAGTGAGAAAACTGTTTAAATGTGGCACAAATCCTCCTTCTTTCTCCAAATCCTATAAAGGTTAGAGCAGAGGAAAGCCCCATGGCGTTTCCCACATCCCTGCGTTGGCAGGGATCTGTTAGCTGATGCCTGCATGGAAGCAGCTGTACGTGGTGGGGTGAGGAGGCATTTTGGTTGGTGGCTTGTCAACAGAAGCAAGGATTTCTAGATCAGCAAGGTCTGTTTCTGAGAGAGAGAGGTGTTTTGCTTTGTTTTAAAGTGGCGGCGTGAGCCTGAAGGATCCCATAAGCTGTCAGTGAATTTCAGTCAATTCTCAGGCAGTGCAAATAAGTCATAACCCCCATTTCCCCTTTCCTCCTTCCTCCTGTCCCCCACAGAGCCTTGCCCTCTCCTTTCGCCTGGAGTTTGCTGGATTCTTTTGCAGGTGAAATCAGCTCTTGCAGAACTCTCGCCATGTCAGCCTCTCTCTTCCCTCTGTAAAAGTCACCAGCGCTTCGGCCGTTCAAACGCTTCGTAATTAAGTTGTAGGACTGCTGTGTGGGAAGCTATGCGCTGACAAAATGTTACATCTCTGAAGATGTAAGAGTGAAGGATAAAAGGGAAAAGCAGGACTTTTAATAGAAACATTAGTCATAGTTAAATTGCAGTGCCGTGTCGCTGCGCTGCTAGCTTCTTTGTGTCTCTAAAAATACCCTCTAGTGGCTCGGTTATTCGTGCAGCATGCGGGCAGGGAAAGGAGAGTTGGGTTCTGGAAGAAACTTTGGCAGGCTTCAGCAGAGCCCCTCTGCCCCGAGGGGATGGCGCAGAGGGGAAGGGCACCGGGGGCCCAAGGTGTGTCATTGCACAAGGGTCTCCTGGCATCCATCTCTTGCTGCTCCAGCCCTGAGCTTGTGCCGGGACGGTGGTGGCACATGAAGAGAAGGGTTTTTCTCATTGTCTTCTGGACTTCTCTTGTGGCTAAGGCAAGGCAAGGAAAGGAGGCCTCACGCGATGCTGAGGGGTGACCCCCGCTGCAGAGGGCTCCTGGTTAGTCTCTGCCTTCATCTAGAGATTGTTTCTACCTAGAATACGATGCAGCACCTAAAGCAAAGCACGCTGGTGGCCTGCAGCCAGAAAGCAATTAGAAGAAAGCATCTAGCTCTGATAGCAGTGAATCACTGGGACAGGCTGTCTAGGGGAGCTCTGCGATCGCCCTCGACAGCGGTTATTTTTAGCCCCGTGTGTCTGTGGTGCCGAGTGCCATAGACCAGAGGAGGCCAGCTGATTCCTCCAGCACCTTTCACCGAGGGTCTGATAGATCACAAAACTAGCCAGGGCTTTTTAATGGTCTGCTTCTGAGATGGCACCAGAAAGTGCTCCGATACGCCTTTGATCAAAGGGATATAACATGTATCTTTTCACTTCTGCTTTTTTTAGTTTTTAATCCAATAATTTACAGGCTTGAACTCCTGGCTATTTCAGTTACAGAGGGCTTGTGGTTTGCTTCTCATGACAGGATGAGCACAGCCCTGCAAGCCATACTATGTTGGCTCAGGAGCCATCATTCCCATTAGGAAGGACTGAGTAGCTTTGGTGAGCCAGCTGGGCCAGCCTGCCACGAGGCGGTCACGTTCCTGCTCACCCTTGTCCCGCAGCCGCCTTGTCCCAGAGCCGCCTTTTCCCATCACCGTTCTCTTAACCCCTGTGCAGCATCTGCACAGACGCTGCGCTGAAGGATGCGGGCAGCTCAAATGCAGGTTGTAATCTGTAAAACAAGCAATGATTTTACATGTTTATTTAATCTATTCTTTTTTCCACATACAGCTTTTCCCGGCTCCACTCCAGACTCTTTCTAGGAAGATTGTACAGTCCAGGACCAATAGTACCTTAGTTGGAGTTTTTGCCATTATCCTGGTTTTTCTATCTGCCTTTGTCAACATGGTATGTGCATTATTTCCTTTTGACCCATTTGGTTTTGCATGGTTTTCTTGTTGATGCTCTGCAGCATCGTAACCCGTACAACCACTGGGTTTCATGTAATCCTGCCTGATGCTTACAGCATCTGAGGTCAGTTCCCTTTTGCTTTTTGGATACAGAAAAGAAATGGGAACCCGACAGCTGCATCCCTATAGCCCATTATATGCCTGCCACCGATTTGTGCCCGTGTGCTTTTCTGATTCTTTCAAGGCTTCTGCTCCAAGTACATAAGCCAAGCCTGAAGCGTACCCCTGTGTGAAGGGCCAGCATGAGGCCAATGCGTCATTTAACTCCCACAGTTTTGTGTGGGAATTAAGTGTTGTGTAGGCTTAGTGCCGGCCTTCTGCACGGTGCTGCATCCTGCTCCGAGTGCAGTAATCACCTAACGGGGACTGAGAAGACTTTGCTTTGAGTTGCACTTTTGGGACCCGGGTGGTCTGGCTTTGCATTCAAACGCCGCTGCTGGTTTCAAACTCAGAGTGGACTGTTCCCTGGAACCCTGTGGCTGCTGGTTTCTTACCTGTACACATGGCTTGAAGGATGAATGTACTTAAAAAAAACCCACTTGAATATTCTCTGCCCTGCATACATTTACTTCATTTTTTAAGAGAGGAGGAAAAAAAAAGGAGATATGGGTCTGGGGTTAAAGCCCTGAGCTTGGAGGTAGCTACAAAGAGACTTCGCATGGCCCTCTGCTCCTCTCAGTTGTGGCCTCAGCTGGGTCAGTGCTGACTTGCACTGGCGTGGAGAGGCCTAAACACCTAAAAAATCAGATCACTGCTTGCTCGTGCCTCAGCTTCCCTATACACATAGTGGAGATTTAGGAACAGTTTTATGGTCTCTTGAGGTACTTGAATGGGAGGCGGTAACTCAGTGGCATCGACACCCCACCGCCTTCCCCCATAGTCACCTGCAAAGAGCTGGTGTGGGCTGCTGAGCACCACGCAGGAATTAGAGTTTTGTTTTTCTGCATAATGTGCGATTCTTTGCATTTGGGAACTGCTTAGTATAAAAATTAGCAAAACAGACCAACGGAGCAGCAGGTGGAGGAGGTCAGAATGGGCCTCTGCTGCTTCCTTAGCATAACACAGCACATCAGCCCTCGAGCCTTGCTGTTAAAGTCTTCCCTGTAGAAGGACCCACAGCAGGAGCTTTAGAGATGTCAGGGGAAAGTTACCAGCTCCAAAATTCCCATCAGCAGAAATAGAGCGGCACCAGGACCTTATCACAGACAGCAGGATATATTTGTATGTGCAATATCTACAGCCCCTCTGCCTGTGAACATTCAGACATAAAGTTGTACGTGAAGTTGAGCACAAAACTAGCTTCCTAGAGTGCACAGCCTGGGTTTTATTAATATTTTGGGGGAGAAAAAACCTAGCCATTGCTCAAGCAGTAAAACATAAGCTGGTGATTTCGTTTTGTGTATTTTGCACGTTGCTACAGCCATTTCCAAGGGGCTTTTTAATTGACGCAAACTATTTTGTTTTCTTCTCCTTGTCTATGCCGTTGAGTTTAATACCATCTTTTTCTCCAGTTCATGTGCAGCACTGTGGATCTTGCCAGCTGCATGGCTGCAGAATACAACATCACTCCTGACCGGGTGGACATATGCCTTATCAGCAACCTGACTTCCAACTACAGCCTGGGCACCTTGCAGGGATTCTGTGACAGTCCGTTGCCCAACTGCAACTTTCCAGAGGTATTGCTTGAAAAAAATGTGTTGCAGAGCTTGATCTGAGAAGGGGCTATAAAGCCTGTGCGATAAATCTCAGTGATTCAGAGGAAAGCAAGGTTGCTCTGGATTGACATTACAGGACTGACACAGGCTACTGCGCACAAACTAACTTAAGTGTCTGAAGTTATTATCATGAGTACACATTAATGTTTAACTTCCTTCAGGGCTGAATAATCATAGGCTTTTACAATTGTTGGATCCTGCCTGTAGGAGGAGAAATGGACTTTCTCCCTGAAGTCCTTAATGGCACGCAGAACTGCAAGTCATTTCAAAGGACTGTGTGGGTGCTCAGTGTTACTTGAAAACCAGTTCACTGAAAACTGGTGTCTAGTCATAGATTTAACCCTTCCCTCCATTGTTTTATGTCCTGATGAAAAACTTTGCTTATATATTCTTTCACTAGGTGTAGTAGGTTCTGGCCTCAGAGAGGTTAGCACCCCTCATAGTGGTCTGCTTCAATCGGCAAATGCAAATCCTACCTCTTCAGAACAACTTGTTTAAAAAAAAAAACAAAAAACAAAAAAAATGCTTCTAATGGCAAAAAAGAACACAAATATGTTTTACACGCTGGTAGAATACTTTGTCAAAAAAATCATCTTTTTGCATAGCTATTCAAGACCTTTCTCTGACTTTTCAGGTCACGGCAATTGCATTGTTGTCTACTGGAAATTGAAAAGGAAAAAAATCTGTCTAGGATGGGGGCAGAATTTATGTCAAGGTCATCTGGATTTATGGGGATCTGACAGATTTATGGCTGATCTGTTATCATCCAGATGTCCAAGGTGCTTCTGAAGGCCCTGGTATCCTGCTGAACCTATTTCCATTTAACCTAACAGGAATATGGTCCCTGTCTGACTCCATGAGTTTACTGAGACCACCATTACTGTGACTTTCAACCCTGCAAAGGCTCTTAGTATGCCTGCAGAAAGACCCAGGAGCAAAATCTGGCACAATGGAGAAGTAGAAACAGTCTGTGCCCATCGTGAGGTTGGTCAGGAGTTCAGGAGAGAGAGGGGTTCTAAGCAATGAGGAACAACCACTTTGCATGCTGAGGGTGCTATGGCAGACTTGAGCCGGGTCCTGCCCATGAGCGGGCGAAGTAGTGAGGAGTCCCTCTCCTGCGCTCTGCAGGGCAGATGTTGGATCTGATACAGGCGTCGTCTGTTGCTCCTGTTGTGCTTTCAGGAGCTGGTGGGATCCTACCCCTCAGCCACAGGGAACATCCACCCATTTTCTAGAAACTGAGGAGTCAAATTACAAGCTGTACAAGTTACTTTCTCTAATTTAATATATCAGTGATAAACTATTAATAAATGAGCTGAGAGCATAAGCATATTTCTCCTTCAACTGGGGCTTGCTTTTAACTGAAAGGATGGATTGCCTCAGGCACCTGATGGAGGTTTTTTGGCAGAAATAGGCCTGTCCGGACAGAGTGGAAGCTTAAATCTTCACAGATTTGATAGCGGGAAGGTGATGAGCTGGATAACATGCCTCTCTCTGTTTTACATCCATGCTAACTTTCCCAGAAGCCATAAATGGTACCTGCAGTCTGGAATCGCATTTGGAAGCATGGGCGTGCTAAACATTCAGCTCTCAGCTTGGCAGAAGTTGCTGTCCCACCACCTAGGTGTGACAGAGGGCTCCACCAGCACACGTGTGCACACTTCTGCATCTTTTGGCAGAAAAAATGATCACGGTGTTGGGCATTGGTAGAAGTTTGTCCAGCCTGTGTCTTGCCGATGGATTCAGTGTGTCACATCAGCAGGGGCGATACTTGCCAACTGGCCCTAAGTGAGTATCTGTCCTGGTGGTCTGAATTGCTAATACCCTTGGTCCTGTGTATTGTGCAGATATGTGAATTCGAGTCCAGAATTTGACCTTAAAGCACAAAATATGCCAGCATAACTGGATGATGCTTTCTGCTAATTCAGTAACCGTGTCCAGGGCAAGCCTGCATCACAACCTCGGCTGTACAGCTGTGAGCCCTGTGCCTCTTGAGTGTAAAACAAATAACACCTGATGAAGAATGCAAGAGTTTTCCTCGCCATCGATTCAGTTTTAACACTTAAATCTCCTGTAACATGGGAGAATCCCACAGGCAGCCCCAGGTTTACATGTTCGGTCAGCTCAACTACATAACTCTCAATCCCTTTCTATCCCTCTGTTTAGTTTCCTTTGTTTTCAGTTTTGATTTATCCAGCTGACATTCATCTCTCTTCTGTTTTTTTTTCCCCTTTTTGTCTTTATACAGTACTTTACCTACAGTGTCTTATTGAGTCTCCTGGCCTGCTCTGTGTTCCTTCAGATCAGCTGTATTGGAAAACTGATCCTTATGTTAATCATTGAATTTATATACGTGCTCATTGTGGAAGTGCCAGGGGTCAACCTTTTTGACAATGCAGATCTCCTGGTTACAGCTAACACCTAGTAAGTGCCTTTCACTTCTGAAATCTTCACCCGATTTCTTTCACCCCATGATTTCAGTGTGGCATTAGGTGGACAGGAGTGCCGAGGGTGTGGTGCAAGCAAGAGAAGCGCATTGTAGCAGAGAAGGCACGGCTGTTAACAAAAGGCTTTGTCAATGCTGCTCTCCATCTCTGAAGAGTAGGAAAACACGGTTCCCTTTAAGATCTTTTTAATGTGGAACTTGACTAATGAACTATCTATTAATAACAAAATGTAACTGGAATCACGGTGGATCTGTATTTCTTTTTCTTCCAGAAATGGGGAGCTGTAGTTAGTCATTCTCACTTCTTCTGGTATTACGCTCCCAATATAGAAATGTCTTTTCTCGAAAAAGAAGAAGAAAAAAAACCCTCCAACAAACTTGAGCTGGCTCAGGGATGTGATAATGAACCACCGAGACGTTCAGACATCTGTTATATCAAACCCAGGTTGGGGTGGTGGAATGGTGGTGTTTGATGTTTGGCTAGTGATCTCCTGACAGTTGCTGTTGGGCATGTGTCCGCATTTGAAAAATCCAGCATCCCAGCTGGTCTCAGCGCAGTTCCCAGCACAGGGGCTAGGGCGAAGTGGGAGTAGACAGTTGCCCTTTTGGTTACAAAAGGTAGTTTGTCATCACCAGGTCACACATTAATCATGGTAGCAACCTCCTTACCCTGACATGGTTACTCCTCTCCTGAAGGTCACACCAGGGATGGAAATTTGGCACATCCACAAATGCACCCTCAGTCACAAGCTTCATTTCTCACTGGGAATTGCTTTGTTGTATTAACTATTTGTTTTGATCGTTCCCCCTTGTAGGCAACAATAGTACTCGAATGTGAGTCAATAAAATCGTGGTGGTGTCTAAAGATGAGCATGATGCTAGGATGTGTAAGAAGGAGAGTTGCCTGTAAGACATGAGAAGTAGACCATTGCTCTACTCGGGAGTGGGAAGGCCTAACCTGGAATATGTCTACCGGTTTGGGGCAAGAAGGCAGTTCACAATAATGGAGAGTCCAGAGCAGCAATCAGAGATCTAGAAAGCACCAGTTTAGGTGAAACATTGGTCAAGGATGATAGCTGTGGTTGCTCTTGTCTTGGACAGGATGGTGTTTGAGAAGATTCCCGTGGTCCTTCCCAGTGCTATTTTGTATGTTATCCAATGGCTTCTGTAGTTCCTCAAACTTCTTGATGGTCATTAACCCCTTCGAGCTGGATGCACCTGGTTACTTCTGGCCTTCACATAAATATTCTATGATTTTAGCATTCCTGTGTGCTCCATAACAATTAATGGAGTTACGGCTTTTACTGCCATTGGCAGTAATCACTTAAATTATTTTGTTAACTCAAGCGAATGATACTATGTTGGAAACCCCATGGAGCTTTGTGTGAAGGTATGAGGAGAACGAAGTTTCCTTCCTTTTTTTGCAGATGTTATGTATTCCAACAGCATAAGCTATTTAGCATTTTCTAACACAATTAGAGAAATAAAAGCATTTTATATCCCAAATATAATTTCATTCTTGTAAGTCAAGCACTAAGCGAAATTACAGCACTTAGAAGTATAATTTACGTCACTTCACAATCAAAATGTCAGTAATAAAGTGGAGAAGGTTAGCATGTTTTCCCAGAAGTAGCTTTCTGTGATGCTGTATTATCTCTTACTAAATGATATTTGTTTTGTCCGGAGAGCTCCATGGACAGCTATTTATTGTCCCAGTGTCTGGCAGCCCATTTGTGTGTTGTGGGAAATGGGAGCTCAGCATGTAGCACGTAGTTCAGAGAGGTACCTTATTGTCCAGCTGATATTAAAAAAACCGCCATGACCTCATGCTACTTTAATTGGGTGCCCGTTGTACATAATTACTGTCTGCTCTGCAGCCATTATGGTACTCTGACTAATTAGAAGTGATGCAGATGTCACTGCACACTTCTGTGTACAAACCCACCCAGCATGCAAGCAAGTGAAAGGCCGATTATAGCACATTGGGAGTTGCTAGACTTGACTGCAGCGACACACCAGCGCGGTGACACATGAAGTTTAACTGGATGCTCAGACCGACTATCATATTACCTTTTCCCTATGCTGGAGATAAAACTAACGCATTGGTTTTAAAGATGTGATGGACCAATGTGATCTTCTAAGTTGAGTTCCTGCATAGTGGAGCCCAAAGAGCTTTGTTCGTCAAGCCCATCGTTTTTGTTCCAGCCATGGTTTGTGATTTAGAGGGCTGTCTGTCCTTGGCACCGTGGCTGTGAGAAGGGAGATGCTCCTGTCCTATGGGACCTGTCCCCAAAGTCAACCACCTTTCCTGCTAAAAATGTATGTGCACTTAACTTGAGCAGGAGTGTATTTAGCAAGCTTCTCTCCGTGTTGCCTTCCAGTAATTAAAGAGCCATCTGCTACTGGAAATGTCTGTCCCATGGGGGAGCAACCTACCGATTGCCATTATTGCTTGCACTGGGCATACTCAGTTATCCAAAGTGTTATTGTAAATAGTGGGTTTGCTGCATTTCACAGTCTCTGCTGAAGGTTTTAGAGCAAGCGGTAACAGCCAGAGTGAGCTGCAGCCCCAGTACAGAGGGTCAGATCTGCCCCATCAAAAGACAGAGTGATAATGGGGCAACTAGATCCAACCTTTAGGGTGGGAGCCACTGTCCCTCAGGGTTCCCAGACTGGATCCACGTTGAAGCACGCATGTTCAGTGACGGAGTTGGCCAAGAGGCCATACAATAGATTGTGTGCAAGACAATGGTGGGTTGCAAAGATCCATGTCAGAAGAAATTCCATGATCAGAGCTGCAGAAAATGTCTTGGAACAAACAAGGTTAGAGAGTCGCTATGCTTTTATTTTTTAATGTTACGCCCAGTTAGGCTTCCTTGGCTATTTTGATGATTTGTGTCTCTGATTCTGTAGCGAGAGGTTGCCCCCAGCCCCAGAAAATGGTGGCCTAAAGCTGTCGCGGCAGCTGTGATATTCTCAGAGATACATCTCTAAAGACGTATCACGTTAGTACCCTGCAAAGCTGTAATTGCATCAATGACACTATGGTAATTTTACCACTGATCTCTCTCTTTCCATTTAAATAGTGTTTTAAAAGATCCCTGTATGTGGTTCTCAGCCACCTAATACTCCACCCACACCTGAGAAAAAACCCAGCAGCATTAAGCAATCCATCAGTCAGGAACTCAGACAGCTACTGCCTACCAGAGCGCTCCTTTCCATCCTTTCACTGTAAGAACAGCACACCCTTCTCCATCTTCTCCAGCAGCTGTGCTTCATACGAGGATGTTGCAGTATTGTGAACAGCGACAGCAATCTGCATAAGGGTTTTCGTTAGTGCACTTGTGCAGTACCCACAGCTCGGCACGGCACTGGAGACGAGCAACTTGCAGAAGAAGGGAGTAGTGCTAGAGTTAAAGGAATTAAACGCCTCTCCATGCTACAATAAATGGGGAAGAGAAAAGCTACCCCTCACCACACATTAGCCCAAAGCTTCCTTCTTTAGATCAAATTTTCCAGCCTGACCTAACGAAGTAGGGACAGATGCACAAGCATTTGCTAAGCATCCCACACTGACTTCGAAATCCCAAATGACTGTCTGACTCTTAATGCTTCTTAGATATTTTAGCCACATTAACTAAGTTGCACCATCACTCCGAATTTCTGAGTGTAGCACAGATGACCTTTTTCCCCCACACGCACTCTTCGTCTTTTTGTAGTTTTCTGCTTTAAAAGAGCTATAGCCCCACACAGCGTTAGAGGTGCCACATTGCAGAGGTGCTGTTGACTGATGTACAGGACGAGTGCTGGAGGGAGCCAAACACTCTACTAACCTTTTGCTTGGTTTTTGTTTTGTTTTTTTTTCAGCGTCTCTGCAAACGCAACGTTATCATGGTGAGTCACTTTGGCATGAAATATTTTTATGGGGTTTTGCTGGTAGGCATTTTGTATTCACAAGGTGCAATAGCATCATGTTGACTCACCAGCGGTGTCTGGTACTTGACTGTGCTTTGCTGCGAGCTGGTGCAGCACAGCGCAAATGCCCGGAGTGGACTGAGGATGGATGTATATACAGCTGCTCTCAGAGCATCCTGTTCCCTCTGGGACTTATGTTAACTTGCTTTATAGAGCATCTCATAGACCTTGCTTGTAATTACGAGACACAGGTGTTTTATCAAAATAATATTTTCATACCATATAACTAATTGAGATTTAACAGTTTTTATTTGCTTGCTTGTCAGAAGGGAAGGGAATGTGTCTTAGTGCTCTTTTCAGTTTATAGAATGCTTACAAAACAAAGGCGATTAAACAGTGATTAATTAGAGACGCGGTAAGCACAGAACAGTTCCAGACTCAGGAGGCTGGGGAAGCCAGTGCAGGAGAGACAGAGAATACAGTCTGAAGAGCTGTCAGCATTTCAGTTTTGCCGAGCATGGTGGTGGCTGAGCAGGTATGGCCGTTCTCTGAAAGAATGGCTTTTATAGTGATGTTAACCCTTTTTAAGAAGTTGGATTAAATATTCAGTTTCATAGTCCTGCTTTAGAAACCAGCACCTATGAGCCAAAGTCCTCAGCTTTTTGCAGGTATTATTTGTCCCTTTACTAACACAAGATTCAGAGGGAAAGAAAAAAGCCTTTTATTTGGAGGTTGGCCAGCCTTCAAGTGAGAACTGGGGAGGGTGGCAAAGCCGTGTTGCCCCACGCTGAGACTAACTGGAAAATTCTGCTCTTCCGTTGGCTGCAGCTCTCCAGCGATGACAAGAGTTGCGCTGAAGATTGTGACCCCTGTCATCATTACCGTCTTTGTCCTGGCACTGTACTTGCATGCCCAGCAAGTGGAATCCACTGCAAGGCTTGATTTCCTCTGGAAACTCCAGGTTAGTGGGTGTTTGCCGTGTTGGAGGAATACACAGACTCACCAGTGTTAGTATAAAAACTACTGAACTATTCACTATCGAGTTGAGGAGTGTTATAAAGTGCCTTTGAATTTAATCTGGATCTGGCATATAACTCGGCATACTACTAATGCTTTTTTCTTCTTTGGTACTTTGCGTTCCCAGTGCTTCTCATTCTGTTTTTTTTACTTTAACCCTTTGTTTCCTTGTAAATGCACTTTGGATGGTGCCCACAACAAAGTGTCATAGATCTGAAGATCGAGGTTAATGAGCACCTGAGCCTGTCGCCGTTGCAGGAACCTGTAATATAACACGATTTGTAAATATAGGAAGCTCATATTCACTGCTGATTTGTTTCCCAGAGTTCAGACAGCTTTAGCTTGTTGTGTTCAGGAGTGTGAAAGAGTCGCAGTTGCATTTTCATTCACCTTGTTGTTAAGCAGTAGGAACTGGCTTGCAATCCAATCTTCATTAGCTCCTGGGCAGCAGTACCGGGTAATGCCACGCTTTGCTCCTGTCCCTGGGTTCAGTATTAATGTTTTCACTACTCCTGCCCACGAGTGATGTTGGGGTATCGTATGCGATTCTTAAGCAAGCAATACAGGTCTCATAGCCAGGGAATCGCAGGACCCCAGGTTTTCTACAGATTATTTACCGTCTGGATGCCAGGACATCATTCAAATACTAGGTCTCAGTGGTTGGAGTAGGAGGCACTGAGGAAGCATCAATTAATTATTTGGGAAGCAGATAAACATTATTATCCTCATTTATAAATGGTAAAAACAATGGGCAGGATGACCTGACTTGCCTGTTCCAGGTCTGGGCTCAGCTGGCCGAAGCATTTGTTTCCCCAGGGAGAGCCAAGTGTTTTCTTTGTTCTGTCCGGACAGATCACCTTCTGAAGGGTCCTTCCTCATTTAACTTAATTTCCAGTTTCAAATATCCTGTTTCAGAAACCAATATCCATGAGCAAAGTTGTAAGCGCTTTGCAAGTATTTCTTGTGCCTTTATCAACATAAGGGATGTGGGGAGGTCGTCCCTTTTCCCCTCTCAGAGTGGGCGCTGGAGAATATGGCTGAGCTGGTTTTGTCCACACCAGGGCCCAAATGTGCCAGGAGATTCTGCCCTTTCGTAGGCTCCAGCTCTCCAGCAATGACAAAAGTCATTGGGGAAAAAAAAGATTTGAAGAAGACCCATTTGAAAAGGCTGTACATTTTGCCTGGTGCTGAAGCTGAGGGTGCAGCACGCAGGACGGCTCTTTGGGGCTCCCGTAAGCTGCATCGCTCTCTGTGACCCCTGTCCCCAGTCCTTGCCTGACACTGCTTTTTTCCTTTACTCATTGCTCAGAGATATTCAAAATGTCAAAAAAGTAAAACAAGGGGAGAAAAATACTGCTACTGTCAGGTAATGAGGGGAAGAGGTGATCAGTACACACACACCTCTCTACCTTTACCTACAACCACAAGCAAGGAATTGAAGTAGTGCTGGTATTGTGCAAGTCTGCAAGGAGAAATGAAATCCCCAGAGAGACGTTATCTGTGAAGTCTGAGTAATCTAGGGAACTCTAAATGCTTCTTTTATTTTAAAGTCAGCTAGGCCTAGGAACATCCTAGGTATGTCCTTTCTGAAGTGCTGATTCCATCCGAACATTAAACCCAAATCCACGCCCATGAGCACAGAAAGATGACCCATCCTCCTCAAGTTCCCCTTCACCCAGGCGTACCCCCACTACTATGGGAGACATGGGCCTTACGAGCTGGTGAAAAGTCCTCTCCAGAGGGTCAGACTGGCCTGTTTCACGGGCTCCATGGTAACTGTACTTCATGACCATCACTGCACCCCAGAAAACCTTGTAGAAAAGGAGGGTCCTTTTATTTAGCTACGTGAGCGGTTGGTGGGGCAGGGTGAGGATTATAATGCCACTCACACAGTTAGACTTTAGCAATAATTGAGCTGTCTTTGTCTTCTTGAAACCTGTTGTGCTTGCCTGGGAAAGCCAAATGTGTGTTTTCATGGATGGCGGTGGAATTACCCAAAAGGAATAGACCTTGTGCAGGTTACCCAATTCAGGGCCCAGAAATATAACAACGTTGGATTTTGGTGTTATTCTGTGCCTGCTTTTACATACACGTGTGCACACAAAGAGATGGACCATCTGCCACTGCAGAACACAAGTTTCTGCATCTCTGGTTCTTCCCTCCTTTGCAGTTTCCCCCTTTCTTCTGTTTCTGTCTTCCCTGCAAGTTCATTTTCAGCTTTTTCATCCCTCCCCAGAGCAGTTACAAAAAGAGTAAGCACATCACTCTCTCTCCCTCCTAAACCAGGCCACTGAAGAGAAAGAAGAAATGGAGGAGCTGCAAGCTTATAACAGACGCCTCCTCCACAACATTTTGCCGAAGGACGTGGCAGCCCATTTCTTGGCGCAGGAGCGGCGAAATGATGAACTGTACTACCAGTCCTGTGAGTGCGTGGCTGTCATGTTCGCCTCCATAAGCAACTTCTCAGAGTTTTACGTGGAGCTAGAAGCCAACAACGAAGGGGTGGAATGTCTGAGACTGCTCAACGAGATCATTGCTGATTTTGATGAAGTAAGTCACAGAAAATCTAGATGGACAGAGTGAACTGGATCAATGAGCTTATTTGTGCTTTGCTGAGCTCCTGAAGGAAGATGGCTTATTGAATCCTTGTGCCATGGTTCATTTCTCCTCCCTCTAGAAGTCTTTAATTCTTTTTTTTTTTTTCACATTAAAATCCCTTTTATTCCCTTATCACTCCTCCGAATACCTAATCCCCTTTCTTCCTGTACTTTGAGTAGTGGAGGCCCTGTCCAGTACTTTGTAGCGCTTGCCCCAAGGTAGGACACGTGGAAAGGGTATTACCAGCATGTATGTGTTTGTCAAGGTTTATTTGTTTCTTTTGTTCTTCTCTTGTGGAACAGATAATAAGTGAAGATCAGTTTCGGCAGCTGGAGAAGATCAAGACCATCGGCAGTACATATATGGCTGCGTCAGGCCTCAACGATTCCACTTACGACAAGGAAGGGAAGACGCATATTAAAGCTCTGGCTGATTTTGCCATGAGGTTAATGGACCAAATGAAATACATTAATGAGCATTCATTCAACAACTTCCAGATGAAGATAGGTAATGTCGCTGTGTTTACAGGATTAAGTATTGGTAATGGTCACTCTGAGCTGGGGATTTTATGGAGACTAAAACCATAGATGTTTCCTTAGCTGTGTGGTGATGTTAATTGTCTTCTGCCTGGTGACTGCAAAAATAACCTCTTTGGCCGCTCTGAAACATCAGGGCAGTTTTGTTCGGGCAGCAGCGTTATTACCAAAGCTCCCTGGAGCATTAGAAGCAGTTGGGCAACTGACCTTGGTGCAGGTGAAGCTCTTACCACAGCATGGTCACACATGGTGGTTGAGCTTGGGCTCATTTTGCCTGTGATGAACTCCCTGCCACCACCCCCACGGTCCCAGGCTCCGCCATTCTTGGATGTTAAATTGTCTTTCAAGTCAGGGAATAACAAGAGACAGAAAAGGAGATGAAATGTGTGGATGTCAAGTGTGGTATTTGTTGTGGAAGGCCGCCGGGCTGCTGCCTCGCAGGCGCTCAGCATTGCAGCAGCTGTGTGCTGACTTCCAAGTGAGCATTTTGCTTGGCAGCCGGATGGCAAATAAACCTTATCCTGTTATCTGGTACTGCAAAGTAGCTCTGGATTGAGCAGATCCAGCCCGTGCTGCCAGTCAGACAGGCATAATGGATCAAAGCAGCCAACTTCTCTTGAAAAGTTTCTTTCCCCACAGCTTGGCTGTAGCTTCACATGTCAGGGTAAAGCACAGCTAGAACCAATGAACCTCAGGATGGTTTTTATCGTCTGAAGTATAACTTGCCTCAAGCTTCACGTGGTTTGAACATGATGGATCTAAGCGTTGTTGGATTTCTCCTCTCCTTCCAGGCCTCAATATTGGTCCTGTCGTGGCTGGGGTGATAGGAGCACGCAAACCCCAGTATGACATATGGGGCAACACGGTGAATGTAGCCAGCCGAATGGACAGTACAGGTGTGCCTGACAGGATTCAGGTAAGGAATCCACTGGAAAGCTTACATTGCCAGCCCTGTGCCACTTACACGTTTTGAAACTTAATTAGAATTGGAATTTGGTTTCCATTTCTTCCTTTGTGCCATACATTTATTTACACAGTACTGAAAGAAAAGCCAGCTGGGGAATGGTGGCGGTACCATCAAGTTTTGCCTTCTAATTGCGACCAGTTCTGCGACCTTGGCTCAAAAACTTGCAGTTGAGTTCTGGGTGGAAGAAGTGTTGAGCTGTTGAGCCGAGTTTCCTGCCTCGACTGCCTCATTGGCACGATGAGCACGCTCCTGCAGTGATGCTGACTCACTCGTGCTGCCAGCTTTGCTGTTCGGCTACGTGCAACTGCAGGTTGCTTTATTTTCCAAGGGCTTGATTCAGATCTGCATTTCCGTAATTCACCGCTCTGTTCACAATGCCATATGTGTTGTGAGGCTAGGAAGGATCCAGGCAGCAGCAGATCAGCAGGATGGGGATATATAGAGAAAGAGGACGGTTTAAGGGCTTCATCGAAACTCTCTTACAATCAACCATCTCCCGGGCCTTCAGACAGCGACTTTTCCAGTGATTCAGTTCCACTGTCCTGCTTTCACTGAGCCAATGTCCACAGTAACAGATTGTCATTCCTTGGGAAAGTACCGAAGGGATGTAAAAATAGTTAGAGTAACTGACGTAAACCGCAAGAGGGGAAACCATGCTGTTTCTTTCCAGTGAAGCCGTCAGTTAACTGGATCAATATTTATCCAACACCCTTTAAACTTTCCCACAAGATGGTCTGCGAACAATTTTCATTCTAGTTAGGCAAATCAGCACAGCGATGTTACAGCAGTAGGAAGCCAGAAATAGAAATATTTAAAGCCACCTGAAAAGGGGTGAGAAACTACATTGTAATAAATAAATATCTCGGGAAATCTGGTCTTTAAACTGCTGCTATTCTGCAGCACAAGTGATTATTTTTGAATGGCATCTGCAGAGAGAATTTGGATGCTGGCTAGACTATTCCATTCATTCCGTCTTTCTCATTGCCCACTACCTTCTCCTCCATCAAAACAACTCCTCCTAACTTGTACCTCCACTGTGTAATTTGTAAGTAATTTCTGAGGACTTTTTAAATATGGTTAACCTGTTTTCCTACTACTGCTCCGGTGACAAAATGAATGCATCTGAGTAGACTGAACTGCCAGGTGCATTTTTAAAAATGTGACTCATTTGTTTCTTTTTATCCTGTGACCTGCTTGAAAAAACGTGGTGTTCCCCCAGTCGTGTACTGTCTGTGACTTCTGTAGTTTCTCAGTTTCTAAAGGTTGTGTTTGTGCTGCAACTTGTGCCAGCCTTTTCATTAGTGATCGATATGCAGAAGTCGACCGACTTTTAGAAACAAAATAGTTGATCCTACTTTAATTTTGTCTGTGGATTACTCCAAAAGCAAATGAAAAGACTGTGTGAGGGTATGACAAGCATCTGCCTTCTCTTGTTTATTCTGCAGGTAACCACAGACATGTACCAGGTTTTAGCAGCCAACAGCTATCAGCTGGAATATCGAGGGGTCATTAAGGTCAAAGGCAAAGGAGAAATGACCACCTACTTTCTAAATGAAGGGCCGCCGATTAGTTAGCACTGATTGCAGCATCGCTCGGAGATGGCATTTGCATTACACAAGATTGTGAATCAGAGAAGAATCGCTTTTTTGGCAGTGAAGCCGACAACGCAGCGCAGCCGAAATTTCACACCGTGACTCTAGAGCTGGTATCAGCAAACTCTTTGGCCACCCACCATGAAAGGCACTCGAAAGAAACCACCTTGGAGTTGTTCCTGGCTGAGCGCTAAATCGACCAAAGATGTGTACTACGCAGTTCACAGATAAGACGTGAATTTGGAAATTTTAAAAAAGGCTGCTACCACAGGATGATATAAGAAGCTATTTAAGTATTTATTGACGCAACACAACATTTACTTGGTTGAAGGAATGTATGATTCACTACAAAGCATTATTTTGGAATGGATTTGCACTCCCGTAACGTTTCCATCCCATACCGCCAGCTATTTGAAGTGTACCACTGTGCTTTTATTAGCTGTTTTGAATGGGCTTTCAAAATTGACACCCACTGTTGCAGCACACAAAAAGGCCTTTTAGAAGGGCATGGGTAGTGTTTTAGTGTGAAAAGACATTATAGCCCTGGCCCCCTCTTTTCCCTTCTTCTACATGGCTAAATGACTGCTCTTCGGAGCGGGGCTGGCACGTCTGATGAAGGGGAAGAGCGCGACAACGCAAGATGGCTCTACAACCATATTTATTAAAAAGTCTTCTGTGCTCTTCTTTGGTATATATCAGTTTACATGGGAAAGACTAGATGTAAACAAGAGACACTTCGTGGGGGGAACTCCCCTGAAAGTTGTTGTGGTTTTTTTGTATTTTTTATTTTGTAATATTGAAAACATGGAGATCTAACAGATATACCAAATTCTATATTTTGTAAATTATATATAAATTAGAAGGCAGGCTGTCCACACCGAGGTGTGGTGGGAGGTGTATATAACCTGTAGACTTTTGTGTAATTTTTTTTTGTGCATAATACTCTGAACACAGACTTGGCAGTTTTCAGATTATCACTATACAATCAACCAACAACAAACAGGTGAGTTTCCAGGCTGAATCAGATGCATTTTAAACTGAAAAATCCAGAAAAACCTACAACCCCAAAGAAGAGGAAAAAACCAAAAGGCGGTAGTCACAGAGTTGTTCCATGCAGCATTCAAGCGAAGGGTGGCATCTTAACAAATGGAAACAGGACCTTTCAGTTTTAGCTACTAAGACGGTATCAGTCAAACGTCAAAAAGAGCTCTAAGCAAATCTTCTAGCTAACTCTAATAGGAGCTCAAACCACAAAACTTTTCCTTTAAAAAAAATCATTTTTCATAAATGGTCTCACTAGGATCCTGCTGATATGAGAGCTGTCTGATATTGTAACTGCCATTTGACATTACAAGGAACTATGTACTGCAGCATCGAGTTGACTTTCCTGTAGTAAGCACTTATTTAAACTGAGTCACAGATTTTCAGTTTTCAGGAATTGGGTGATCTTCAAGAAAGGCTATGATGGCAAATGTGTACATTAGGTGGTTGACCTTAAAATACAGTGCCATTAATATTGTGTTGGACATCTTTCTGACTAGTGGGGGCTTATGAATAGTTCACTGTTATCATTTATGTACCTTTTTTAACTACTAAAGAAAAATCCCTTGATATTTTATTAAAAAAAAAAGAAAAGAATTTTAAAAAAAAGCTATATTTTTTATATTCTATGAGGGGAGAGTTTTGATATTGAATTTGGCTAGCACTAAAAATGACTCCAATCTTTTGACATTTAATAAAGTTCTTTTCCACTCTTCTCAGGGCAGAATTATTGTAGTACTAACAGCTTAATGATTGCACTATGGTGGTGGTGATTTATTTTTTCCTACTTGACAAGGAGAATAATCCATGGGCCTGTCTTAATTAATTTGCCATATTGCTAAGCATAACCCGAGCATTAAGCCATTTAAACGCGAGCTTAAATGGCATCGCCCCTTTCCTTCCCTCCTCCACTAGGAAACATCTCTGAAAAGTATAGTATATTGACTTCTGTAAAACTGCCAAGTCTGCCCTTGTACTATACTTTTGCTCCTTTACATCTTTCCTGGTTTGCAAAATACTTCAGTTGCATCACGCCGTTATGCCTTTCTCCCCCCACCTCCACCTTCCATCCCTTTTACCCCTCACTGAGTTTCATTACCTTCATGCCATACACTCCATTTGTTTTAGGTTTGCTTTCTGCTTTACGAAAGTCTGCGGTCTTCTTAACTTTCGATTCATCTTATGAAGTTGTGTTGTCAATGAAATTTCAAGTCCCCGGTATCTCTAGCTGTGATTGTTGACAGTGTGTCATGATCATTTCAAGGGGTATTCACACACTCTTTACTCTGGATCTTGCAAAAATGGATACAGTTATGATTTCCCATGGAAATTGAAATCTATTTAAGTAATTTAACTATATTAAACACTGTTTCACTGGTAAAGTGTCTCTGTTTTATTTTAGCTGCATCTGGGTAGTGATCAGGCCAGAAGTTGTGTAGGAGATACTGATTTTGCACCCAGGAACGTCTGGTTTTTGCCTAGGGCTAGCTGCCTGGCCGCTGGGAGCACACCCCGGCTAGCACTGCCCAGTCACCGAGCCTCGGGGGCTTCTTTGCACAGTAAACATCCCCCGCATCCCTCTTGTGCACCCACTTGCCTTGAAACCTTAGTCTGGGGATAGCTGACAGAGCCGCGTTGTGGCACGGTGGTTAAATATATTGGTATAACCGAGTAGCTTAAAAATGATTAAATTTTTTTTCTGGCTTATTTGAAAAAAAAATAGTGTGTATTTTAAAGAGTACAGCACCTTTGCCAAAGAATTCTCCAGGTATCTTGGTATTTGTCCTCTCAAGGACACCTGGAAGGAGGCAGCAGCGCTTGCCAATGCAACATTTTCAGTCTGTCCAGGTGACAGTAAATGCTACACAACTACACCAATTAACAGAAGCCTGAAGTACGACTGAGAAACAGCTCCCTCTTTCAACTGACTTTTTTAGTTGAGGAGACGTTACACAAGCAACTAAAGACCGAAAGACTTATTTACAATTACAAATCTGTTCTTTGTCAGGAGGGCTTTCATTAAGTGTACTGATAACATAGCTGGTTAAGAAAAAGCCGTGAAGTACTTAAGTATCAGCCTTTAAGGCGAATGCCGAAGGACTATTTAATACTTTATATGTTCTACACGCTCAAACAGCAATTCAGGACATTTTTCTGATATAGGTGGGTTTTGAAACTTACCTGGAGAAGGGTATTTCCCAGGGGAGGGAAGCCAACAGCCTCCAGTGCTGTGCCCTCTTGGTTAAATTCCTGTACCCGCTGCCCGGCTGAACTATTTTCCTCCCACACAGAAAGCATTTTGATGAATTTTTAGGTGTTTAGCCACTTTTCCCCAACACAAAGCCGGCCGCAGCAAGTATCTGCCTCCACTTAATAAAATGATACATTTGGGATGCATCAAACCTCTTGCATGCGTGTCCTGCGCTGCCACTATCCCTGGCCTTGCTGTCTGTGCATTACACAGCATGCATGGACATCAACATTTGGCCAAAAACTATGCCCAGAGGCAAATATTTTCATTCTGTTAACCTTCCCGGCTGCTCCTCAGGGCACCATCTCTTCTAGTTTGAAGTATGGGGACTGGCAGGGAGAGAGAACTTGGGATGCAGCCTGAAAAAGGGGCAGTTCAGCTGTTTTAAGCTCAAAAACTCAATTTCCATTCTCTTGACCCTCTCTGTCAATTGAAGGAGCCAGAAGAGCCTGAGCAGGGCCAGGGCCGGGCCTGAGAACACTGAATTTCAGGCGGGATGGGGGACAGCAGCAGCAACGTTCTTCTGCCATCTGGCAGCCAGGTACCTTACTGTAAAAAGCAGGGTTATATTTTTAATTTCTGTCCCTCAGCACCTCGCTGCCCGCGCCTGTCCTGCTCGGCCCTTTGGTCGCAGTGGTGGTGGCGGCTGTTGGTGCCAGCCCCATCACCGTGGCTCCTGCTGAAAGCTGGTGCGGAGAAGATGGGGTAAGCAGGCAACAGGCGCTACGTGGGAATTAGAGTGGCCGGGTGAGAGCCCGGCATTGACAAGCTCAGAGGCAATGCTGGTGCAGCACAGCACAGGCACCATTTGAATTAAAAGCCCCACAGGAGAAGAGCGAGAGAGAGAGAGTGCGCGCACCCTGTAAGCAGCTGGCCCCGAAGATCTTTTCTTTAAGCACAGAATTTCAGATGCAAATAACTATTGCCATCTACTGGAAACAGACTCGCACAGCGTCAGCCAGGCGATGTTACCACTGCTGCCGAGTAACCCCCCAGGATCAGGCTGAATGAGACGCCAGTACCTGCACAAACCCCCCTCCATCACCGGGAGGGGAGCACTTCACAACCTAAAGGCTCCTTCCAAAGCAACTGATTATACACAATCAAATGCAACTTACAGACCCCACCCCACCACTGCCCCCCCCGGCAGCACAGCAGTCAATGGTGCAATAACACAAGCCCCTGCCACACACACTGCTGCTCCTCCTCGCTACAAGGGTGCCGATGAAAGGCTCCAGAGGAGCCCTCCCCACCTAATAGCAAACAACTTCTTGTGTGGTGCACAAGTTCCAGCAGGAGCCATAAAACACCTATTACGTGGCAGACAAATGTTATTCTGTTCCTTTACCTGGTCTGGCATTGCATACCTTGAGTCCCACCAAACCCAGGATGAAGCTGTTACCCTGCTGTGCCAGTGCGACCATGGTTTCAATCCTTCCTTCACTGGGGAGTAACATCCCAGAACCGCCTGCTCTCACCACTCAGGTATGCTTGATGCTCTCCTGTCCTTCAAGTGACTGTTGCCATTTGGTCTGAAACAAAATACAGGCTAATGGAGATCCTACCTCTCTTTTTCACCTGCTCAGCGAGGCGCACAGCATCCCACCATAGCCATGCCTGGGGGATGGCGAGAGACCAAAAGAAAGGGACACAGAGCAGCTTCTTGATGCTACACACCTCCTGCTAAGAAAAAGGGCTCATAATAAGTTGCCTGAAGAACCAAAGTGACGCAGATTGTGTCCTGAAAACGGTAGGGAGAAGACACAATTCCAAAGGCCCTGCCTTTGGAATTATTTAATGTCACATTATTTAAGGACATGCTGAAAGCAGACACCCGGCCTCCTTAGCTAGGTGAGTACAGAAACACCCAGCCAATAATGTCCTTCTCTCTTGCCTTCTCTTCTCATGGCATTCCTGCAGCAGCTTCAGAATGAGAGATGGAGCGCGTTCTCATTGGCTTTCACGCTTTGTGTGGTTCTCGACAACTAGGGCACGTTCTTAAGCTCAGCTCAGTATGCAGGTTAGTGGGCTAAACCTACAGTGTCACTCCCACATTCCTAGTGCAAGCTGAGCCAGATGCCCAGGTCACGGCTGTGCAGGAGCCAGGTACCTGCTGAACATACCTCAAACTTTCTGAACGCATACTTGTCACCTACCTGTCTCAGGAAGCTTTGCCTCTGAGGAAGAAAGAAATGTTATTCAGGAAAACAAAGACTCCGTAAATGCTCCAAGAGGTCTGAACAACTTTTGGATAGCTCTGTAAAGCCAGGATGGCACATGAAGGTGTACCAATTGACAAAAGCGCTCCATAAAGTTAATTGGCAAACAATTTGATCGATGAAACTGATGAACGATAATTTTGTTAAGTAAAGGAAACTGGTACAGACACTGGGAGATCATTTGGCCTTACCAGAGTAAATGGGTACCTGGAGTATTTGACAAAGCCGGGTGCTCCAGGCGTCCTGAGACCCCTGGTGAGAGATCAGCTGGATTCTTGTCAACAGAGGGCTGCCACTGCCACTGAAGCAGACTCCCTACCGCTACCCTTCTCCTCAATTACCTCCAATCAGGGAAAAAACCCTCCTGTAATACATCCCTTTGTATTGACACCATTCAGGAAGCATGGATTTTTGCAAGCCGTAACATGTATCTAGAATGCTATTTATTCTGACAAAAAGCTGATCCAAATAGCATATGTTTAATGTTTGCAAATGTTAATGGGCTTCTTTTTTCCAATACAAACCACAAAAGCAAAACCAATCATATCACAGTACTTGCAATGGAGATGGGGAATGAAAGGCAGGAGGCTGAAAGGTAATATCCCTAAACAGGTGTTCCTCAGTCCTTTGATAAAGAAGCTATCAATTTATTAAAGAATCCACAGTGAATGTTAAGTAACCATGATGTCTGCAAAGGAAACTAGTTTCCATCATCTTCTAGTTCTCCGATAGCTTCAATATAACTAAAAATCAATCCAAATAACACATACATACATTCCCCTAGTAGAAGGCTGCATTCTTTTCTACACCTCTCTCTCCCTTTCTCTCTAGATATATTCTTATATATCTTATACTTATGTATGTGTGTCAGCCGTCCATGAAGCAGTGAAATAAGAAAGGGTCCAACCATTTTCCAGGATCTGAAAAGTTATTTTCTAGCAAAATCTGACAATTTACAAATCAAACAAGTTCTATGCCCAGCTATTGGCCCAGATATCAAATACAAGATAGCAGACCACTATGAAAAACCTCAGATATTAAGGAAAAATACGCAAGGAAGAATGTGGTTACATCTCTAGAAGCTCAAACAGGGGACTCTGAGGTGACCAAACCTCAAACAGCCTGATATATACCTTGTGGAAGTCAGTCAAACTTTTGGCCATCCCTTCCTGAAAGCGAATGTAAACAGCAACACTTTTATTCGAAGAAAAATATGGTATTGTGGGTGTTGGATGGACCAATTCCAACCTTAAAGAGGGCTTACTTTATAAACACAGCATGAAGTGGGCTCTGCTTCTACTAAATCGCACCAAAAAAAAATCAAGCGGCTATGAATGGCCTTGTGCAATTCAAACTAAAATAACACATGTTGTTCAAGAGAGTAATCATCTTTCGTAAGCTCATTTTCCTAAGTCCACAGCTCAAGTGTCTGGCAAAATCAGCAGGGAAGCACCTACTGTTTCTCTGAATGCTGAGTTTGTATAAGCAAATGGCAAATCCTGGGAATTTTCAGTAAATTTTCACTGCCAACTTGGCCTGGTGTGTCTTGTTTCTCATAGAATCATAGAATCGTTTATGTTGGAAAAGAGCTTCAAGATCATCAAGTCCAACCGTCACCTCACACAAAATTTCAGCAAGTACTAATATTGTAGTCAAACTAAAGTAATAGGTTCAAAAGCTGTGTTTTTAGCACCTAGTAATATCAGGTAACGAAGAACAGCCATGCTCATTAACTTCTCATCGTGAAATGGAATTTTTATCAGTGCCGTAAAAACAAGCAAACAAAACCCCAACTGTCTTCTATTACACCGACAGTTGCATTTGTTCATTATACCTGCTAATCAGCAATTTAACACCAGCATAACTGGAATAGAATAATGGCTCCAGATGCTATGACAAAGGAAGTTTTCATTCCTTAAAAATTCATCTTTAGGAATAGCGGGAAGGGAAGGAGTCTCAGAGAAAACAAGATTCTCTGACAACATATAAACTGATGATACAACAGAAAATTCTTCATGTGCACAAGAGCCCGAGTTAAAAACTAAGCAATACTTCAGGTATTCGTAATAGCTTCCCTGCCTATCAGTGGACGTGAAGTGAAAAGGTAGGTATAAGGACTCTTCTAGATTTTATTAGCAAGATAAAACCTTGTTCTATACTTAAAACACAAATAGCTATATTTTTCAATCATTGACTAAAAAGGATAAAGGACAGCTTGTCACCTTTTCTGGTGTCCAGAGTTCAGAAAGGTGCACTGAATGCTAATACAAGCAAACTTCTCTGTGCTAAACAAAAGCTGTTTTCTGTTCTTCTGGATTTTTAAAATATTTGTGGTGTAAACGTTTCCTCAAATTCATCCACTCCTCCTCTTTATCTTTTTCCCGTCTTCTGGATTCCCAAACCAAAAGCAGACCACGTTCAAGAACGCATTCTTCTTCTCTGTCTCAAAGTGGGGAAGGAAGAAAATTAACTGCAAGGCACATCACCTCCAACACCAATCTTTGAGGCTGCACACCAAGGTATTTTCAAGGTCTTTATCTCAGACATCAGTCTGAGAAACACACTATGAAGACTATAATAGATATTGCTCCTGTTCACTTCGGATTACAATTCATTCTCTAATTCTTCTTGGTTTTATTATGCATAATTCTCTTGACTATTACCACCTATTCAAAAAGAAAATAAAATATCTAGCTCCGTTCTTCTTGGTCATAATCTGACACTAAATAACTTACTGAAACACATAAAATTTTGGTATGAATTGCCCAAAGAAATTTGTCTGCAGCAACACTTTGTGGCACAGCAAAGCTCTGCTAATTCCCAAATCCAACAACACAAACAGCAGGGCAACCTCCCTGCCATTAAAGCTTGCTTCCCCCCCAGCATTTCAGTGAACCCTTATATTATTCTAAGTCACATATAAAAATCTATCTATTTGCACAGTATGAAACATGATAAATAACTGTCATGTAATTGTAAAAAAACCCACGGTGTAACTGATAGCGGTACTATACGGTTGCTGTTCTATTTTCTAAGTGTTTGGGGTTTTCTAGTTGATTTACAACTTCAGGAGTATATTATGGTTCTCCCAAACACAAGTCTAGATCAAGGAGGTTCTATCACAGCACAAAAACACCCAACTCACGAAGCCAGAAGAATAAACAAAGTCCCTGGTCTTTTCTTGTTTAAGATAATCAGATTGATTTATTATTTTCCTGTTGCCAGCTGTTTATCTCAGATTTGAGCTAATTATTCATCCATTTCTAAAAGTATATAAAAAGAAGAACAATAGTCCAACAAGTACAAGTCACTCCATTTACTCACCAATCCATTTCCTTTCAACCTCTCCAGAGTTCGAACAGAAGCAGCGTGCAAAAATCCTGGGTTAAATGGCAGAACTTTTTGAATAATTACTAAAAAGAAACCCTCTCCACATAGATCACTTTCAAAGGATAATTAAAAGGAAATCATAAATGAAAAAAAGTTAAAGTATTTATAGCACTAGACAGAGGGCCACAGGTGCCATAAAGCTGATTCCCAGAAACAGAGTTTCCAGGATACATTTTAATTAAGAAAACATTCACGTTCATGTCAATGCGAAACAAAACATTCCAAAATTTAATATCTTACATATTCCAAATCTAGTTCACTAATATGCAATAGCATTATTATTATTATTTAGCCTATTCCCTACTGCCTCACAAAGGCAAAACTGATTTTGGAAGTGAAGAGCTTGCACGATATGCAGAAGACATAACTCTGTATATTTCTTCCATTAACATACTTTCAAACGGAGCTTTTTTATGCCACCAGTCAAATTCCCCAATTTTGGTGCCCCTACATGCATTTCACTGCATGGATATGATCCATTTTCCCCCTCTAGTCCTGTATTCCTTTGTTTCCCTCTTAAAACAAAAAAAGCCAAAGCCCCGTCCAGACAGCTTCTTCTTTTGGAGAACAGCGTTACATTCCTGAGAGTGAATAACTGTTGGAACAAGACTGCCTCTAAATGTTGCAGGACTTGTCAGACATTGTAATCAGGGGACTTTCCCTGTGGTTGTCGCAGCCGAATTTGTAAGGTAGAAAATGCTCCTACAGTCACATGAAAGAAGAGCTGCCACAAGTTGCGCAGTTCATACAGATACATGTTACACAGGCAAATTAACCCAAAAGTCAGGAAGGATTTGGCGTTCCTCCAGCCTGTGTAGTACACAAACAGGTAACACTGTCAAGAAGAAAAAAGAAATCAGATTACCACATGAATAACTGCCACTGAAGAAACATTATCTGGTCATTTAGAAATTACAAACCTGAAACAAGTAAAACTCTAGATCAAATGTGTAAGAACAGTATCAATTTAGCAGTCATGGAAGGGTGAAAAGTACCTGTTATCAATACAAGGTTATATTTTGCTTCCATTAAACCCTCTTTGAGAACAATTCTCTCATAATAATTGATTACAACCTGCAATAACGAGTGGCTCATGACAAAGCAAAGTGGACGTTCCTGGCAATCTCTTGTTAAAATACATTCTGTTCCACCCAAGCAATAAAGAAGGAACCAGAGCCAGTGTTAAGTCTTCTTCAGGCAAAGCAATGGGAAGGACAGGGAAAATACCGGGGACCTGAAGCTGGGAATACTCAGCACAAGGCAATCACCCAAATACCACCACAGTGTCCTGCTAAGGTTAATGCAGAGGATTAACTGGTGGATGTGGAGAGGTACACATACATCCACCATCCTCCTTCAGGTGGTGCAGGATGGATCACATGTGGAGAGAAATACGTAACAACTCTACTGTAGTTCTGCCACATTTTAAGGGTCAGTTTCTACATGTTGTGGTGTAACGATGCCATTACTGCCCGCAGTTTCCAACTCTGCCTTCATCCTACTGCAACTGAAAATCTGTTCAAGTCTCTCGCCTCAGTTTTCGTCTCTAAAAGGACATAGCTGTCCAGTACTTTTTTGTGGACATTATTTTTACTTCTGCTATTGTTCGAACTACTTCCTTGACTTCCACAAAAAAATTGTTTGCTCCCTCTGGATTCTGTTTGATGAAGAAAGTCCTGCCCGTGCTTAAAGGTAGATAACAACATCACTTGGGCTTACTTTGTATTCCAAATCTGTTCCCAGAGGATATATAAGCATGCTCACACAAATTTTTTAACAGCATTCATCATTAGATTATCTAAGTGTCATTTCTGTTCTTACTGTGCATTTGCCACGTTTTATCAGTCAGAGAAAATCTACTTAATTTTCTTTCATTTTTCATGTTCCTCAAAAAAGGGCAAAAGCATTGTACGCTCACAACCGAACAATGCAATTTATTGAGGTTTCTTTATATTCTGTTTGAAACATAAGCATTTTCTTATAAAGCATGCATTTCTACTGTAACCATGGCTCAGATCAACAAAACTACTTGTGATTTCTGGATATCTAAGTATCTTCAGAGATGTGAGTACTGGCAATATCAGTAAGATTTGTATGTCCTTCCTCTAAAGCAAAGTAAAACTAGAGATAAGTAATCTTCATGTTTCAGAATCTAGACGGAATCCCTCTGAACCTGGTTGGCCATTTTGAGCAAAGCAAATGCAACCTACTCGCGCTGGCAGTTTTACAAATCACATCTAAAAGAGCAATTAGTTGGTACTAGCACCTCAGCAATAAGAATTCAGATAATTTCCTAGCGTCGTTGCCAATGAAGAAGTGTAACTGCTTCCAAAACTAAAATAAAGGGTCAGGATATGCTTCATCAAAATGATTAATACACAAAGGGTTTAAAAAACCAAAAATACTATGGAAGTTTAAAATGTCACTGCAACGTGATGTTGAATGTTTGTGAATTTTACTGAAGATCTGTTTTAAATGAATTCTGGAGCTTATTTTTTTCCTTAGTTGAGGTCTGAGACGGTAAAAGATTTGCCACTTAAACAACATAGCACCAGCCAAAAGGCCAAAGCTCTGTGGTTTTAACACCTTGCTATAACAAGTGCTGTTACGAAACTCCTGAGGGCTTTTTTTCTTCTATTGAAGGGAAGTGTCAGCATGGCAATTACTGAGCATGCTTTTTTATGTAGAAGGCTCCTCAGAGCTTCAGAGAAGATTTTGATTTTTGATTTTTTAAAACGTATTTAATTTTAATAAATGTTAAGAAATGACTGAAAGCTCAGCTCCTGACACTTTGCACTCTTTGCACTTCAGGTACAACTGAGACAGTTGTTACTTTGGTACATTTTCTTCTTCAGAAGAGACTAGAAAGCATGGAGGAACACTAGACATGTCAGCTCTAGATGAACTGGAACAGGCATTTCCTGACTTCTTGGACATATTATCAGAGCTCGTAATCTTAGTTAACTTCCCCTGTGAACATTACAGCATTGCTAATTTGTCAGTGTTGCAATACTCAGTTACAGTTTTATAAGCAAAATAGGCCATAAAACAGAAATAGAATAACTTAAGTTTACTTGAAAATGGCATTTTCAAGTGTACCAAAAAAAAATAAAGTCATCCTAAATGTAAAAAAACCTTAAGCAATTACAAATCGCAGTTCATCTTTTAATGCTGCTAAGAAAGTGCCCTAAAGCTTTAAATTTTATTTCGATATAAAAGTGAACCTAAATACTGATCGCATCATCTTGAAATGAAAGGTTTTAGAGGCTTCGTGGTAGATGCTGATGGTGACAGACCATTCTCCCACAATACCAGAACAGCTGCTACTTTTCTCCTTAGACACTCTAAAAATATCAAGATCACATACCATATGTGAAAATGTAAAGGGAATACTATTATTATTTCAGTTTGATAGATACAGATATATGCCTGCCGCCTTAACTGACCACTCAACACATCCTCTGTATTACTACAATACTTCAAAAAGTCGCAGAGGATTTTCTTCGTGCTGTCTACTCTCACTTGCATTCTTCATATTTAGAGCTAGACTATGAAGATGCTCATCCTGGTCCAAAGAGCTTCATTTCAAATGCAAAAAGAGCTGGCATAGAAACGCCTCGGTTTATACATTTATTGGCTCCTAATGATCATGAGCAAATTGCATTCTTCATTGTTATACATGGAATGTTAGTGAACCGAAAACATCTTCTTCCATGTAAGTCCCATTTTTTGCCTGCACACCTAGCCTGCAAACATTTGCTTGGAAATTAGAGAAACACACTGCCATGTTGTTATTAACTGAATAAAAGAATACAACATTATGGACGCCTTGTGGGTGAATGATAATGAAATGTGTTGTCATGCAACATACGCAATTAATCTCCTGAACTCCTAAATGTGGCAAAAGAACATCAGAACATGCCATAGAACTGCCAGCCCTCTAAGTTCTGAAAAATGACCAATTACATGTTGTATGAATCACACTAGAAGGTGCAGAACAAGAGTCTTGACAGATAAATTTGGAATATTAAGAAAAAGCCCACATTCCGAGCTGCACAGATTCTTTCTTTAAAATAGATCTATTCAATTCAGACATTGGAGGAAAGACACGTGTCCTTATGTTTCAATGCAAAGACATGAATACTTTATAAAGAATAAGGTTTCTAATTTGGTAGAGGAGGGAAGAATGTGGTTTTTTTCACACAAAAAAATAATGGAGGAGCTCCACCTTATCTGATAAGGAACAGATCGTAGGCACGGAAAACTAACACCAATCTGAAGAATTATTGAAGGCAGAGGCTGACAAAAACCCAACAAGTGGTGAAGAACAGAAGTTGTACTGTGACGTTTTGCTAGAGATATAGAGCATGGAGATTACCTGTAACCTGGATAAAAGGCTTGACTGATAGAAAGGGTGAGATAAAAGGAAAATTCTGAGACATTATTTTATTTTACAGTCTGACACTGTACTAAACATTGTCACATGTAAACAAGTAGAAGCTGCATACTCCACTCCACATGTAGGAGATTAAAAGTCAAAAGAATTGTAATAACAGCAACTGAGCATGAGACATTATAGTCACAGCTAAACATAACAGTAGTGTCACTGAATGACAAATGCCAGCGGGCACCAGAACACCTTGCTACAAATTATATAGGAAAATCAAATTCAGGTGCAGAAACAGAAAACCTACAGACCTGAAACAGAAGGTGAAACATCAGACAGGAGAAAGAAAACATAGTGGAAAGCAGCTAAAAGCTTTGAGAAGGAAGGAAATGCACAATAATGTACAAAGTAAGGAAGATTCTGGGGTGTAGTGCCTAGGTATTACTGCATTTACTTCACATCTTCCCAAAGGAGAGAAGCTGTTCAGCTGGTTAGATTTACTTGAACTATGAAACTATTACTTTAAGGAAATGATATAAACTCCATGTGACTTTAGAGATAAATTATAAGCTCCAGACAGAAAAGTATACCAAATCTCTTTATCAACTAACTGGAGAAAAATGTCAGCAAACATAAGCTCTTTGTATCAATCTACTGCATGATAGTTTATGATTAATGAAATAAAACAGAGCAGAAATTATTTTTATAACCACCCTATTCAAGTATCTGTGACATTTAAGAAAACATGATGACATTTATGCACGACTGGGTAATGTTTCTAAATAAGCAGAAGAACACACCTGGTACAAACAGGCTGCTGTTCCAAGAAAAAATGCAATAACATAGCTGAAATCTTCACCTTCATTCTGTGAAAATAAAACCAAAAGCCATGTTTTACAATGTTTCAGTGAAATACCAGATATTTACAGTATGAAAGTTATTCATTATTCTATGATAAAATAGTCTCACAGAGAGGTTTATTCCTATACTAATTCCTAATTCCTATACTACACCAAACAAAAGGAGTTAGCACTAATCATTGCTTGCTTATATGTCTGGAAAAAATCCATCATGATCTGGAATCTGACCAAAATATTTACTCACAATAGACAACTAATGTTGAGATTTTCACAGGCCTTAAAGGAAGTCCACCTCTAACACTGGACACTTACCTTCTCCAGATGCCTTTGAAAACACTGGTAACTACCTTTAATACCAATTTTATAGAATTGTGCCTTCTTCCAGCTTCACAAAATGGAAACGAGACAAAAGGAAAAGACAGAAACTGTCCACTAGGGTGTGGTAAAATTCTACACAGAGAACAACACAGGCAGCTCTGCCTTCATGGCAGTGAGAACAAACAAAAGCACATAAATTTATCACAGAGAGACTACTGGAAAATTAAGTTTTCCCCAAGGAAAAGACGGAAAAACTTATCTGAAGTGACAGAACTTTCCACTATGTGTTTAAAAAACAAAACAAAATTCCTTCAAACTTATTCAAATGGGTTGTTGTAGTTCCTGTAGAGCTGAGCAGAATAAATTTACGTGCTCAGTGATTATTCTAACTGCATCTCAAACATCTGCAACAATCAAAAACTTTCCTATGAAAGCAATGGGTAGTCATGAAAATGTTCTTCTTTGAATGTGAATTTCATTTTGAGAAGAAGGTGGTCGATTCGGAACTTGTTTCTGCTCAGAGTATGTTCCGTGTGAAGCATGTGCATCTACAGTGTAAAGTTTGTATGTCTGCACATAAAACTTACCTACACAATGCCGTACACTCCTATACCATACTTAAATCTTTGCCTCGGTGCCACTGCACATTTACTGGAGCACAGCTACAGATTGTAACAAAGTTTTGCTAAGACTGAAATAAAAACACTGATCATAAAGGAAACACTAATTCAGAGAGAAGATGTTTAATGAATTCTCAGAAGTTCTATTAATCACGTTTTGGATTACTTATCCCTAAACCTTGTGGATTCTTCCAAAATAAAGTAAATAACGAGAAATTTTAATGTAATTATAGCATGCCTCATTTGTCAGAAATGAAAAAATAATCTTCCATCTGTACTGCCATCTAGTACCTCCAGATGCAGTAACACATAGAATAAAATGAATTGTCTGCCCTATCATCAGTTAAATAGGTTAATCTAATATTGCTATTCCTTTTTAAAAAAATCATCTTTAGAAAGGTAACATAACAAGTTCTAAAAACATCACAAAAAGCGACAGAATTCTGTTCAGTACTATTCGTACTCCAGTGTACTTTGAATTCACTCCTATTTATAAACAGAGTGAAGCGTGCATAACATAGAAAAATCTAATTAGGGATAAAGTAGAGATGTATGTTCACTATTTCGTTCTTGTTTTTCCTTTAAAAAACAAACCAAAACCAACTCAAAAGAAGGACCTAGCACGAAAAACTTTCAGTAGCCCTCTTCATCTATTCATTAGGCTTCAGGAAATGTTAAGACCTCAAACATTACTGCTTTATTAAATTTTTACATATATTAATAATTTTTTAAGACAACTGGAATACAGGTCATCTTCTTTACCTTACTTCCCCAAAAAGTCCCTTAGGTATCAAAAGCAATGCAGTTATAAAGTCTAGATGTATGTTTGAATAAAAAGATCATCTATTATCCAACTTCCATAGGATTTTTAGTTTCTACCTCCATCGCCACAACAGTAGAGCCATTTAATGTTAAGCAAGCCTTTTTTTTGGGTAACACGTGAGCTTCGTAGCAGCATATTCACCTGAATTACTTGAAATCATTAGCCACTATTATTTTCATTCTAGCAATGAGAATACAACTAGCACAAGAAATAGACCAGAAAGAAACCAAAAGGAGCTCAGAGCAGAGAGTTCACATAAACAAATAAATGTTTGTTGGGAAGGTTGTTTGGTGAGGAGTGTGTTGTTGTTTTGTGGGGGGACAGTTTAGAAGAAATCACTTGACAGTTTCCCTTACACTGATCCTTTCAGCACACAAAGGGAAAGAAGCATCCTACTTAAAAAGGTTTATTAAAAACAAACAGAAACTAAAAAAAGGTTTCTGAAAAACAATTTTACAAAACCTGTTTAAAGATCCCTGCTCTGTGGACCTTTCCAAAAAATTGGCCAGATTTTCCAAGCTGTTCATCCTTTCCCTCAAGTGTTTTTAAATAAAATCTATTAAAATTAAATGTCTCATATCCTGGCATAAATTTAGAAAACAGAACATTATGTTCACATTTTCACTGCTACCAAGGTACCTAGGGAAGGAGCTGGCCACCCACCTGCTAATGCTTTTGAAACTCACAGCCTCAATGAATGATGCATCGCACTCAAGAAGGATGCACAGACCACAAACAATACAGGTTTCATAAAGAGAGGTCTGACCTCACAAACAATATTTCTGAAAATAAAACTGGTAAGACTTAGTTCATATAGCAAGCATCTTCTACGGTGATATTATGATTGCTATGATGCATAACTCTTAAATTCATAACCATGAACAATACCTGGAGAAGACTTTCTATGGCATGAAAGCCACGAATTAAATTCAAAGCCCCACATAACAGACTAAGCACAAATGAGACAATCCCTGGCAGAGTCACAGGTTCCAGACGCTGATGAGGAGCTGCAAAACAGATCAAAAAAAAAAGATCAAAGGTCAAAGCAATGTCTTTAGAAATTTAGTAAAATAATAATCTCATTTTTCAGTGGCTTCTAGCTCATGAAAAGATCACTGACGCAAATATCAAAGTGCCATTTTTTTTTCTAAAAAGAAGAAGAAAATTTCAACACAAGGTTTAACAAAATATATATTTTCCTTCAATTCACAT
Organism: Larus michahellis; assembly: GCF_964199755.1. Taxonomy (NCBI): domain Eukaryota; kingdom Metazoa; phylum Chordata; class Aves; order Charadriiformes; family Laridae; genus Larus; species Larus michahellis. Next base: position 48,326,066 of record NC_133902.1, on the reverse strand, counting down.
ACATAATTGTCTTATTATATTTAGTCTTTAACTCAATACATTCAGCTTATCCAGTATAGTATTGAAAGCTGCTCAAACATGCCAGGAAATCAATGGCAAATGATGCACTTGCTAGCGAAATTTGTCCACAATTAGTACTCAGCTAATAAGTCACGTACTTAAGAGCTCCTCTCACAACCTCCACTTTCCTTTAACATTAATACATTAGCAGAGCTATTGAGACTGATTTAGCTTGTTTGCTGAACGGAACACTATGAGGCAAAGCTATTACAGTTCCCTACCTTAAAAAATACAGCCAGTGAGTGCTACCAAAACACAAATAAAAAGACAGTTCTGAAACTAAGCCAGTATCTATATTACAACCTTATACCGACCTTCCAGACAGCGCTTAGAAGTCTCTTACAGAACACATTAAAATTAACACACGCTGTCTTTCCATGCGCACCCACTCCTTCGGGCTTATTTAGGGTCACGAGTATGTAACAGTTGTGTATGTTCCTCATTACTGTCCCTTTCCAGAATTAATAACAGAAAGCAAATATGAAGAAACAACGCAAAACTCTTAACAGTCTAGGCAACACTGGGAAAACAATAGGACTACTGAGCCATACTTAAATCATTCTGTTCAAATCAACGAAGTGTAAAGATGTGAACAATGAGGTTAATGAACTGTAACATTAATAGAGAGAGGGGTGTCAATCCCAGTTGTCTGCATTGCACACATCTAGGAAAAAGGCTTTCCAAACAGTTTATGAAGTTACAGAACCTAAAGAAAAAATGACAAAAGCTACTTCACATTGATAAGCAGACAGGGCTGTCTAATTATGCCTGTGTGATAATTTAAAAATAAAACACAAAATTAGTTCAGTTAACTCATTTGCGCTGAATTTAATAGTGTAATCAGTTGGGTTTTTTAAACAAAAGCATAACCCATGTTTAACTTTCAGAGCTTATTGCTTTTCTAACTGTAGTGCATATTAGAGGACTACTACCAGCAATCACTCAATTAACGTTAGATATGCTCTTTGCATACCAAACCATTCTTTTTCAGCGACTTGTAACTGGTTGGTTTGCGTTGGATTTTTTTTAAGCCATCTCATCTAGAGTGGCAAAAAGCTGAAGGTGTAAGTGACTGTTTTTAGCCAAAAATAATTGCATTTCATTAATTGCTGGATAAAATTAGTTCACTGCTCTCCATGCACAGCTCTCCAGACAATCACAGTTTCCCCATGCATCAGGGAAACTTTAAAATATCATGTGTTAAAACAGTATTTAAAACACTTGCTTGAGAACCAAGAGGGGAAAAGTCAAGAGTCTTGTCAGCTAAATCAAGATCCTATGAAGGATCATAAAATAGTAACTTTTCTCTCTTATTAAAATGTGAAAACAAATACAAAAACTTTAAAGGACGTTGCATACTGCTACTGATGTCATGAAGCTCTCCAGGGTTTAATAACTTTTAGTGTTACAATCAAAGCAACAAGAATCATTTAAACACAAAAAAACACAGAGGTAAAACCAGAAGAATGAAGGAGTGTCAGAGAAGGAAGGGTAAAGGACAGCTGACCTTGAGTCAGTACATCCACAATCTTAGAGATATGATAACTGCAATATCAAAAATTCTCTAACACAAGCCAAGGATCAATAGAGCACAAATTCTGAATTAAAATGTTGAAATTTAAATAAAAATTTAGGAAATTTACACGGTATGAGAGACTGCACTACTTCTAAGGATCTTTATTTTAAAATAAAATGTAAAAAAACCCCACTGAGTGCACCATCAGGCAAAAAGTAACTTTGATTTGACAACTGTTCCTTCATTAAAAAAAAAGCTCAGAAAATGGTAAATTTATCCTAACCTAGAACATCACCCATCAGCATGCTGTCACCCTATTTCTAATGCCTGCCAACACCTACATTCACCTTTGAAGCAAAATTCTATCCATAATCTGCACACTTTATGCTTCACACATTAATAATTACCCCTATTCCTCACTACACAGCACAACTTTCGCTATAGGAAAAGGGCTGCTATTTTTAATTACTTTAACAACATAAGAGGCCTAGACGCTACACCTTGGATGCTTACAAGTATAAGCGACTAACAGACAACGCTTCACCAGCATAGCCATAACTAACGCATCAAATTCTGCTACTCTGTGTAACGAAACAAGATTTGCGTCTACCTAACTTCCTACCTCTGCATGCTACCCAACTTGATTTAACATACTTAATTCACTTATAGCTTGTCATATTTTTAACAGGGCAGCAGATTCAGGAAATTACGCTAGGCAAACCATATCTTTTTGAGAGAATTTGTCCTTAGAGCAAAGGAGAAACTCTGAAGTCTAGCCAACTGAGTGGGTAGCAAACATCCAGAGGAAGTTTTTTCCAAGGGTGGAGAGAAGTGATGAATGTAAAGAATTATAAAACTATTAGCAGACTTACTAAAAAAGACACTGTTATTCAATAGCATCTAAAATTTGAAGAGCTGAAGAAGGAGCAGAGTGTAAACCTCTCATAATGTACAGCCCTTTGATGATGAGCTCCCAGAGCAATTCAAGGAAGGAAGTGGATGAGTGAACAGAGAGATTTATGGAATTCAAAGGAAGAGGAGAGTTAAAAAACTGGAAAAAAAAAACCAGAAGAAAGACAACATGGAAAGAAAAGAGGACAACAGAACTGCTTCTGTAAGACAAGTTGTGGAGAGGAAGTTCGAATGTAGACAATTTTCTGAGTTAACAAGGTACCACTTCTGCCACCATAACCTTTTCCACAAGCCAGGATTACACTAGGACATTAAAAGGTAACAACAACATAAGCATCAAAAGTGGCAAAAGAATAGTATCACAGCATTACATCCTTTTAAAAATGGCCCACACATATAAGTAGCAGATGACTAAAGGTGTGTATTAGTACTGCATAAAAGATTCTGCTCTTCTAAACGATTTAAACATCTTCACACTTTTTCTTCATTAGTTGTCCAGAATCTCTAATGCTGTTAAATTGCAAATACAGAGACTGTAAGCTACTTCCACACCGCCTCATAGCACGTAGAATTCTCAGGATCAGGGCCCCAGCAGTACAAACAGGGCACCCTAGCAATTTTGTTGGGTTTTTTTCCATCTTCAGTACAAAGTAGTTCTTAATCTTCTCAAGGAGTCCTTATGAGTAAATAAAGTAATGAGGACAATACACCAGCAAAGAGATCTTATTTTTATATATATATATAAACTGCACAAAATTAAGCCGATCCCTTATATTACAGAACTGTAGGAAGTGTTTAGATTTATGATTGCATTTTTCACCCTGCCACTGTAAAGTGAATGGCATCGGTGTATGTCTGCCCAGGATAACTGGCCTTATAGACAGAGGCACTTTTGGAAAAGAAGGGGAAGATATTAAGTAATTAAAATCAACACTTCCTTTTATTCTACCTAGGATTTTGCTTCACTAAACTTGGAAGACGGAAATCAGATTATGTGAGTTTAACACATGGAGTCCATGTATTTGTGCAAGGACCTGGTAAGCTTTAAGTTTTCTGTCCGGGTGGGAAACAGGTAAAGGTGAGCCTCAAACTGATTCAGAGCATTCACTTAATAGCACAAACCTTTAAACCAGTTCAACCACATAATTCTATATTTACTTCCTACATGAAATAAATTAAAGCTTTAAAAAAATAATGACTACTTAAACGAATGTAGCAAGTATATACAAAAGTGCTATTATTAACACAGTACACAAGGCACTTATTTCAGAGAGTACACCTTTTAGCCAGCACAGCTTTTTGGATTTTCTCTGTCATGGATGCTTCCTAAAGTGATACCTCTCCCTCCAGCTGCTTGAACTCCTGACACTACACTCTTAGTTTATGTCATCATTGGGTCCTACTGGGCAGAAATAATAAAAATTTTCATAAATCTTAAAAAGGTCAGGAAAAGAAAGAAGATCATCCTGTTAAGTGCTCATCCTCATTTGCTTATTTTCTTGTAGATATTTTTTTTCTTCAGTAAAGAGGTCCACTGAATAGACCCATTTCTTTCTCTGAGTGCCTTGGGAAGATACGCACTTTGAGCAGAGGACAAAACAGGTATCATACATGTAAGGGCATGGCAGCTTTATGCTTTAAGAATATCAAAGGGAAAAAAGTTTTTATAAAGAAAAAAAAAATCAAAAGAAAGATTATTTCTACTACCCTGCATCAGTCTCATCTAAGGATATAGAAACAGAAGTCTGAAACTTACCTGCCGATATCTTACCAGTACCCTTGTATTCTGCCATGGATAAATGTGAGAACCCATTAGCTGAACCAAGTTCTGACAAAGAAATTTGATACGGCGGTCTCAGTTTGATTTCCGTCTGCATGTCAGCAAGATTCATCTTTGTTGATAAAGAACGTGTGTTGTTATATCTCTGTTTGGTCCTTTGAATGAAATTATCTGTGTAAAATTTAGGACAAAAAGGTAAATCCTTAGGGACTTTTGTTAATTAAATAATCCAAGACCATGCAGCTTTATGTACTACATACTTCACAAATTGAAATATACTGTTTGAAATGCTTGCATTTACCTTGGAATTTCTATGGCTATTTCTATTTTGTGACTAATATATCATGGGCTATTTAATTCTGCAGTAAAAAAAAAAATTAAGCTCTAGAAATCTAATTACTTAGTAACTGTGTATAAACTAATGATTTTTCACTGCATGAGACTAAATGCATTGCTAATACAATGGATTTACTGCACTTATTCTAGTTTTTCTGTTAGTTTAATAAATATCCTTATGAAAAAATTAACTCCTGCATTCGAGTATAAACTTACTTGAGTATGAAAAGTGCCTGCAAAATATTCAGGTGGAGAAAATTAATACCATATTATACAAATATAAAGAATGTAACAGACCTACATTTTAACTTAACAACTAGTAAAACAAAGAAGGTGTTGGGGAAAAAAAAAAAAAAGAGTGTTCACAGAAATCTTTGTAAGGAAGACAATAACGTTATACAAAAATTGCTAAAAATTGCTTGACTGAATAACAGACAGGAATTAACAAACGGGAATATCTTCCCCCATATTTCTGAAACTGCAGTTCTTTTTGCTCTAATGCGTTTTATAAGAATATTTAAAATAACTGTCTAACATATAGTATTAAAGTGACAGATATTAATGGAATCCATAACAGCTGTTATCTGGTATATATGAGATTAGTTGTATTTAGAGCTTGCATGACAGAAGATTAAATGCATTGCTATATCATAAGACAAATAAAAATCTCTCCCTTTCAGGTACTGAACAAAAATTACAGCACAAGTAAGAGCAAACATGAAATTGCAATTTTTCACTTGAGAAGTTTATGGAGCTCAATGCCTTTACATGTTAAGTATTTCAACAGGTACAAAGTCAAACAACTCCTAGTATTATTAACTAGGAGAAGAAGAACTCCAGATATGGTCACACAAGGCTTAAATCAAAACCTACTGGAATGAAGAGAAGGATTATAAACAAGTTGGGATAAAATGCTAGTAGCCTAATTTAATGCCCACAGAAGTATTTCTTTATTGACTTTAAAGGGAGTTAAATCAGATTCTAAATCCACCTGAAAAACAGCTACAAACTGCCTGGGACATTTTTGGTTTGTATGCATTAAGTTGCACATCTATTTAAATACTCATTTGTCTTAGTGTGAGAACGAAGGAAAAAAAAAGTCAGATCCTTACCAAATTCTATAAAACAGTATGGTCTGACAGCAGTATTTGTCTTCATCATATTATAGGTAGTGATGAACTCTTTCTGAAGCTCATCCAGGAAGCAGAAAGCCAGGACACTGGGATAATTTTCAGTGCACAACATCATATAGCTTACTCCCAGAGAACTGATAAAGCTAGAATTGAGACAACAAATTAAAGACTTCAAATTTAAATCCAGGTAATTTGCTGCTTCATGAGTCTGATCTCATAATCAGAAAAGCAAAAACTGCTCTGGGGTAGCAAAGGAATTAATGCTTAATGGAAAGTCTAACACTATTCCAGAAGCAAAACAATTTTCTTCTAGGCAGTTTTTTACTTCAACAGCACATTGTACCATCATATAAGAAGCTGTATTATACATTTATGTGTATGTGTATACAATATGTGTTTGTGTGTATACATAAGTACACACTCTCAAACACATGGAACAGAAAATAACATAAGGCTTTTGGGATATAGAAACACAGCAGGTTTGTCCCATAATAGCTTTTCATTCATCTCAAATGCAGAATATGTGACCAGGTGCATTCCAAAAATGCAAAAACTTATCTTCAGATTGAGGGGGAGGGCAGCTGGTCCTTTCTAAAATGCGTGAGTCCATGCCAGGCCTAATCCCAAGAAATGCTGGAAACTCAGTACCAATGGGAGATGGAGAAGGCTGAGCACTTTCTAGGATCACTCAGGTGGTATACCTTCCACTGCCGTAACTTCTACATGTTTGCTAGGGGTTAGGATGAAATTACTCACCTCATTTAAAATAGCATATCTAAATTAGAATCAGAATTTAGCTCAGCTAAAGTGCAACTGAATTACCAACTACACACGGGTGCACCTAGTTACCAATACTAAGGAGAAAGGTCACATATAAAGCAAAATTCTTAGTAACTAACAGATTCAAAAAATTATTTCATGATAATCCAAGTTTCACATTGCAAAGAGGGGAAAAAAGAGCATTTTCTGAATTACTATTTAATCAGCATTGTCATGCCTATCAACCTTACTGCCTCAAAAAAAATAGGAATAGTTATAAAAAAAAAAAAAAAACAAAACACAAGAGCGTGAAGAGAAAACAAAAAGCTTCGTTGTGAAAGTGCTGGATGGAGCAGTAGATAAAACTCCATCCAACCATTTAAGGCTTTACTACACACTGCCTCCACACTAGAAAAATCATTCCCACCCTTCCCACTCCCTCACTCCCTGTCTGCCATATGAAATAATTATTGAGTTATGCTTGGGTTTTAGGGCATGTTTTCTCTGAAGTCAACAGAAATCCTGAAGGTACAAGAAAAGGGCCTAATTTGATAACATCGTAACCACAAGTTTTCCGAAATACCGGGTTTTGAAAGTACTTGGGTACCTTTTTAAATTTGTGTAGACTAAAAAGAGAAAACAATGAATACTAGTTGAAATAGCATGAGGGAGAACAAGTCTGTTCATTTTCATGTAAGAAACAACCTTGAAATTTAAAGAAATATTTCTAGTAGGCCAAGGACTTCGATATTCATAAAAATACTGTCTATTTCAAAATAGAACTTCCACTAAAGTTTGAGTAGGTTTCAAATCTTTCTACAAATTCTCATTTTTAAATTTCTGATACATAAATACTGCCAAGAATTAATCCTAGTTTGATTAATCATTTCTAATGCAAACTGTTAACACAACCCAGGATGTCACAAATATATGAGAGAGAAGTCTTACTTTATATTATAATGCCCAGTTTTCAGGGTACATCTATCAGGAAGCTGCGAAAGTTTCTTTGAGAGCATTTTAAAATATTTTCTACATTCTTGCATTCCTGTGCTCTGCTCGTAATCGGTAGATGCAGACAATGGGAGTCCATCCCTTACACGGACCACAGAGGCAGACAAAATCATAGACATTGCCAACAGAGTTAACAACAACCTAAAACAAAACACATATCAAGAGGAAGAAGAATTAAGGTAAAAGCAAAAACAACAGAGTCAACCATGACTAATCAAACTTCCCAACCTATATACTGGGTTCAGGCTTAAAACGGGGCACAAGGAGGATTTTCAACTAGAATTCAGATCAGAGTCCTAACTGAATAGCACCTATTAGTCTACGCAAACCGCAAAGAAGCAGCACATCTGACATCAACGTCATGTTTTCAAATATTTTTTATCTGAACTGCCATAAATCCTCACCTAGAGATACCTGCGGAGATTGAAACACTACTGCTTAGCCTCAGTACTCCTGCAGCACTTGCACCCTTCAAGCTGTGAGTCTTCTTGTTTAGCAGGACAATTATAGTCTAAACAACCAAGAACAATGGCTGGAGAGGAAAAATGTGTAAAGATATGCCAGATGGAAACGTGATCCAGGTCTTGATCAAGCAATAATATTAATGTGCTTTCATGAAACTGTCTTACTGAGTACATGCTTAAGCACCCTGACAAACAGGGACTTACACAACTTACGTACTATCAAACAGGAAATCAAGAAATAAGGACAGCAAGGAATGTAATCCAGCTCTCCCAAAAGAATTTCTTAAACGTGAAATGTCTTTTTTCTTATCTGGGTCTCCATTTTCTTTAAATCTTCAAAATGTGTCTATCAGTATTACATAAATACTGAGCAGGCTGAAATGGTGCCTGCAAAGCCAATGTATAAATACTTATACAGTATTTAATTTTAAAGGCATGATAATTAAAGCTTTGTGGAATATAGTCACTTAAAGAAAAAGTTGTGTATTTAAACATTTGTTCATAAAAAGCAGAAAATCTACAGCAGGCATTTAACAGTATAAACATAGCCTCCAGAAAGTCTTTCAAGACTGAAGACACATTTTTAAAACCTTCAAGTTCTTCAAACCTTACGTTAAATCAAAACATCCAAAGTTCAGCAAGACAAGCCTTAAAAGAAGGATTACTTATCTGCTAAGTATCAGTACACAAGTTTGTCCTGTTACAAGTGGGCGAACTGCTAGAATTTATATGAAGCCAAAAGCAAACACTTCCTCAACTCTTAACACTGCTCTGCAGACTCCTACCATGTACTACACCTATCGCTTAAGAGATTATGAAAAAAATAGTTTTTTGCCTCCCTCAGATGATGCTACTCAAGTTCCATACAGTCATAAACTGCAAAAGAAAACAGATTTCTGAATACAGCTGAAATATGCTTTCATGTGCAATACTGACATGTTTACAACACCTTTCAAACTATGACATTAAGGGTGCTTTACAAGCCTTAGCAACTGAAGGACTCTATTCTGAAAAGTTAGAAATCCAAATTTTCCCAAAATAGCACCACCTCTTCATAAAAGAGAGGAAATAGCTGAACTCCCTGAACTCTCCCCTCCCCTATTTCCCACTACCCAAAGGTTATATATACATCAGGATACTTTTTGAATAATAATCAATATTTGGGTTTTTCAAGTGTATTTACTCATCAGAGAGAAAGATGCACGTAACAATGATAACATCAAGAATGTGTTCTGATTTTCGATTTAAGAAATTCAGCTTCATCAGCAGTCATACTTCAACCTGCTTTGAGATGCATCACATTAGCTAAATAAATTCCAAATTAATAATCTTCTAATTTTACTTGTACAGTATATGAGACTTTCACCAAAGTCGTAACAGCAACAGAAGCCACTGTTGCCTGTAGTCTACTGAATACCTCTGGGCTTTTACCAGGTACGCTTGTTATTTCAGCACTTCACTACAGAATTCCCTATTGTACAAAGTGCTTTGATCAGCTGGACACAAAAATAGAAAACAAAGCAACTGTAGGACTTGCTCTTGATTAGCTTGCTGAAGTGAAGCATTCTAGAAATTAAACCTGCAGTTCTAGAAACTTTTATGTATCTCTATTTGAGTTCACGCACGTGCTCCCAGCAGGACAACTCACGTGGAATGCACATGGCATCCATTTTCTTAACTATGCTGTAACCATATAAGCACAGCTGCAGCTCAAGAGCATGACAAAACTGCGGAGGAGCTTTAAATTGTAATGGTTCTCCAACAATAACCACCTCTACCACTTGGAACTCAATCCTGAAAGGGACTTCTGGGACCTATATCAATATAAATATAAGAATAATGATGTGATAGCAAAGTTTAAAATTCCCCTCATTAACTTACTTGCACAGAATGTAATTTCATGGATCTGCATTTCCTCTGATGAAGCAAATAACTTCATTAGCACCTAACGCGAAGAAAGGAACATAGCTCCATGTCCTGTTTTAAGAAAAGGTAGCGAATAGGACAGCTCTGCAGGAGAAACTCAAAATCCTGTAGCCAGCTCTCAGAAGGAAAAATATTGTTCTGTTCACTTTTTAAATGATCTTGACGGTTAAAGTTCATGTTGAGCTATCTGATGAGATAAGAACAAACAGAAAAAGTTAATAAATGCATTTACTGGCTAACAATACTCTTCGGCTCTTTTTGTGAGGGTATGCTTATTGGAAAGGCCTGAACACACCCCAGGGAGACTACTCAGAGGTAGTCAAGTAAAACGAAAACAAATAATAGAAATATCAAAATGTTTTTATGTTCTTTAAGTGAAGTTGAGGAAATGCCATCACTTCAGCCATTTAAAATGAGAAAATACGTATCTGTCTGTACAGTACATGCGTAACTCAGGGTAACACAACCTTTCACTGAGTCCCATCATTCACCTCATATGCTAAATTTAATCTGTAATCTCCTCTGATCAGAAACCTGAACACTTCAGGAATATAATTCAACACAACCACAGCTGTATTTCCAAAGCATTAAGGTTTTCCATATTCAATCTAACAATAGTTGTTTTACTCCTACAACTAAGGACAAAGAATCTGTATGTCCCTAACTACAGCATGTATGCACAGACAACAGACAAAGGAAAGGATAAAGACTCCTTTAGAGATATTCTTTCAATTTTTACATCTATTCTATATGTAAATAAATATTTCCATAAATCTAGAAAAATGGTTGCTTTCTTCAAGTTTCCTATTTAAATTTAGAGATATTAGTCTCTAGAACAGAAGATAAGCCTCCATTAAAATCTGCCAATTCTCTTTGTGTACTATGAAGTCACACAAGGTAAAAATCGTTTTCAGATGCACAGTTTTAAGATCACCAGTCAATCAGGTTTTGTCGTCATCATCTTAAAAACCCACACAATGAAAAGATGTACTTTTTCCTCAGCTTCCTAACAGCAGAATCAGAAAGCTATTTAAAAAAATGAAGCTAATGAAAGAAAATCAGTTTATTTGCAAGATCACATATATGTAGAGATGTGTAATACATATACTGTAACAAAACTTTCAGCCTTACTTGAAAATGAATTAATATAGAAAAAGAGTTTACTACATCTTCAAAATGAAAAACATACTTTACTCAGCTTTCAAAACAATAAGGCTCTACAGATGAAGCCAACTGGTAAGTCTGACATACACTTACATTGGTAGAGATTGAAGAAAGAACATTAAAGACAGGTAGTGTTTTTAGAACTATCTTTATGTGTCTTTTTAAACATCTGTTCAAAACTGCACAAAGTAATTCACCATACCGTTATAAATGTCATAGATGTTCCTCCAAAAATTCTATACCCATCAAACACCTGAAGATGACAAAAGACTGCACTTCCACTACAGATCATCTATAAATCCATTACAGATAGATAGAAACGAACAGGGACTGGGTTTGGTATCTCATCCTATGCAAGAACTGAGGAGTATCAAATCCAACCAGCAGGTGTTAGGCTTATGGATTCCTCACAAAACATGCAGTTAGCCTGTGGAACTGCTTGTCACAGAATGCTGTCAATGCTAAAATGTTACATGAATTCACAAGGCAACTAGAAAAGTTCACAGAAATACAACAAGGGTCATTAAAACTAAAACACTACCCTTTCTCCAGGGAGATGACCAAGCGATGACCAACAGGGACACCACACCATGGAAGCATCACTCCATTCTTGTGCTATTCTTACAGTTCCCTGTGTGCTCTGCTTCTGGCCCATCTTTATTGATTTCTGCTTGCACCCTTGCACTTCACAGCCCTCCCTGCAAATGGGGGCTGAGAGAACTCATGAAAAAGAGAAACATGGAGAAAGCCGACCACAGATATATACGAGTCAACCGGAACAGTCATTCCTCTGTTACTCAACTGTCCCTAATTTAATATACATATGTTAACCTGCACTGCTTTCATAAAAATGAATTATCATACGTGGCTTAAGTTTCATTTCCTCTCATGAGCAGGAAAACTTGGATGATGGAAACCAGAGCCTATTTTACAGTACTTTCTTTTTTTTTTAAGATAGATCCAACTACCATCTTATTTAGTTGTGTGTTATGATGGCACTTGGTCCTGAGGCAGCATTTAGAAAAGTAGTATAAAGTGGTATAGGTTCCAGTCTTCCTTTGTAACAAATTGGTCCTCCAATTTGTGATCTGACAATAATTGTTTTATACCCATCAGATGTCTTTTCATAACTTTTTTTTACAAGTAAGTGTTTGAAAGTGATCTTGTGAGTATGATTTGCTCAGGATACTTCAGTTTCTTAAAAACAGACTAGTTTCATAAAAACCAAACAAGCTTCTAGGTAGATCTAGTGTAACAGCAAGCCTACCCTCCTGCAAACACTAGCCTTCAGCACCAACTTAATCAAGGCATTTCTTGCCAGGATGTCTGCCTCTCATGATAACCTTCCATAAAATATAAACTCGTGAAGTGGATGCAAGCTGCGCACCTGCTTAACACGGAACTAAGACACAGTTTCTGTCCTAACGTCAAGTGTATATGATAGTGCTTTTGAGGGTTGTGACAGCTCCATTATGCAGGCGGAGTCGTTAATTTTTCCACTCTACAGCATACTTCAGAAATCCGTATTACAGACTAAAGCACCACAGAAGGACACAACAAATAAAGCCACTTTGACATCATCGGGTATGATCAGACAAGGAAATAATCCTAAACCACAAGCCCATATAATCCCTTCCCATAAAGCAGAGGAAAAAAAGAGACCTCGGAAATAGAATCAAGATTCTGAAAAACTAAGGGAACGGAACAAGCTGCATCCCAAAGTTTGGGAACTTGAGCCTTTCACCTACCGCCTACTTATATGGTGGCTTCAACATGATCATCTGTACTATTTCCAATGGCAGCTGGAGTAGGAAGAGGTTAATGTGGTTCCTGCATGAAGCAGGATGGCACTGCTTTGGGCTGCAAAACTTTATACAAAAAGGTTAATGCCGACACAGACGGCCAGAGGAGTCCCTGACAGACCCCTGCGACAGCAGGGATCTGACCAGGAGGCCTGAGGTGCCACCGACGGCCTCCCGCACCGGCTGCCGGCAGCAAACCTCGAGTGACAGGGCAGGAGGAGGCAGCCGGTGCCGGGGGAGGCGCCGGCATCCCCCCGCTCATCCCGGCTGATCCCAAACGCAGCCCCCGACCCCCTCCACTCCCTCGTGAGCAGTCCCCGGCGGCCCAGACGGCGGAGAAACGGGTGACGAGTCCCGTGCCCACCCCGGGAGAGCCCTGCGGTGCCCCGGCAGTCCCCCCCCGCCCCAGTCCGAAAGGGGAAGGCAGGCGGAAACCCGGCCCGGGGAGGGCGGGCAGACACGGGGCCCTACGGCAGCACCTTCCCAGCACTGTCCTGTCCCTCACCGTCCCTCGCCCTCCCTCACGCCGGCAGGCCCCGGGCAGGCCGCGTCGCCTGGCAACGGCCCCGCGCGGGAGGGGCTCGAGCTACCTGCCTCACCGGAGCGGCGCGAGCGGCGGCGACACCAACCTCCCACCAAGCATTGTGGGAGCCGTCCACGTCTGCCCCGCGCCCCCCCTGCCGACGGGGGAGCGCCCCTCACGTGACGCGGGCGCGGAGGCGCCATTGGCTGGGCGGGCGGCGCGGGGCGGGGCGGGGGCGTCGCCATGGCGACACGGCGGGGCCCCGGCTGCCCTGAGGGGGCCCGGGCCTCCGGTGAGGCCTCGGGGCTGAGGGGTGGCCGTGGTGTGGGGCCTGAGCCGCCGTTCTTTCAGGTGTGGTGTGCCTGAGGGGAAGGGGGTACTTCCCCCGCCCCGCGGTGCGTCCCCTTGCTTATGGTGGCGTCGCCTCATGCAGGCCTCCCCTGCCCCATCCTGGTTTGAGGTAAAACAGAAGCAGTTTTCTGTTCAGTAATTTGCAGCTAAGCCTCTTCTAACTGAACTCTCTGAAATTAACAGCATATATCTCACTCTCGGAGAGATAAGACCTGTTTTTTTGTAATTATGCCAAGAAATGGCTATGCAGAGAGGCTCCTGCTTGTAATAACCAAGGTCAGCTAACTTTGTTGTATGCCCAACTGGAGGGCCGGAAGCAGAAAAGTGTAGAGCGGTCGCACCTGTGGGAGCTGCGTACAGCACAGGTAACCCAAAACTGGCCAACAGGGTATTCCATCCCCTCTGCATCGTGCTCAGTATAAAAGCTGAGGGATCAAAGGGTCAGCCCTTTCTCTGTGGCCAGCATCCAAAGAGGACTCTCTCTCTGTTAGTCTACCTTTGCTCCCAATCCTTGTGTTCCTGAATCCACATCCAGAATCCCAAACCACAACACCCCACCACCTTGAACAGGGCTGCCCAGCCAACATTCATCAGCTCTTTAAACTTCCTCCCTGCAGCCCAAAACGCCTGCTGGGTTCCTGGGGAGTTGGGTTGGGTTTGTGGCCTTTGGTCAAACCAGTTGAAGGGTCCTGGCACTGCTCATGTTGCAGAAAGCCCGCAGTGTGTCAGGGTGGGGAGGCTGCCTTGCCATTGCTGGTTTTCTGCTTCACGCATCTTTGGCTAATTCCTAATTAGCCTCATTTTCAAAATAAATGAGGTTTGGTAATTATCCTCTTTGGGTTCTCGTGTGTAATAACTTTTAACTATAGTTGGCCAGTTTCCACCAGGTTTAATGAAAGCATATAGAACTTGGCATATGCTCGATGCTCTATCAATAACAATATACGTGTTATGTGTTTTCTGATGGGGCAGCAAACGTGGCTGCTGATGGGGAGGATGTACGATGGTGACCTAGTTGTCACCAGGACAAGGGCGCTGAGATAACGCTGGCTGCTAGACTAATTTCACTCAAATCCAGACAAATCAACTGGGCATGTTTCGACGATAAATGACAATACAAGAATGCAAGTTTGCAAATCTCATTTCCAATCCCAAAGTGAGGTTCCTATTTTAGAACTACTTTCTTTACAGATACAAGAATAATTTTCAAGCTGTATTGCTCTTCAACTTTGCTGTTTTCCTACCATATCATACAGTTTTAGTCTGTTGGCTCAAATCTCAAATGAAAGCAGCTTATTTCCTCGCTAACGCCTTTTAATTTCTCCTTCCATCTGTTACTACTTCACTATCCAAGTGCTTGTAGCATTGCAAAGAGTGTTGGGGTAGAGGTAATACACCTCACACTTTTGGGCTCTACTGAGCTTCGCTCAGGAGCAAGGTAATCAGGAGGATGGCACTGAAGCACATTATTAGTCTCCAACCTCAAGTCTGCCTTCTCTAAGCAGCATAAGCTATTTTAAGTGGACACCTATAGTGACCCCAGATACGGGTGGAGTATTGCCTCACTCCCTACCCCTGAGATAGTATCTTTGAATGCCAGTGATCCAGGTGTGGTAAAATGATCTCTTGGACCTTACAACCAGGTGTAAATTGCTATCACTGGAAATTAATTTTGCCCTTTCAGCCTCCAGGCTTTCTCCTCTGTGCTTCAAGCAAAGCTCAGCCAAGCTGAGGAATTGAGCGCTCCGTGTCAAACGAGGCTGCAGCAAGGGCTACAAGGTGGCCATGGAGTTGAGTAACAGAGGTGGAGGGAAGACTAGCAAAAGGAGAAAAACTGTTTTCAGGGGAGACTCAAAATGAGACAGGGAAGTGGTGAGGCAGGGGGTCAGGAGACATGGGTGGCATGAGGATGTGGGAGAGGAAGGCAGGTGCAGGTGAGCAGAGGAGCCGCTGCCAGAGAGGTCACCTGCAGGTGCCTTGTGAGGTAGTTTTGCTCTGAATGTAAAAGCAGCATGGAAAAAGTCATATCCTGGAGAGCACAGGGGAAGACCCTTTCCTGAGCAGCATTCTTGTGGTGAAAGCTGGTTGCTGGGGGGAGCTGCCAAAGACATGCACCACGACCAAGTCTTGCTTAAGCCTCGCAAGGGACAGAGGGTCTGCATGTTTGAATAAGAACCTTCGCATCTCCAAGTCAGTATCTTGGCCTGTCAAGAAGAAACTGTGTTCTCTGTTGGGCTTTTGTAGAGCTGAGCTTGGGAACATCTCAGTCCTGACTGACTAGCATACATTTGGAAGATGATACACTAATCTAAATAATTTCCAGAGAGTCCTTATGCTGTATAAACAGAGTGAACAGTATTACAAGCTGCTACACAATTTAACAGCTTATGATAGCATCTACTATAATGCTGAGAAGTAGTGATTACTTAATTAGAGGCTGCCTAAAGGTTTGTAGTAAGTGCATACGTGTGTAATTTTAATTTTTCTAGTTCTTCTGAACTGTTTATCTTTCAACCCTAAAATTCTCTTGACCTTTTGTAAATGTTTTGAAGGAAAAAAGTTAAGCATTTTGCATTTATGTAAACAGGACTTCAAAAATTACATACACAACTATTAGTTAAGACTTACACATTCCTAGGGGAAAAAAATGTAATGTTCTTTATTTTCAGGTGAACCTGGCCCCAGAAGGTTAAATAAATTGCACAAGGTCACTGAGGGAGGTAGTGGCAGAGTCAGAAGTAGGGTTACAGCTCCAGCACTCCAACCTCTCACGGTGAAGTTAATTCATACCCTTTATTCAAGAATTTGCATGGCTAACAAGCCAGTTACACTTAAAATAGCTTTTTTTCTTGTCCCATTGACTCCCCTAAGACACAAATGCAGTAAAACATTGTTAGAGGGGCACACAGCGAATAAATTAGTGAAAGCTGCAGCCAGAGATAAAACTGAGATTCGTAAGAAGTAAATCCAGGAAAGGGAAACCAAAGTGGAGGAATGTAGGTGTTTCAAAAGGAGGAGAAGAGATGAGGAGATGAAGAGGAGTACGTTGAAGAGAGAGCTGGACGGGAAGGATTGGTGCTAAAGAAGTCCCTGTGGTGCCAAACCCCTCAGAGATGGCAGCGAGGTGCATCTTAATGAGTACAGCAAAATAATGAAGCCATGTGCTTGCTCAATATGTCATCAGCCAGCTGAAGGCAAAACCCAACAGTGAACACTCAGAGACAAGTTAGGACAGGGTTTATCTCAGCAAAGTTTAATGATCTGGAACTTGCCCACTGTGAAGCAGCTCGTTGTTGCTATTTCTCCTCAATCACTGCAGGGGGAGTAGACGTGTCCGGCCGCATTTATACGCCTCGGGTTTAGGTGAGTAAAGGTAGGGAAGATAATCCCTTAGGCTTTGTTCAGCGGATTTAAACACGACTTTTAAATCAAGTTTCCCCAAGGAAAAATGGCCAGCCTGAGGAGCTGGCAGTAGTTGTGCTTGTCGGCGATGGAGTCACAGGACTAGTGCAGAGGCAAAGGTCTGAAATGACCCTCAGAACGGCATTCAGAAAATTCAACTTCAGTTTTCTTTGTAGCATATTAAACTGTGGAATATGTCAGACTGCTGATCCACTTTTAACCCATTTTTATGGGGAAAATGAAAACCTTCTCTGATTTAGACTAACTAAACCCAAAGCCTTTCATCTTTAAAAACAAAACAAAACAAAGCAAACTTATGTTTACTAAATGCCTTTATAATTCTGTTGCTTCTTTCTCTGGACCTTTTTTTTTCCTATGTCTTTCTTAAAGTCTGGTGATTGAAGCTGGAGGTATTATTCAAGCTGGGACTTTAGCTGGAAACTAGACTAATAATCCATTAGTGTGCTTCCTGTTTCCTGAATGGTAATGCCAACTCACAGCTATGTTGAATCAGTGAATTTATGTTAAGTGCAGCCCAGCTTCATCACGAGGGCTTTCCACTCCGAATCAGGGTCCTGAAATCACAGCGCTGGCTAAGAACCTGTGACTTTCTAGCAATTCTGCACTCTAAAAAAAAATTGCATCTGATTTTAGAGGTTTTAGAGAAACCTGTGTCCATAATCACAAGACCTAAGATTATATTCACTGGAATGAACTGTTCTTGCTAACACAGCATCAGCAGAAGTGTGAGCAAGGTCATAAAAATAATCAGCAGAATATTCAGTTTATTTCCTTGCTTGTCTTTTAAAAGCCTTTTCTGCCGATTCGCTCATACGGGCCTGAGGTGGGCAGAAGAGTTTCTTTCATGGAACAATAATGTTTAACTCTCAAGGGCTTTGCAAGTCTGAAGCCACCTCGTAATGTCACATAAAGTATCTCACTGGTAATAAATGCAGATATTAGAACAAAATACAGCATTATCCCAATGGCGCTTGATGCAGCAGGGCCCAGCATGATCTCCTGCATAAAGAACATCATATTTCTGAAAAGTAATCTTCACACTGCATCTCAATTAGTTTGAAAAGCAACATGTTGTTAATGCATTTTTTATTTACAGGGCCATCAGCAATGTGGGCTTATGGAAATAACGCAAGTGAGCTTCTCTGATGATCGTGTCCCAAGCCATTCCAACAGTAACGTTCTCTCTTTGGGGCTTTTCCTCTTGCTTTATTCCCTGTCTGGTAGAAGCCACATGAATATACTCCTAGTACGCGTAATCCCTTTAGTTCCCTACATGACTGTAATTGAACATATTGGCAGACTTTGTTTGTATTTAAATATTTTCATAGAAGGGAAAGTCATTCCAAGCTGATCGCTTCATAAGGCCAAAAATTTCATTAGGAGCCATTTAAACAATTACAATAAATAAGAAAATCATTATTTGTAAGTACAGTTGTGCCATAAACACTATAATTTATATTCAAAGAAATCTTGGTCCCTGAAGAAATTTGTCTTATAATAATATATATTGTTTATAATAATAGCCACAACAAATTTACTTGAGTAAGAAAGAAGACACATATGGCTTTGTAATCCACAGATAGGATGTTCTATTTGAAAATTAATTCAGAAGGATAGAAAGGTTTCTTAGGACTGAAGGGATTATTAGGCGCTGTAATATCTAATAAGATTATAAGATGGAGGTGGTAGCTCACTGTAATAGAAACCTGCTAAGGCACAGGAATATACTCAGACATAGGGACAGGCAGGAGTTTCTGGGTTATCAAATCCAGTCCCCGGATGCTGCAGGCAACTGGATCACGTAATCCATTTCATACATTTTGTGAGCTTCACTTTAAAACTAGGTATGGTTTTGGCCCTGTAATTTTTAGACCCTCACTCTGCAGGTGGATAAAGAACATCTAATTGATAGTCTAAATTATTCACGGCCAATTTATACTCATGTGCTCATATGCCAAGATTGCCTGTCTTTAATATTTCCCCCACTTGATGTATTTACAGAGAGTAATCAAACCTCATCTCAGTCTTTAGCTGCTAGGCTAAACGAGTTGCGTACGTACACTTCCCTTTCATGAAGGGTTCTCCAGTCTCCTCCTCATCTTAGCAGCCCTTTTCTGTACCCTTTTCATTAAGAATCCAACTTGCTTTAACGTGATTGATCAGGATCATGCGTTTTATTCCAAACAAAATCTTATTGGGGTCTTATACAAGGGTGTTCGTGCTTCCCTTGCTTGTCTGGAAATGTCGTCTCTCCTATTGCATTTTAGAGCTTCAGTTGCCTTTTCCATGCCCACACTGCACTGGGATAAACCATTAGAAATCTTTCTGTGCCATTGCTGGTTTCCTGCAGAATTTTCTCTGCTGCCAGCTCTCTTACTACTTCTTTGGCCTCGCTCTTCAAGGACATTCTTCTTGCTGTGGGATGTTCTGAACTTCCTCTACACCAATGATACCCCCTAACGTTGTGACTTTGATACATTTTAAAGATCAGACACCTCTGTTTTCCAAATGGGTCATTAATGAAAATAATAATAATAATCAGTCTTAAGACTTACTTCTTAGGAGCTCTGAATAATTCCCTTTCAACACCGCTCAGCTTCTCTTCTTCTAACACCCTGTATGCCTTGCAGTTCCTCTATAAATCTCAGACTTCTCTAGGTAGCAGATACAATTTTATACACAGCTCCTCATCACTCACTTTATTGAAGTCCAGCCAGTCAGATTTCCCTTCTTTGTCTACCTAATTAATTACTGTATCAAAGAAAGCTATTGAATTAGTCTTGTATTATCTAGCCTTAGTAAATGCCAAATCCATTTTATTGTTTTCCACTGACTGTCATGACTTCTATAATTCTATCCTCCCACATTCTTTCCTAAAGCCCTACATAAAACGCGGATGTACGCAAAGCAGAATATATTGTGCCTTTTGAGTAAAATCCGTGTTTTATTTGTCTTTGGTATAGATTAGTTATTCACATCAATATGTATTTTTGACTAGCAGTTAGGGTTGAGCAGCAGTTATAAACGTATTGGATGCCTCACTTTATTCACTAGCAGAAATGTATATGCTTCCTTTTTTATTCTAAATATTGCTAGTACCACTTTTTAAAGGGACTGGAATATAAATTCAGCACGTTGCTCCGACTGAGACATGGCCCCACATGGAACAGGGTCTTTTCCTGAGCACGTTTGTTGTCCAACTCAAACATGATATACATTGCAGAAAGTCAGAGGACAACATGCACAGTGACTTGACATGTAAGGCAATCACAGGTATTGGGCATGGAAGAAATACAGCTTTTGAAGAAACAGGGAAGAGTTGGGGAGGATTTGGCTGAGAAGTACTGGATGATTGTTCCAGATAGAGATAAATTACACATGGTATTGTCTTCTTTGTGCTTAATTTTTAATTATGTTGTGGGCAGTACACAAATTGAAAGAAGAGCTAGTGAGAAACTAAATGAGACTTGAATTTCAAGTCCACCGCTGACCCGCAGACTTTGCGTGTCCTTGGGCAAAATGCTTTCTCTTTTTTTTCCTCTCACTGCCTCATCTGTAAAACGGAGATAACACTACTTCTTTTTTCCCAACCTGACTATTTACATAATAAAAGCCTTTCCATGCATGACAGTCTCTTATATATTTGTACAGCATCTAGCATAATGAGGACCTGGATCTTGGGACTACAATACAAACAATACACAACAATTAAGATTATACATCCATCCAAAATATACCTAACGCACCTAATACTGCGGTACCTCGCTGGAGAGACATGACTTTATTACAGGGTGAACTCTGCTGCTCTGACGTCTGCAGCCCCTCCTTTTGTTCTCCTCCATCGCCTACAGAAGGCTTTGGCAGAGAGGTGGGTTTTAGGGAAGTTAGGAGTCCTGATCCTTTTACTGTCTCCTGCAGGTGGAAGGAGTGATGGACCACAAAGTCCGAAGGGACCTGCCAGGAGCTGGGCAGCATCACGCAGAGGCTCTGCAGAAAAGACTGAGAGGGGATCTCATCAATACTTATAAATATCTAAAGGATGGGTGTCAAGAGGATGGGTCCAGACTCTTTTCAGCGGTGCCTGGCGACAGGACAAGGGGCAACAGGCACAAACTGGATCAGAGAAAATTCCATCTCAACATGAGGAAAAACGCCTTTACTTTGAGGGTGGCAGAGCACTGGAACAGGCTGCCCAGAAAAGGTGTGGAGTCTCCTTCTCTGGAGGTATTCAAAACTTGCCTGGATGCGTTCCTGTGCAAGCTGCTCTAGCAGGTGGCCCTGCTCTGGCAGCGGGGTTGGACTAGATGATCTCTGAAGGTTCCTTCTAACCCCTACCATTCCGTGATTCTCCATGGCTCCATTTCCTCCTGCTGTATCAGGGAAGGTCTACCTTGAAGGCAGCTTGTTCTTCTCTGGAAAGGGAAAAAAAGCCTCAACCCACAGCGTCTCATCCATGTTGCCACTGCAGAGGACTGCATACCACCACTGCAGGACAGCCCAAGCACAGGGCTGTCCTTTCGCTCTCTCTCCGTAAGCAAATCCTGCACTCTGGGACAGGTCTCGGTATGTTCTGGGGATGCAATAGGAAACGCTGGATCTGATCACCCTGCTCCACGCTCGTGGGGTGGGGTACAGTAATAAGTGTCCCCTCACCAGCAACCTGGAGGCTACAGGACGGGACCTTCATTATTATGCTGCACATTTTCCCAGAAAACGTTATATCGAGAGTTTATGCTAAGCTTGGAGACAGACAGCTTACCATGCTGGAACTTTTGGGAAGTGGGAAGCTCTTTCCCCATCACCTGTATGGCCAGAAGGTAACGCCAAAATACTGCTCTTGTCGGAGATCAAGCTGGGCCTGCAGTTTCTCTGTGTGCCAAGAGAAAGTAAACCGGAGGGTGCTTGGCTGGCCTGAGCTGGGGAGTGCAAGCCTGGAGGCTGGGTTGGCTCTGCAGCTACTTGGCATGAAGGGGAGTAAAAGCACGCATAAATTAGAGGCTCTTAGGCCAATTTCCTTGTTTTGTCCCAGAGTAACTCACTGAGGACACTTAATGTTTGCAGCAGTAGACCAGACCCTTCCCACAGGCAGGTGACACCTTTTATGCTTCCCTAGTACTGGTAGATACACTATTACATTCATTTAATTGTGTGACACTGCCCTAGCTAAGAAATACAGACATTAAAAAAACCCCCCTAATTTCATTCCCCCCCCCTTTCTCTTCACAAGTTTTTACAAACAAAAAAAAGAATAAGAAAAGTGACGGCAACCGGATTATTAATAATACATAGTAACTGATTAATTTGGTTTCACGTACTGTGCAAGGACGATTGCATTATGTGGTGGCTATTGTTGTTTTGTGGGAACAGAGACTAGATATCAGGTTTCTGTTACAAATGTTAGGCACAAAATTAAACACCCACACATACCGAAAGGACTATCAACACCACAGGAAGAATTACTCATTTTGCAAGCAGAAAAATGACAAAGCAGAGGAGTGACAAATGCTCTAGATAAATCCCGAGCTCCAATTTAATGCATGGGCTAAGGACCTTTTTTCCCAAGTAAAGACTCCCAACTTTGCAGCATTTCTTACTTCTCCATAATTTAGCTGTGCACATATTTGGCATTTAGACTGTGACGGATTTACACATTTGCTACCAAATGAGCTGCAAGAGCTAATCAGCTCGGGCAGAATTGCACATATTAATGAAGAAGGCTCTTCTGCATGCCTGCGATGTAGACACCCACTTAACTGGGGCACCAGAGACTAATTTGAAAAGATTTTTGTTCACGTAGAAGCTTTTTTCCTATGATGAATGCTTGCAGGGAATCATGTGTTGTAGAGAGGGAGGGAGTAGTATCTGCGAAATCTGACTAAATGGTTCTCATTACTGAGTGATGGAAAAGCAATAGGAAAGATAATTTATTAGTGGCTCAAAGCTAATGAGAATAATTAGCACTGTGATGCTTTCTAAGCAAACACAGAATAACTGTTCCTTAAGGAGCACCGCTGCCCTGCAAGAGCAGCAAGTGCCCTGGGCAGGGAACAGGTCGGGCAGCTGGGTGGAAATGCCCGGACATCCTCCTGGCTTTAATTATGGGCCAGCACTGGGGCTGTGGTTCCCTAAATTTTGGGCTAACAGACCATCATCTTGCAGACCTCAAAACCAGCTACAGTGGGCTGATGAATACAGAGTTCAGCTTAACTCCTCGGAAACCAGAGTCCAGAAATCGCTGCCTTAGATACTGAGATTTTTTTGCAACATTGCATCATACAGTGCCTGCCAAAACCTCGGAAAAGCCGAGTCAGTTGAGGGTGCTTCGCAGGGAGTATTTCAGCAGTGCTGGTCAGTCAGGCCTTCCAGGAGTCCTAGTTGCCAGCAGATAAAATGGTATTTGGAGTCCTTTCCTTTGTGCAAACACCCAGCTACCCTCCTTCCTTAATCGGTAAATAAAAGCAGGACGCACAGAGAAAGTGTAGCATCTTCTCACGACCAGCCAAATAAAATAGCGGGAGAAATTCTGGTTTCCAATCAGTTCCAGCACAGAGCAGTTACGTACACAATTGGATTAGCCGAAGGGCTGCACACCCGCGGTTCCAGCGGAGCCACAGAACGCTCAGGGATGCTGGGCTGCCAAAGGCAAAGGAAATGCCAGCCTTTGGCCCCGACACTCAGCACCTGCTGATAAAAGCTAATGCCTCCCCTCCCCCCGCCTCAGTTTTCGGAATTTACTCCTGCAATCCCAGAGTACTGTTACAGACCCACTCCCACTACAGCAAGCCTATTAAATTAAAATGAGGTGCACGTGGACAACAGTCCCCACTCCCCTGAGTGTTGTTTTGAGCAAATGGCTTGTTTCATAGTTCGTAAAACACAGTTGGCAGTGGTGTAGTATTATTCTAGGAAATCCATACAGGCAACGTTTCTTTCTCTTACTACAGCACCATAAAGAATACGGACAGTGATTTTGTTTTTTATTTTTAAAAGGAAAACAGACTATGAAAAGATCTGTAGACTAAGTCACCAGGTCTTGACTTTTCTTTTGAAAAGCAGTAAGCCTCTAAAATCAAAATCACCCATGAAGCAATTCCATCTGAAATGAGACTCTGGAGCATTCTCTTAGAGCTTACTCATGACGGGAGTTGCATCTGCTTTTTTACTCCCCAGTTAAATGCTGTAAGAACATAAACCTTACCCCTCTAATCTTTTTTGACCGTTAATATCAATCTGTCTTTGTGGATGACTACTGAGAGAATTTTAAGTCAGCAAGATTCAGGGACCTAATTTGGTCTGGGTGGAAGTTTAGAGAAATTCCCAAGGCTGTTTTCACCCAACTGCACCAAGTTAAGGAGGGGCGTGGGGGTCAATGGGGCTGTCATATCCAGAATGCAATTTTACAGGGGGAGGAAAGAAGAAATGGAAATTTGCTAGGCTGCTTTTCTTGATTCAGATTGGAAAGCAAGTTTCTTCCCGTCTCTGCTCTAGGAGTTCACAGAATCATAGAATCGTTTTCTTTGGAAGAGACCTTTAAGATCACTGAATCCAACCGTTAAGCCAGCACTGCCAAGTTACCACTAAACCATGTCCCTCAGCACCATGTCTACCCATCTTTTAAATACCTGCAGGGATGGCAACTCAAGCAGTTCCCTGGGCAGCCTGTTCCAATGCTTGACAACCCTTTTGGTGAAGAAATTTCTCCAAAAATCCAATCTAAACCTCCCCTGGCACAACTTGAGGCCGTTTCCTCTTGTCCTATCGCTTGTTACTTGAGAAAAGAGACTGACACCTACCTGGCTACAACCTCCTTTCAGGTAGTTGTAGAGAGCAATAAGGTCTCCCCTCAGGCTCCTTTTCTCCAGGCTGAACAACCCCAGTTCCCTCAGCTGCTCCTCACAAGACGTGTGCTCCAGAGAAGAACACAGTTATTGAACCAGAGGTAGATGGATAACTCCTTTACAACAGAAGCCAAATTATCCTTGTGGGCTGCAAGGGACTGGGATACAAGCTCATGCTTATCTTCGGACTCCAACCTAGGTTTTCCATAACCCAGAGTATTCACTCTCCTGGGACATTGTCCGGGCTCCCTTTTCCCTCCTTTTCGCGGATGAAACAAATCCAACATTTCAGGCTCTGTCATTAGATGGGGAAGCCATTTCCCATCCAGCGGCTGCTAGTCTGCACAAAACGCTTGGTCCTGCTACCAAGAGACTACCTGTAGTCTGACTACGCAATAGGACTCGGACTTGCGGGCTATTTATATCATGTTTAAGCCAACACTGGGGAACAAAGCGATACACAATCCCTGCTCAGCCTCTCTGCTATGTACACATTTTACGCCTTCTCAACAAGACTTAATCTGTTTAGGGTTAACGGTGTAGCGGATGAATCCCAGACCTTTGAATCACACCTTAAAAGGGACCCGTAATTGCAAGAGCAGAATCTCTGATTCACTGCAAGCCATTTGTTATCAGCAATTAAGTTTCTTGCTGATAAATGATTCACGATTTGAAAGCCCAAATTACTCACTCTTAACCATGGCAGAAATTCCTTTGTGGTTATCAACGCCTGGGCTACGCAGCTACTACGATGGGCTGGAAAGCCCGAATGTGTGAAATGCCCAACCATTTAAATACACAAAGTAAGAGCTCTTACATGTAAGATACTTTTCATTTGCAGTTTGCAGAAAAAAATTTTAAAGTATTTCAACTTGACTGAAGCAAATACAAACATAAACTGACTTCCCTAGCAAATATAAACACCAACTTCTGCTTTACTGGAGGCAACAGAATTACAACTGTGTAACTGAGGTCCAGACCTGGTCTACTAATTAAAAAGGCTTGGAAGCAAAGCTCACAGTACACTCTAGTTCACAGTACATAAGGCTTTTGTCAGCCATTTGATGTAATCGTTTATGGTGTTCAGAACTGTATTTTTCAAAAACCATTCAGACTATAAACCAGATGAGTCATGACCCTGTAACAGAAGGTAAATTATTCTCAAATATTTTATATTTGTGCATTAACACATGATTAGCCAAGAAAAAATGAATGCCCAAGTCCAAGAAGTAACTGACAAAAGACTGAAGGGAAAAATGAGAATCCCTAATTTTAATTTTATTATGGTGTAACCAGCTGTAAGGAATTACTGGTCTGAAGCACAGTGTGCAATTGTCCTATCCTAAACATTTAGTAAAGCCTATAATTCAGAATGATCCTGACAAGTGATGTCACCATTGGCAAGCTATGATTTTTTCTTTTTTTTTTTTTTTTTTTTTTTTTTTTTTTTTAGGAAGTCTACATTTCTCAGCAATTAGCACTAACATTGTCACAGCCTATGCACAGAAATGCGCAAGCATTTCTGAAGATTGTATTTCTTTAACGCCAGCTGCTTTGACTCTGAGATCGAAAAAAAAATGCAGTAAGTTCTGGACTGATCATACTTGATAGTTTGCTGATAAGCAAAAGAATTTCTGTTTCAAGTCAAATGGCATCAATATACATTATTTCTTAAATGCAGGGCAGTTTGCTACTGATAGCTTGAAAGAAAGAATTACCGTGGTCTTATGCAAAAGAACTAAACACAACGTGAAATAACTATGCTAACAGAAAAGAAAAAAAAAAAACCAACCCACAGTAAGAGACTTTATAAATTAAGCTACTTTCACACTAGGATATTATGTACTACCAGGCAGCTGATTTTTTTAAGTGAAGGGACTCATCAGGTGCCTAATAAGAGAAGATACTTGGCATAGCTCCATTGCTGTTCAAACTGATGTCATGGTTAACAAGCTGGCTACCATACAAGGCCAATCAAGCTACCGGTATTCCAGATTACTCACTAATGGCTTCAGCAGCTTAACGAGTGCCAAACGTACTGTGCCATTAATTGGGCAAGAGAGAAAAAAGTATTGAGAAAAGAGGTAAGATGCCATTCACCTCCTGAGCAGCACAGCACCGAGTTGTCCATTAGCACGGCCTTCACCGAGGAACCAAACCACCAAAAGGAAATGAGATGGGCGGACTGAGGAGCAGGAAGAAGATTTGAGACCCAAAGCGCAGTTCTTCACTGTAAAAAGCTGTTTCGTCCGCCCGTTGAGTGCCAAGGCAGATGGAGGCCAACCCTCACGCTGCCGAACCCCCTGCCACAGCACCCAGCACACCTGGACACCGGGCTGTCCCCAGCGAAGGGGTGGTGGGCACCCGTCCTACATGCGCTGGCTCCTCCTAAACCACCACCAGCTGCAGTCATGCACTCAGCGGGGAAGAAGCTGAACAAGGCTGATTAATGATAAAAATACTTGTCTTTTTTAAAATTTATTTTTAGTTCAAAGTGAATCACAACTTCCTGCCCCTCCCTCTCCCCTCCTGTGAAGACACAAGTACCTCCAGATCAACATTTTTACATATTTTTTTTTTTAAAAGTATCAAGAGTGTAACACATTTCAACTGCTGCTAATACAGGTTTTACAGTGATGATTTTGTCAGAGAGAGATTGTTTATGCAACTCCTGAAAGAGCTAAAAGGAAAAATCCCATGTACAAATGCTGATCAACTTTTGGCATGTAAACACATAATATATATAGTTACTGCATTATCAAAAGTATTATGCATTTATCAAAGCAGTTGAACACTTTCCAACACGTATTTGATATGGGCCAATCGTAATTTGAAGGGAGACTATACCCTCTAATGGTGACTGTATACCCCGATAGGGTAATCACGCCTGCCATAACTCACAGAGGCATTTGACAATATTGATGCCAAAAAAGGAGGGTTTAGTTTAATTTTACCCATGCTCTGTTGCTTTTTGATACTTGTTTTAATTAACTCAATACATTCTATAAAGGTACGTAAACAGTCCTGATTTAAAGACCAGAGAGATTTAAATGAAATCAATAGATCTGGACTGGTCAATGTTAACGTCTTCATTAACTCAGATACTTATTTATCCCTGAGCACCTTAAAATTGTTCCCCCAAATCTCACTGAAGAACATGTAACTATTTCACAAGAATGTAAAACTGCATTTGGATAAATCTGTGTCTTACAAGTCCCACTTTCCTTCGCTGGTTTAAAAAACAAAACGAAAAACGTGAACCCTCCCCTTTGTTTTTTAACATGTACTGCAATACCTTTAAAAAAAAAAATCACCCTATCAAACAACATCACCTACAGACACACTACAGACTACAAAAATATTGCATAGGAGTGTCAGTGGGCATAGTCTCACAACATGAGAGAAAATGCTAAGTTTTCTTTAAAACATTATGGCAACATTCTAATTTATTTTCCTTTTAAAAATCAAGTGGTTTCACTTTATTTCAAAATTGTACAAAATGGCCATGGCTGTTTATAAAAAAAAGTCTCTGTCTTGAGAATATGTGAAGTCTCAGGTGCATTAACAAAAGACCTGGAACCATTCACAGTGCAGCGGAAAGCTTCTTTTGAGGCAGAAACTACAATTCATCCTTCTTCTTTCCCACTCTTTCATGGTCTCTTTCTCTCAGGGTTCGCATGAAAGTGGTGAATCCAGACTCCTGGTTTTGAAGAAAGAAAAATATGGGTCATATTTTTACAAACAAGCCAAAACCATGCGTCACGAACACTTTTAGCTGCTGTATCCCATGGCAGAATATAAACTAAGGAACAGTTATTGCTTCTGCATTGCCTCATCGTGTAGTGCTCTGGTCTGCAATTCCAAGGGGAAAATATCCACACAGATGCCACATGTCAAATTTTGAAGAGATCGGGCACAGAGAAAAAGGCCCTAAAGCTCACAGGACAATGTAAAATCTGTCCCTAGAAATGCCACCAATGCCTGTTCGTCAAAATCGCTCAAAGACATTTTCACGTCACATTTGTGTGCTACTTGTGTCATTTTGAAAGCAGTTACTGGTTGGCTATAGACACGTCTGCCACTGCTCCTCATTCCTTAGCAGTTTTGGTAATGACCTTCCTCCTTTTCTACACATTCAGATGAAGAGAACTACATTTTTTCAGGTTACTATCAAAATTATTGTCAAACAGTTTCAAACCTGGATGCCTAGATGCTGACCTCTGTATTTCAACAACTTACAGTTTCTGATTTCTAAGGCTGTCAGATGCCAGCAGTTTCCTTTTCCAAAGAAAGCTCTGGGCACAGAACACAACTCGCAGGCGTTTCAAAAGGTTTAAATAGGTGGAGGTGTGAGCACCTGTGCTGGAACACACTGTCCACTGGTACAAAAGCGCTGTAGTTGTCTGGGCAAATTACACCATTTTTACTGTTAAGCAATCCAAAACCAAGCCAATCAAAACTGGTGATAAAGATGGAAAATACAAAGAGGTAGAGAATAACAAACAGAAGCCAAAAACTGACTTTAAAAAAAAAACCAAAAAAACGAATTAAAGAAACTAAACCAAAAAGGCCCAGAGCTGGGAAGCTTTTGAGAAGGTTGAACAACAAAAAGACTTCTAAAACTACTCACTATTCTTCCATTGAAAAAAACCGAAGCGACAAGTCTTGGCCATACACCATCTGAAGACATCTGGCAATCACTAGGTCCCACTGGAGGACCCCAGTTTCACAGCTGTGTGTCTGGAAGTCATTTAAAGTACACTTGGATCAGAGGGTATCCTGACTCTTCCTTGCTCGAAATGCCTGGGGTGAAATGCCCTCAAATCTCTGCTGTGGAACTGCAATTCCCTTGGAGGTGTGGAGGACCACTTACAGGCTACCGCTGGGGGACATGCTCTTCCCCATAGACAGTGCTCCAGCGTGGGGTGGCAAGGAGCTGAGAGCTCCTTCTTCTCTACTGGCTATGGCTCCTGCTGCAGCAGGTCATGTTACTCCCATGGCAGCTGACATCGCCTCTGTTCTTCCCTGCCCACGTGAAACGACGATACAGCAGCTGGACCACACTGAACTAAATGCTCATGGACATCTACTGATTTAGGGCCAGAATCAGGAACAGAAAACACGTCCCCTGGCTCCCACCGCTCTCTCCTGAGATTTGTTTTGCAAGGTAGGAGGTGGTTGGCCAAGGTGGTTCAAAAGGTGTTGTCATGCTGATGGTAAGTCCTTTAACAACGCAATCCCTTGTTGCTGAAACAGATGTGTGAACAGACCTGGAAACTCCATGGAAGGCACTGTGCTAAGCACTGCATCCAGCGTTACCACGATAGGAGATAACAAAACCTAATTTGATGCTGCACAAGCAGAAGACCATAGGTCCCAGGAGAGGTGGAGGATGAACCGTTGCCAGCAGCAGAGATTGCGATGTTCCTGTTGGGTAATTTAATTCTACCCAAGAAAGGGTTGGCTGCATGCAAGGGATTAGTCAGTCCACTTTCCAGCACAGGGATAATCATCTCCCAACTGCTGTGGCCTCAGAGCACTCCTGTTTTGCTAAATTCTATTTATCAGCCACCACAGATCCTTCCTTTCATATATCATTTCTATAAGTATGGGTTAGAAATACAAAGATTGCAGCTGAAATTTTACTTAATTGTTGGCTACTACACCCATCTTTACTTTAAGAAAAGATCCACAATCGGAACTAAACACAGTATCCATAACAACGCCTGGATCGGCACCGCAAAATGGTAATTATGGGGATCCTAATGCTGGAGAAAACTGGGGGGATGAAGCTTCATGGAGACTTCCCTAAGATCCTTACTGACAAAGAACCTCAGAATTTGGCTTTTTCTTCATGCATCTCTGTAATTTGGTGAGCTGTAATAGCAGCAATAACTTTCAGGCAGGGTTCTTTTATCAAAATACTGGATGGCTTGAAGACCCCAAGTCTTCCTTGCATACCCTAGCTCCTCCGGGCAATCTATCACTGCTGAGAAGTAACCTCCCTCTAGGAAGCTATGACAGAGAACACACACAAACAATTGGATTGCTCCCTTATTTTCAGGCACTTTACAACCATGGAGGGCATTATGCCATTTCTGCCCCTTATAGCATATAATTAGCTGGCCACAGCAGGACAAGAGAATGAAACTTCAGCCCATGGGCTAGATGGCACAATTGGTCTTTCCATCCTGAGTTCCAGGAGCGAATCTGATTCAGGGAGAATGAGATATTTAGCTTCCCCCAGTCTCCAAAGGACAGCTTTGCCCCTGCTATAAAACCAATGGTCTGTCACCCTTTGGCAGCCCAGTGGACCCGTAACATGTTTGCAGTATACACGCTTTCCAGATCCAGGACTGACAGGAGCAAGCTCTGTGTTTTCTGGCATTTCTGCACCTAGCAGCAGCCCATGCAATAAACCCCTCACTTTCACTCGGTCCAAATTCACTTGCAGACTTCAGCTTAAAGAACAGAACAGACAACAAAGCGTTACCGAATCTACTCCTTTTTCCTCTTCTCACATTCCTAAAATAGACCAAGTATGTTCCTCATGCAGAGATGTACAGGGGTGTGGTACACAATGATTCATCCATGTAAGACAGTAACAGAAGCGGTTAAACATCCTTCCAGCATGGTAAAAATTTACTCTGCAGTTTTTATTTGCAAGGCAGCGTAGGCAGAGGAGACCTTCCTCCCTGTAGCAGGTGATGATTCTTGCTTTCACTTACCCCTCTTTCTCCAGTATATTTTTCCACAAATTTCCCATAGTTGTAATAGTTGAAGGTAGGGTAGCCGTCAACCCCCTCCTGCTTACACAGGTCATGATTCTGTTCTTTGGCACAGTCCACTGCGGCGTAGGCAATCTGAAACGAAAGAGATTGGCATGAGAAGACAAAGCAAGACTTCACAGTTATGCTGCTGCAGCTTAGATTTAACACTAGGAGAGACTCAAGTCTTCTGCCAAAAATGCAACGGCTTTTGTAATGGCTCAGCTGTGGAGGAAGATCGGAGGGTGGTCATCAGGTCAAGCCATGCGAATGGAAGAGCAGAAGCCGGTTCCCTCCCGATGAAATGCCGCTCACACAGCACCCGGCCCGCGCAGCTGCAAGGTGTGTTCAACTCACACAGCTGAAAATCACCTTCCTGGCCTCCCCGCTGAGTGCTCCGTTAGGCTCCAAACAGGAAATCCAGAGCCTGTGTTAGTAAAACCAAATCCAAGCACGGCGGTCACGGCTCTGTCACGCTGCAGTATTTTTCCCGCACTTTGGTTTTAAGTGATGAACAGTAACAGGGTGACTTTAGTAACAGTAATGACCCACCTAACCCAACCTCCTTCCTGTGCCATGGCTAATGTTTGGAAAAGTCACCTCTTCTGTTCTTGGACAAACATGGCTCGTCACCTATGCAGGCTATTAATAGATTAATGATTTCTACCCCAAATGGCTTTTGTAAACTCCATTCAATTCTCCTAAGGTCAAACGGGGATGGGTGAGAGGCTGGAGCACTGTCATAGAGAAGAAGGTTGCTTGCGTGCCATCTCAGCCCGAGTTTATGTTTCCTTTCCTGTCTTTTTTCAGTCTATCCTTTCAGGTAGGGCCTGTATGTTATGTGCAGCCATTAGCCAAGTGGGCTTTAATTCCCTTTGAAACCTCTAGATGCTACTGTCACACAAACAAACCCCGAGCAGGAGAGCGGCTGCCGTGCTCTCAGCCTGCCGGCAGCCCAGCAACACCCTCGGTGCCCGCCGGCTTTGGCACAGGCAGAGTGAGGAAGCGCAACCTCGCGGCCCCAGAGCATCCCTTCAGGCTAACCCTAGTTTAGACTATTTGACATTTGAAACCTGAATCTGTGAAGTACTAAGGAGGGGCTGCCCTCAACATTTCTGATAAGGAAACAAACCACAATTTATAAGCTTCCACTTAAAACTGCCGAGCCCTCTGCTGTGATTTTGCACTGACGGTTCCCGCGGGCGGCAGTTCTTGCTCTGAAAGTACAGGCTTGCCTTCACAGCCCCGTTACGTGCTTTGCTGAAGAGCAAGCAGGTTTAAGTACAAGCTATGTAAAAAACCCAAACAAATTAGAGGAACGATGTTTGCAATTGTGGGTTACAATGTATCAAGTGCTAATTTCGGAGCAGCCACATCTTAACTTGAAATTTCCGTTCCAGGAGCCTCCTTCAATCAATCTGATCAAAATACCTTTTGCTTGCATGACTTTAGGGTTGCAGTTGAACTGTTCTTCCGTAATTAAAAGATCACTTAATATTCCACAATGCCCTCCAGTTTCATGGTGACACTGTCAAAACGAGAAAACCTGATCTCATTATCCTAGCAGTAATTAAAGAGAGTGGCAAAGCCAACTTCAGTTAATTTGCTTGTTTTGTTTTGGCTTTGAAAGCCTGACAAGACAATACTTGGTAAGATCTCACTTGAGCCTACCTGCCAACGGAAAGCACTATATAAAGTGAGCAGCGTTCTTACCTTAATTACTTGGTTTCTGTTTCCCTATTTTAAACATTAATAAGGCCATTACAGAAACAGGGCTCTTGAGCTGTTAAAAACAGGTATGATCACACTTTTTTTTTTTTTTCCCTTTTTGTAAACAGAAAGACTCCTACTCATTCAGGGCCAGTTAAAACGAAAGGTTAGGAATAATACACTGTAAAGGAGTTTCATCTAAGTATTTATGCCTTCCTGACCTTAGCAGCCAGCCAAAATTTAGAGCCCTGTTGGCTACTTTTGTGTAAAGGAAAGCTTACAATGGGGACAAACATTTATTTCATGTCACGGTATTAATGTAGGAAGAATAGAGGAGGTCCTGGTTCCCTAAAACCAGGAAGAATAAATAAAACTGTTTTTTTCTCACTGCTCTAAATATCACGCAGGGAGAAATTACGGCCAGAAAAAGGGGAGGGTATATGTGCACTCATCCAGATCTTAGTAGCTAGCCTGATGCATGAAACTTTTGTGACTGATGACCCGTCTGTTCTTAGATAGTGTCTTGGAGATTAGGAAAAGTACACTGGATGGAAGAGAAGCCCTCTTTATCTGTACCTCTCTGGAAACATCTAGATTGGCTTTGGTTGGAACAGAGAGCCCTATTTCACTTAAAAAGGCTTTTGTGGGAATAGCCCCCAGTGAGGAGAGGGCATGGAGGAACGCAATGCTATAAGCTACTGTTAACCTTGTTAAAGCACATCTTCATTTGTTGCCTCAAAACAGATGACTGATGGAGGTGGCTTCTGAAAGGAATGCTTAGTAGTCAGCTTGAGATGCAGCTCTCCTCTACAGAACGTGGAAGTCTAAGCTGCGCATTTGTTGTGCACTGAATTAATTCACAAAGATCCCGGTCTAAGTCTGGCTGCAACAGTCACGTTAGCCTAACGCTATGCCTAATCT
The DNA here is from genome assembly GCF_964199755.1 of Larus michahellis. Classification (NCBI taxonomy): domain Eukaryota; kingdom Metazoa; phylum Chordata; class Aves; order Charadriiformes; family Laridae; genus Larus; species Larus michahellis. The sequence continues at coordinate 48,291,670 of NC_133902.1, read as the reverse complement.
AACAGGTCTAATGACGAGGGACGTGTATATCTGGAGTAGCGTCTGGAGGATATGCCCATGGTCTGTCATTCTCTAAAATGCTCCTGATGCAAGCTCCCACACAGCCCCACGGACTCGTCGCCGCTCCTGCAAATCTCATTTTGAGCCCAGCTCTTCAGAACATACATTCCCGTTCAGTTATTTTTACAGCCAGTGAGAGAAGAGAAATGGCAATTTTCAAAAGCCTTGTAACTCATACAGACCCAAGAAAAATTTCATAGACCGGCATCTAATTCCCAAGACTGTATCTGAGGCTGCATTTCAAATGCCGGCTGCCAACAGTAGCTGAGTAAGAGTACTTAGGAGAGCTTGAGTGATTACTTCAGAGTGGAAATGTTAAGGCAGCCTAAATATAGAGCTTGCTACCATCTCTATGCACTCATTACCATAGCATCACAGTCCTAATTGTCTTGCCTGTCTCACAGCGGAAGATCAAATATAGCGCACTGCAAAAAGAGAAAAGTAATGCTGAAAAACACTTGTAGCAAAACACACTTCCGGACTGAGGACCAATTCCAATCTCAGTTCTGTCAACTTCAGACAGCTGAACTCCGAGACGTACCAGAATTTCAGCAAACAGCACCAATGCCCTTTGGTTTGTTCTGTTTGTGTTACCATGGGCTGCGAATATTAACCTCCATTTTTGGTAGAGGAGTCTCCTACACTAGTTCCCAGTTAGGGTGAATCACTCCATGACTATACTGAAAGGCTGCACATAAAACGCAGCAGCCCACGAAAAGAAAAGCTTTGCTTGAGTCCTGGCTCAAGTTAGTGGTGATATATTGCAGAGAGGTTTTCCTCTCACTCTCAATCTTCTTATCAATGATTGTTTTTTCTGCATCATTAAAGAAGAAAAATGAGTCAGGAAATATAACAATCAAAAAAGACTCTACCAAAATCTGGTTAAAGCTTTCTGGAGAATACTGCTCTCAGAAATGATCTTCATATTCAACTTCCAGCAAGAAGCTACATGAAGTTTACTGGAAAGCATAGGTTAGCAAGACCTATATATATGCTTTGCCTTGTAAAAACACTAACTTTATTCAACCAGAAATTTCAGACAGATTAAGCATAAGACATCCCTGAAACGCATCCAGAAGCCAAGACATAATCTCTCATTAATTCCCTCTCATTAAGAGGGAAAAAACCCTTTAAAAATCTGTGAGAGCAAGAATCTCTCCACTCTAGAAAAACCCAGAGTAACAGCTTTCAGAAGACAAGATTGATTTTATGGAGATTTTGATTGTTAGGGCTAAAATTTAATTTCTTGAGCTTTTCTAACTTTCCTATAACCAGGGGGAAAAATCCACTGAAAAAACATTATAGGAAGAAAAAACCGTAAGTGCTATATCTGTGCTGCCTTACATATTGACAATACATCATTATATACAAGTTCCCTCTCCAGAGGCAATGCCGTTGAGGTTTATCACCATCCTGTTCAGAAGCTGTAGCAAGGATAGAATAGTTATCAAATGAAAAGACAGTCAATCAGAGACTGTGGACCCCAGAGGAAGTTCCTTGGAGCACATCCAGCCTTCCTGATGTTATTGGTAGTTCCTCACGACTACTATTCAGCTTATAATAATTAATAATACCAGGTTAGTATGCATAATAATAATGCATAAAAATTAATACCAAATTAGTATGCATGTCTCCTTTATTCCATAGTAGGTCTACTTTAACACAACTCTAACAACATCTGGGATGTGAAAATATCTTTATCTTAAAAGGGAAGTCCCACAACAATGTTTCATGGTTTTACCAAAGAAGTGGGAGCTTAACTACGGAGTTGCAAAGTTAACTCCACACGGCATTAGAATGTGAGCAATGTATGACCAGCTCTGAAGAGCTCTTAAAAAAGGAAATAGAGCACGGCATATTGTTCAGATGAAGTGGTCTGATGGTGAACGCTGACCTATTGCAAAAATCAGAACTTTTATTTTAGGTGCTTAAATAGAAGTGGAGCTATGCTGAAAGTGTGACCATTGATCTCCATGGGGCTCAACTGTAACAAAAGGATGATGCCTTATTTTTTACTGCTTAAGTTTTAGAAAGGAAAAGAAGTACTTACAGTATCATCTAATCATACATCAAGAATCACAGTTCCCTTCCAACAGAATTATGAAACAACTTTTTGCTCTAGAAGGATCTTGCAGGTAAGGAACACAATTACATCCAGCGGTTCAAACAGACGTGCAGAAAATTGAAAGTGGGATCCCTTGACCTTCCACGTAACTCCTCCTTTCTATTCTTAAACCTCTTTCACTTTAACAGTTTGTCTCTCAGTCACCATATGATGATATAGTAAAAATATCCCTGCAATCCTAGTTGCTCTCCTGTTAAAATATGTACTGCCATACACTGGTTTATTGATTCAAGGAAATAAATCTCTGCTGGAGCTAATATTGACTTTTGTTATGAAAATGGAAGTGAATAACTAACTGAATATTGATTTTTGAATATATTGATATTGAAAAAAATTAAAATAAAAGTAAAATTGCAGCATGAAAAAGAATGCTTCCAAGCAACATTTTTAAAGTATAGTCAATTCCAGACAACAATTACCTGATTATTAGAAAAAAGTCTGTTGTTGCCAAATGTCTTAAAAGCACCTAGGAATAAGAGAGATGTGCATTCTTCTCTATGATTACTCCATAGGTTTCTGTTTATATTAGCTGTTCTGGATCCTAACGGCAGTTACGAGCTGTTCTGCTAAAGCTTGTTTCAATTCAGCTACTGTTCTCAACGTGAGAGGCTTTGCAAATGGAAGATTCATTATTAGCTGCCCCGATGTGCCACAGCAGCATTACCATAGCTGCAATTCATCAGCTGTTCTCGAAGCAGGCATATTTGCAAAGGGAAGATCCATTAGCAGGCACCATGACGTACAGCACTAACATCACCATATTTAATGAGGCTAATTAAAAAGAAATTCAACTCATGCTTTTTAAGCAAATAAGGATCAAATTCTTGGTCAAACTCAGATATTTAGCTCATTTGGATAACTCTGTACAGTGATTTGGTTGGTACCATGATTTTAAACCATGGTTGAAGCCCAGAAACACGCCGACAAAGCCAATGCACGATACACCCTGGGGACTCACCAGTGTCACTGCTGACTTGCACCCCCTGGCTACCACCCCAGCTCACCCCATCGGCTGGAACCTCTGCCATGGCTGTTTCTGTACAAGCTCACCAGAACCCAGCTGCAGTGCTCTGCTTTAGTCAGTGCCTTTGTACAGGAATAGTCTTCTGTTAAAACGGAGAAGACTAGTCAAACACCAGCCCCCTGGGGGGAGTTCCAGAGATTTGTTACTGAGAGGCCTTGAGGAGTCAAGAGCTTTCCTTCAGCAATTCCAAGCTGGAGCATCACAAATCAGTTCCTTCAAGCTGAACTTTAGGATCAGCCAAAAGGCAGAATGCAGATTTTTTTTGAAGATTTAGCTGGTGCCCTTTCAAGAGTCTCTGGAGTAGCTAGTGAACACGCCTTCCTGCTCTTCAATCTGTTCAGCAAAGTGACAATCCTCACATTTGCATTTTCTGACGTACACTGGTCATTGCCAAAACTCAAGCTGTGGAGCACAGGCCAAAGGCAGCTGCATGCAAAGGCCACGATGCTTCAAGGCAAGAATGCTTCAGATAGCTTTTTTTTTTTTTTTTCCTCATTTTTCTTCTTTTTAAATAACTGAAAGCAATATGCTAACTGCTTCGCTAGAGTAGCCTCTCCACTGATCTGGTCTTACTGGCACTGAATTTCTCCAGGTAGATGGAGAGATGCGGAGGCTCTGGTTTAGGGGTTACACCCAGAGCAGTGTTTCGCAATAGCCACACCACTGCCCCAGGCGAGCGTGCAGGCTCCGCATTTCTGCTCAAACCACCAGCAGTGATGTGGCCAACAAGAACTGACATTCGGGGCCGATGTTCCGAGCATTGTGTTTTTAAACTCTGACTCCAGCAGTGCAGATGATGAAAAAGTACACGGCATTACACACCACCCCGGGGCGGGGAGGTGTCTTCTGCGCCAAAATCACCCCCTTGGAGCAAATCCGCAGAGCCAGAGACACGTATTTAACAGCTTCAAGCTCTGCTCATCTTCAAAATTCCAATGTAAAGACTCAAAGTCTCCCAAAGGATACCTTTTAAGCTACCATTTATAACAAATCCAAGGCTGGAATGTTTTTGATTGTTCTTTGGCTTCTGCAGAATTAAACGTTTAATTAAAGGACCACCCCTATTGAAGATACAGTATAAATGCTACCATACTCTGTTAAAGCGAAAAAACCTTTCTCCGGGGGCTGGGGAGGAAGCCGGGGGGGGGCGGGGAGGACAGACATTACTACAGATTAACAATGAAAATTAGTAATCTTTCCCTGTTTTTGAAAGTAATACTTCTTCCCTCTTAAGCAGCAATTTTACAGAAGTTTAAAACCATACAGAACTATGCATTAGCCAAAGTTCGAGGGCTCGGCCCAGTTTGAAACACGGTAATGTTCCCAGCGCTGCTTGTGGGAACAGGCATATGCCCTTCTGAAGTCTTAAACAGGTTTATTTTCTTTTCCACAAGGGCACAAACTGGCAGCAAGAAGCATCTTGGCAGATTATGGCTATACACAATTAAATAGGGCTCCCCGATAATCAATCCCTGGCACTTTCACAAGTCACCAGGGTGGAATAACATCATTTTCCCTAACTGCTCACACCTCTCTGAAACTGTACCAGCCTTAATAATCCCTACTGGCTCTCCTGTTTCAACTCATTACATTTTATACCTCCCCACTTCAGCCTTAAACTGAAGTCAAGAGTTGCAACCGTCAATCACTGCTCTGCTCTTGGAGTCCTTTCATAACCAGCAGTCTGAACCGAAAGCTGCACAACCCTGCATTTACCACCACCACCACGTCCAGTGAACTGCGCCATGATTCTGATTGCTTGTTAATACATCCTGGGGCTCTAATAAGCAAGTCTCACATTGTTTTGTACATTTGCTTCATCTCCTCTGAGTGAAATTTTAATGAGTTTAGGAAAGAGAGGTTTCACTGGGAACTACCAGAAAAGTGGAAAAACAAGGATAATTTTCTCAGAGATCTGAGCACACAAATTTCCAGCAGTAAGAGAACTGAAAGCTGCACGCCTCTAAACCGTCTGTGTGCCAGAGGGCATAAGTGATGGACTTCTAATTTTATGCAGTCAGTGATACAGAATGATTTGTTTCTTGTCAATCTGATGCATCGTCTGTGAGTTACAGAAAAGACAAGAGGAAAAGAAAAAAGAACACCACAGAAATTCTTCCCTTCTGGTAGCAGGCAAATTAATAGGGGCGTAACTGTTTCAAAATTACCTCTTCTAATTAAATTGCCAAATCTTTTCCATGCCACTCCTAAACACGAAGCAATTGTGAAGTCAGAACAAATTTGGAGATCAGAATGAAATACAGTTTACTCAAAGATAATAAGCAGGTTTCTGACTAGTCATCTGGTTAAAGCCAGTAGCTCAGGTGAGTTTTTTTAAATCCCAGATATGCACAGACTCAGTTAAAAAGGTTCGGCTGATGCAAGGAAATTAACTGGTGTGCTTCAGCCATCAGATGTATTTTCAAGGTGAAAGCACGAGGGTCCTAGAAGGGCCCAACATCCCGGCCTCAAGTCAGCCAACTTACAGAAATATATTATATTTATGCTATGCAAGCAAAGATTAGTTACACGATTGAGGTCTTCAGGACTGTCACACAACTTGTGGTTTCTCCACACGCGCCCCACTTATGGCTGACAAAAGCTGAAGGGGAATGGAGATGTCATAAATTAACTTTTATTAATCTTCCAATGAGAAAGAATGTGTTTTGCTTCCCAGAAAAGAACTCTTCCACAAAGAATTACAAAGAAAAGACAACAAGTAGTAGAAAACAGAGTAACTCAGTTTGACCAAAACCATACAATGCCTAAGATGCGGATACATTTCTATTAGCATAACAGCAATTTTATCTACAAGCCTAACACCCGATCAATAAGCAAAGCCTGTAAAGTACAAGTGGTAGAAAACGTTCTTAAGTATCTCTGAAATTATTAACAGCAAGTTACCTTTCGATCTTCTTTAAAGACTTCAGCAGCGGTTGTAAAATGCGGAATGGCATTTTTACAGTGTGGGCACCCTGTTTGACATGGGAAGAAAGAAACGGCATAAACATTAGTTGTAAATAAGATACTGGGACAAACTCAAGACACAAGGTGAATTAATGGAAAATTTGTATCGAAAGTAATTCTAGCCAAGGTTCTTCAGTTCTGGGAAGAGCAGGACAAGGCATCTGTAGACCATGTGTCAGCTACATGAACTTAAGCACGCCTTTAAAATCCCTCTCACTTCAAGCAGTTTAAGTGTATACTTTTAGTTCAGTGACATCCCACAGAGGGACCACGGTGCAGGGGACTTTGCTCTACCGCCTGTCCCATAAGAGCACTGACAGATCACCAGCCACAAACCACCGAAATGTTTCCCTGCTGCTGTACCTCCTCATGGGCATTACCACGTGGGTTATTACTGCTGTTGCTTCAGAAACAAGCTGCGTTTGGACACAGGAATTAAGATGGCGCAGTTGTGGACAGGAGACTGGAATTTGGAACGGAAGTCACCGGATGAAAAACTCCAAGTTGAAGACCAAGGGGAGTGTTTAGAAGAGTTTGGCAACTGTCTGCATTAAGGCTAAGCCATCGGGATCACAAGGGAGGGGAAGACGAGCAAGTCCAACAGGCCACACATCTTTCACGTATGGAGAGCAGATGTCCAGTCCTGGGTTAGGCTGGCTGCTGCTGGCCTTCCTGGAGACCTTCCTCCCGTCCACCACAAAACAGGCAGCCCCAGAAGAGTTTTACAGATGCAGCACACAAGAACCCCACAGCTTTGTGTGGGAGACGGGCCGACACTGTTTGTTACCACCACAGCACTGAACAAAAGGCCAGTTCATCGCTCCCTTAAACATGCACTAAATTCAGTCAAACATTTTAGAAGCAGCCACAGAAGGGGAACAAGAACTGATCTCTTGATTCAAGATTCAGATGTGGGCGCTTTTAATTCAGAAGTAACGTTTATTGTCTGGGATTAATCTAAACTGCTCTCAAAATATCAATACTAAGTAAGGCTTTGAAGAGGAATGTACCTGCCTACTTTTTTCAAACATAGCATAAAGAGGTTTTTCCTAAGCAAAGACTCAGGAGACTGTTTTTTGCTTAGATGCCAGGAAAAAAGGAAGAGACACACTTCTGTCAATCCTGTAAAACGCTAGCAAAGGCAAAAGAGTTCATCCCACTATTATTTCTGGATAGGAACAGAACAGAGCACAGATGAGTTGCTCACAGGCTCCAATTACAGCTTATGCTACTGCTGTTCATCATTGTAAAATACTGGTAAACAAGTGGCTGTGTTACTTCTAAGTCAGTACTGAACAAATGCCCTCTTAGGAGGCTTGCAGCCACCCTCTCATAAACTGTACTCACTCTTTTAGCTGACAAGAAAAACCCGTATCTGTGCATAAACACTGCACGCTCCTTTTCACAAAGGAAAAGCTGCACACCCCTTTCATCTTCACCAAAAGGCAATTTCATTGCTTACATGCACAGCTTTGAATTTTTTTTTTCTTTCTTCAGAATGGGATTTTGAAAGCACTGCAATGACAGACACATGTCTAAATACAAGGAGAATCTACGCAGTAACTAACAATACCGAAAAGTCAAGGGGATGTTTCCTGGGAAACTGAGGCACTTCTGCAAATCCATCTTAATGGCTTTAAACTCTTTACGCAGCATAATGGCAGTCTATCTTGATGGCAGCCGTGTTCCACAGGGCGACAGTGCAGGTCCTCTACAGCTTATGAACTATTAACTTTGTTGAGCAGTTTGGTATTTGCCTGGGAGAAAAAGGTCAAGAGAAGGAGGAGGCGGTGATGGCGGCCAGGGCTCCAGGCTGCTCGCGTGTCCATCAGCCCACTTCGATGACCCATTTTCTTTCTCACCACTTGCCTGTCCTGTCTGCCTGATACTGAAACGCCTTCGGGTCGGGCCTGTCTCTTGACGAATTTTAGATAATGTCCTGTACTGTGGGGTGACTGCCTCGGTTGACTTGTTAATGCTGTTCTACACAAATAAATCAGAACTGGTGACATCATCTAAAAAGAATTCCAGAGACAAGAAATGAGAAAAATCAGGCACCCCTAGAACAAGAACACTTGTTCTAGTCCACATGCTTACACGTTGTAGTTTACTCGAAAGCACTTCCAACTCTTGAACCAAAACATAAAGGCTCCTAAAACACTTAAACCTTCCAGGTTCCCCTTTCTGCTTATGATCTTGAGCTTAAAATTTAGATTTCACCAAACAGTAACTTTCAGACCCTCAACAAAAGATATTTCAAGAGAAATACGAGACTTCATGGCTTCTTTTTCCCCTCTAACACCTTTATGATACATCAGTCGATGTGTTTCCCACCTCGCAGATGCTGGGCATTCAGTAAAGCCTCTCTCCAAGACCCCACTCAAGTAGCAGCACGTAAGAGCTCTCCATAAGCCACGCTCTTCACGAAAACCAGAACATGATTCAACAAATGACAAGCATATTCTTTCAGACACAGAAAAGTCCAATGATTATTAAAAATGCAAGCTGCCATTTTACAGGGGCCAGTAGATGGCTGGTAAGAAAAGAGCTGTTTAGCTGATAACGACTCAGAGAAGCACCAGTGATGTCCCTTCCAACCCAGCGAGCCACTGCTGCACACGCTGCTGCACTGCGTTCTATAGGTGGCATTGAGAAGGCATGGTGGCATGGTTCTCAGAAAAGATGCACACCTTGTAAGGCCAAAAGAGAGCATCCGATTATCTAGACTGTTATGGAATTTTGGAAGAGACAGGCAAAATCAAACATGCTTTGAGGTTACGGTCAACAACAGCACACAGAGGAGTGCCGTGTAATCCAAAACAATGGGCAGAGGAACTTAAGCCCACAGCTTTTATTTCCTCTTCTTTGTGACCTCATCTTTTCACTCCAATACTAAACGACAAAAAGTTACCTTCATTTACTGATCTGAAGCTCCATCCCTCCTCCCCTCAATTCTCTCTTGGCCCAACCTCCTTTCTTTACTGCACTGTGCTTGCAAAACTAAAACACAACCATATGGCTTTTGGCAGAGCTGACTCCAAGTCCAGTAGGCATTTTGTTAGCCTTGGATATCCATCCATGGAACAGATGTGAACGCTGTGCTGAATTCCCAAGGAGTTTCAAGGAGTCACCGAAAAAGGGGAAGGAGCACATCATATGGAATAGCAGAACTTCATCTGTTACAACTTAGAAGGATTGCCAAATGCAGCAAACACTTGGAAGTCACCCAACCCAGTCATTCTATTTAAAGCACACATGCCAAAAAAAATAAAAGCAGAGGTTGATGTCTTCATTTTGACAGACGGAAAACTTGTTCTCCCCATTCCCTCTTCACACCCACTATCACACGTTTATTTTAAGTGTTAACACTATCTTCCAGATTGGAAAGTGCAAAGAAAGGAAATGTACTGAGCACTTTACATGAGGATAGGAAGTGTGCAGGCTCCATACAAAGGATTTTCCAGATGGGCTGCAATGGAAAGAGATTAAACTAGTGGCATCTGAAGCTGCGGGTAAGGTGTCAAGAACCAAAAGGTCCTGCCCCCTTCTCAGTAGTATTTATAGGACAGTAAGTTACTATGGACTAAAGAAGTGGGAAGATTCATTCTATTTCATTTCAATAGAAAAATCTGGGTAGTATGGTAGGCGCACAGACTTCCTACAAAGCCAAGAGGTGGACTTTCAATTGAGCAGCACTGGAAGCAGCACTTCTGGGAGCAGAGCCTTCTAACGTAGGTGCAGGGCTTTGCTTTACCAATCTGGTTTCTTTGTTTTTACATCATTGTCAAATTTGATCTTAACAAGGTTAACAGCAGATGTGAACTGAACAGTAATTTCCTGTCCCTGACTTGAGAAATCTGAAAGAAATCTGCTCCTGGAACATCCAGCCTTTCCACAGGATCCCAGCACTGGCGCTCAAAACCTCTAATCACTTCTGCAAATCTTGAGCTAACTTCATTTCCCAATGCAGAAACACACTGGCACCACCTGGCAGGAAAGCAAGAGAGCTTGACGCCTGATCCGCGTGCGGTAGCATGTGTTAAGGCCACTCTCCGTTCACAATCAGCAAACGATACACCTTTATTACAGCTCTGGCCAGACATCCTCACCTCTCCGTGCTCGGAATTTTGCACTTCAGAGGCCCCCCCATGCAGCCCGGGGTGGTATCTGCTCTGCCTGACCGCTGAAGCCTGCCAGTGCCAGGGTACCAGGGCTGCCTGCTTAAACCACAAGTCTGTGGATCCATATGGTAACACATCTGCAATACAGGAGTTTTAAGCTCGCTTTGCCTTTGCACTACAAATTTAAAGTTTTACAGGAACCCAGTATTCTCTACGGAGTTTTTCACATTGCGAAGTTGGTAAGGGCTGGGAAAGCACACTAGAGAACAGTCACGGCAGGCACCGTCACATTCCTCACCTTGAAAACCAAGTAGTTCTCAACTGATCCAGTACCTGAAAAATATGGTTTCCGTGGGTAAAAAATTCAAGAGGAATGGCTGATGAACAACAGACGAGGGAAATCAAGCAAGCAGGCTTCATTCAGACCCATTAGCACTGAGGGGCTGGAGAGGGAGTCAGATTAAATCTCCTCTAATTAGAGAGGCATTTAAAGGAAAGATAGTGGGTCTTTTGGGAGATGAAGTGATGGAAAATATATAGCCCAGCTTATTTCCTGTGGACTGAATTTACTGATAGCAGGAACAACCGCATGGTACAGCGTCTTCTCTGGGTGTCTTTGAGGAAAGAACCAACAAAGCTGGCTTTGATTTGGGCACAGAAAGGTGTGGAACAGGCCAGCACAGAAGCTGGATTCATCCTCATGGAAACACAGGTTTAAGGATTCTGAAGAATTTCTGAAGAAATAAAGAAATGAAGAAATAAAGAAGAAATAAAGGTTGAGCTAGATGTGGTTTCCAATGGAATGCCACAAAAAGTTTGAATACATGATGTAAAACGAAGATATCACATAGGGAAATAGAAAAACTTCCTAAGTGCTCATATCACTTTGCAAACTGCCTTTTTTTTTTTTTTTTAAAAACGAAGATCAGACTGAGGAAAAAACAATACAAACCCATTTGTCAAGTAAGGTAAGAAAGACACAAAACTGATATTAAAAACCAAGTGCACGTTGCCCCAAACATAAGAGTAATCAAGCATACATTGTGGTAACAATTCAATAAATCCACAGAAATATCATCCTCTATTCAGAACTGTAAACATTTCCCATGATTGCAGGGTCCCAAGGGATGCAGAAGGGATACAAAGAGGATTTCAAAGCCACGGAACAATCAAGTGAATAACTTACTTATCTTTATTACATTCACATGGAGAATTTTTCATTGGACAGAGTTTCTTTTTTTAACCAAGTGAATTGTTTAGAGATGATAGCAAGTCAAAAGAAAAACGTAGAGATTCTTAAAACTCCAGTGTACAAAAGTAATAGAACCAGATGGCAATTATAAAGATGTCTCCAGAGTAGTGCATGAAATAGATGCACCCTGTTGGACAACAGTCACCTTATTACGTTTAAAATAAAATTGTGAGAAATTTTCAGAATTGCCCAAAGGAATCAAATTCTCTTTCCAAAAGACACAGGTTTCTACTTGCTTAAATATGAAAAACGTCCTGTAAGTTACTTCATGCTTTGTTTAATTTGAAACTACAAAGCCCGGTGATATAATATAACCTCTCTACAGCTGAAAAGTACAAGGTTAATTCAGTTTTCTTAGAGGAGTGGAAGCTGTATTAGCATAGCACATAGAAGAAAGGTGAAGCTGTTTTTAATGAATATAAATCAAAAGCTAACAATTTGTATAAAATAGATAAAGGAAGCAAATGGACATCAAAGCAGTATCTACAGTCAGCAGAGGTAATAATGATGTTTAAGTATAGAAGGGGCTTTAAATGTATTAGAAGCAAAAGAAATCCAAACAATATAGCTTTGAAAGAAAATGATGGAGTTGTCAAAAGGAAATTCACTGAATATATAAATGAAAATATTAAGTGGGTGTGGAGAGGGCCTCTATGTCTGGCACCTCCAAAACGCTGTTTGCACTTCTGGGTCAACAGATGAAGAATGAGTTCAAACTGGAGGGGGCTCAGAAGACCCACAAGAAAAATAACAGGACTGGAAGGCACGTTTCATGGCAAAGGGAGTCAGGAAGCTCCGTGTGCCAATAGCTTAACTCCAAAGATTAAGAAGTGCTAGAAATCAAAAAGAGTCAGTCTAGTTTTCATTCTAACAAGCTATCCAAGCTGGGTGCCAAAGGCTAAGTAACCTCCAGAGCCGGCTGAGAGCTGAAGCCCGTCAAATTCAGGCAGGGAATTCACACTCCCCATCACTAGTCATTTTTAGTCTGAAAGGAAACTGTTTTCTAAAAAAGATGCTTTCACACAGTGGTTCTCCACCCCTGTCCTTGACTCCCATCGCTGAGCTGATGCTTCCACAGAGGTGATACGGTTTTGCTGTCCTTGTATCGTCCCCTGAGCAGCTGGGGGCCGCATCGTGCCAGCCCCATGGGTCAGGCGAGGACAGCCCCCACTGACCCTAATGTCAGCTTCCCAACCGAAGTGGCTCTATGTGCAGATCAGGCATTTTGACTTCAGAAAGCGCTACCTGATACTTTTTGCCCACTGCTAATACAGAATGATGTCTAACCCCTCCCATGTTTTTTCTGTGTGTGCTTTTAGCATCTTGTACATAATAAAATCCAATAAGTAATGTAACAAAGTGGCGTGCATGTATTTTATGTGAGATTTTTCAAAGAGAGACTTTAAACATGCATATATTGTAATGTTGTAGGCTGTTTACATATCAAATATGCTAACTTAAACTATCAGTATTTTCATAGTGAAGTCCTGGCAAATCCTTAGAGATTTGAAAGCCCAGTGATTTGTGAGACCGTGGCATTTGTGCTGTCTGTGCTCTACCCTCAGCATGAGGAAGGGCTTTACTCCTCCTTCAGCCCCCAGCTTCCTTTAGTACCTCTCAACGGGTGATCTCAAACGCTTTAACTAATATCAATTAATTATGCTTCAAATTGCCCCTAGGAGAGACAGACACAATTATCCCCCTCTGCCATTACACCCAAGGTTAAATGGAGTCAGGAAGAGGTTAAGCGACTCCCGGGGAGCACGGCGGCAAGGTGCTGACTCCATTCACTCAACTGCAAAAGCATCGGGGACCCCGAGGGCTCAGCACATGGCAGGATGGAGCCCTCGGCGTGCAAAGTGCAGAGCAGGGAATGACTTTCCGACTCCCCATCTCTGCTTGAAATCATCGCCGTCTAAATAACAGGGGTAGATGCTGCCCTCCGCTATTGGTTTTTAAATGACTGCAATTCTAAGCAAGTGAAAGCAGCGCATCGCACAGCTATCAAAGCCAGCCCGGGCGCTTGTAGACCGCAGAGTAAAGCAAAGCCTGTTTCTACTTCAAGAGTCCCAAGCGATTAACTAGAATTAAAACAAGAATATTACTTGGTCAATCAAGGAAAGACAGGCCACAGACAGTAATTGCTCAGATAAGAGCTGAAAATGGGTATACTGCTTAAACCAACACAATTCGTGTAGCTACAGAAGTTTTTGAATCCATAGGCAGATTTGAGAAAGGCATTTGGAGATGTTACTGAAAGGTTAATTCGCTTTTGTCCTACCAGTAGAGAACTGGAGGACCTTTTAATTGAATATCTGGAACCAAAGCTCATTTTATGACATGACCTGACACATAGCATAATCATATTTTCAAGACACGAGATATTAGTAATTGAAAGGAGGGGGATTTGTTCTTTGATTTGAAAAAGGTCATGAAATTTTCAGTTAAGCATCAGGTCAACCAGGGCTTGCCTTGCTACTCTTAACAGCAACAGGCAACCTACTGCCAATTTCACAGGGGTTTGTTGGTTTGTTTTTTTTTCCCAAGCTATCTGAACTCTCATTTTGTAACACTTTAGGGGTATACTGAGGAGACAAGGGATACATAAAACCAAATCTTTGTAAACCACAGCCTTAGACATGAACAATTGCAACAGCAGCAACAAAGTCATCAGAACAGGCCAAATTGTGAAGGTGAGAAGCGGAGAAAGCACAAAACTCCCAGACTGTTTTATCCACTACAAAAGGCAAGGATACGACTGACCGCAGTGAATTATAGAGGACATGACAGCACTCGGCATTTGGCAACAAGCAATCCTTTAAGATGGAAAGCTGTACAGCAAGCCACCTCTGGACAGGAAGGGTTAAAGAGCAATAGTTACATCCAGGACCAGACTGAAGTGTCAGTTCCAGCAGACCTGGATTTTCTAGATAAACTCTCACTGCCCGTGTGGCACAAGCAAAGCTGGTAACAGCAGTTAACCAAGTCAGCATCAGCCTTGGTTAACTGCAAAAATAGTTAAAGAGCAAGTAAAATTATTTTGCCATCTAACATCCTAGTGGATGCAACTGGTAACCAGGAGATAAACCCCTGAGTTAGCAGGGGGCCGGCAGAGCACTGGGGGAGGCACCATGGAGTAACACCTGCGCTAAGCGAGGCTCAAAAAGAGCCCCTGTTATGATAACACTGCATCACCAGGAACAGCATCTGTCTTATTGGAAATGGGTTGACAACAATGCACAAGGACTGGGTGGCATATTCGTAGTCAAATGTCTCCTAATGTACCCCACAGAGACTTTACATGGCATTGCACCACCAGACAGCTGTGTGTCCGCGTGGAGAGAATTCCACGGGGCAAGGGCATGCAATTCCCTCCTCCTCCCCTTCTGATGAGCCTGAGCTGTGCATTCAGGTAATATTCTTCACACCAGTTCAAGCAGCTGTGACGTTTCAGGGTTACAGAGTTAAAGCACACGTGCTGTTTTACAAAACAAAGGGAGCTGGATCACCCTGACAATTTTAAGTTTAGTGCCACGGCTCCATGACAACCCTGTCAGGGCTACCGCAGTCCTGTGAAGTGCCTCAACTTCTGAGTTGAGAGCAGTTAAAACTGTTCTCTCAGTGCTAATTAATATCCTCAACACAAGCAGTGGGGCTAAGAGCAGTTCTGACAGCCTGATTGCAGAGACCACTCTATAAATTCGTCCTTTATCAAAACCAGCCTGTTAATGTGCTCTGTGGCATCAGCACTATTTACACCGACAGGAAGGCACCTCGCTAACGTGAGCCTGTAGCAAGAGCACCGCTAACGCGTGAGAGAAACCAGTTAGCGGCAGAGCTAACATATCAAAATTCTGCAGTGCCAGCCCACGCAGGATTTAAAGCCTCATTATCAGAGGGTCCAGACCTCGCTGCTGCCTCAGTCAACAACCAGAAAATCCTTCCTGCAAGGGTTTTTGCCTTGAAATGGATTCTTTCTGTTCAGCATGTTTTTAATAATTTTTTTTGATAGCTTAAGCTTCATTTACAAACACGCACATTTTGTTCAGGCTCTTTGATACAGCCTCCTAATGAAAACTTAACAAGATGTGCTTGCAAGGGATGGGAAAACCTCTTGGTGGGGGCCAATCCGAGGCCATCATGGGACACTGAACTCATCTGTGCTGCCGTTTGCGTGGTGCATCTGGACCCATAAACTGCTGAGTGTTTTAGCCCCCTCTGGGCATCCTTCCTACAGAACTATGTCACCCAGGTCTGCTCAGCGCCGAGATCCAGGACCGGGCATCCCACACCCAGCAGCCACAGGCTGAAGCCTCACGGTCGGTCAAAATTGCCATGTTTTGTTACCGCAGTCCAGTTTAGCCAGAGCACAGCAATATCTCACCAAACCTTCCTGCGCAAAGGCTGAGATACGGTGCAACCAGCTTTGTCCCAGCTTACTTCAAGAAACGGTAGGGATGAAAAGAAAATATTACTGCTTTCCTAAGAACAGCTTTTTGACAACAGCTTGGGTCCCACGAGCAAGCTAGGAGGGCTGGGGGAGCAGACTGCCCCTGGCTGTCAGTATTAGTAGCCAAAACACAGCCTGCACCCACTGTGGCAAGCGCTCTCAGCTCAGCACTTTTTTGTCATTGTATGTTCCTTGATGCATAACTTGGACAGAGGAAACTGGGCAGTTTCTATTGCAAAAGGACAGAGAAGGAGCATACCAGGATACAGAACGATTAGTATTTTGAACAAAGCCTATGGGTAAAATTAATACAAGTTTGCTTTAGCTCTCAGCATTTTACGTACTGCTGAGGAACCACAAAGGAATGGGCAGGACTAATTTAGTCAGAACTGAAAAATAGGTGTTTCCCATCATCTGATCTCTTACCTCTGAAGAAATGCCTATCTGATTTCTTATTTACTACTTACTGATGGCCAGGAGATGACCCATCAGACAGCAATGATGTCAAGATTTCTCCTTGATTTGGAAGCCAAAGAAGTTTTTGTTTTACATCAGAACAATACCCAGGTACCATCTTCCACCAACAGCTTAGAACAACAGCTTTTAATGGCTCAAACATCATCCCAAAGCCTTCAGTGATTTTATCAGATGCAACACAGATTAAGCACCCTCATTCACTTCTTCCTGCCCTGAAAGAAAACCCTACAAAAAATTTAAGTGAAGAGCCAAGGCTGCTGATGTCTCTTAATTGCACATCCTCTTGTCTCAGCACAGCCACTTACTCAATACAAAAATACCTCATTAAAATCATCCTCAGTAAGTTTTATTTCTGGGTGTTCTTTGGGTAACCCCTGTGGGTCAGGCTTCACCAGAAAATAACCTTTTCCAACTGACAAAAATAATTTCCAGTGAAGTGAAAGTTTCACTGCTGAACAGAGGACCGGAAACCAGCTTCCAGCAAAGTATTTATTAAAAATAACCATTCTGTGAACCCTGTTGAGTCCCACAAATTGAGGCCATTTGGTAAATTAATAACACTGGCAACTGCCGCCCTTACAAACCATTAAAAGGGAGCATTTCCCCCCTATTATTTCTCATTGCTGCTGAAAGCCTTTATTTTTTAAGAACGCTTATTACCTTGTGTTTTCATAAAAGTAGGAACTGAATGAATTTGCTCAGTGCCGAGCCCTTCCACTAAAAGTGATTGACCTAAAAAAAAAAGAAGTGCCACCCCCCCATCTGGATCTGTTAATGACTGGTCTATTATATATAATTCCTGTTTCTGACACAGTTGATTCCTTTGTAGTCTCTTTGGAGGCAGCAATCTCAACCAAAAAATGATACAAATGTGTTTTCATGTGTTGGTCTCTCATTCTTATGAGCCACAAGTGGACAGCTTCTGTTTCTGTGCAAGAATTAGTAGGGGGTGTTATTAAATCCTTCCTATTTAGCAAAAATCCAAATTCAATGGGAAGATTAAAAAAAACCCCAAAACCCAAACCACAACCAACCAATGAAAAACAAACCCCCAAACAAAATGAAAAACAACTGTGTATTTCAAACTCGTGTCACTATTCCTAGAAACGCAGCATTGCTGTGGCTGGAAGGCACTTCTGGAGATCTCCTAGTCCAGCTCCCCTCCTCAAAACAGGGTCAACACAGGTTGCCCAACACTGTGTCCAGTTCGGTTTTGAGCATCTCCAAGGATGAAGACTCCACTCCCTCTTTGGTCAACCTGTTCCAGTGTTCAACCATCCCCACAATAAAAATAAAACACAAACAAAAAACCATTTCCTCTTATGTTTAAGCAAATTTTTCCTGTGTTTTAATTTGTGCCCATTGCCTCTTGTCCTGTCCCTGGGCACTGCAAAGAAGAGTCCGGCTCTGTCTTCTTTGCCCCCCAGGTCAGGCACTTACGCATGCTAAGATCCTCCTGAGCCTCCTCTTCTCCAGGCTGAACAGTCCCAGCTCTCTCAGCCTCTCTCCTCATACGTCAGATGCTCCAGACCCTTAATCACCATCATGGCCCTTCACTGGATTCACTCCAGTACGTCAACGTCCTTTCTGTACTGGGGAGTCCAGAACTAGACACAGCAATCCCACTGTGTTGCAGCAGTGCTGAGTAGAGGGAAAGGATCAGCTCCCTTGACCTGCAGGTGATGCTCTAACGCAATCGATGATGCCCATCTATGCAGTCTGTGTCCCCAGCTCTGAATTGCTTCTACAAGAGCAGAAAAGACCTAGCAGAAGTTTGAGGGAGCATCCCCCAAGAATAGCTAAAACTTGACGGTCACATCACCAAATAATGACATTGAAGAGGCATATTAAATCCCAGGGATAAACAAGGCAGAAGACGGAACCATGTGACTTGTAGTTAGAGAATATGATGGTCATTAATCTGCTATGGGTCTTTGCATTGGTTCGACAAGAAATTCCATATAGGATTCCAAGGGCTTCTCCAGACACGTTTGGGTTAAAAAAACACAGTACAGTCCTGAAGCACTACCTGCATCTCCCTATTTCATTGAAAAATACGCACCTAGCTTCAATCACATTTTTTTCCCCCTTAATTCAGTTTGAGTAATGCAGCAAAACCATTTCCAACTGAGAAGATGTGTTTTTTACTGAAACTTTGTTGCCCTTTGTGATTCTGACAACTAATCACAACCAACTGCTTCTATTTTGCACAGTTTTCAGTGCTATAGTAGGAGGAGGTTAAAATTTAATGCATTGGCAAAGTCAAATCTCAATTATCTAGGATAACGGAGTGGAGAGAGCACATAAAAGTAAAAATGCAGATAAAACACATTCAGATAAGCTATATGAACAAACAGCGAGGACATATGAGAAAGAAGAAAGAAAAGTCAGTGCGCTGATCCCAGAAGAGGCACTGATGCAAACTGGTCAATGCAGGGCACTAGGTATTTAATGCTCTAAGTCTTGAAACAAGCTCTGGACGTAGACCACAGACATGCAGCTGGTGTACTTCTGTCCATAGCTAGTTAGCACTGCAGTCTAACTGGGGTAGGATGGATCTACTCTTGCCCATTTGGCTAACTTCCCCATTTGGTCCACAGCCCCCCAAAATCCCGATCATCCACATACCAGGCTATGTGTGTACCGTAACACTGTCCTCCTCTTATTTAAGGCATTTTGAACTCAGAGATAAGGGAGCGGGACAACATTTTAGGACCACTAGAGCCCCACAAGGGTCCAGACAGGAGCCGGGCCAGGTGCTGTGCCAGCAGCCTGCTCCAAGTGCTAGCCCTGAGAAGCACCAACAAGGCCCAGCCGGCGCCACAAGTCTGTGTGGCGTGGTGGCCACAGAGGGTACACATCTACCCAATGGACACCCAGGTGAAGGATCAGATCCAAGGCAGTTATTGGCACAAGTAGCATTGGCTTTTCTGCACCTGCCCTACTGCTGCCTCCTGCCCCAAATCAATCACGACAGTGCGCAGAGGTACCACCGGCGAGGAACAGGAATGTGAAATCAAGAACATCATTCCCTGTGGGTGTCAAGTCCACAGGAATGGATTTTCTTCCCAGTCATTTCAAGAGTTTGGTTCTAATTCTCAGTCCTTAAAACATTCCATGGGCACCAGGAATAACCTTTATGTTTCACCCACGTTCAGGGTGATGGAGTAGTGAGTTCCCCATCTTTTCCTTGTGGATGTTGCAGCCTTCTCTTCCGGAGTTAAATCACTGTGAAGCACCGCTCAGTACCATTAAAGCATTGCTCAGCTCAGTCCAGAGTTATCGGCATAGCAGCAGATTGATGGTTCTCCTATACATATTAAGTAATTTGGACTGGAAGCTGCCACAGGAAATCCACATCCCCTTTTAATTTGCATGTAAGATATATATCTGTGGCCTTTGCCTAAAGGTTTGTCACTCTAGCTGAAAGCTTTACAAAGGTCAGAATATTCAACTCGCTGCTTTAAATTCTAATGACAGATGAGAGATACATTTCTTAGCATAAATATTTATATATAAACATACTTTATATATGCATGTATACACACACCCCCGATCTTAAAATATCCCAGCATATGTGTAAGTGTAACAAATACTGTCATAGAGTCACAAGTGAATGGAGTAACATGCTGTGAGTCTGCACTGACCCAAGATGTGGATCTGAATAGAAAAAGAAAATTATTTGAGATAATGGGGCCTGGCAATTTTAGCAGCGTTCCTTCTGCACTAAAATAAGCAAGTTAAGACTAATTGGCAATGTAAGCTCTAAGGGGTCTCAAGATTGAGGAAATGGTAAACAAAAGCTAATCTATCAAATTTAGCAGAAGGCACATTATCACTGCACAAAAGCAGAAAAATAGGATGATTTGTACCGTTCCATTGCATTAATGATTATTTCACAGAAATCAAGGATTTAAAATATTCATCTGCTACTTGCCCCTGCACCAACAAAGGGCAGGCTCGTTGCACTCCCTTTGTGCACCTGCTTTCTGCTTTGCACAGAGACACTTCCACTTTTAGAGAAAACAAATCTGACAAATCAGAAACTGTGTGTGACTCACATACTGACAACACAACAGCAACGCTGACTGCCTTAGGAGTCACAGGAAGGCCAGAAGTGGTTCCAGGTAACATCTCCCTGTCCCGTACATAGATGGTCTCATGCAGCACTGTATCCAAAACAGTGCAAGAACGTGTCTGAAGGGCAGCCCTGAAGGACCCAACAGTCTCACATCATGCAAGCCTTGCTTTTACAGGGCCCCGGTGATCTTCATTCATCCCTCCCGGTGTAAGGGCAGAAGTCAACCCGCAAACAACAGTATCATAGTTAGCCCATCAGGCAAGTAGCCTCATGCTTTCAACCCCGAGACACAGACACTCATTGCACGTAGTGTCTTAGCTTTAAACATGGCCTTAAAAAAGACCAAGAATTTAAGTGCCTTAAAAAA
Organism: Larus michahellis; assembly: GCF_964199755.1. Classification (NCBI taxonomy): domain Eukaryota; kingdom Metazoa; phylum Chordata; class Aves; order Charadriiformes; family Laridae; genus Larus; species Larus michahellis. Next base: position 48,270,746 of record NC_133902.1, on the reverse strand, counting down.
ACGCAGCTAAAAACCGAAATGAAAATAAATCTCTCTCTTCCACAGAAAGTCACTCATCGAATAAAGGGAACTCAAGAGACAGCAAAATCCTAAATCTTACCATTTTGTGTGCGATCATTTGATTTTAAAGTTACGGCTTGCTCTTAACCAGTTGAGGTCCCTCAATCAGAAATTCCTGGCACATGGGCCATTTTTAGTCAATAGGTGGTGGGAACTGGAGTTGAGAAGGGATTAAGTCCCCTTCCCTTTTCTTTTACAACCTTCCAGAAATCTCCCTTGTGAATTGCACCCCTCCCTTCTCCCACATCCAGCAGGGCTTCGCGGGAGCCCAAAAGCATTCATGTTTAATTCTCTAACAGAAAAGCAAAATAAGGGGCTGCCTGATTAAACATTAAGGACCTGAGCTTTTTCTCCCTTTCTGGAAAATACCTTCAGTTTAATGGGTACAAGTTAGTAACTGCTTATCTGAAGTTTATCCATGAATGGCAGGGCTGGCCACGTGATAGGGAAGAATTTTTCTTGCATCCGGGGGGGCTGAGTCATGGTGCTGTAAAAGCAAGTTAATGCTATCTAATATTAAAGTGCCAGGATTACCTTCTCCCTTTTAGAGGCCCTTCAAAAGTTAAGAACCTGTACCAAGTCTGCCTGTCTCGGGGACAACACAGGAAAACAGAAGAGGTCCCTCCCATTCACCTAACTTATAAAGGGCCTGATTCAAAACTTCTCTAGAACCATTCTCAGGAAAACATTCTCTAGAAACATTCTCATTCTTCAGAAAGAAAGTATGTGTGTGATGCACGCAAAACAATCTGGGAAGAGGGAGCTATGCCCATATTCCCAGTGGAGATTTAAATGTAGATGTATTACAGACAAAATTTATTCCATCAAAATTTGTTCTCAGCCTCTGGGGACTGATTCCTCCTACACCACTATATTGATTTCACTACTGAAGTGCTGCACTAATGAGTCAGGCTCTCCATGTCCATTATGCTACTATAAAGGATCACATTTTGTTATATGGACCATAAAATGCAGCAGAGGAAAATAAATCTGTTTTGTTTTTGTACCCCTGCCTGCTTTAGTGTCTGCATTAACGCAGTAACTCTTTAAATAAACACTGTATACTGTTTTGTTTCCATTTATAAAGATACAAGTGATGGTGCCAACAACGGACCCATGTATTTATATTCAGAATCAGCTCTTTACCCTTAAAAGCCTGGGGACAGTGAGGGAATTAATTCAGGATTTCATAAACTGTAGGGTTTATACAGCCCATCCACGTAGAGAAGTATTTACTTACATGGTGCATAGAACATGACAAGGGTGTGCTTCTTCTTCTTCAAGGACTCCCTGAAGTCTTCTCCAGCAAGGTGGATAACGCTAGTCTGTTTTTCTTCCCACGCAGGCTCAGGTGGAGGTGGTGCTTCAGGACTAGAAAAGAAAGGAAAAGAGTTCAGTTTGAAAATGCTTCTGGAAGCAGGCAAAGGGGCATCACTGGTCATAAATACCATGAGGGAACTAAGGTCAAACAATCCTGCAGGGTGCCTGTGCGGCAGAAAAACGCGCTCGATATTTCCAACACTAGATAACAACAAAAGTGATGCAAGTTAATTTCTGTAACTCAATAAAAACATAATTTAAGTGATCTTACTCAGGTATATGAGTAGAAATGCAGAATAAAGATATCCTACATTGCATCCAACATCTGGGTGGAAAGAACATTGCTCCTGTATCACTGTGTCATCCATAGGCATGAATTGAGAAGAACAGCAAGCAGCTGGAATCAAAAGGCAACCGATATAGAACAACATCTTCCATTCAAACATCCTTTTTGTACTCTTTATCGCTATCATGCAAACTTCTATAAAGAATTTCGTGACCTTCTCTTGAATTCAGATATTAAAGCCAGGATGCAATAATCAGCATCGTTCCGCTTGGAAGACTGGGGGTGACCGAACTGGAATATTTTACCTTGATAAAGAGAATGTCAGGTTTCAATTATGACTGCACATACTGACTAGATCAGAGCAATCCCGCACATCTAGAGCGCCTCTAACAAAACTTTTGCTATTCACCAGCTCACAGACTTCTCAGACTCATTAAATTCATTCCTGCTGTATCTTAAATAGTGATTACTTATATAAAATCATCAGAATGGTGCCACAGTGTAAAGACCTTCATATGTCGCCTTGGTAATAAATTAGCTTTTCAGACTTTCCTGTCACTTTGAATGACACCATTTTAAGTTGTATCAGGTACATAAAATCTAAGTGGAGAAAAACTTGATTTTTAAAGTCCTACTCAAGGTCACTTGGTGGACATTAATTGCATTTCCATCGATACTGATTTGCCAGTTGTTAGCGAAAGAATTAGGGCAGCTGGTCTGAATTTTCACACGAACACAGTAGGTGTGAGCTATCATTGATTACACTTACAGTCAGAGGTGTGACTTCATCTCACACAGACCTTCCCATGCTGACCTGAAATAAGCTACCCAGATACTGGTAACAGCCTAGTGTGGCAGCACTGACTACAGTCACCACAAAGGGACCGGGGATGAAACCCACATGGCTGCGACTAGACCACCCATTGGGGTAGGTTTACACAAGCTGTACTTTTGTCTCCAGCCTGCACCCCAGATGCATCCTTATTTCCACCAACTTCAGTGCAGCTGTGACAATTTTATCCCCGGTCAGCAAACAAGGATCTTCCTCTATTGTGTCTATAGTTGGGAGAACATCCAGCAGTCAAGAGCAGGAGACAAGCTGTCTGGGTTTCCCCTGTGCTGCTGACTACCTGAGGCTGCAGACAAAAGTCTTCCAGAGGCACAGCAGGATCCAGAAGGGCTTGACACCTCTTCCGTCTTCCTCACTGCCTAGTCACCTGCCAATATGTACAGGTGGTGTCAACCCGTCTAACTCAATATAAATTGCGTTGCACTCAAAATACTCCAGCAAACTGGTGAAACTAGTACAGTGATTTAACATACAGTATTGACACAGCAGCCGGGAGCCTGAGTATGCAGGGAGGTCAAGGGAGTTCTGTGTCTAAATGTAAAATACAGATAAAACTTCCCAACATGCTACAAAGATGCTGCCAGACCATATCTGTTGCCTAATTCGAAGCACTCAGAGATGTAATTTAAAAAAAAAGAAAAAAAAGAAAAAAAAGAAAGAAAAAACAACCGAAAAAACCCAACACAACTCCCCTCCCCCCACCAAATAAGAGGGGAAAAATTAAAATTACATTCCTCATGCCAACTGCACTTAGCAGTTAAATGATTTAAAAACTTCACAAAACACTGGCAGTTTTTTTTTTCCCCATTGAATAATGCAGAAAATACATTAGGCTTACAGCACCTAAAGGACATGCATTTTTTATTCCAGAATACTTAAAGAGAGAATTGTACCAGCAATTTACTACTTTGAAATGAAATTATTTTCATCATACATCAAACTTAATTCTGCATATTTTAGCACACCACCCAAGAAAAGTTGGTTAGTGCAGACAAAGGTGCTGTTTTTGCTGTCTCACTGGCTTTCCTTCAGCCCCACATAGCTGGCATTCTAAGCACTGGCTCTGAAATGCTGGAAAGAGAAAAGTGCAACTGCAGAAATTCAGTTACCAACAGTGAAATATACTGCTTAGAGAGGGAACAACAAATGTTCTGTTTATTTTTCATAGCCATTGCTATTCCTTCTCCGGTGAGAGGCTTCGGGTATATTCAAAAAATATTTACTTTGGGAAAGAATTATCGGGACAACTATGAAAAACCCAGCAGCAAATAAAGGATTTGGTGTATTAGAGACCATAATTAACATACATGTTTGTATGGCTTTGAACACTGGAATTCAATTTGTTTTTGTTAGCAAGGGATTTAGGCAGTCGATGAAGCTAGGTTTAAGATTTACTTCCTCACCAAAGCAGCCTTCAGGAGCCACTAACCAGGAACCCAAATACTGTCTCAGATCCTCAAAACTTACTTTAGCAGCCAGTCAATGATCTTCTTTTTCGTTCTGAGGTGTGGCAGAGTGTATTTCTCCTCTCCATCCTTAAAGTACTTCAAAGTAGGAAACCCTGAGATGTGATATCTTTCTGCCAGCGCCTTGTTGACGGTAGCGTCGACTGCTGCAAGGACACCTGGACTCTAAAAGAGAGACCACCAACTGTAACTCCCAGCAACATACACACCCCGCTTTGGCATGAAACAGTAGATTTGGGGGCAATTGCTCGCCATCTAGGTGCCTTCACTGTCTCAGGTACTCAGCACAGACACACAGAAAGACACAGAGGACTGATGCAAAAATCAGGAAGGGACATCTTATGCGCTAAATGTAACCAGAGTGTTACCTGTTCTCCTCTCATTTCCGACAGGATTCCCTGTATATAGCTCACTTTATAATGCTTAAGAGCTGTTCCCAGGAATGGCATTTCCTCCTACAAATCCCAGTTTCTCACAGAAGAAATGAGCATTGTTGCTCCTTCAAGTTCAAGTCAAATTCATCCTTCCCTAACTTGCCCTAACAGGCATCTTTACATGGACCACCTTTAGAGTCACAGGAGAACAGACACTTGTAGAGTGTGATTCATCTGATCTTTGTTTTTCTCATCTCCTCCTCCTTCTCCAGCTACAAAGGGACTCTAGATGTCTCCACTGAAGATGCTTAGTGTATGGGGGAGACTAATCCTACTTCTCTTCTTGCATGGCCTACACAGCAGGAGACTGAATCAATAACACTAATACTTATATTATTGGATCTCTCTTCTCCAGCCATGCTGATGGAGCACTTAAGATGAAGCTAATGGAGTGATGCAACCATAAAATCAGGGCATTCAAAAGAGGGATCACCCCCCTTTGTTTTTTTCCAAATCTAATTCATAAATAAAAGCCTATGTTTCTTCATATTCGATGCCTTTAAGTAAGGGAAAAAAAAATCCAGTTTGGATTTGATCATATTATGTATAAGGCCTACAGCAGAATACATAAACATTTTTCGATTTTGTTTTCGTTCAAGACAGAATGTTCTTTCTAAGACTTTGGCAGGGCTCATGCATTAGCGATGAGACTGTACTTTGGAAGCACATTTTGAAGGGTCCTGTGGGAGGATGAGAACAGCTGAATTTGTTGTAGGGAGAAAAGTCACTTTTATTACTCCAGTTATTTATTACTGATAATTTGAAGGATATAATAAAGGAAATTAGCTTACATCATTGGCTACATGGAGAAACTCTGCAGCCTTCTCATATTCTGGCTTCATTTTCTTACAGTGCCCACACCCTGCCAAAAAAAAAAATAATATAAAATTAAGTTGTACACGCCATAGTTATTCATTGACCCATTTAGCCACCATCCAAATCCAAAACCATGTGGTAGAGATTTACCAGAATTTAGACTGCATTTTACATAATTTATTTGTAAAGCCTTAGTATGATTTAGAATCTTTTCCAAAGTGGTCACTATGGCTTAAACAGTTTCATCTATTAAAAAAATAACAACAAAACCCCTGAATTTGCACCCGTACGTCTTTCCTCCCAGAAAGTACTATAAACACAGTATTTGTCAAGCCCATTGCTTCTAGCATGCTCCTAGGCGAGGCACAACCTCACCCATTTCAGTTTCCAAATCTTTATCTGCTCTAAAAAGAAACAACGCAGGCCCCCACGTGACTTCCCGACTGTAAGCCGAGGCTTATACTAGCACAGCTTAATTGAGTAATGTAATTTGAATTCAACTGCACTGATAATAAGCCCCGCTTTACACTGGTGCAGCATGTCCCTCTAGCAAGGACTTGCACTGATTTAATCACATCAGTGTAATTACACCACCACATATGTTCTCAACATAAGCAGGGCCTGTAAAACCGAGATAATGGTGTTTTCTCGCTCGTGTGAAGTTCTCCAGAGATCTGCCATTACTTCACTGCTAAGTGCTGACATTACAATAAAGTAAAATGAACGCATGAGCGAGAAAAGCAGATTTAAAATAAATTATTTGGGTGTAAATTAAACTGCTTTCAGCCGGTGAAATGTCTTCTGGGCAAGCTGAACTTCCAGGACCAGGTGAGGTTCCTGACGCGACAAAGTTACGCTTCAGCTCCTACGGCGCAATGCTGGGCCTCCAGGACGGCCCCTTCCTCGCCCCCGTGGGGCCAGCCCAACCGCAGACCCCGCAGGGTGAGAGCCAAGGGACGGAGAGGCAGAGAGGGACACCCGGGCAGGGCGAGGTCCGGCTCCTGGGCACAGACCGGGGATGCGGAGAGGGGTAATGAAGCGCATGGCATGGCTCCGACGCACCGCACTCGCCTGCCCTGGTGCCATGTAATCTCAATGCAATCCCTCGCCGCGCTTTTCCCTCTTGTTTGCAGCAGCAGCCAGCTTGTCTGTCTTTGGCTGTTATTGTTGGAACGGGCACTTGAAAGCCCAGACTTTGCTGAGCTTTTGAAAACTGTATGAGAAAATACGGCTAGAAATCTGTTTCAATGCAGCTTCAGCAAAAGCCATCTCTGAAGTGTACGGGCAACAGGGCTGGGCTATTTTTACACCACTGTCTAAAGGAAAATAAACCAAGGATTCTGAATCTCGGTGCTGCTTTGATTCCCTCTAATGGGACAACTGCTGGAGCCAGCAGACACAAACCTAAGCTTGAACTCAACCAGACAACCATGTTTTATATAGCACAAGTCAAAGGGCATTCGCAGCCAAGAAGCGATAGGACATCCAGGTGTAGCTTCACCACAGCAAAGAGGGACTTCAGCAGAGGTCCAACCATCGCAGCACACCACGAAATGCTTTCAGGGCACATATAGCACCAGTTGGATACATTTGAATAAAGACCACAAATCCCACCTGAGAATTATGGCAAATACCCAAATGGTTGATCCCAGACTGAACTGCAGTTCAAACACTACCAAAGGTCTACATTGCTTAGTCATTTGCATAGCAATCGCAGCATTAAAAAGCTCCATGTCCTTCTTTTGAGCAAAATAATGTTTTAATGTAGTAGGAGCAGCAGAACAAGGGGATCTCAGGAAGAGGAGGAAGCTTTGCTTTGGTCTTAGATGGTGGTGGGAGCACATGCGACCAAGCTGGGAGCCTGATGCGACAGCTTCAGAGGTGAATTCAGGAAGAAGCTGGAAAAGGCTGAGGAAGAGTTACTGTCTCAGCACTGCTTGTCTTAGTTAAGAGCACGAAAGAGGCTGGCAAAATGATTTATTTGCCACCCACAGAAAACTTGCAGGCATATGGCTTTGTGGAAGGGGCTGACGGTTCCCTTTGACACCTGCCCGAGTTGATTTATTTCTCCTTTTAGGAGCAGAGAACTTTATTCATTTTGTGCTCTTCCTCACTTCTAAATAAAGGGCATCTCGAGTCCCAGCTCAGATACCTGGGAATGTCTCCGAATTAGCTAGCTCAAATTTGCACAAAAAGATTCCTTTTTGTAGGGGTAACTTCACCTTGGTAGGCTTTACACAGCATGTCCTCCTGCCAGACAAAGCTTCACACTGTGCTCTAGATACAGTATCCACGCAATCTACACTCTATTCCACAATCATTAATATTGGAACTGATCAACCAAAAGCATCAAACAACCTGAGTTTTCACAAACACATGCAGAGGGAAAAAAACCACATACCCAAACAACAAGCTAGGCATACTTTGCCCAGGAAATACAAAACAATTTGAAGCATCTGAAATTCATGTAAGTAGTATTTTGGAGAAAGATATCCAGACTATGAAATGTCACTGTTGTGGGTTCTTTCATGAACACCACACAGACACAGCACTACTGACTGCCACAAAGCTAACTCACTCATGCTTAAAATAAAGGGGAAGCGGGATCAGGTCTTTAAAGGCACTTAAATGCAAACTGAAGTCTTGAAGTCTTTATCATGCAACGCTTGTTCTAGCCCTGACAAAGGACAGCATGATATGCCAGCCTCAAAAAAAAGCCACCACATTAAAATGAATCTGAAAAAGGGACAACAAATCTCAAGAGCTTCTCCCACGATAAACGATGCTTCTCTGGCCATCTTTATGAGAATTTTGCTATTGCGTGCTACAGTCTCCTTCCACCTACCATTGCAGAAAAGTGGAGGTATGAATTACAAGTCAGACCTACACACTGCAAATCAATTAATCTCTCCTATGATTATTTATCCTACCTCTCAATAATCCTGTGAGGATTGCCATTAAATTCTCAAGGCCAATGAAAAAGTCATTTAAATGAATTCCAAGGTCACTGCCTCTCCTTTGATTGCTACACTAGGTTGTTCAGCAGCAGCTGTATCCTTCTGCGCTAAGCTCCTCTAGTTTTAGACATTTTCCGTTCATAAAATGAATGGGAAAACAACAACAACCCTACAGGCCCTTAACCCAGATGCTCCAATGTCCTACATAAGGTCTGCTAGGATGGTGGAAGGAAGCCCACAGGCCTGTGGTGGCCATCTGTGATAGATGTGCTCTTAGAAGATGCACCGTCATGCCAAGTGTACACTGACATTAAAGCTAAAAGACTAAGCAAGGGAAGCAACTCATTCAATCTCAGGTAAGACGAGAAAGGTCACAGTCGACACAAGGATGCCCCGCAGCCTACTCCAAGCACTGACATCCTCTGAGCCTGTCTGGGTCATGGCTGGTGGAAACACCCAAGGGACTTGTAGGTGTCTACACAAGAGGACTCCCACAGCCTCAGTGTTTTCTTGCAGAAGACAGTAGATCCCCTGGAGGTGCAAGTCCGAGTTACTCTCCATCCAGCAGCAGTCAGGGTTTGGTCCCTGGCTCTGCGGAACAGCTCTGGACAAGCCCTTTGACTTCTCAACACCGCATCTTGCTCCTCCGGCACAAAAGGAGCTCCACGCTGCAAGGGCCAAGGCTCGAATAGAAAAGAGCACACAGAGTAAACGTAAAGGAGGAGACAGGAAAAAGAAGTTAAAGCTTACAAAACTCAGTGCTAGGACTGAGTGCTGGTACAAGACAGGCCCTTGCTAACCATTTTTAAAAGAGATGTCTAAATGAAGCAAGGATTCTGTTTTCCCAGTTTATTTATAATCAATCTTATTTGCATCATGCAGCCATGCAGATAAACAGCTCCTTCCTTCAGGGCAGCTGCTGTCACACAGCTGCACCCCCAGAACGACAGCAATCAAAGGTCTCCCCATCACCCCAGTGCAGATAAGTCACTTCCCTCCAGAATCCCACCGCAGGGCAGAAGACAACTCTCGCTCAGCACTTCATCCTTCCCAGTGTGACTGTATGCAAGCGTAGAGGCAAAGGCCAGGGGGGACAGAGCAATGCTAACTAACGTTCAAAGGCAAGCAGAGCATGGACAAAGCAAAGGTTAACAACTGTACCAAGCAAATACAAATATTTACTTGGAAAATAAGTTGCTTACAGCACCTTGTTTGGAACCACAGCAAAGGCTCACAACACAGAACACAGTTGCTCCAAACATTTTCAGAAGTGAACTAACGCAAATACTTCTACTGTTAAAACCAAGTTTTGCCTGCAGAAGACAGGCAGAAAACCAGTCAGGCAGCTCCAGCTAAGCTCCTGCATGTGCTGTCTTAGTGCCATCCCCAGAACCGAAATCTCTGTTTCTCTCTGTCATTCACTGTTTGCTTCTTTCAGGTTATTATGGCTATATAAATAAACACCATGCTTTTGGTCACGTCCTCTCATTTCAAGACAACGTTGTCTGAGGATCTTAAGTGCATGCGACAAGCAAGAGATAAAAACCAACATCCAGGCAGTTGTGGACAAGGAATTTCTGACATGAAAAACCCTAGAGATAAATTAAATTGCAAATAAAGATTTAAAAGAATCATTACATTTCTGCCATTGACAGACTGCTTGCATACTGTTATTGCGAGCCAGCTATTTATTGTATTATGCTCCACATCCATCTATAGCCGCATACCAAAAATACCTCCATTAGCCTGATGAGAAAACAAATTTGAAGCACAAAGCATGTCCTGCTTTCAAGCAAGTTCATCACTGGCAGTTTGGACTACACTCATGGAAGATTTACACACAACTTCAAGGAAAAAAACATCTCAAAAAATTCAGATGCACCTTTGCTCTCTAAACATTTAACACCTGGGTATACATCTTTGGTTTCTCTATTCCTAATCCCAGAGGAGCAGTGACCTCTCAACACAGCAGAACAGCCAGCCCTTATGCATGCCCTGTTGTTAACGTTGAACGTACACCTGTATACATAAAAGCAAGGGTATGTACATGGGAGGGAGACACAAGCCTTGGAGCCAGGGCAAGGACACACACAAGTCCCAGCTCTCTTATCACCTATGCGAGAACACAAATGTATCCTCTTCTGCCATGGAAGTCTTCAATACGCAAAGATTTCTTATGCATCATGTTAAAGAGTAGATCTAAGGTTTGACATGGGGCAGCTTACAGTTCTTTCACCGCTGTAGGAGAGCGTAAACTACAACAGCTGCAGATTCCCTTGCATAATTTAGCCATCTGCATTGCAGACATCTGACAGGAAATCATCCATAAATTTGACAGGGAGGGAGGACGACAGAAGCAGCTGTTTCTCCCCATAATCACAGGTACACATTTGCAACCATGTTGGTTGCATGTTTACTTAATAGTCATAATGGTCATAGACATCAGGACATGCCCAGATCTCCAGGTTTCTGCTCTAAAAAAAAAAAAAAAATAAAATAAAACAATCACCTTATGAAGGATCAGGAGCTCATGAAATTTTATGCATCCTTTTCCCTCTGGGTACTTACTCCCACCAAACCATCAGCACTGCTCACCAAGGTAAAATTCCAGACAAAGATGTTTCAAGGTTTGATGCTTTCTTACAAGATCAGCAGGTGAAGCTTCAACATCTTTAACATGATACAGAATTCAAGTTTTCGACAGCCAGAAATGCGTGCATGCACAAATTCAGACCGCCCACCTCACTACGGTACTTTTAAAGGTAGGTTTGATTTGACCAAGTATGACATTGCTTAGGGATCAATGACAAGAAAACAGCTTTATGGCTTTACAAAAGACAAAGCCTTTGAAAGGTCAGCCTGGAAAAGACTCTGAGGAACTAGAAACATAGAATTTGAAGGAAAATACTTCAGCAGTTTGGATTACTGCAGTCATGCTACTTTTATGCCGTTGAAGCCTAACGCCTCGGCTGCGTGGGCTGCACAGTTCATCCCAGTGACAGGAGAGCAGCACAGCATTACAGTCCCCAACACTATCACCATCTCACGGGCATTGCCACAAACTCACAGTGCAGTCAATCTGTGCGTGCAATGATCTGTGCAAATCCAATCCCAGCACGTACACACAGAAGAAAGTCCCTGCCTGCCTTCAGCAGCTCTTCAGCGTGAAGTCGGGGCACGAAATGACTACAAATCCATCACCCCTCCTCCTATCCACATGACTAGCTGAGGCGGTGGTGACCCCACCACAGCCACCATCTCTCTCGGGAGCACCTCGTGCATGTGCTGCAGAGCACACATGGCAGGCACAGATGTCCCTGCAGGAAAGCGTGAGGGCACTGAGAAGGACAGAGTAGCACAGCGCAGGTCACTACCAAACTATTCTGACCAACACCAAGGAACTCCTAGCCACAGGAGCAGGCCAACGCTACACAAACTACCTGACACCAGGGGATGCATGCTGAGGCAGCCGAGCCTCACCTCCCTACCTTAATCACCTTGGTTGTAGAGGTGAAAGCATTTGAAATCCAATTCTTGATCGTCTTTTGTATGCTGGCATAACTGTTTCCTCCCAGCATTGCTGAAACTGCTCAGCAGAAGAAGATTCAGAACAGCCTTAGACAGTTACAGTATGAGTTTGGATTATTTATTTATTTTTAAAAAAGACAGTCAGATCACTGCATTACATAAGATAAATCAGATCAAACTGAGAAGTGAACTTAACCAAACATATCCTCCAGGAACCCTGTCTGCACCCATGCCAAATTCACAGCTCCTACAGAAGGTCTACCTTCAGCCAGCAGGCTACCTTCAGCCAGCAACAGACCTCAACAGGGGAAGGCTCAGCACAGAGAGAGAAACACCAAGCGGGTCCTGCAGGCTGCCTCCACGGGATTTAAAAGACAACGGCTCTGATGAACTGTATAACACATGCTTCTGCTTTCATTTCTGGTCATGCTGAACCATATCTTCTTTTAACATAAAGGCTCAGGAGAGAGGGTGAATATTCTCCAAGGCTAACCTCAGCCACAGGCTGCTACCTGCCAGGGGTCCCCGAGAGTCAAGCAGGGAGAGAGATTTCTGCTCTATCTTGCCCTCAGACTGAACTCTCACTGCTTTTAACCTCACAGGGACCCCTGGCTGAGACAGGCTCCTGAAATTAGCCTTTGAAAAATATACCCCCATCTTCAACGGCACAGACCCCAGCACATGTCCAGGAACGATCTTTAAGCTAATCACCGTCTTTATTTAAAATAAACTAACAACAAAAAATCACATGGTTCCTTATTTCCAGTTCAAATCTGGCTTCAGCTTCCAGCTATTGGAGATTACGCTGCATGTACATACCCTCCCAGCCTAAACTATATGGTGCAACTGGTAGAAATCAATGTTGGGAGACGATGGTGCCTCCTATCATCCCTCCTGGGTGGGAAAAGAAGTGAAGGAAGGTGGATCAGCCGGCATCGGGAGATATGAATTACACTTCCTACACCAGCTTGGAGGAACATGGCCCTGAGTAGGTGTTGAAAATTAATCTTCCCCTATTGAAATGTGAGAGAGACAGACACAACAGCATGGCTGCCTTAAGGTGAAATTGTTGACAGTTTATGAAAAATACCACCAGAAGGTTTCCTTCTCAATTAAACCATAATTATTCCACATCCAAAAAAGATCCCCCTGCTTCTCCATTGCCAGATGATCAACAAAATTTCACCCCACTGTGAAAGACTTTATACTTCATATATAGCAATGGAAATGCCAGAAAACAGAGACTAGATGAAACGGCTTTGAATGTCCATCTCATGAAAATAACATAGCAAGCAAATGATTTCCTAGGATGCAATTCACATAAAACATCAGCAAAATGGATGCAATGCAAAGACATCTTCTTAAGAAAGGTACATCCCAAAGCACTTACTCTTATGGGGCAGGTGTGTTAAAAGCAATGGTGACATTGGCTATTACCATGAAGTTACCTATAAAAGTCAAGTACCAGGAAGGGATACTATGCAGAATGCACACTTCTTGTCCAAGAGCAAAAGCGGTTACCAGCTGAGATGCATTCACCTACTTAGAAGTACGCTGGGATGCTCGCTAAACCCAAGTGGTCAGGACCCCAGAAGACACACCTCTACCATCAGCACAATACCTCAGTCTGAAAGCCATGGATTCATTTATTAATAACTCAGAAAGACAGCATCACTTGCCAACTCACCACCTGAAAGGGCACAAGGATCAGACAGGCAGGCAAGCAATTTTTCACTGTAGGCTTCTCTTCTCATTATTTGCCCTTTAAAATAAGTTCTCTACACTACCTTCCACAGGATAATAAAAACTGAAGCCATAAAGTATTTAGGAAGATAAACTTGATAATGAAAACTCTGCTGGTAATGATTCAAGTAGCAGAGATACTGTAAGGCACTTTCCAGATGAGAGCCCTGCACCATATATTAAGCTTATCCAGGCAAGGAAATTAATTTATTTCAGAAGAAATAAACCTGGTGCTTAATTCTTAAAGCTAATTCCTACTGTTAACCCATCATTAGAGACAAGCGAAGTAAACCTATAAAAATAAGTTACGCTTCACTCCTATCAGAACTTCCCACAAGAGCATTAAGGGCTTATATGTACACCAGGGTCAAGCTTGCAGAAGGACATTCTCCCACTCTGCACGCTCAGATAAGGATTTTCACTGGACAAAAAGGGTCAACTAAAACTACAGAAGTCCTTTAATAGACCATTCTGAATAACTAAATCTACAACAGATACGCAGAGGAGGCGAGAATGGGGAGAGTCTCCCTTCAGCTGTCACCTCTCAGCTGCCCCTTGGCCCTCCAGCAGCCATAGCTACTCCTTTGCTGTAGTCTCAGTTCACAGAATTATAGACTATCAGGTTGGAAGGGACCTCAAGGATCATCTGGTCCAACCTTTCTTGGCAAAAGCACGGTCTTAGACAAGATGGTCCAGCACCGTCTCCAGCTGAATCTTAAAAGTGTCCAGTGATGGGGGAATCCACCACTTCCCTGGGGAGACTATTCCAATGGCTGATTGTTCTCGTTGTGAAAAATTTCCTGCTTGTGTCCAATCAGAATCTCCCCAGGAGTAACTTGTACTCATTACCCCTCGTCTTTTCCATGTGACTCCTTGTAAAAAGGGAGTCTCCATCTTCTTCGTAGCCACCCTTTAAATACTGGAACATGGTGATAAGGTCTCCCCTAAGCCTTCTTTTCTCAAGGCTGAACAAACCCATTTCTCTCAGCCTCAGTTAGTCGGTAAGGACTTTTTAGGAGAGAGGGAACGCAACAGTAATGTGAGAAATGAGGCAGCAAACCCCCAAGGAAACTAATGTTCCCTTCACACCACCTGCCACGCATTCACAGGAAGATTTTTTTTTTTCTGATTGGAATAACCTTCACAAATATCTTCTTTATAATAGAGAAAATAATTGCTCCCTATTGGAGGCGAGCATACAGTGATGCATTTTGAACAAATCCCCCAAATTTCACAAAACCGAAGTATCTACAGTTCAGCTCCTTTCTTTCCTCTCTTACTACTGCCCTGCACACTGCTCTTGATACCCACAACTGCTAGCAAGTAAATTATTTAAAGTACACACTGTGTCCCCAGAACAGCATCAAGGCACAGAGCAAGCTGAGATCCAGCCTGAAAGGCAGAGCAGCCACAAATGCCCCAGAAGTCTGGTTTTGCTGCTCTTTCTGTTATGAAGCTGAAAAAGAGCAAGACAAGGCTTCTCCCTTCAAGTCCTGGCACGGGCTCTAACCAGGCTGTGAGTCATCACCTCTACCTGTGACAACCTTGTTTGATTTGTGCACTCTCCTGGTCACACATGGGGTTTCCTAAACCTGAGGGCCAAAAGCCTGATTGTCTGCCAGAAGCCAAGGAATGCTGAAGGCAGAATCCTACTTCCTTTGTGTTAATCAGGTCTTTGCTATGTTCGTATGCCTTCTGTACCCCAGTGCTTGCAATACTGGAGCATCTTACAGCCTGGACATGCCTCACTAGATAAAACCCCCACACAAAGTGAAATGTTATCTCCACTTCACAGATTAGAAACCGAGACAAGTATTTAGCAACTTGGGTCTGGACTCTGGACTGCACAAATCAAAGCAAGGCAAGGAACTAAACTTTTACATCTCCAGGCCAAGGCTATTGCTTTTATCACTGTATCATCCTTTTTTTATGACTTTACTCTGCTCAAAGAGCACAAACTGCTTCAAAAAGACAATAATCTTATACGAACTGTATGCTCTAGTGTCAAAAGACCAACACAAAAGAGACAGTGGACTCCATCATTACTGTCTTCACCCTTTTCATTAGGTATCCTATCAAATTTTACTGCAGAAGCTAGTTATTAGGATTTTTATACTCTCCACATTCCTATTTATATTAAGTACCACTAAAACCCATATTGATTTTTATTTTTAAACCCTCAAGAAACGTAAGTGGGATGGTCATTAAAGGAAAAATCCATGTCAAGTTGTTCATTTTCCAGGTTTACTGCATTTTCAAGAACTCCTGCTTAAATGTGTGATTAAATCTCCACTGAAAATCATTGCTTTAATTAGTTTAATGAGGCAGGTCATTGCACTGAAATGTTTACACTCCCTGAGACTTTTGGCGATATTAAAATATATGTAATATCAAGCAACATCCTGTTGTAGACCTACATGCTTTTTTAAATCCTAGTCTGAGCGTCCCAGTCCTCCTCTTTCTGAAATCAACAGTCAGAATCTTGTTCACCTCAGTGGAAGCAGATTCAGGAGCCAAGAATTTACCTGTTTCTAACTGGTTCATATGAAGAATACATCTCTTCCAGGAGCCTGCCAGTAACGTACAGCTAAAAAGTGCCTACATGCAATGAACTGAAAGTTGGCACAATTTATGCTTGTCCAGGGAAGCATTTTATTATACATGCCATTAAAAATGCATTAAGGCAACATTAAAGTTAGGCACCTAAGGGATGCAACGAGTCAGGAAATGCGATGCCGAAACCGAAGCAGATCTCCTCTCTTCACCTATCTATCCAGACTCTTGAACAGCAACATTCATCATCCAAGCGCCCTCGCGCAACAATTCAATCTTTCAGTGATTAGGGCATTGCGACAGCCCATCCTGACATCTGCAGTGCTTCACCAAGAAACCCAACAGAGCTAGGTACTGCCTGTGACCTACATAATGGTCCAGAAAGTTTACCTTATTCAAAGCTCTAATTACTCTAAAACAAGGAGAGCATTTTCACTGGCTGTAGTAGGAACAGCTCACAGCACGGATCTTGTCAAATGGGCTAGTAAGCACAGCTCTATCAGGTGGATACGGCATCTGCCAAGCTTCCAAATACATGACCTGACTTACACACTACAAACTTACAGTAATCCATTCAGGTTGCAGCCGATGCAGCACAGAATTGCTTGCCTTCCTTTTCTTCTCTGACAACAGCATCACTGAATAATGGGCATAGCTGTTTTTAAAGTACTGCCCATATGGAAAGTCCAATTTAAAAAGTAGAGTTCATTTGTCAGGTTGGGTCGTGAAAGCTTATAAAAACCTTTCAGGAAACTCTAAATAAACCCCTGACCGAGGGGCTACATCCTGCCAAGCTTTCAGCTTCCAACTGCCTGCCGTTTTGCACAGAGAACGTGCATTTTGAAAATACGTCTCTTCTCTGCAACTTCTGCCATTCAATAAGCCCTTCTCACACACAGTTATCTCCCACCATGAACCGATGAATATTATACAACCGGAAACACTGGCACAGAGTGCAGACATGGAGGGACAATGGAGTAGATGCTATTATTGCTGCTGCTGATCCTCCTCCTGGGGAGCTACCCGAGACCCCCCCATGCAGCCACTAGTCAGATGCATGACTTTTGCTCCAAAGCAATTTGGCTGGTGCCAAGGCTGAAACCAGAAGGCAGACCTTTGGTGATGAAAGACTATTTCCCACTCAAACTAAACTGATGCCATCAACAGAGACAGGCTGAAGCTTCTTTTGAAGAGCTACTGCTATAAGATGTCAAATAAATTAAAGGGGCTCCTAGCACAGGTCAAACAGGGACAGCTTCCCAGCTACCTCCTGTTTGTCTTCATCCTAGAGGCTGTACATCTGAAGGCAGGCGCCAAAAGCTCTTTATCTAGCCACCAAACACAGACAATATTTTATTTTAAAAGTCACAAATGCCAGATATTACACGGACAAGTACAAATTAAAGGATATTTCCATTCATTCCACATTCAGTGTTGCTTGCTGTTTGGATAACCCACAAGCCTTTAACTTCTAGTTTGCCAGTTTAAATTTAAAAAAAAAATCCTTAATTGAATCATGAATAAGCATGGAAAATCATAAGATTTTATTTATTTCTTTATCACAGACTGCCAATGTTAGGCTGCTGCTGACCTGTGCTGGAAAAGCTATTTTTTCTGGCTCCGCAGTAAATTAATTCTTCAGCCTTTTCAATTCATGGCCTTTCTGTTGAGGCTGCCAACAGATGTACCAATTAGTGCTCACTGCAATGGTAGCTTGCTTTCATAAGGAGCTTTCATAAGGAACCAGTGGAGGTCTGAAAGGGACACTTATTTATTTATAGTTGTAAAACCCAGTTTGAAAAAAACAGATTTGATTTTGTGCGCACATTTTGGGTTTGCTTTACTTTAAATATCAAGTGAGCAATGGATTCCTTCATCCTAATCTCACCACATGCAGCAGGAAGAAACAAAACCAAGACCACTGAAACCAATGATGGTGCGCTGGCAGGGAGAGATCCAAGTCCGCTGTTTGGTTAGAAGCTGGAGGCCTTCAACTTGTATTGGGCTAATTGGCTGGCATTCTTAATAATGAGTCCACAAAGTGGCTTAAAACCTTGTGGTTTAATGCACCAGAGGGAGGAGGGAAGGAGGAAAGGGTGTGAAAAGCTGTTTTTCAAAGCTAAATTGATAAAGCAGCTCCCTGTGCAATTAAAAACCTGCAAGGCTGAATAGTTGGCTTTGGAAAGCACTAACTGTGCAATTTATTGGGCTGGTTTATAAACGGAGAGAAAATATCTGAGGACAGGAAAGGAATTTCACAGACATTTCAACAACACATCAAAACTATAGCGCATTTTATCATCTCAAGATTTATTTTTGCCCTCCCTTCCATTAGGAGGGAACAAGAAAAGGTATATCAGGGCTGCACCTCCATAGCAGTTTCCAAGAACAAATTAAGGAGGGGAAATAAAAAAAAAAAAAAGCACAAAAAAAAAAAAAGCACTGCATTTTCCCTGCCTTCCCTCCTTTATCAAGGGAGTAAAACATGATGGCTTCAATATCCCCCCAAAGAGCACTGACATTTTTCCTAACCTAAAATCCTGCAACTACAGCTTATATAAAGTCTCTGAAGAAGTCCTATGAAGAGGGCTGGGAAGAAGACAGGTTTAACATGAATTTAAGCTCACGTGCAAGGAAGAAATGTGGCAGGAAAAACATTTTAATAGTTTAATCCTTTAAAAATCAAACACCCGCTCACACCAACAGTACAGTCTAAGTGCCTTTTTCCCCTCTGTTACCTCTGGCACCAGTACCGGGCCATGGACTTTGCTACGGCCGATGGGGTATGAGGAGGGAAAAGCAACTTCAAGCAATCATCAGAGGTGACTGACAACCACCACTAATTAGGAGCACAGACTCAGATCTGTGCTTGCTGAAGGTACCCAGGGAGGCTACAGCTCGTGGTGGCGCCAGGACATTATTGTACCTGAGGCTGCAGGAACAGGTACGCTTTAAAATGTTGGCAATGTCATCTGTGTTAACAAAACATAATGAAAAGTAACTCCTGTGCATGAAAAGCAGACACTTTTAGAACCCATTTCTGAATTGACTTTAATTTCAATCCTAGACTTTAAACACCATTCAGTAGCATTTGAATTGACTTATCAGTGACTTGGTTAGGTTTATTTTGTGAAAGACACTGAGATTGTGCTTTGAAGAAAAACGCTGAGAAAAATGTAGAAAGGGAAATTTGTGGGGTTTTATTCCTTTGACAAAACCAAGTCTGAAAGACTGCAAGCCTCACTAATTTGGCTAATATTTTGGGCAGAATTATTTTTAAAATTGCCTTTGACACCTTGTCTGATGGGGACAAATGAAAACAGAAACAGGGCCTTTCTTGTACTCAAGCAATTCAGGAGCACTTTAAGTTCTAGCAAGTCCCTATGCCACTAAAGCATTTAACAACACTTGACCGGCAGTATAACTCAAATTTACAAACATTCAGAACCCAGCTGTCATCTTAGGCATCTAAGTATGTTGATCAGCTGCAGGCTTAGATATCAAGCAGCAAATACAGACATGGAGTCTATATTCTCATTGCTAACACAAGACTACCATAAACTGCATAGGTGCCTTTATGTCGTGGTACAGAAACTGCTTGGTTGGTGTAATATCTCTTCTGTTACAGACTTGGAAATAGGCTCACTAACATAACTGTGCTATCTTGTGTTAGCAAATATGATCAACCCAAGCAAAAACTCCAAATCCTTTGGGTGAAAGGGCCATTTATTTGTTCTTTTGTATAGTGCAGCAGATCTCAGTTCACAACTAAAGTTCCTGGGTACAACAGCAACACATAGAAAAAACACTTCAGGTGTTTTTTCACTGCAAGACTCCAGTCTGACTATATCCAGGATAACACTACGCTCACCACCAGCAATTACAAAATTTCAGCAAAATGCCTGAATAAGGAACACAATGCTGCACACCCTTCGCAGAGGGCTGGGGAAGGAGAGTGCCTTCAGACTCCTGGCTGTTTGGGTCGCTGCTTACCTATGCTACATATTCAGATTTATTGAACATCCTCTTAAGGGCTTCACAAAGGAGTTTCAGAAGGTTAAAAATCCTGCTTTGTGTCCCTAGCGACCTGCAAAACGAAAGCAGGATGGACTTATCCTGCCCACCCACGCTCACCCATGTTTCTCAGGGCCAGCAGTAAGGACTCGAAACAGCACATCTTCTGTTCAGCGCTTGTGCTAAATTATTCCGGAAAAGGTAAAAGGTATTTGATAGCAAGAGGTGCAAGTTGCACGCTGCAGACCTTCCTGGTGTGTCTAAATCACACATAGCTGCTCCAGTTGAACTTACTTATGCTAGGCTGCACTTAACACAAAACGCTGTGACGCCTTTAATTGGGCTAGTAAGTTCAACTGATTGTAAGTAATTATAGTGTGATCCTCAGGGATGATCATTAGTAGTCACAGGCATGGAGACCCAATTGGCCACGTTCATCACAGTGCCTAATTCTGCAGTTCACAGGTAGGTAGCAGGGATGCGTTTGGTTCAGCTGTATCTTCAGCACTTGGAGGAGCGCGGAGAGAGTAACAAGCTTCCAATTCCCCACACATCTTTTAATATTATGCTCTGTTAATGCGCTGGCCATCTGACTATGTAATTAAAGTATCACTGAAATAATTCTCTCTCTAGTAAAAAAGCGTCTCATGAACACAAGATTGATAGTGTGCTAGAAAAACACCAAGTCACATGTATGCTGCATGGTGACACAGGGGCTTAAGTACTTGCTAATTCCAGGCCAGTGTTGAAATCCTCTTGCTTATTCTTAGTTACACAGAAGTATATCCTGAGTTCTGGGCCTATTTTGTATATCTGTTTTAACAATTTTTTTTATTAATACATAATTTGTAGAAGAAACTTTCTCATCCTAAGCTACCAAGATTAAAACAAATAAGATGTTCTCCATTTTTACCGCTTCTTCTACTGGAGTAATTTATTTCCTAATATTCATAAGGTGACTCCATTAGCACATTTTAGAAGTGCTAGGAGAAGATCTTTTAATCATGGAGATAACTGTTTATGATAGTTGTGTGTCATTAATTAGTTTGCAAACCTTACCTTCTCTGCTGAGGATGCCCAGAGAGGATTCTCACTAGCACAGATCCTTTACGCGTGTACAAGCTGGATTCTGCATGTAGGCATACCACTACCACCTGACTGTAAATAAAATGCCCCAAATACTCAAGTTGCATTTAAAATGGAGTTGTTCTGGTTTGGAACATTTATCCCAATCCTGAGCAACTGGAACGTGTTATCAGGAGATTGCAACAGCCTGATTCAGGCATTTGATTTACTTTCCAAAGTACTGCTGTACCTTAGCACAGAATGCCCCTTAGAACAAAACATACCTAGCTAGAAGTTCTCCTCCTCTCCAAATGGGTCATGCAATATTGTTACCACTAAAATTGTATTATTTGTGTTTGAAAAGGTATTAAAAAAAATTAAAAAATGAACAGAGCCCTGTTCAGATTTGTAACTAACTTGAATTTACTATAAAATTTGATTGTAGTTGTGCGCATTCATCTATTTTTAATCAGACTTCCTAAAGGAATAAGGTTTGCAGGGCCAAACTGTCGATTTCTTCCCTCTCTTCCTCCTCACAAATACATGACTGGTCTCCTTTCCCATTTCACAGAATCATAGAATCTTCATGGTTGGAAAGGACCTTTGAGATCATAGAGTCCAACCATACAAACTCAGAAATTTACAAACTCAGAAAACAGAAATGCTTTTAAATACGACTAAATCTCTGTAAACATACAGAGATCTGGGGCTGGAGAGAGAGGACATTTATCCCAAGCCATTGTGCACAGAGAGGGAAAGGAGGGAAATTCAGCAGTTACATTTTTGTTTGGCAGCAGTTGTTGAGCCAAACCAGCGAGCATGCAGCTCCCGAGGAGCAGCAGCCTGTGCCGTCGCTTGCATGCTGGGGTGCATGGAAATCTGGGGAAGGAAGGATTTGGGTAACGAAGGATAACTCCTGAGCAAATCAGGCTTCATCAGTTCTGCTACTTGTGTTTTGGTTTTTAGACCGGGCATTAATCTCCGGTCCCACTTTCATTAGTACAAATAACCCA
Organism: Larus michahellis; assembly: GCF_964199755.1. Classification (NCBI taxonomy): domain Eukaryota; kingdom Metazoa; phylum Chordata; class Aves; order Charadriiformes; family Laridae; genus Larus; species Larus michahellis. The sequence goes on along the minus strand of NC_133902.1, from coordinate 48,248,641 downwards.
GTGAACACAGTGACAAAGCAGCAGCCAGTCACCCGCTTCAGTGGATCAAATCCCTAGTCATTTCATCAGGCAAAGGAAATTCATTATGGTACGCTTTTCAAATGAGTCTTATGAGCAGACCTTCAAAAAAGGTATTTTGGAGCTAACTCCTGCTGATTTAAAGGGAAGCAAGACTTCAGCCTCCGTGCCAAGACCCTCCGTTGTTCAGCTGTGAGAACACAGCCCGCCTCCAGAGCCCTAACCTTCAAATCTATACCCATCAAAATGAACACCTCACTCAAGTGCAACTGCCAGCACGGCAGCAAGAGGAGACAGAGGCTGTGTATCACCCAACATAGCAGATTTGAGGCTGAACCTTCCATCGCAGACACAAAGAATTGGTAGAACCAGCTATGGAGCTGAAATAACTTGCATCATAAGTGAACAAAGTGTTTAACACACTATTGCTCTACAGCGTACAGGACGACGATGTGGCTGGAAGAGCTTTCTGAGGGCAACCCCACTGCATTTTATTGCTCAAGCTAAAACCTCAGGTCGTGAAAAAAAAAAAAGTCAGCCTCATGCATTCTCAAACAGTAAGCGGTATCACTACCAGCACTGTATTAGTTCTCAAAAGTCCTGGGGACTTTCTGAACTTAGATCAAGTTTTACCATTACTTCAGCACAATACGCAATGACCACCCCCCACACATTGCAAGAGAACAAACTGCAGCAGAGGAGTGAAAATACTCAAAATGACACACCAGCAGCCATGAACAAGAACTCAGGAGCTCGCAGTTCTCGAGTTGCATAATCCACCAGAGCTCTGCTTTGAAAGCAAGCACCACGCAAAACAAGCTGAAAATGGGAAGTCATGCTGTAAAATTATGAGTCTCAGACTATTTAAGCATCATTACACTCTTCAGCTATGTTTTGACTCAGCCTACAAAGTGTCTCTTCCAGCAGCACATCTCTGTCCTAAACTTGAAGTCATCAACTTCACAAACATTTCATGCCTTGTGTATTTAACAATCATGACAAACAAGAAAAGCCTGGACTTTGAGTTCACGGCTCTGTGAAACCTTCACGGAAAATTATCACTGGTTTTGTTAGCAAACATTTGGCTCAGGGTGCAGAATAGAAAAAAAAACCAACAAACTCACATGGTGCATGGAACATCACTAGCACAGAAGAATGATCTTTTATAAACTTGTCGAAGTCCTCATCAGTCAGGTGATAAACTACATTTTCTTCATCTGCCCAAGGAGTCTCCGGAGCCTGTGGCTGAGGTGCCTGTGGGCTACAAGACAAACAGACACAGCTGAAAACCAGCTCTCTGGTGCTAAGCAGTCATTTTGGCAAGTCAGACTGCAAGGAACCACTTTGTGCAGATGTCCATATGACACGCTAACCCTACTGAACAGCTTCCACAATTGTACCCACCCAGAACTCATAAGCACGGAAACTCAGATAAAACTGGAGGAGGAATGAAAAAAAAAAAAAATCCACAAGAAGCTCAAGAGCACAGACCAGCAACGGAAGGAGATAGAGAGAGGAGATAACCAGGCTGCTTGGATATTACATTATAGAAATCAGATGCATTTTCCGTTACTCTTTTACCCTCCTCAGCAGGATGCTCCTTTTCCCCACAGCATTCACACTTTGTAGTTCACAGGAGCCATTGCAAACGAAAGAAAAAAGTAGCAAGCAGAAAGCGCCAATCTAACCAGTCACCTTGAACACTGACAGCATGATTAGGGCTGACAGGGAAAGAAGGAGGTGGGGTGTTGCGACCAGTAGCTCGCTACACAGACTGTTTCCCCAGGAATATACGGTTTTACCCTGAACAACCCCATGAGGCCTGGGGAAGCATCGTTATGTCCTCACTCAGCAGTAAGCTTGTAGGCCTAATTCAGCAAAGCTACTCAACTGCATTCTTAACCTAAAAGATAAATGACACGTTCTACTGACTTTGCTATCACTGTACATGAGTTTAACCATCTTCGATGGATGAGGGCCAGAGAGACTGCTCAAAGACATGGTGGCAAATCTGGAAACTGAACCCAAGCTGCTCTGGACCAGTTCAGTGCCCATCATCTGGCAGACAATTGTTCTTGGCTTTTATTAACCTACATTAAAAAGAGAATTTGGCAGATGTGAACTAAACTATGTTAACTGACATTTTATTTATTAAAGCAGTGTTCACATAAAGGACACCCAAACATATGAACATTTGGAGCCAGACTTTGAAGCTATCTTATCCTTGCCAGTTGTAGTAATGAGTTCCAAATACCCCCCAAATTCCCCACATTTTTTGGCAAAATACAGATCTGGATGTGACCCCATTGCTGGCGAAAAGAGATTTACTATTTTTGATTAAAATGTATCATTGTGTTAGCTGCCTGGAACAAGGAATGGCAAACGGATGATAACTCATTTATCCTGCCTTGCTCATTTTTAGGCTGAAAGCCTAGTTTGATAAAAAAAAAAGCAGTGGAGATACACAGATTCAGATAGCAAATTCTGTTGATGTAAGCAATGGGTATGATCCAAGAATATTAAGCAACCCATGCAAAACTGCGATGCATACCTCTGCTGCTGCTTATATGATAAACAAACCAAGAAACAAACATCAAAGCAAAGATGGGAGCTGCACTCAGCCAAGCAGCTGAGAAAGAAAGAGAGGCAGGTCCCCATCCACAAAAGTTTACTCTCTAAAAGCTTAGCAGATAATCAGTTTGCTTGTTGCTAAACCTGTAAGGGAGCAATAATCTGCAGGTATCCTGACAGAGTGAAGGCTTTCCAGAAAATACCATGACACTTAGGAATTTGGAAGGGGAGTTGGGTTGAGTAGGCAGAGCATGATGAACATGGACACAGTGGCTACAAAGCACTGGGAGAATGCTGTGTTTAGCGGGGCCTGGCATGACCTATTTCAGTAAGGAATTAGTAAAGCAAGGCACAGGATGTTTATTCAAATGGCCCAATTAAAAATGCTGTGTATGCTAATAAGCCTACACAGGAGTTGGTAAGAAGCACCTCAAGGCCTAGAGGAAGCAACAAGCAAATTCTAAAGTGTCATTTAAAACTGAGACGAGGCATATCCAATGCCTGAAGACCAAAAATAGGATGACAGAAGCCTGGAAGAGTTATCAAGAGCTAATTCAATTAAGAACATGTTCTTGATTTAACTGCATAGATGGTGTTATGGAAGGGCCCGAGAGAAGTCCATAAAAACAGCAAGACAAAGTAAGCAGCTATTGAAGACAGCAAGAAGCTGTCTGGCTTGCCTACCATCCAAGCTGATAAGCAGCGTATCAGATTAAAAAAAAAAAAAAGGAATTGTGGTATGTACAAGATAGCATCTCTGCATTAATAATGCTGCATGTTGCAGTAAGGCTGTATGATGGTTTCTCTCTATCAACTCATAAAAACATCTGAAACTCCATAAGATAGTAGCCAGTGCCTATTAGGGAGATAAGAGAGGTTAAGTATCTGTAAGACTGATGCATTAGCACACTTCAGCATAAGAAAGAAGCATCTTCGATAAGAAGTAAAAGAAAAGGTGTTGGAGCCCTCCAAACTAGCAGCTCTTGTTCTGAGAGGAAAGAACATGGAAAACATTCTTTCAATAATTTAAATAATTCTAACCTTCATTAAGTTATATCATGCCCTCCCCAAAACATTAGCGTAGATAACCACTTTCAGCACTTTACCAGTGCTAAAAACATTTAAAGGGAAAAAGCAGAGAAGGGGGAGAGGGAAAACAGTTGCTCTTCTGCTGTGCGTACCTAGTGTCCACAAAAAATAGGTCATTTCATGCGGCTCAATATCTGCTGGATTCTCTTTTGAGAATCTGCAATGACAGCACACACGTGCACAGTATAAAAACACATTGGCTTTCCTCAACATGGGCTGCCACGTACACTCTGGCACTGCTGTGCCACTGCTCTGCAATGTCTTGCATCAGAGTGACTTCCTGACGTGATTTTAATATTATACTATTCTGAAATATACCCTATACACCCTGCAGCTATCTAATTACACTATTTGGCTTTCCTAAAAAGCCCTCGCCATACCATTTGACTACTAGTACTGCAGATTCCTCAGAGTAATATAATATTATGCATGTAACAGATTTACCTCGTATATCGGTTTAATTGCAACATCCATTACTGGCAAAATTCAAGTATGTATAATTTCTCAATGTAGTTTCCTTAAAAGTTGTACTTATCATAGAAAACAGGGGCAAGAAGGCTACTGCTCAGATCATCTTTGGGGAAACTAATAAGCATGCACTAACACTAAGTGAGGCCGAACAGCTGTCTTTAGCTCTGGACTGCTGAAATATCAGCCAAAGCCCACAGTGGCTTGTTAGCAGAGATTATCATTGGAAAGAGCTTGCAGCTGTTCTGTTTTGCCTCCAGTAGCTGTGTTCACTTGCTGTCACAGCACTGATATAAAGGCCCTGCATATTACAGGGATTATCTGGATATTATGTGGGCAGACAAGGGAAAAAACCCACCCCAAACATCTAATGTTTCACATGTGGTAGCCAAGAGATAACCACATCCTTGCAAAACTGAAAAGCATAATAAAGTGCAGGTGATGGAGTCATATCCTTGCTGATCGTCTCCTCAGCATTGCTGCAGTTGCCATCTTGATTATTCATACCTGAAGGCTTAATGGACTAAATGAGGCTTAAAGAGTACGGCTAAATTCCTGCTCTTGGATCCACTGTGCCGTACTTGCCTGCAGTATTTATACCTCCTGATGCTAACAGGAACGCTGCTGTCACTTCATTTGTGGGTTCCCAATGCTGAAGCACCTAGCCTACCACTGCTGAAGACCCTGGGCTGCCTGCAACCATACCTGTGTCCCCAGCACAGCCCCGCTGGTACAGCAGGACAGTTATGATAAGCCATATTATCACAGCAGTTTGCAACTTTCTATTCTTTCCCATGCGTTCGTTTCCTTTATTAGCTTCATTTCAAGATTATACCTGTGGCTGCAGCAAACAAGGGAGGGTTACAAAGATGACATAATGCCCAAGGGCCGAGGGCTAACTGGTATTTCTCCATCACCAGCTCTCTCCAGCTGCTCTATCAGCTTCGCTGGCAACATGCCAATTTGCACCAGCTGAAGAGCAACTATGCACACACTCACACACTCTTCTGTCTCTCTCTCAACGGCTAGTCCCATAGGCTCATTCAGCTCCCAAAATATTTATGACTGCAAATAGCTCTTTTTAGGTAGAACAAGATGCTTTCAACGCCACTTCATGACATGACAGGAAACACAGACTTTGTAAAAACAACTAGCAATCTGGGGTGCCTTGATCTCCGGGTTGTCTCTGCGAGACACTCTAAAGGCTACAGGTAAAGGTTGAAGAACCAATGAGTACTGCAGACTTGGCATACACATTTTTCAGGCACCCAAGACCACTGGAAATGTAAGTTGGCATTTTTAAGGAAGCTGAGATCTGTGTATCTGCATTTATTTTGGTCCACAGATGGTCTCCTATAACAGACAAAATGCAATTGTAAAATGCAAGGCATGCATGCTAAAAACCAAACATTAGGCAATCTCTCTGTACTAGTTTATCCAGTCTCAGTGGGGTAGTTTTATTTGCTCTTCTGAGCGGAGGGAATGAGGGAGAGATGGCTGTTCCTAGATCATTACATTCTGTAAATAATGAAGAGTACATAAAAGGTGGAGTGTATGAAGTTCAATGCCTTACTTTTTCAGCCACTCTGCTATATCTGCTGCGGTAGCACCATAGTTCTCAAAGTGGAACAGGAACTTTCCTTTCCTGTTAAAGCAACAAAACAACGTTTAGTTCTTGCCCTGGAAGATAAGAACATGCAATTATAGTTGAGTGTATGATTTCTAAACTAGTAGCAAAACATAACTGACTCAAAATAGCAGATTGTAGGATATCCCCGGACATTGTATTCTTCCTTTATCCTTTCAAATTCAGCAGCGTAAACATTCATCCCCGCAAGAACCTGAAAAAACAGAGCATAATCATATTGATTCTTACAATACAGCAGGAACATTACTACTTTTTTTAAAGAGTTAAGTAAAAACAACTAAGTTCTGTGCAGATTCTGATTTCTTGCTGTAAAGCAAGGAGATCTCTGTAAAAGGCAGTGAAGTTTTTCTCATTTTGTGCAAGGGGGGACAGAGCAATATTTCAGTCCAGTCCACAGAAAGCAAACGCCAATCAACTTGTCACCTCCTCCTTGCTCTGGAAGTGTCTCTGTTTCTTTTTATTCACCCACTAACAGAAATATCTAAAGGGAATTCTCTCAGTCACACTACTTGTGCTCCTCTGTGTGTTTGGATTTTAATCTACAAGCCTGAGTACATACCTTAGTTTGCATCCACGCATTAGCTAGGACGCAAGAATTTCCACTCTCATCTCTCTGGTTTCCACTACAGCAATGAATTTACAGTCTCAGCTACTGTCCAGAACCAACCAAGCACTGGCATTATCCCATTTCAAAAATGCACTTACTGAATGGCAAGAGGAAATCAGCATTACTTTGATGTGAAAGTAAAACGTGCCATATTTCCATGAGCCCAGGAAATACCATAGAGCATTTATATGCTTTAAATATGTTAACTTAGCTGACCAGTAGGGTATAATGAGAGTTAAGAATTAACCTTGTCCTACAGATATCACAAGAGGGGCACAAAAGCATAGTAGCTTTTCAAGCTAGCATGTGAAACAAAAGCTTCTCCTCTTTCCTTACCTCTGTCCTAACCCACCCTCCACCTCAAGAGCCCTTCATCCTGAGCTTCAGGCTCGCCTGAAGTCACACCTGTGACTTATCCTGTGCCCCGTCCAACTGTCTTCCAAAAATTTCTGACTTGAGAATTTGAACATGGGACCGATTCTGAGTTTCTGTGGGTGTGGGATTCACGCAGAGGCTGTCAAACCTTCAACCAGGGAGTTGCTGAGATACCACTTCATGATTAGCTTAGTTTAATGGCATTGATGGCTTAAGTCATTTTAGCAGAAGGATCTTAATCCAAGCCCCTCCTCCCTCCCCCTCCAAAAACCAGGATTTTCTCCTTCTAGCTGAAACACCACATCAGAATTTAATACCGAGTTCCTGACTGCAGCAAACTGCACACACCAACCAAATGTGCTCAGAGCCAGCATGAAATAAATCTAAAAGCAGAAAATCCTCATTTGAAGGTCAACCTTTTCCTTTCCAAGAATGTGCTGGAAAGTCACAAAAAGATAGTTTGTTTTGTCTCCCCTATCCTGAGAAAGGACAAAGGAAAGATAACTGAGAAGAGTACAGCAATAGGGTTTATACTGGCTGGCCAAGTATCTTTGAATTTTCCTTGTAGTTCCAACAACCAGATTGACTTAATTCACATGAGATCATCTAGACCCAATTCTCCCCTTCCCTCATCCTCTGTGTCACCACTTGAGGGTAGGTAAATGCAACAGACAGTGGCTGCTTTATAAAGTGAGAACCAGGTTTGTCAACTAATTGCCTCATAAACCATCAGTCTAACAGATTTCGTGATCGCCGTGAACCTTCAGAGGATTTACTAGGTTTTAAATGGACATTCCCAGCCATTTCAGATACTCTGCCATATTTCACTGCGCCCACTCACCCTGCAGTGACTGACACAAGTCAATAACTTGGATTCATTCTGATGTTCATACATCATACGAAGCATACTTAGCAAAAAGCCTATTACAATGGGATTCAATTTTAATGACAAAAGTTAACGGCTTTAGCTGGCCTATAATCACAGAATTATGTAACGTCAGGCTGTCAGGGACCATCAAAACACACCTACTACCCAAAGTTAGGATCCTCCCTCTATACCTAAGCTGCTCCTGCCAGATGTTTAGCTAATTTGCTTTTAGTAAATGACTGAATGACCCTAACTTCAATTTAAGTCCATTACCTCTTGTAGCAGCCACAGCAGACGCGAAGATTAGTTTATTCCTTTCACCTCTGCAATTTGACATATTTCAACACTTCTCTGCTCTCCACCAAGCTACCTATAACCTAAAGCAACTCTGAGCATTTCCTAGCTGGCCATGTCTTCTGGGCTTCTGACCATTCCTGTTCTACTGTGACACACCCCTCTGACCTTGACTCATAGTTTTCTTGATGGGATTGCTCCAAAACTGGTACCTCTCACCACTACTTGAAACCTTCCTAGAGCCAAGTTTAATGAACAGATTAAACAAAGGTTTCCTCTGTCTGGTATCTGAAATAAGTGTAGGAACTTTATGCGTCTCAATTTTCATGTTTTTACCAAAAAAAAAAAAAAAAAGACAAGCATTAAAGGAAAAAAGCACTCAAAGCATACACTCAAGCCAGTCTTTACTGAGTATAACACCGGCACACTCATGAAGTCCGTGGGCATTAAGGAGATGCTGAAGTGCTTTGCTGACCACCAGTTCCTCCCTGCACCGGGGCCATAGTGTATTGGTGACAGTCACCCGCCTGAGCTCACCTTACCCACAAACCATGGGAATCTCTCGTGCTAAGGACAAAATAAGCCAACTTCTGATTTGGAGCCCCGTTTTCCCTTCTGCACTGGGTGGAGTGGAATTGCAAGATCTAAACCCAATGTAACACTGAAAATGCCACCCTGCCTTCTTCTCAGTAACAGTTCTGGGACAAGAAGCAACCAGTCCCAAGAGAACACAGCAACCAGTGACAGGTACAGGTCACCTTTTCATTTATATGACCTATTAAATAGCCAATGCTGTACTTAATTTTCCTGCTATGTAATAGCAATAATCGCTTTTGAGCCTGGCATATCCTGGCAGCTAATGACAGGTCAGATTAAAAGGCCAAAACTTCAGCTCATCCAAACCAATCATAAACTTTCCAGCAAAGTCTGATCTGGAGGTCAACATCGCTCTAAAGGTATCCCATGGATAATTTATTATGGGTACAGCGCAGTTAATTTTAGGGGCAGCAAACTGTGTACACATCCCACTCAGGAAGCTAATTAGGTCAAATTTAGATGAACGGACCGATTTTTCTGAAAGACACAGCTGGCAGTGGCACAACCGGACTTTCCTCTGAACTAATCCTGCACTAAAAACACTCAAGTGCAAAACCCAACCCTGAGCCGAGCTGCATCAAGCACAGGCACTGCCAGCCTCAGTGCTGTGCCACAGCCCTGACACTCAGCTGTGCAGGATTAGCCCAGATCTACAGAAACCATTTCCAAGTGAGGAAGGAAATAATCAAACTAGAATAGATTTAGAGTTTAAATTCTCCGGTCTGAATTTAATAAAACGAGCTGGGCATGGACAAGGAAGGGATAACTGCAGGAGAAGACAGCGCTCTGCAGCATGCCTCCTCTCTGGCATGATCTCTGGAGGTGATTCTTTACATTCCTAATTCCTGCCCACCCTATGCCTCGCGATCTACCCGCTGCGAACGACAGGACTGCCTTCCCAAAGACCGCAGCACACACTCCACCGAGGGGAGATGGCATTAGAGTGCTGCCTGGCTGGATGAAAACCCACTTGAAAATATCTTCAAGGGTTGTACCATGTCCTAAATAAATCTGAACAACTCCCACTCATTTCAGCCCTAAGCAAACAAGGATTTAGAGAAAACACTTCTGAAAAACAACTTGTTGGAAGAACGTGGGGGAGTCTGACAGCACTCAATGCTTGTGAGCAGCACCGGCCAGAGCCGCCCTAGCAATGCCAGAACCGCAGTGCTTCACCTCCTCAAATTGTGCCAGGGGAGGTTTGGATTGGGTATTAGGAAAAATTTCTTCACCCAAAGGGTTATCAAGCACTGGAACAGACTGCCCGGGGAAGTGGTTGAATCACCATCCTTGGAGGTATTTAAAAGACATGTAGATGTAGCACTTGGTTTAGTGGTGGACTTGGCAGTGTTAGGTTTATGGTTGGACTCGATCATCTTAAAGGTCTTTTCCAACCTAAATCACTTTATGATCTTTTCTCCTAATCATATGCCACCTCTCCTGAGGAAACCTGTAAACTTGACAGTGAATGATCCAACAGGTAGGATCAGACCAAATCCAGCTAAAGCCATGAAAAAATACTCATGTATTATTGGTATCATATAAATTATACATTAAGCACATTATAAAACCTTGACTAGAGGAGTGCCTTTGACTTGCTTAGAGAGATCAATACACCTTATTAGTACAAACAGGTAACTAAATTATGGTGACTGCTGTTGATGGATTTTGTTATGGTCAAAACTTATTTTCATCTCCATCTGGTATGAATGCTAACTTTGTTGACAGAGCTATAACCATAAGATCTTATTAATGCTTATGCTTAACAGCTAGCTAGGACGATCAGTAGCTAACATAGTGAAATCCCCCTCCCATTACACTGTGATTCTCCACTAAAAAAGTAGGTTAATTATCACTAAAAGGGCATCCATCCTTGATCCCTCAGTAAAGCATCAGGCCAAAAATCTTATCAAATGCATTACAGCAAACATTTCTTTATTTATCGTTACCAACATGAGCTCAACAGGACTACAGACTCACAAATTAGAAGCTAAACATGAAACTACACAGTATCAGAGCCTGTTTTTCTATGTCAAGAACTACACTGGAGCTAAAGGGTAAATGAGTTAACATCTCATTCTCCAAAGTTTTAAAAAGAATAAAAAGCAAGAGAGAGAATCCTGAAGGGATCTGGAACCAAATCATTCATTTTTGTTTTGTTTCAACTTGCTTAAAAATTCCCCAGTTTGATAACTATTTGTGGTTTTAAATACTAAAAAAAAAAAAGCGTTAAAATAATTTTTTAAGTTTTATATAAATCTTATCTTCTTACTTACATATTTACCCTTCAGTTCTGTGGCTGCCTGCTGGTAAGATGGCATCATTCTCTTACAAACTCCACACCCTGATAAAAAAGAAATTGTCTAAGTAATATGCCAACAATTCTATTCAGATTGTTCTACAGGATCTATGTTCCAAAGCATATGAAACTGCATTTTTTTTTATACAATAAATTTTAAACCAAAATTCCTTGTCTATTTCATGGAATAATTATTAGATTACTAGTTTCTAAGCATGTTACTTCTTGTTACATGCAGCTGGTTTTGCATGTTTTTCAATCTATTCATTTTCATACTCATTTCTCATCACAGTTTTGTAAAGTGTAACACCATCTTGTATTCCTCAGGCTCTGAGCTGAGACCAGAGGGGAACTTAAGATGAACCTCACATTTCAAAAGTCAATGGAAGATGTCACACTTGTGAACTCAAACAAAAAGCTTTGTGCGTTTCTGGTCTTTAAGGGGGGTGTGGGGGGTTGGGATGTACTTCAGATTCATCCCAGCTTAACAAGTCTTTGAAATTCATTTGAGAGACATTTCCTAAACACATTAAACAGACATCAAAAGTTAAACAGTGCTCTGTTAATTGGGAAGACATAACTCAGAAGAAGCAACAGCCCTTGAAGGATACAATAACTTTATGTGCGGAGAAAAATACAAACAGCAAGTGAGGAAGACTACCAATGTATAGCTGGAGTGTGCTAAGAGCTGTTTGAAGACGCTCTGGAGTGCTAAGCAGATTAGCACTAAATCACCTTGTAAGCAGCAGGTTTCATCCTTGCCAAGTAAAATATGTGCCTGCACATGGGAAGGGGCAGGAGGAAGAGGCAGCATGAAAGAAAGGAAGCTGCGGCCAAGCACTTCAGACACTCTTTGTGGAAACTCTTGGGTCCACCATGGGATAGTAGTCAACATTTTTATTCTGGTGAAGAGACCACAGTTTTGAAAATATCTTCCAGAAAGGAGGAACAGATTTTGCAGCCACTGGTTTCGGATCACATCAGCATGCCTCGGAGGAACATCTTTTAATCAGAGGAAAGAGAGATCTTGTTTCTGTGGTCTTTCCACCTTTGATCTCTCTGCTCAAATTGCCAGTGAGGTTGTTAAATTAGGGCTGGTCAAAATGACGATTTCTTGGTGGGTGCAGACCACTCATTTGAGCCCCCCTGAGATCGTGCGCTTCCTCCAAACCACTGGACAGACATCAAAAGATGCAAGTTGTTAACACCATCTTCTGGATCTTCTGTTTTTTCTCTCTTCAGCAGCCTCAGGCCCCAAACTTCCCCAGTTATTGATCTATCTCTCTCCAACCTCATGCCACTCCCTGGACTCCCTTCTGGAGCACAGGCACGTACCAGCCTCCTCCACCCAGCCATCACCCCTATAGTCTTTGCCTTCCCAGCTCTGCCACTGCTCCCAAACCCACTTCAGTACAATCTCTCCTGCCTACGTGTTTCTGGGTTATACTGTTCAGGATGCTGTCAAGCCACATATATCCCTATACAGGCATAAAAGGGTAACCTCAAAAAAGTAATTTTCTTCTGCTCTTTTTACTTGTATTTTAACTCAAAAGGAGGGGCTTAATAAACACATATTAGTTTTTCCACTAATAAACACTCCATTTTTATAACATAATTGAAAACAGGGCTTTAAACAGCTCCTTTTTGTTGCCAAATCCAGGCCATCTCCTGCAGGAGTCTTCTTTGACAGTTAACTACAAATAAACCTAAATGCCTATAAGTATACCTAATTTTTCATGTTTAGTGCTGTCTGACTTTATAATATAGGTCCGAAAGTACAGTGAATGGTCTCCGAATGACAGGTAATATCTTCTAAGGAAAGCATGCCATTGCTCCGAGTCATTTTACCCAGACCAAGCATTCCTGAAATATTAAAGAAACTACATTTAAGTTTGCAGTGGCTTTCATCTCCCTCTGCACTGGTACGTAATGAAAGAGCCCATTTCCTATGAATCTGCCACAATGAATCTAAAGCCCCTGCTTCCAACAAAGCAGAGAAATAATGCAGCTGTCTTCGCTATAGCTCCCCAGACAAAGTCTCTGATGTCCTCTCGTGCCAAAGACCTCCCTGACTCACCCCTTACAAGTAAAGAAAAGCAGAATTTCCTTTAGTGACCAGCCTTGATTTGCCGCTCCCAGTTATGAAAGGTAACACCTGTATGTAACCAGTAACTTCAGCTGCCCAAAGCCAGTATCTTAATGCAACTGCAGGATGTATTCTGTCTTCAGTAACAGGAGTAAGAAAAGAAAAATTGGACAAGAACCAAGTCTGAAGGTCTCGTGTGTTAAATAAAAGATGAGGGAGTTAAGAACTGTGAAATCAGAGGGGAGAAAAAAAAAAACTTACAAGTAGGCTTCCTTCACAGCAGTTTAGAAAGCAGCAAAAGTATTACAGCACTGAAGACTAGCAGGTGTTTTGCCACTTCAAAAGAAGAGAAACTGGAAGGAGGAGGGTTTCTGGGGGAATTGTTCAAAGAGAACGAAGGGTTAGATAAGGCACATTTCAGGAAGAGACTCAGTTGCGGAAAACAATCACTCATGATACAGGTAAACTGTGAAAGCACTCTGCAGCTGAACTCTCCCTGAAGGGGTGATTTACAGGCACAGCAGGCATATTGTCTCCTGCTGATGCTAAGGCAGCAGCGACTGGGAGCGACCATGCACCATGCCAGGCTACGTAGGACCATCCTGCTGCAGAATCTGAAGGCATGGAGCTGCAACTAATTTTAATAAAGGAAAAAACATTGTCTTAGAGATGCATCAAACTAAGTCTTGGGCAATTCTGGCCACCTTGGCAGTACTCAGATGAGACTAAAAAGGCAGAAAGGCGTTTCAGGCAGTAATTACAAGAGAACATACACCGAGAAATATCAGATAATGCTGCCATGGGATACAGTTTTGAAGAGAATCAGAGAACAAATTGCTAGTGGTCCCTAACATCAATTTTCCTATCAGGGCAGTGCTGGGAGGCTTCTCTAGCTTAGGCCACACGTTCATTTCTGTCTCATGGCTCCCCTCCTTTCCAGCCAAACAACAACTCCAGTGCAACACCAGCTTGTTTTGAAGAGCTGGAAAGCCCCTCACATACCAGTCACCAGGAAACATAAAAAAAGCAGCTCTAAGTCTGCAAAATCAAGGAATAAGCGGCCAACGCAATGACAAGATTGCAGCAATATAAAGTCAAGGTCACAAAAGAAATGGAATGACTGCAATGTGCTCTTCTCTTTCCTTGCTGTCCCCCTGCCCTGAAGTTCCACTTGTATTCAGGTTAATCCTGCCCATGTGGGTAGGAACACCCAGGCTGCCTCCTGGATGGAGTAGGAAAGATGTTCCTGCTCCCCACCACTGCACTGTTCCCTCTGCCTGCAGTTACGAAGAACAAATATGTTGGCTTTTTTCAACTCCACAGTCTCCTCTAGAGATCTTTTGCTTGTGTTGAACCAGCTTGTCTTATGCTATGTCCCAAACTGCAAAAGTAAAAAGCGTGTGCGATACCCATTTGCACTTACAGCTCTGTACAGGCCAGAGAGTTAGGCACTCTTAGACAGATGTATTAACACTTATGCACTCAGTGTACAGCGTTCCTGTCTTGTACAACACAAATCTAGAAAAGACATTGGGTAAGAAATTACAGAAAGCAGCTACTTAAAAGAACAACAAGCAAGGGTCATCACCACAAGAGAAAGAGGCAAGACTAGGATACAAGCAATGGACAGCTAGGGGAAAACTGAGGACAAACAGGCACAACAACACAAGGAGCTGAATGATTAAGATGCGACAAGACAGTATTAGTGAAGCACAGGTGAGGCTTCTACTCGGACATCTCTCAGTAGAGAAGGGAGAAAGAGGTAACAGGACATGCTGGGTTACTTACATGGGGCATAGAACATCATCAGAAGGGGTTTGTCTTCCTTCTTCAGAAGCCGTCTCAATTCCTAGCGAATGAACCAAAGAAAATAAAAACAGACCTATACCCAAGAACACCTCTTATTACTTGTGTTACAAATTTAAAAAGTTAATATATATATTGAGAGAATATAGGCTCATTTATCTTAGGGAAGAGGAGTCATCTTTCCTAACAGACAAGACTTGAGTTTCTTCTCCTTGCTCAATTTTAACTTGAAAGTTTGCAAAATTTATTATAGACTTGAATATCTGCTAAATACCCTAGACCAATAACTTCACTGTTGAGACGTGGAAGTTGCATGGCTTGGTTTATTCTCACTGCAGAATCTCTGACTGGAAACTTTTTCTTCCCTGACCCACCCAAAAAGCCATACTCTAATTCAGAAAGTCAGACTCGATAATAAACAAACCAAATGCAGTTACCACACTATGAAACCTTGTCAGAGCTATGAGAAGCCATAAGAATAGATTTTTCAGTACCAGCATGACACAGAAACTAGATGAAGTTTTGAAATTGAATGCAACCCTTGGAAGGCTTCTAATAGAGTACAGAGGGTGAACATTAAATATTAATCTTCCTACAAAAACTGAATGTCAAAATAACTGTTTCTAATATTAAAAATGAAAGCTAGAAAATTGAAGAGGCCCTTTACGAAACACCAGCTAGAGTCCAATCAATTAAAGTTTTAAAAATCTATAGACTAGAAAACTAATACAAAAGACCAAGCTGATTACATTGGAGAGAAAATAATGGGTAGCTCTGTGGTGGCACTGGCCTTCTTAAGGTAGTTTCATCGTATTTGCTGCTTTCCCACTTCACACTGAGAGGACAGTTACTGTACCAGGTTAAATCACTCAAGATCTGGATTCTGTTCCTTCCTGCTCCAGACTTCCTGAGACACCCTCAGGCACGTGAAGGAACCCAAGGTTTAATGAAAACCTGCAGTTTTAAGAGCAGCATTTTACCTCCTACTTGCATCCTGCAGTGACTGCATCTTGCAAGCCGCTACACTTTCCTTAAGACAAACAGGTCTCTTTTGCCACACCATCCACAATACTTTGATACTTGCCACGCAGCTGGTAGATTAATATCACGACCAAATGAGACGAAGGTGGGAAGTGAGAGACTTTATAGTTATCACAAACCACAAACTTTGTCAAGTCACTTAAAACAGTTTGGGTCCTTTAAACTTCCCTTCCAAAGAAAGGAAATAATGATGCTTCTTCATTAATAATTAACACAAACACAGACACTCCCTTCATCCCATCTATTTATAAAACATATAGAAAAATCTATCTGCTAATGTACCTTTTCACTGTCAACATGCACAACATCTTTGGCTTCGGGATCCTCCTCCCACAGTGGAGCACCTTCTGGATCCTTGAGAAAGGCCACCATAGACTGTAATAAGCAGAGGAAAAAAGCTTTTAAAGCAAAGTGAATGGAAACCATGAGACATCCAATCTCAAATCTATGCTGTCATGCAAACCTCATCTAATTAGTGCAGTGCCTTTGCTTTTCCGTACACGTATTCATCTGCTCTAATGCAAATGAACACAAATCTACTGCAGAACCAAGTGATACATGGGTGTGCACCTTCCTCAAAAACGGTATCCCAACTTACCAGTTCACATCTCCACTACAAAACTGGGTAAAACAGCGTGGAAGTACACCAGCACACAGGCAGTAGCTTCAAGGATCCTTCAGAGAGTTCTTTCGATGGTACTAGATCTGCAATACTTCCACAGTTACTCCCTGGCTTAGCAGGAAAGATTTCTCTTTATATAGTGGTCAGGTTCCCATGCCCTTCACCATATCTCAGTAACCTTTGAATCCAATAGGACTAGTTGGAGTGCACACTGATACTCGCTGTGAGCAAAAGCAATGAACTCCACACTTACAGATCAAACTGCTTATTTGGTCAAAGGAAGAATAATCCACCAATAGTTCCCTCTATGACCCACCTACCTAGAAACTGCACTCCATGGACTTTTAAGTTGGACAGTAAGAAGTAAACGTGACAAGAGAAGTGGGAAATATGAGACCCTGATTCTGCAGCTCCCATATTCAACAAGCTGAGTACACATGCCTACTTTACAACTGCTTTACCCAACTGACACACAACCAACAATCCATTTCAGCAGACCACAGATATTCTCTTTATTGTAAGGAAATACTCTCTGATGGTTCTGATTTTAGCCTGAGGGAAACTCCAGCCCTCCAAAGTCAATCAGATGCTCTTCATGGATTCCAACAGAATCGTACTGCCCCCCATTTCCAGTTGTACATGGAAGCACAGGCTTGATCACTGTTATCTTTGGATGTCTGTGCTCTAGGACACATAATACTTGGTTTTCTGTGTTTGTTCACCACTCAGATTGACCTCATTCCTTTCCCTGTGGCATTCATTGTAGGTATGTGTCTATCCCTACTATGTAGGGAAAAAATCAGGAGGGCCAAAGCCCAGCTGGAGCTAAACCTGGCTTCTGTTGTCAAGGACAACAAAAAAAGCTTCTATAAATATATTAGCAATAGGAAGAGGACTAAGGATTATCTCTGTCCTCTAGTAGATAGGGCCGGCAACATAGTGACC
This sequence comes from Larus michahellis, assembly GCF_964199755.1. NCBI lineage: Eukaryota > Metazoa > Chordata > Aves > Charadriiformes > Laridae > Larus > Larus michahellis. The sequence continues at coordinate 48,231,307 of NC_133902.1, read as the reverse complement.
AAGGATGAGGAAAAGGCTGAGGTACTTAATGAAGTCTTTGCCTCAGTCTTCATCAGTAGGACCAGTTGTTCCCTGAGCACCCAGACCCCTGAACTACAAGACAGGGATGGGGAGCAGAATGAAGCCCCCGTAATCCAAAGGGAAACGGTGAGGGACCTGCTTCAGCACCTGGAGGTGCACAAATCTATGGGGCCGGATGGGATCCACCCAAGGGTATTGAAAGAGCTGGCGGAGGTGCTCGCCAGGCCACTTGGTATCATTTATGAGCAGTCCTGGACAACCGGGGAGGTCCCAGCTGACTGGAGGTTAGCAAATGTGACACCCATCCACAAGAAGGGCCGGAAGGAGGATCCGGGGAACTACAGGGCAGTCAGTCTGACCTCGGTGCCTGGGAAGGTCATGGAACAGATCCTCCTCAGTGCCATTACACGGCACATGCAGGAGAACAGGGTGATCAGGCCCAGTCAGCATGGGTTTGTGAAGGGCAGGTCATGCCTATCAAACCTAATATCCTTCTATGATAAGGTGACCCACTTAGTGGATGAGGGAAAAGCTGTGGATGTTATCTACTTGGATTTTTGCAAAGCTTTTGACACTGTTTCCCACAGCATTCTCCTGGAGAAACTGGCTGCTCATGGCCTGGACAGGTGTACTCTTCGCTGGGTAAAAAACTGGCTGGATGGCCGTGCCCAGAGAGTGGTGGTAAATGGAGTTAAATCCAGTTGGTGTCCAGTCACAAGTGGTGTCCCCCAGGGCTCGGTGCTGGGGCCGGTTCTCTTTAATATCTTTATCAATGATCTGGATGAAGGGATCGAATGCACCCTCAGTAAGTTCGCAGATGACACTAAGCTGGGCGGGCGTGTTGATCTGCTTGAGGGTAGGTTGGCTCTGCAGAGGGATCTGGACAGGCTGGACCGATGGGCTGAGACCAATGGTATGAGGTTCAACAAGGCCAAATGCCGGGTCCTGCACTTGGGACACAACAACCCCATGCAGCGCTACAGGATTGGGGCAGAGTGGCTTGAAAGCAGCTCGACAGAAAAGGACTTGGGAGTGTTGGTGGACAGCCGGCTGAATATGAGCCAGCAGTGTGCCCAGGTGGCCAAGAAGGCCAACAGCATCCTAGCCTGTATCAGGAATAGTGTGGTGAGCCGGACTAGGGAAGTGATCATCCCCCTGTACTCGGCACTGGTGAGGCCCCACCTCGAGTACTGCGTTCAGTTTTGGGCCCCTCGCTACAAGAGGGACATTGAGGTGTTGGAGCGTGTCCAGAGAAGGGCTACAAAGCTGGTGAGGGGCCTGGAGGACAAACCTTATGAAGAACGACTGAGGGAGCTGGGGTTGTTTAGCCTGGAGAAGAGGAGGCTGAGGGGAGACCTTATCACCCTCTACAACTACCTGAAAGGAGGTTGTAGAGAGATGGGGGCTGACCTCTTCTCCCTGGTGACAAGTGATAGGACGAGGGGAAACGGGTTCAAGTTATGTCAGGGGAGGTTTAGATTAGATATTAGGAGACATTTTTTCACTGAAAGGGTTATTAAGCATTGGAATAGGCTGCCCAGGGAGGTGGTGGATTCACCATCCCTGGAGGTGTTTAAAAAAAGGGTAGATGGGGCACTTAGGGACATGGTTTAGAAGTGGCTCTTGTCAGGGTAGGTTAAAGGTTGGTCTTGATGATCTTAAAGGTCCCTTCCAACCTCAACAATTCTATGATTCTATGATTCTACTCCCAGACAAGATCTCTGCCACACTAGTAATGTAGTGAGGTCCCTGAGGAGCGTCCTTCAATGTCAGAGTGAGTGGATGATGCTGCCACAGCACTAAGTGAACTTTCTTGGAGTTGGAGCAAAGAAAAGCTTCATCAAAGCCTTTTTCAGCCCATGGGATATTTTGCCAAAGCAGCTCATGATGGAAGAGCAGAGCTGGGTATGTACTAACACATGCCAAGAGCACCTAAAAGCCTAGGTTTGTACTCCACCTCCTCAAGAGCAGGTTAGCAGCATGCCTGGTGACACATGCCACTGAAACAAACAGTCTCAGAGACACTTTTGCCATCTCTCTGCCTTTGATAGGGTTGCTCTGGTACAACATCAACAGATAGTGGAGTTCAGCCCATTTTCCTGCATCTCAGTTGGTACTGGAAGGCTTGAGAGGATTCAGAGCTTACAGCAGGATCCATTTATTGCATTTATGTTTCTGTCTACTTGCACAGCTAATATTGAAGAGATTTGTCTTATCACAAGAGACAGCATGTATTAGTCACTAGATAGCATGCAAAGCACTTAATGTACACAGTAAGACGACCTAAGGAGTGAGGTAGTAGTGTTTGGACCACAAACACTTCAAGGAGAAGAAATTTGTTTTAACGTGGCATTAACAGAGAAAGAAACTAGCTGGGAAAAAAAAATAAAATCAAGTAATTTATAATGGTGTTATAGTTGTAAAAATCTCTAAAACTAGAGGCATTAACATCCCAAATGATGCCCTAAGAAGACTTACTAATATATGGGGAGAGAAGAGAAAGGGGCAAACCAGGGGAAGTGTTCTACATTTAGGAAAGCTACATCACATTCTGCTCACCCTCACTCTGCATAGACCTCAACTGTACACTGGAGGGGAGGAGAGAGGGGTCAACATTTTAAATGGCTAATGAGTGCGATTGACTCTGCTAGTTTCAGGAATTCCTGTGTGCCAAGTTCAGTCATGTAGAAACAGATGTGGTTAGAGGATGGGGGATTAAAGAGATTTAATTCATCCAGCCTCTCCCTCTCAGCCAAGAAAGAAAAAAATTAGATGTGTAATGTCTTCTGGCAGGAGCAGGCAGCACGTTGCCTTGCACTCATTACTCCATGTGGTGAAGAGAACTTCCTGTATGCCTTTAAATAGGCAAGAACCCCCCCAGCAAACCAGCACTTTCTAAACAAAGAAAAGCAGTGGTCCCCAGGCTGCTGCGTTAGAGATCAGAGCAAGGTCCAGGCCACAGCAACCCCATGTTGAAGAATCAGCTACACTCCTGTCCTGCCATGACGTGATTGGGACCCACTTTGACCCTGTAGCACCGACACAGCCATGCTGGGCTGTAACCCGCTGCCCGGACCCCTGTGACAGCTTTGAACCTTAAACACGGATTCAGCAGAATACAGGACATGGCTTTCATCCAGCCTATGCTGCTAAAAGCTAGCAAGTTTTAACAGCACAATAGCTGGCTATCATATACAGACCTGGGTTTTAATCTGAAAAAAAATAAAAATACATATATACAGAAACATATCCCTCTACTTTTCACTCCTTTGAAGTATAATGCAGTAGGGATGCTAATAAAAAGCCTTTCCTTGATTTCACACACACACTCCTTACAACAGCAAACTTGAAAAGGATTCAGATTTTAGAGCAGGACCGATTTATTGGGTTAGTCTATTCCCTTTGCAAGTACTGAACAGATTTCTACTTTAATGAGTTTTCTCCATTTTAGAAGGAGACTAAAACTCTCCCTGTACTGTATCCTCCAGAAAAGGCTTCATCATGTAATAAACACAGCCTGGATATTGGCCTTATGGCACTACCGAGGATTAGGACATGGCATGGCTAAAGCAACATCCAGACATACTAGTTAAGATCAAAGACTGATCTACGCTTAGGTCTCCAACAGCAGCTCATTACAGATACTTGGGGAAAAACTATACCGGTACCATTCTTACATGGCATACACTGGTATACGCTCTCAATTTCTGGCAAAAAGTAATTAAGTTTATGGACTCTGCACCAGCTGTTGTATCTGGACCTCTGTGCTTGCTAATTATCAATGGATCTATCCTTTATGGCTAGTTAAAACTGTTCTTAAGGCTCCTAAACTCCTGGCTTTCACAACACGTAGCTATGAGTTCCACAACTGTTTGGGTTTTTTTTAAACATAGCAGTTATTTGTTTCAAATCAACTGCCCCAAATGCCACTACTTTCACCCAAATTTGGAGGAAAAAAAATAGGTAATCATTCCCTTTTTCAAGCTCCTCACAGTTACACAAGTATCTACCATGGTCTCTTCCAGGTGTCCGTTTTTCAAAGCCCAAGAACCTTCATATAAATATTCAAGCCATCTGTGCCTCTGATCATCCTTCTCTGCCCTGCTGCAGTACTTCTACACCTTTCACTTGACGGGGCAACCAGAATCACATACAAGACACAAGATGAAGGAACCCAATGGACTCAGATGGTAGAATAACAATTCCTCTTCCATTCTTTGTTCCTTTCCTAATCATTTGACTTTTAAATATTGTTAAGTACAGGGCCAACATTTTCAAGCCAACAGCTGTTCTGACTGGTAATTCAAAACCTATTACACTAGCCCGCATTACTCCAGCATCATTGGAGCTGTGTCCTTTCCTTCCTTTTCATGTTCATTACCCAACAGGTTCCTACTTTCATACTGACAAGCCACTTGGTATTGCGAGAACCTAAGCCCTTCTGCAAAGAGCCAGAAATATTTTTTTAAAACTATTCCTAATAATATTGCATCACCGAACTTTGTTATCTTGCAGTCCTCCTCCCTTTACCAGATAGCCCAAAGAGCTCCGATCCTAAAACAGGTCTCAGCAGCAGGAGGTTCTGACTGCTAACTAACTTCCCCCCCACTGTGAACACTGAGCTATCCTTTATTCCTCATTTTTCTAACAGTAAACCCACAAGGGCATCTCTGCTAATTACATAAGGATTTAGTTACTTTAAGAAATGAAAAGCTTTTCTTAAAAACCCAAGTACACTATCAGCTGGATCAGCCACATCTATGAAATTGCCGATTACTTCGAAAGAATCCTTTCACAGTTCTTCAGAGCTGTGTCCATCATTCTCCAAAATGTCATACATATATTAATATGTCTACTGGATGCCTGGAAAGAAGATCCGAGTTTTATTGCCACAAGCTTGCTGAATGATATGATACAAATCCTTTAATCTCCCTGTTCTTCAGTGTGTCCACCTGTCCATAAAATGAGTATGATACCCTACATAATTGTGTTGCTCTGCTGCTCGCTGTTTGTAACGTACTGGGAGATTCCTGACAAACACAGCTGCAAGAGAAAGGTCACTGCCTCAACAGAAGAAAACAGGGAGAAGTAGTAGTACAGAGGGAGAAATACAGAAAATATTCAGGCAGCTGTAAGCAGGAGAACAAGCAAACACTCAGCTGAGTTATTTGACCACTGCCCAGCTCTGATGCACCATCCAATCTGTAAATCATTAGCAGCTGGTTTCACAGGGGCAGTTAAATTAAGAAAGACTGGAGGTCCTAGAATGGGGGAGCTTCAAAACCCCTCTTCCACCTGCACTGGAATCCCACATCTCCGTCCATGGGATGTTACCTCCTTCTCCCCAGCAGGCAGGGCAAAAGCGAAGGGGGAAGTGTTCATCACAAGACAGTGACTGAAGGAATAAACGGTATGGTTCCCGTTGTGCTATGACTGCCTCTCAGCCCTACGCTCCCTGGGGCTCTGCAGCAGGTGCTTTCCGGTTGATTCAATCTGTAAGGAAGAGTCACAGCACTAATTCCTGGTTGCAGCAATTTATGAAGGGCAGGAAAAACACGTCATGTGTTGTTCAAACCACCCAAATTTAGGCAACTAACAAGTCTCCCTCACCCCACCACCCACCAAGAGGGAAAAAAATTCACCAGGTGCATTTCCTCACTAAGTACAGAAGAAGCTTCGGGCACTTGCCAACTAGGCGGGTATCTAACATTGCCCTTCCTAGTGCCAGGCAAGATTTCTACTGCAGGAGATGGGAAGATACACAGTCCTACTCTCCCCACCTCAGGCAAATCCGGCATGATGATCCCAAGTGCAGGCTGAACGGATGATTCAGTGCGGGCAAACACTTCCAAGTGAGTCCCCGCCAACAGCCGCTCCATAACAACTGCGGCTGTAAAAGGAAGGTCCAGAGCAAGTGCGCTTAGGAACGGCCACTCTGACAGACTTGGGTTCATGTAGCATCACACACAAGCTCTCCTCTATCCCAGGCCAAACCCCTGAACAAGCCAGAAAGGGGAAGTAAAAGTAATGATGTCAGCCTGGGGAGGTGTCATCAAGCCTCCATAAGACCAACGATGGTGCAGAGCCTGGGTTTGCTGGAGAGGGAAGAGAAATGGGAACTGGGCATCAAAGCTGTACAGAAGTCACTTCTGGAAGCCAAGTCATCTCAGGACTGCAGCCTCACGTGAGGATACTCCCAGTGTTTCACCAGCGCTTCGCAGAGGAAGGCTGCACACTTTCAGTCTGCTTACTGTGCTTTTAGTCCACCATTTCCACAATCATCAAGAGCTACACATCCGTTTCACACTTCATGTCTTCTTCCTTCCATTGCCCATTGCTGCTTTGTGTCGAGGTTTGCAGGAGACGGAAGATTATTTTATCCGTGCTGCACTCACGGCACATCCATAGAAACTGTGGTTTCATAATCCAATAAAAGATAAAACTACTCAGCTGTCTTTAAAGTTTACAAACACAGAACCTAAAAACCTCAGAGAACTCCTTATCAAAACGCAGTATCAAATAATACTTAGTTACACTGCCATTAATAGCACCTTGTAATCTAAACAAGAAAATCCCTATTTGTTGCCAGCCTGCAAGGTAACTTACAATTTACATCAGAGTTCAACATGGCTTCAATCTTCCTAATACACAAATTTTCCTGGATCTGTGGTTGGCAGACACAAACATGCACAAAAACCTTCAGGTCATTCTGACAGCTGTTTATGAAGATTAACCCCCTCCCTTTCATGCCTTCAGCATGAAAACCAGTACCAACACCTGGTTTTAATCTACGAATGTCTCCCCTGTATCTAGCAAAACCAAAAGAATAACAATCAAATATTTAAATTTACCTTCAATGTGACCGCTCTGTTATATTCAGTATGAAATGCACCGTCCCTGTTGAACAAGGAGTGGGGAATAGTGTTAACTTACAGTACTGTTGCTGGATATCATATAGCTGCTCTTTCTCACTTCTCACTAACCACAATAACATTACCCGGCTGAAGCCACAGAATTAAGAATTCTGTGTAGAGTAGAATTTACAGTACAGTAATTTAAGGGGGAAAAAAAGAGTAAGGAAAAAGGGAGAGTGCAAAACAGAGTGTAAAGCAAACAGGTTTCTAGTAAATAATTTCCTTCCTGACACTTTAACAAGAATATTTACTAAGGCATGATCTTTGGAGATGGAGCTGCAGCTGCTTGGTGTCTCTTACACTTAACAGTACTCCCACTCCTATTATTTCCAGGAAGAAAATCTCCTGCTGTCTCACAACGCTTGCCTTTCTCCACTTACTTTACAAAGTACTATCTCAAAGCAGAAAAGCAAGCACAGAGAGGTGAAGCAACTTGCCCAAGGCACATGCCAGTGGGCACGTGCCAGCAAAAGTAAGACAGCTTAAATCTCAGGCATCAGCCCTGTGCATTGGGCAGTTTTAGTCCATTGGGCATCTCTTACAGGTCCCACTCATGCTTTTAGTGTATTCTATTCAACAGCAAAATAAAATTATCTCAACTTCTGTCACCACACATGCTTGAAAACTGAAGAAACAGCAAGCAATTTCACATGTCAAAGGATTAAAAAAAAAAAAAGTGTCCATGCTGCAGCAATATGGAGCTGCAAGGAGAACAAAGGGTCCTAACAGGGGCATCAACAATTAGGAACTACAAATCCCAGCCCAGCACTCACTTATAATGGAGTAATTCCACTCCTTTCTCCTTTGAATTAGGATCTACTTTCATCTTCTTGCATAATTTTCGGCTTTCAGTATCACTGCAAAAAACACATATTGGAAGAAAAATGGTTACAAGAAAGGAAATCAAATGCATTCAGTTCTGAAAACTCATTGCTGTGCTTCCTCATCAAGCAGTTAGCTGCAACTAACAGTAATTTGGAAGCTGTTCGGCTAAGTTTGTGGGACAAGCATTGTGGAAAGCTCCGTTAGCCAATTTAATTTCTGCGTTTGCTTGATCAGGACACAGTGAACTGTGTTAAAACCACACTCCAAAGCCAGGCCCTAACCAGTAGAAAGCAGCCCATTCCAGCATGTCCGAGTACCCCAGCAGACCTTCTGTCCACAGGATTAACATAAAATTTAGGAAGTCAAGTTTTCAAGAAGACCGTGCTACTGTTAGGGTGGCGGTCAAAGAGCACTCTTCGTGAAAAGATTCAAAGAGAAAGAGCAGGTCTGTTTTTATATCTGTCAGAAGATAACTCAAAACCAAAAAGAAACATCTTCATGGTATCTCCAAGCCCAGATCACAAGTGGCTAGCCTTAAAAATGTCCTACAGAAAACAAAAACAAATTCAAATTTTGGAGCCCCAAGCCCAGCAACCCCATTCACTCTAGCTATAAGGGATGTGTCCTGGAGCCACACCCGGGAAGTGAAGATAACGACCATCTGCCACAGGTCCTGAATGAAAGAGGAGGCATGTAACAGCAAACAGACCTCTCAGAGGTGGTTTTCAAACCTAACAAGAGAGAATCGCTTCCAGCATCACATTAGGCTGAGCTGAAGAGGGAAAGGTCACAGGAAAAAACCGCATGTACATTTGCTTTGGGGACAGGTAAAGGGTCTTCATGGCCTAACTGCTGTCCTAAACAATGTAGAAGTGAAGCTATAAGGATACTTCAAGCTGAAGTGAATATGAAGTTAGTCAAAGACCTGGGGAGATGAGTGACACTGTACAACTACAAAGAAAAGAGGATGATTCACACCGACAAGACTATTCTTTGCATTGACAAACTGCAAGATTAAAAAGCTTGGAAACTTGTTCCCAGCAGAGGACAACTTGTACCTTTTACGCAGATAAATCAATTTAGAAAATGAAAACACTGAAAAGTCATCAAGTTTAAACTGATTAGAGACTCATTAGAGACCAAGATGCAAGGGTTGCAAGAGCCCCACCAAATTAAGTGCTGCTGCCAGCACTGGTGCTAGTTCTCCCAATGTTCTCCAGCTGCCTTTCTGCAAATGTGAGGAACCACAAACAGTAAATTCATAGTGTGCTGCACATAAGAGTGTGCCTTTGTGGAAATTTCCCAAATGCTTACTGTAGATGGAAATGAGGAGGGGGTGCTACAGACACACGCTTCAGAATCAGAATATTATGCTGAAGAAGGAAATGAGGATTTTAAGTAACTAACAAAGCACGCAACTACCTCACCAGGAAGGTGCACCTGTAATCCCAGTTGTACAGAAGCATGTTCATCTGAAGAGTCTTACTGAATTCATGTTGGTTCTACATTTTCAGATTCATAGCCAAAGCTAGTCATTGTAACTCTCAAACTCTTTCTTTGCTTCTCCAGGAGGCTGGAGATCTGAGCCTGAGAGGACAGCTATTTTCACGTTGCCTGCCACTTCTTTGTTTTCCCCAGAGTGCAGTGGAAGGTATAGCTAAATCAAATCACTGAATAACATGAACATCTCTCCTTGTAACAAAACTAGATTATGAAACAAATAGCTGGATTGGATTTTTGCTGAGAAGGCGGTTTGCCCCGTGCAGTTTGTACAGAAAGTCTGCAGCAACATCAAACCCTGGGGCCAGAAACATGTTGTCTCTCACCTGCAGTCCTCCAACAGTCCCATGGGCTAAACCCTAAGTGACTCGAAGGTCAGGGAATCTCAGCACACAGCACCAGTTTCAGATTATCCCCCCGTTTTACCCCAGACAGACCTAGAGGCACCGCAAAGCCCTTGTGGCTCTGCTGGAGCTGACTGACCTCCAGACAGATAACTAAAGTCAGCCCGAACCACAGTCAACATTTATAAATGCTCAGCTAGACACTCCCAAATGTTTCCAGGATACACATATATTAGTGGCGATCTCATCCTCGCTAAGACAAATGTTAGGTGGTTGATGCGAACAAGTGTAATGCTGAAACCTCTCTCCAGCTACAAGGTCTGTCAAACCCCAACACGCGCAGACTATTGTTCTGGCATCAACAGAGGACCAAAATGGGTATCAAGACAATTCTGTTGCCAGTTTCCGCCACCAATTTGATGTCCTTCAAACTATATAGGGGAAAAAACTGTAATTGTTCCTTATATGTCACTTAGAGATCCAGGTACTCATCTCAGAAAAGTTCTGCAAGGTTTATAGTTGAAAAACACTACAAAACATTACTACTGGGATGTACCTGTAAGCAATCAGCTAGCAACTCCTACCACTCCAGCTACTACCAATTCATTTTCTGTTTGCATGAGTTTCTATTCAAAAAAAGAAAGATAAGAACAGCTGTTTCATTGGAAGGAAACAAGATCCAAGCCTGCCCTGCTATCAGGATTGCTCCATTTGTAGAGATGCACGTAGCTGCTTGAATGCACATCCATTATCACAGGAAAGAAAGCAGCAGTTTACTCCAGTATGTGTCTTACCATTTAGTGGGCAGATTCTCTGCACCGCTGCATTGGGAGTTTAGTATGTTTATGCAAGCTATCTGCACTGATGCAAGGGATGAAAGAGGAGCAAATTCCCAGAATAGGAAGCGTCTAAATATGTATCAGTAATTTTTTCATGCATCAGTGCAGATTTTTGCACGTCAGACACACCAACTCAGATGCTATACTAATGATTCTTTGGAAAAAGCAGAAAATGAGACATACAGAAATGGCAGAGATCCTGCATTTCCTTCTGCTTTCACTTACAGCCAGACAAAAATAACCTGCAAAGAGCAACCTGCTCTGATATCACTTGGTAATGACCATTATCCTTAATAAGAGTAAATATCAACACATATGCAGTGTCTGCTCTGAGATTTGTCTCTTTTGGATCTCAGCCAACAGCCTCTCTCTGAAGATGAGCTCCTCAACTCTCACATGGGAGAGGTAATTCGGACTCTGGTTTTTGCAATTTTATTATAGCACTTGAAGAGGCAGTGTAAGAGTTAGTTACGAAGACTAGAAAAAAAAAAAAAGGAAAAGGAAAAAACAGAACTAAAACCCAAAATCTAAAAAGACAGAAACCACCCCCAAAATCAGCACTCTACCACCCAGGCCAAGACACTCCAGACAAGGCACCAGGCGCAGGAAATACTGGTTGGAGGATGAGGTCAGTAACGTCCCCCAGCAGCCATCCTTGGCTGCCTTGCGCCATTTCTGTCCAGAGCAATTGATATCCTCCAGGTCCCTGTGCTACTGCTGAAGGGACCTCTGCTTTGACTGCAGGAAGCCCTACAAATCATCCAGCTTTATCTCCATGGAAAATAATCCAAACATCAACGTGTGTGCAATACCACAAAGGACCTTAACCAGCAGTTGTCTATGTGGTAGTAAGGCCAAACCATAAGTAGCACAATGGCACAGGTTCCTTCCACTCCCACTGGCATGTTCCTCACGCTCCCCCTTCCCACAAAACCAAACCAGGGTCCAAAATGCTCCTTTGTTGGAGAAGCAAAGACATATAGCAGCTTGGTAAAAACAAAATGAAAGATCCATGTTCACCTAACTAAGCAAGAAGTCTAAACAACAAAGACAGCAGGCATCACAGGAATACTTCACCCCTTTCCATTCACATCCCCACCTCCTCTACTGGGAGACACTTCTGTCATTTGGGGTTACAATGGAGCTGTCAGGAAGCCCGACTGTAGTGCTCCCTCTAAACCTCTGGGGTCCCTTGTCAGCGTTAGCATGCATGAATAATCACTTTGCACAGGCAGCCAGCTGTTACGAGGGCAGGAGGAGTGTGAGGGGCTTGTGAAGGAGATGTGATCTCCTTTGGATCACCACCATTGAAGCCAGCACCTGAAGGGGACATGCTGCAGGTATTCCTCAGGGGTGGTGCAGGATGCTGTCCACAGGCCATGGAGCTCATGAGCATAAGGATGGAGAAGCAGTGATACATACCGATAGCAGTCCCCAGTGGCAAGAGCAACCCAGAGAAAGGCTTTTGCAGCAATGTGTCAAGGTAATTTGAAGAGAGAAAGAACAGAGGACAAAGCCAGACAGACAGGAGGAACATAAGATCCAGGAGTCTGGCTGCAGTAAGTACACATTGGTTTATAAAAACAAAATAAGTCTGAGCTGGATGGATCCTGAGTAAGATCACAGTGCGTGGAGGTGGCAGTGCAAAACATCCTCCTTGGGGTGAATTCAAATGTTGCCCAGGCAAGTCCTGAAGGCAGCAGACTAAGACTAAGATCCTCAGCACCATCCTCTCTCACGAGCACAAATAAGATCTTCTGCAGCTCCCTAATTATTTCCCTTATCACATAATGCTGCCCGTTGGCTTCTCATCAAGAAGGGCAAACAGCCCTACAACCACATCAGCCTCTGGGGAGGAAGGCTCTGGAATCACTGTCAAATCCCCTCTTAGGAAATGACAAAAATGCCATCCAAAAAAAGTTCACGTCCCCAGTTGCCAACGTAATTGCAGTGTGTGCTGTGTGGCCACACCACTTCAATGCCACAGTGCTGGCATTTACTAACACTTTGCAACACAGACTGGACACAGTCTTCTTTTTCATCCATACCTACAGTGTTTCCAGACACAAGAGAAGTCGTTAATAAAAACAGACAGCACCAATTTAAGTAACCGGGTCAGTAAATCTGTCTGCACAAAAACTCACAACTCTATCAGCATATCATGTAACCACACGTGAACCACAGACCTCACAATCTGTAAACGGATTTTCTCTCTCCTATCTCTACATCTCTCGGTCTGAACAATCCACATAAATTATACTTCAGCAGTCCCTTATATCGCAGTTGCGCCTGTAAACCCCAGTGCAATGGAGGCTCTATTGTATCGGTGGCTGCACAGACAAACACTGTCACTGTCCCAGCAGCTGGAAGAGACAAGACTGAGCAGGTAAGGAGGAAGAACGGGCTCTGAGAGCAGGGCGATATGGCAGAGCAGGAACAAGGCTGCCTACAAAACAAACTCCCCAACACTGGAAAAAGCTTTGCAAGGTACCAGTCAAAGCTGTCACCTTGTTACCAGCATGCTCTCTCGTTATTGTGTCTGTTGTTTAATTGCTTTCATTCTTTTATATTAGGGTGAAAACCATTGTACAGAGAACAACTCCAGTTAAACTTGAGGGCAGTGCAACTGCAATTTCAGACCAGCCCTCAGAAGTGAATTATCAAACAGGGTTTTCCAGCCCAATGCGCAGCCTCTGCACATGCCCGCTGGCTACCTTCCATAGAATACCCTCTCCAGACAACAGACCGATGAACATCTGAGAAAGCACGGAGTTGAGATCCTGCCAAACAACTAATTGAGCTTGTGACCCAAAAAGCAGCAAAAGGGGTGTCAACGCCAGAAATTTCCTCAAGCCACCTAAAAATAAAAACCACATTTGCACTTGCAAAACCAATCTGAAAGAGGAAGTCATTAATAGTCAGTTGTAGTTAGATGTGCTCCTACACGGTTTCGAAATCAAAAATGCAATTCATCGGCCATTGTTGGGGCCAATATGGGATTTTGACTACGCTCCTCGCAGTCACCAATCCCACCCTCCAACAAGGGCTGTGTGATCCATGTACACTACAGCAGTTTGTGTCCTTTGCTGACCAAAGGGAAACAGACCGGCCCCAGCAAAACCCTCCTTCTCTCAGACTGCGGGCATCGCCTCCCCATCATCCTCACTCCTCCCTCTCAGCCCCAGGTGGCTGCTGCCACAACTACTGCTGCTGACAGAATGTCACATTCTCTAATGATCCCAGACCTTTCTGGATCACTCTCAAAGACAGAACTGAAATCAAGAGAAGAAAAAAAAAATAATTAAGAAAAATCACTTCTCAAACCATCAGCCTAGCTTGCAAGAGCACTTCTCCAAAGAGCTGTGCTAAGCAGCCTCTGGATGGTAATGGCTTACATCTACTGGAACAGAAAGCCCATACGCAGCCCTCCACGCAGACAGGCACTTTGATACTATGCTCCTGAGTGGGGTTTAAGAACCTGCAGTCACCAAAATAGGAACAGGACCCAGGAGAGACAGACGCAGAAGTAACCAGCACAGGAAGCAGAAAACATAAGGTTCATCTTTGAAAACAAAGCAACACTGTTCTAGGTTCCTGATGGAAATTATCATATAAAAGAAGTAACAATAGCAACAGGTTTCTATAGCACAGAACAAATGAGCTGCTCAAACAACGCAGTGGATGAAAAACTTGATTTTTTTTTTTAAGGGATAGGAGAGCATGAAAACCAAAACTAGAAAACATGCTGCTGGAAAGAATTAAAGATCAGGATTAGCAGACTGACAGGACAAAGTCTCATCTGAATTTAGGTCCTTATTTTCCCCCTTAGAACACAGCAAAAAGCCTCCCTGTGACCCACAAGGCAATCGCAGCCTTCTGCTCCAAATGCTCCCCTGGAACGTGCCAGGAATGCAAACAGAATAATCCATGTGCTGTGGAGACCCAGCGCCACTCTTCACCCAGTACAAACGACTCCCTGTGCCCATTAGTCAATTACAGAGGCCACGAATCTATAGGAATGAGATTAAAAAGAAGTATTTTCTGAAAATTAAAACCCATGAAATTAATTCTCACTGCAAGCAAGAGCGAGCCAAAGAGCAGAAAGAAACCCAAGACAAAAAGGTAATGGGTATTGTCATGCAAAAACAATTAAAGGAAAAAATTATAAGCTCCAGCCCTGCAGAAAGTCAAGAAGTTATAACGAATGGTACTTTCCATGGAAATATAAATGAGTAAGAGGCACTAGGCAGCCCACATAGCTGCAGAGAAATAAGGTGAACACATTCACAGGAGCTATGAAAGGCTCTGCAGGAACTTCTAGAAATGCCAAACATTTGAACTCTCTTTACAAAGCAGTAGCTTTCCTCACCAGATGCATCCACACCTCCTGTAACCCACACAACCTGGCAGAGGGGGACACTGTCCTAACCCTGGACACAAGACGACTACCACTCTCCTTTGAGTTCACCCTAATCTAAGATCCCCCCATGAAGGCAGGTTTTGAATGTATCACCCACGGACACAGACCCTGCAGCACATTGTCCTGTTCCCTTGGCGCCTGTGTTATGACCTTTAGCTGCACTATGGGCCTGGTGAGGATGTTAGAGGATGTTTTAAATGAAGTATTGAATGTAGGGAAAATATAGGTAACTTTACACTAAATCATAGCTCGCTTGCTCTTGATTTTAGTCGGAATAGCAGCAACATTGAAGTGTCACAGTTAATGAGCAATTCTAGGCAAAACCCATGGTTAGGATGAAACAGACACGAGCAGAAGCACTACAGTGGATTTTAGTTAAACGCTCTGGATTTCTGAATTAATGCAATACACCAGACTAAATGGGTTTATGTTAGGAACCGAGAGCTTACTTTAACAAGGATTTTTTTTTCAGATTGGCATAGCACTTCCTGCATGGTCATTCTTACGGTAAAATAAAAGGGCTTTAATGTGAATTAGCATTAACCACGCAGACAGGTTACAATAGAGACAGGAGGAAGGTACTGAGAATCTATGCTGCAAATGCACGGTTTGCCCATATAAATAGCACCCACACAAGGACCACGTTGCCAGTATAACTACACTTGCAAAGCGTTCCTGATGGACACCCGGCTTACCTGCCCTGGACCAGCTGCAGATGGAGCCCCCACTACTTCCCCCAGGCTGGTATCTAACACTACATGCCATCCGCTCCTGAGCTGCCATCACCCTTTACCTTCAAGACAACTGTAGAAAAAGGCAGAAATCCCAGACACTGCAAATCTACTTGGATGGAAGAGGTCACATCAGTCCAAGAGCAGCACTCCTTTCTTCTTCCTTTTTTCTCTCTCCATTAGATGTGGTCATTTTTATTTGCAATTTCAAAGCTTTTCATCATCTTTAAAATTCAACTACAAGGAAGGAAGATGAGTAGACTTATTCTGTTAAATAAATCCTACTTCTGATCAGCTTTATAGGAGTGAAGGTAAAAACTAAAGAGCAAAATTACACTTAAAGCCATCTGTACCAGTAGCCTTCTTTCTGAAATTCCTCCCTGCTATTTCAAGGCATTAAACAAATTAATTTATGATTGCATATATGGGTAAAGCCTTTCTGTATCAAAGCATTAGGAAATTAGAAATTTGGGAAGGAAGATTTCATCTAAAAGGCAGATAAACACAGAAATTGGGGGGAATCCCAGAAAAGACAACTACTCATTCAATTTGGCTCTCTCATGAACCGGCACATTTAGAGGCATAGCCTTGAAAGGGCTGCTCTACCAGCCAGATTATGGTTTTACCTTTATGCCAAATGCCATGGGATTGCAACAGTAACAAGTAATTGTTGGGGATGGGGAGTACAAGAATGATGCACAGGACACAAAAACGGAACTACAAGAATGACACACAAAAGCAGAAAGAGTGGGATTAAAACCAACCAAAAATTAGTCAGACATTTTAACCAGATGGCATTTCCTCTTCCTAGCAGTCTGATGTGCTAAAGCCAAGCACACGCGCTATGACAGCAGATGGAAATTACACAGCTTTGTTTATGTTTGGGACCTACAGTAAAGGGAACCATGCAAGTTTGAGCAGAGAATAATTACCCAGAGCCAAGGAAATGGGTGCTTTTTTGAAAATACCAGTCCAAAATTGGGCAGGAGTTATAGTCAATAAAAAACTCGAGACAATTCAGTAACAGGAAAACTCAGGAGCATTCTCTAAATCACATTCAGGATGGAAAGAGCTAGTTTCAACCTCTTCTGCTACCTCCTCAAAGCTGCACCTGACCACAATGCATTTTATAACCTGCCAAACATTTTCTTCTCTTCAACAAAGCCATTTTACTTTCTTTCCACTTCACCCAAACTAGTTACACTCTTCCAAGTAACATCAGTCCTTGGCCACACCATCATATATCACAAAACCTACTGAAGAAGGCTAGAAGATAACTTTATAATGATTACTCTTCAAAACCAGACCTCAGGGCATCAAAAACTGGGATTGGAGCTTTGTCTGCTTTAAAGACAAGCAACAAAAACTTCATCTTTCACTCAAGCAGTAATTCTGTCTTATTGCATTCCCAGGCACATCATCACTTTGTACCTTTTACTTGCCCCCCTAAGGATTTGCCAGGAGTTTCTATTTTTCACAGAACTCCTCTTTTACTTGACCACATCAGCGTTGTACTACGCCTCCAAAGACTGAAGTTTAGGGGGCCGAGGTGGGACGCAGAGACTCTGCGGCACGCACACTGACTGTCCGCCTGCAGCTCCACTGCACCCAAACCTGCGGTTACAGCTACCAGCAGCCAGACTCTGAGACTGCACAAAACGACACGACATTTTCTTTTCTGCAGACACCTTGAGCTTTCAACTCCCTATGAAGCCCTTCCATTTTCAAAATTTCTATCAGCCTGCTACTAAAAATAATTCAATAAATAACCCTACCCTCTCCTTGCTTACGTGCCCATCCCAATAGCATCTGAACACACTAAATGAAGAGCACTCATTCATGCTGCTGTAGCATTTTTCCTTTTAAAGTTCTCAAAACTCTTTATAAACACTGACTAATGAATCAGGCAATATTTACCCAGCTGCCTGGAAGACAGATACACCTTTTTTAACAGCACGAAGTAACAAGTGAATCATTCGCAGAGCCAGGAACAGAAGGTGGGACTCTCAGCACCTATTAGTGTGGCATCTCCCCAAATACAAGTCTCCAAACACTTGCTCATAAGATGACTGAGCCACCTCTGGGACGCTCTGAGGATTTACCAACCTGCAACATTGTGCTCTACCTCTGAGACCAGTTAGCCTCAACTCAGAAACAAAACACCAGGTATTACAGGAAGGAAATAAATAAATAAAAGTTAGCAGAATGCACTCTGTTCAAACCGACAGCAACAGGAAGTAGCCATCGCACAGAAGACTGTATTTTACCAGGCATTATTAATTCAATATTCTGTCATCTCTCACACCACTGTTCATTCAACATCAAACGCCTCAGCAAGGACTTTTAATTAAAACACAGAAAGGCTAGAATAAAACATATTTTTGTCACATCATTTGTGGGTCTTTTATTCACAATTGAAATAGCTTCATGTTTAATTGCGTACAGAGCCACATATGCTATCTCAGCTCACAGCAGCAAACAGTGACCACTTCAATGCTGCAAGCAATTGTCGTGCTGCCCCTTCATTTCTAATCACGAAGCGTCTATCTGCCTGCACAAACTGATTGAAATCTCCTGTGAATGAGGACCTTATCTGCAAATACTGCATGCAGAGGTGTCCCTGGGTGCGTTGTGCTCAGCGTGGCCCTACTCCAGCATGGCACTTAACACAAGTGAGCCTAATTGTGCAGGAAAGACAGGTACCTGGCACTTCCCAGCCTTTCATCTCCGAAGCTCAGGCACTCTGGGGACCTGTACTATCCTGCTGCAAAGTGACAAACTAATTGGCAACCTCTTCTACTCTACGCTAACAGTCCCAGCGAGAAACCAAGTATTTCCCCACATTATGCTGAAAAACTAACCTCCCTGGTCTCCCTGAGACCACTCAACCTGGAACTGAAAGCTCAAACCTAACCTCTGTCTCATACCACAGACCTAACAAAAGCCGAGGTCACGTAAGCCAGCAATTCAGGCAGCCCGCTTCCAGCTGCAAACCCGCACACTCCCCTCCGCTGTACGAAATACAGAACATACTGCCGAGACCGAACAACCCATAACGATTTCCATCAGTGGAGTGATATGTCCTGAAAATGAGGGGAAGAAGGGGAATGACAAGAAACAAAAAAACGCACCGCCAATAAAGAAGAAGAAAAGAAAGAGACTGCTGTCATCGCCACAGGGAAGCAGAGACACAAACCACAACTCCACATGTATGCCAGCCTTGCCAATGCTTGGATCTGAAGGCAAAGAAGTCCGCTACAGCGGGATGTAAAGAGCAAAGCCAAAATTCCCTGCTAAATATTGCTGCCAAACAAGCCATTTCTTGTCAATATTTGTAAAACAAATTGAGCCTGTGCTGTAAATATCGCTGCATCTGTGCGCTGTTTGTTTCGGCATGAAGACTTGCAAATAAGCTTCACAGCATACTTGCAGTGGGAGAACAGCTAGAGCAATTCTGGTAGGACTCAGCTGTTCCGTCCCTACAATTGGCCCTTTATGACCAGTGGCAGACAGCACTGCCGCCTCCTTCATATTATCACTGCAACCAGGTGGGCAGCAGTTTGCAGCCACCTATATACACACACATGAAAAAAGCAATAAGCAAAGGAAAAAAGATTTCTAGGGAAAAAAAATTGTTTAAAAGTTACCTCAACACTACGAGATCGATTTCAGAATGCTTTAAGGGTTTAACAAGCAAATCAACCACAAAACTTGGTTCAGGCTCAAACTATTTGTTTGCAGGGGTTTGTTTGGGTTTTTTGCACACATCAAGACCTCCTTCGCCACAAGCCAGTCTTCCAGCTCACCTTGCTCCATGAAGCAAGTTCACAAACTCTGTTATGACATCCCTCTGCAGGAGGGAGGAACAGAAGAGACATCTCCGACAAATATTCAACTACAGTTGGACAGATCATCTATTTTTTCCCAGGCTCTTCCCAAATGAGTGATCTGAAAGGAAGCGCTGCTCAACCCTCAAAGAGAATTATGACTATTGCCATGTTACAGCACCCTGTCCATTGCCTGTCACTCGGCAAGTGTCAATCTGATTGTGATATTACTGGCATTAAAGCTAATTCTGGGAACCTACAAATCTATTTCCCAGGTCTCCCAACCTCTTACAGCATGATCTTCATCAGGCTGCTTCACACTCTGGGAATAACCCACCTTTCATTACGAATAGGAAGCTCAAATATTTCCCCACCACAGTCAGAGGAAAGGCACTGCAAGTACCAAGCCACCCACAAAATGTATTAAAGCACGACCTGGAGACTTTAAAATATATTTCTTGCAAGTAACTTCCATAACAAAGTTCGGTTTAGATGACAATGTTTGGAGAGGGAGAGCATATTAGGGTTTGATGAATTAAAGTTTGTTTTACAGCAAAAACCAAACAACGCATTTCCCTCCCCATCATCATCACTTACAAACTCAGCAGCAGAGACTTCTCCGTTGAACTAAGTGCCAAAACCTCCCCGGACTTCAAATTGAAGTCCTAAACACTGAATCTTTCCTTCCCCAACCCAGAACTGAAATAAATCCCGGAGATGGTTATTGCTTAGCTGTATTATAGCAGCATTTTGAAAGGCCAGATGAACAGCCTCATCATTCCAGCAGTTGTACACACGTGCCACATACACAGGCACGGTAAGCATTAAGTCCCCCAACACAGATGTAGCCTAAAACAAGAAGGAAAAAGAAGACACAAAAAGGTAGTGACCACTCCACATTCACAAACAGGGACGATCAGAAACTGAAGCCAAGAAGCTGGCCCAGTATCCTATTTGCTAGCCATCATTACTGACAACCAAAAATTGTTTATATGTGCTTTCATTGGAAAAGGTGACTGAATTGCAGAGGTATGCCTGATCTTCTCCACTCAACCTTCTTTTCATCAGGGTCAATGTAATTAATTTGCTGGCTTTTCAGCAGGTGGGAAATGGTACAGGCTTCACTGAGCTCTGAGGAGCAGCCCTGCTTTCTGCCAGCGGGTGACTTGGAACACTGTCCCCATCAGTTGGGCAGAGATGAAAGTGTCTGTGTACTTGGACAAGTCCAGCAGAATGCAAACGGAAGGCAGAAGCAGAGGACTCCATGGGAGAGATACCTGCCTGGTGGCAGGGGGAGAGAAAGACAGGTTAACCAATAACAAAAACACGTTAAATTTGACTTACCAATGATTTATTCTGGGTCATTGATTGACGGATGGAGGTTGGTTTCAAAAGTATAATTTTAAGGGAGCCACATGATTTTTCAGAGCTGACTTAGGTTTGTACACAGTGTACAATTTGTTCATACCATGGCAATCCACCCAAACACACAGGTAGGCAGCAAGCTGTTCCTCTGCAGCACAGGAAGGGGAATTTGCCACCTGCAGGCAAAGCTCTCGAAGCTGCATAGGCAGAGAGGCACTACGATACACACGCTAAAACCACAGGCAATGTGTTATTGAGCAGAACCACAGCAGAGGCTTTCGCATCTGCAAACCAGAAAGTACACACCTGTTCATTCCTCCTCACACAAGCAACCACTTACAAAAACAAGTTTTCCTGCCTTCACATTAAAAATTGCCATGAACCTACATAAGCACAGAGGAAGTTCTTTAAAAGAAAGCACTTTTATTGAGAAATGCAAACAGGTTGATGCTTCAAAACCAAGCAAACAGCCCTACTGCTCGTGCAACATTTGCTGTAGGAGCAGAACCACGTTGCCCTCCAGCTGAAGCACAACACGCGAGGTTCCTCCCCTTGTGGGAAAGCCAGCGCAGTCAGAATTTCTATGTCCCATGAAAGGGCAATGCTAGCTGGGGTCTCCAGCTTCACGCTGAAAAACATGCTGTCAGAGAAGAAGTGACAACAGCCATAAGGAAAAAATGATTCCCCACCACTGGTACAAAGGAAGAGAAGATGGTAAGATGTAGGCTCCCTACAGCTATGACCAAACTGCACAGAACAATGTGGGTTCAGTTACAGGCAAAAAGTTTCAGAGCTATCAAAAAAGCTAAGTCAGCAATAAAAGCCAAAAGAGGAGAGGGAAGAAAAGGAGAAAAACAGTGAGACATACCCGCAGTCTATCCAGCTTATAGTACCTCGTCCTTTTACCTCCTGGGCCACACTGGACAGTAACCTGAGCGAGCTTTCTGCAGCAGCAGCTGGAAAACAAAACAAAATAATAATAAAAATAAATCAACAGCAGCATTATTATTCCACATAGAAAAACACAACGGTGCATTCCTTTGTTCTGAAGCACTGGAAGAACATTTTTTCTAATTTGAAGAAACCAGTATGAGAGGGATCAGTAAAATCTTCTGTAAACTAGAAGGAATGCTGGCTGCAGCTGAAGTTGGATGGCTCCTTCCCTCCACCCCCCTGAAACAACACACTGAAATTCATACCTCCAGGCACGCTCCCTGACCTACATTGGTGGAGCTATACTGTGTCCTCTCCTGCAAACCGGCTTCCATCCCAACACTGCCTTTTTCCTGTGGCTGAGCATTAACCAGTTTACACCACTGCCTGCTAATTAGAGCAACTTTATTTAGGATCTTCATTAGCTGTAAGGGCAAGTCATTCAGCATCTCTGCCTGCCTCAATTCTACCCATCACACACAGAAAAAAACCCACACTGTTATTCTCATAATAACCCTGGGAGATATCCAAACCAACAGTCATGAGGAGCTCAAATCTATCAGCCGAAAGCACCCAGAAAAGGTTCTTCCAAGAACTGGCTGTATTATAAATACCCAGCTGAGATTTTTATAATGCCATGCCACATGTGTAGATTTTGCAAAACACTTTCATTCCAAAACAGTCTTTAAATGGTATTAAAAATAAACACAGAAGAAAAATGGGAGAAGAGCTCAGGAGAGAAAAATACAGAGGTTTCAAACAAGTATCAATTCCCCCCCAAAAAATCTAACAGAAACTGTTTCCTGCCTTAATAAACAGAAAACAAACCAGAACCTCTTCTAGATCTATTTAAACTGCTGCTGCTCTACAATCACTTCAACTAATTGAATATAAGAACAGCTATACTGGGTCAGATCGAATGCCTCTATAGACCAATATCTTGTCTCCAACATTTGAGAAAGTGAAGGCTATATAGGTCAGAGTAGACAAGTAGAGCCAGCGGGCAGTGATAGCCCCCTCAAATAACGTCTAAGCCTTCACAGTTTCTATCTCAACAATCTCCTGAGCCAGAAACAGCTTCTTTGTATTCAACAGCCTTTGCTTGGGCCTGATGCCATCAGAGACGCCAGCCCACACACGTTAGCTCTCAAGAAACGCTCCTACCCCCAATACTGATAACATGCAACTGCCACCTCTCTCCAACACGGGGATGCAGACACATGGGAAAATCTCCGCATGTACTTAGAGTGAAACAGTTTGACAAACACCCTTTAAAAAAAATAAGCATTCAGGATAGGAGACTTGTCCCAGAAGACTCACCAGTTGAGCAGCCTTGGCAGGATACCCAGCCAATAGGGTGAACTAAACATCTCCTGTAAATGAGGACATGTCCTGAAACCAGTGAATTCTCTGCATGAGCTAGAAATACTCATCTATTTTTGCTCAGCTGAGAAGCAAAACCTTTGTTCCAGCAGTACGATCGGATGCTGGCCAACATCTCATCACAGCTGGGGGACATATATCTGGGATTAGAATCACACCTCCAAATTTCTGTCTCCTTTTTCCCCTCCCCTCTTTCTGGGTGACAGTTAAACAAGAGATTTCTAATTGTGCAAGGATCACTGTACTAGGAAGAAACATTAATCCCACAGTCAGCTCTGCATGCAATGCTTTAGACTGCTAAAACCAACCAATTAAATAACAAAAACAGGAAAAAAGAAATCTCCACAACACGACTTTTGAACAATGCCCATAGGGCAACATTTATTTGATGAGTGTCAGAGCTGAAGTGCTCTGGTCGTGCTTCCAAAAATGAATGCAACCACCCCTTAAAATATTAAGCATAAAAAGAAATTTTTTCCCTTTAAAAAGCTGAATAATACAGATGTCTTTTTTATCTAAAGTGTTCCTTTCAAAATCAAAAAGCATTAGAAACTCTTTTATGACTTTCACTTTGAACCTGTTACTACAAAACCATTTGGCCAAGTTCGAGCGCTCAAAGTTCCTCACTCTAGCAAAACACAAATATTTTAACAAAAATTAAGGCACATATATCATTTTAACTGTTTCAGAATAAGCATATCTTTAGGAAACAAAGTTAATTATCCCAGCACCTGCACACTTTTGTCTGCAGAATTCTCTGATACCCCGGGGGGAGGTAGAGGGATGATATTGGGTCACCCCATACTGCTCCAGAGCAACTCTACATATATCATTGCATTTAACTAAGATAAGACCCTTGCAACAGGTCAGAAAGGGAGGACCCAACCCCCAGACAAAGCATTACCTTGTATTGCTTGTCTGCAGGAAGGAAAAGGAAGCAACAACAAAAACAATACCGCACGAAGGAAACTCATCTTAGTAACACATTTTACTTCTTGCTGTCCAATGACTTCCACATCCACAACATTCTGCACTTGTGTATGGAGCTTAAAGGTTGTTTCTTCATTTTCCATGGTGTGTCACAAAACAACATACCAAAAGAAAAAAAGGCTACAAAGGAGAAAAAGGTACAGCAGAAGCAGAACAGAGCAAAAGGAAGAGCAGACAGGTAAGAGCAGGCGCGAACAGCCAGAAAGGAGAGCCTGAATGAGAGAGAAGACAGCAAAGAGAGATTCAAGGGGACAGGTGGCATGACGTGAAATGAGTCATTTCTCCCTCTTACACAAGCAGCTCACTTTTTATTTTTATATTTTGTTACTTAAAGTTGAAAGACAACCACGGCACACTCAAAGCTGTCAGAAGCAAAGATGGATTGATTTCAGTACTATAACTATTCATTAAGCCTTTCAGTGTCACCAGAAAAATCGAAACTTGCAAACTACTGTGATAAACACACCAGAAAAGCTCTAGCTGATAGCTATTATGAGCAGCCAGTTCTGGAGACAAAGCCAGAATAAAGTACATTTTTGCCACTGTGACAGAACAATTAGAAAACCAAATTAAGAAGACTCCAATCTTGAAACATCAGGAGCTTCAGAGTTAGAACAAAGGACACCGGTCCTGAAGAAGCCCTTGTAGTCATGTAGAAGCATCTCGCAGCCACATAAGGCAACACCGAACAGAGAGCACGTAAGGGCGAAGAGCTTAGTCATCTGAAAATGCACACAGATGTTCAAATGCATACACCTTCTGGGCACAAAGAGCTGCGACATTAAAAAAAAAAAAAGAAAAATAAAGGAGGAAGGAGGACTTACCAGATTTGGAATACAGCGCTAGTACGTTATTCCGTGTCCTGAGAAGCTTCTTAAAATCCTTGTGGTCACTTATTTTTTCTATGAGTGGAGACACCTTCAACGAGTACACGAACACTGGCAAGAATGCCTACAGAAACACAAAGCCAGAAACATGAGTAACAGCTTCCATGCTGAGAAATAAAATACAAAGACAAACTGCTTTTGAAATTGCCTTGACCTTTTTCCATAATCTTGAGACACGCTGCCTTAAATAAACTATCATATCGATTTGATCAGCAAAAGCCAAAAAAAAAAAAAAGCCATACGCATGCCTTATTGAAACTGGACCAATACAACTCCCAGCAAGCATCCTTAAGTGGAAAGATGAGATAAGCACATCAAGAAATATGGGTTTAATTAAGAAGCCACCCCCTTTAAAAGTTTGTTCCCTAGTCAGATAATCAGATAAAAATTCTTATGTAAATTTAACATGCTGTAACAAGAGAAGCAACAAATTACCACTTCGAGAGCACTCTTGTCCCTAGATCACAGAATACGCTGCAAACTTAATTGAGTACTTTGATATCCCAAAGAAGACAGTGAGAGCCATGAAGTTAAAATAACTAACCCACACTAACACAGAGTAAACCAAGGAAACGAAAACAGAATTTGCAAGTAATCCAGCATCTGCATTACAGCACTAACCACAACCTTCTCCCACCTGCCCTTCCAAAGCGGAACGGGGCTTATGTTTCCCACTGGCTGTACTGTACCGCACACACACACCAGTGCCTTTGCCACAAGATTAAGCTTGGCTTCCACTGGCCACATGGAAGGCATGGCATTTTATCTCTCTGCACCTCAGTTCTGTATCTATGCAAATAAATTATTTTTTTGTTGCGTCTTTTGGTCTATTTAAACCACAACTGCTTCAGAGCAGAGCCTTTATTTTATCCTACCATAAAGTAAAACTCCTATCAAGATATGACCATAACCTCAGCTGGGGTCTCTACCGCTCATTTTTACTGTGATAATCTTCAATAATAATAATAATAATCTTAACCATCAGGCTATGCTGCCTCCCTTCTGCACTGTACTGAATTCATACTAATGGAATGATTATGGGAAGCTTAACTAGAGAAATTATCTAGTTTACATTCACCTTACAGTAAAACCTTAACACTTAATTGCTTGGCTAAAAGCTTTAGCTCATTTGCCTAACATACACAAGAGGTTCAACATTTTCTTAATTACAGAACTAATTTTGATCATGTCTCACTCCAACTGGGCTGGAAAATGCGTCCAGGATGGATGTGAAGAAGTAAGAGGCTGTTCTTCTTGCATCCCATGTATTACAGATTGCAGCATTCAAAACAAGGCACCAAGCCAATCAAAGTCAGAACACGCAGCCCCAGGCACTACGCTTCATTACAAATTTAGCTATTTGCAAACACCACGTCACTGAGGCACAGAAACAAAACCTGCACCTACGAAACATATTTTGTAAGTGCCAGAAGTTTTTACGTGGAAAGGGGAGAGGGAGCTTTGGGACGCATGAGGTAGAGGAAAGAAGCCGAGCTGAAACGGGGGTCATCCTCAAAACAACCCCAAGACATGTTCAGGAATTTAAAGTTACTAGAAGATACACCTATATAACGTAAAATATAAAAGCACGACAGGCTGCACAGGCTTAGAGCAAACAAGTTATCCCACTCCGCAGGCAGGATTCCCACCACTGAGCCCTGCTGACCAGATGGTCTAACTGTGAGAAATGAAAAAGCACGTTTGCGAGTCAGCCCCTACCTTCAGCATAAATGTCCTTGGTGCTTTAATTCAACCAACAGACTCACATTCTTCTAAATCCAGATGTCCAGAGCTCAGCCTTCCTACTTCAGGCTGATGTATGTGAATCATTTCTGTATTTTCTGAGATAAATACATGGTGTTGCCAATCAAAGTAGACAAATATAGTTGTGCTAAGTGAGGTGACACAGACATGCAAATTCCTGCTCAAAACTCATCGCAATCAGAGGCTGTACAGGAGGGATTAATCTAACACTGACTTATGAGCAGATCTCTTTAATCCTAAATATTTAAAAAAAAAAAACAAACCAACCTTTTTCCTTCACCTCAATTTTGTGTAACTATCCAAGTGTCTTGAAGTTTTATTTATGCCTCGAGTTACAGAAGACTAAAATTAAACTTTACTGAAACTAAGGCTGAACACAGAGCAAAAAGGTGAAACTACAGGTTGCTTCTTTGGTTTAAAAAAAACTGGACTCAATTAAGGATATTCTAGTCTATGAACTCACTGCCAAAAAGAAATAATTGGACTAAAGCCACAAAGGCCACTTTCAACGTGACACCAAATGGTATTATGAACTTTGTTTAAAGCATCTGTACAGTTTTACCAATCGCTGAGAAGTACATGTATGTCATGTCTTTTCCAGATGCAAAGGCTGTTTAGCCAATTTCAGTGAATTTTTTTTATTTTTTTTTTTTTACACACACACACACCCCCCCACCCACCCCTTATAATGGCAGAGCTATAAACCTCTTGAAAAATTGGATTCTGGAAACAGTGACAGCTTTAACTACTGCCTTGTCGGTGTTGCCACTAACAGAAAACTCGCTGCGCTGGTGGAACAGCAGGCACTTGGAAGGAGAGGCACGTCGCATTGCATACAGCAACTGCTACTTTGCCCAATTCCTCCCCAGGTATCAAATCAATACACATTACTCATTTTCCTGCTGTTTTACTACAGCAGCTCTCTCTGATCCTATGGTTTACACCAAAACCCACTGGGAAAGGCATTGCGCACGCAAGCGCACCAATCGGCCCTGCCGAATAAATCATCATCTCTCTTTAATTAAGATTAATGTTGCAGCCTTTCCTGCTTATAAAACCCAAAAGGTCCAAGCTGAAGGCATTGAGTTGGAGTGAAACACCCTGCCTGCACATCTAAGGCAGCCGCAGCAATACTGGGAGGTTATCGGCTGAGCTCAAAAATTCTCCATCTCCCAAGAAGCATTTGCACTACATGGTGTTTGCAAACTGGTAAGAATTAAGTAGTTCCATAGCCTTCAGCTTTCTCCTGCCGAAATTAATGAAGACCCTACCCAGGAATGAATGAGAGGCTGGCTTTTTGTCAAAACTCCTGAAGAACCCCTGCCTGAAGGTAAGCAACGTGCAGCAGACATTTTTACCCAAACCCAGTCCCAGCCACGGGGCCACTTTGCCCTGCTCCAGAGCCAACACTGTGATGAGATGACCATACCAGCAGCTACAGCCCCACCAGGGCAGCTACAGCCACTAGTTCTGGCAAGAGTGTGAAATTAAGAGGATGAGAAAAGAGAATCCTATGGAAGCAGTTACACACTCCTCTTCTTCACGGAAAACCAGGCTCATATTCCTGCGCAGCCCACAGGCAAAGCGGCAGCAAAGACAAGGCTCATTTGCATGTACTGTGCGATATGACTTCAATTGTGAGATATGACTCAGGTAGATTTACTCCAGACATTCTGCCGAAATCTTTGCAGGAGAGCTCATCAGGCAGGCACTGCCCGATCAAGCACACTGCTTCTTGTTTAAATCCAGGGCAGAAGAGGAGATGAGCTCATATTAAAAAAAGAAGAGGTCAAGAAAGGTGACAGTCCCTCCTAGGCAGGAAGCCTCTTTTCATATGCTTCAGGAAGTGCTACATTCACACATATGGAACTCTATAAATAAGAAACAAGCTAAACTCTCTTGTCACTTGAGCATCCTAAAGCTTTAAAATCTATTCACAACCACCGCTGAAAAGCTAAGAAACACTCCGAACGTTTTTCTCAAGAAGCTGCCTACCTTGGTACCCGTTAAAGGCAATTAGGACCAACACATGCAGTATCTGTGCCACCCCTGCCCTGTGACAGTTATGCTGACAAGAACTTGCAATAAAATTGAGGGAAAGTCTATTTTATTTCATGCTGTGTTTGCACAGTGCTTAGCACAACGGGTCCTCATCCACGGCTGGCTCGGTGAGCTGGGACCAACACAACAGTCACCTGGTGTCCTCGGATGCAGGAAACTTTGGTGGAGACCTTCAGTGAAAGGCAGGCTACACGCGGCAGACTATAAAATGCAAGTCTGGTAGCACTTCTAGTCTGCAGATTTTTCCCCCGCTCAAGATCTGAATTTATTTTCACAGAATTTTTTATGGCGCAGGTCGCACATCAGTCATGTGACTGTAGTGTCTGATCTAAGATGCATGAAGGATTCTCAAGTAAAACATAAGTGAACCCAAACCCTCAAGACAGTCAACTCAAAACTGCTGAGAGACACTGCTATTTGAGTACAAGGTACAAAAACACACGTGCTCTAGCGCTGCCTCTGCTCTTCAAATCAAAGTATGTATTTAAATATATAATCTTGCAAGGAAGAAGTCTGATCAGTCAAAAAGGTTTAATTTTCCATTTTTTCCCCACTCTCCAGCAATTCCTTGCAGAGCTGCCGAAGATATGCAAGTGTTACAGAGCAGCGAAGCACTTCACAACTCCACTCCCTTAGAATTGGGACCCAAGAAACATCTGAGCCTTCAGAAACCCAGAGGCAAAGAGAGTTACAGGCAAATAACTATTTGCTAATTATACTTCCAGGACTGACACTATTGAAAAATGTGGTCATCCCTCAGGCCGCATTTTCTCTAAAATCATCAAGGATCTGAGAAAGCAGAGTTTACTTCTCAAGTTTTCACTCTTCTCTGAATCTCATTTCAGAACGAAAAAAAGGAATATCTTTCAAGCAGCCACAAAAATGTATTTTCATATTTTACATTTATTATTCAAATTAAATATGATAAATGCTTAACTGCTGTTCCCACAGAACCCAGTTCAATTTATGAGTTGCTCCCCACAAAAGCTTCGTGACAGCACAGTCTTTTGCTAAGGATAATGAGCACGTCTGGAGAATAATTTTTTATTTCTTTATTTAAAATCGAGGGCAATGAAAACATATGGTTTTAAAAACAAGAAAATACAAATCAAAATTAAATAAGGAGGCACTATCAGAGGAGTAGCATTGCACACTGGACAAAAAAACCCAAAAAACTATTTCCTGCTCAAGAGCATGAAAAAAACATATTTCCCTGGACAGAAATTATGCATTAAAAGTTATAAATGGATAGGCGGCTGAAAACAGTGCTTAGGTGCCTTAGTCCATACGTCAACATACAATTTTTATGTGCACACTAACACATGTATAATTAGGCAGACAATTTGCACACTATTCATCAAGAATAGCTGGGGCTGACACTAACAAGGCTGATTCCAGCACAACTGCCGCTTGGCAGGACGCAATCTTACACTCAACCACAATTTCAAAAGCCCATTTTTCAGCAAGACATTGACTTTGATTTCTGTCTTAGCTTAACCGCCCACTGATGTCATCCTCATTTTGGGACAACAGCATTCAACCCACTGTAAATATGATCAATGAGCAACCCTGTACATATGAAACAGATTGCGTCTGACAAGGCATTTTATGGGAATCCAGCTGAAGAGCAAACCTGCCTCAAAATTCCAAGCAGCAATGGAGATGACTGAATTTAATTTCATAATTAATTTCTTTAGGAGGGAACTTCTTCAGATTCTAAACAAGGGTCTCCTCTGCCCCATTAAAATGGGGAGCAGGAGGGAGGCAACAGGCAAGAAATCCCAAGAAAAAGACCACATCTCATCCTCCCTTTCCTACCCAGTTCCCAGAATAAACCCTGTGGCGGAGCGCACACTCAACTTCATAAGGCAGACTTGAAAGAACATCTCTGTTCTGCAGTGATGGAGGTTTGTAAAGCTGCAGATCAGCTGGTGGCACGGCCAGCTCTTAGGGTGCAGGCAGCATGCACGTATGGAAAATACCAGGTCTAAGTCATCTCCAGGCAAGCACAAGAGAGAAGCAGATCTCTTGCTCCCTTCCCCCCATTTGTTCTCGCTTAAAAATACAAGATGTTCAAATCCAAAGCCCCCTTGTTTACAAGAATCACAGTTTGACTGCAGATGTTTTATCTTCCTTGTTCATCATACAAACCACTCTTGACCTTGTGCAATAATTGCTTGCTTTTCACTCACAAGCCCTCCCTCTGCTGCTATTTACATTCAGGGTTGTGCTGCTTTGATCACTGAGCCATTTGTAACAAATGCCTTCCAAGATGGATAGTGATAAGTAGGACAGTCCCCTGTTTTCATTCACGATTAATATCCAAAATAGCTGTAGAAACGTTTTAATCAAATCACAGGAGGGGAAACGGGTTATCTCTGTTACCCAAAGGTGCTTCAAGGAAGCCTTCTCAGACTTCATTATTTCAATGAGGCAGGGGAAGAGACAGGGTAGCAGTTGGGTCTCAGACTTCAGGGGTCACAACTGACATAGCCCCTGCAATCCTCCCGGGATCACAACACAACCACAAACAGCAACCTGCTGAGGACCCCCAGCTCAGGGGCTACAGCGCGTTACCTGCGACAGATCCAAAAAGCCATCTACGGGCTCAGTGGGGAGCAGTGACCAACAGCATTAGAAAACCATGTTTTTGCCTGACTTACTGTTGCAGACACTCCCATTGGACACTTCTTTTGTTCATTTCCCATGAGTTCTGTGGAAGACCGCATTCCTACGCTGTGTATAATCCAGATCAATTAACTCTCACCTCAAGCCATTCAAGGAATAAAAAACCCAAGCACTGATGACATTTTATCATGGTGGGTCATATCTGCAAGAGGCAAGTGTCATAAATTCTTCTGTTCATGAAGGAAGGCAAATTAAAATCCTGACACACAGTGCCTTGGTATTCTTTAACTTGGGCTGAAGAATGCTAGAAATAAGGCATTCTCCTTAATGTGGTGCTTGCTATGTTCACTTTCCAAATATAGAAGATAGCAAAAAATACCATGGAGACGTCAAGATTTGACTAGACTCTACTGTTCATATTGTTCTTAAACACTGGGTTTTAAGGAACATAAGCTACAGGCATAATAGTCTATACTAAAGGTTGCTCTTAAGGGCTCTGTGTAGCCAATTAATTGTATGGTTTTCAAATGCTTAGTGAAGGAAAACCTGTGCAACTATTTAGTAATTAACAACTGACTGTAATAGGGTCAATTACTAACGCTGACAAAGAACTTTCTCCTCACTATGAATGTGAAGCTTGCTCTCCCAAGTCAGGCATTGGTGCAATATATATTAAACAAGCTGTTGATGAAATAATGTTTCAGATATCACTTCTGAACGAGCACATTTGGATGACATCAGAAGCTAAGGGCATGAGCAAAGCATATGCCACACAATCCCCCACTAAAAATTGGGTTTTGAAGAAGTTTAAAGAAGTATCACCTACCCAAGAAGCACGAAGGGGATGCTATAAAAAGAAGACAAAACCACTATTAATGGGACTTACAAAGAAGAGAGGGCAAAAAGTGACACCTCAAAATCCTTAGCGCTTTATATGGCACTTGTTATCTTCAAAGCATTGCACAAATATTAACTAATTAATCCTCACATTTTTCTGCCAGGTGATAAGAGACGAAGCTTAATTTAAATAGTTGGAGTAAGATTCATACAGAAAAGCAATCTGCAAGAGGCAAAAGGGAGGCAGCATCAGAGCACACCAGCACCAGCTGATCCTACAGCAGCACACAACCACACACTCATGATGTGCCATCTCCTGAAAACTGAGAAGGGGGAGAGGAAGAGTCTGTTTGCAGTCACCCAGCAAATATGCTATATGACCATAAACTCAAAAAGACAACAGACAAGGTATCATCAAGGGAGCCACAAATGAGACTACCTTTGTTATCTGTGTTCTGCAAGCACAAAAAAATCACAGTGCCCCACACCAACGCTACCAACTACTCTCAGCTAGCAAGTGCCAAAACTTAAGACCTGCTTTGCTATCACAATTTTTTGCCATTCACAAGCTTGAAATAGTGGCAGGGTAAAGGTAAAACATAACTAACTTCCAAAGTAAACCCTGTCCACCTCAAGAAATTTAAGGCAATGCTGGTGATTAAGGTGATTCTGGTTCCAATTGCATTGAGTTTTTTCATTCATGGGCCTCCAAACACAACTCTGAAGACAGGTAAGTCTCATTACCTCTATTTTACCGAAATGAAGGAACTCAAGGAACTGCATCACCAAGAAGTAAAAGAAATGGTCAACAACAGAACAAACACCTCTTACATCACCAATTGCTCACAACATTGTGAACACACCACTGGGCAAAAACACCACTTGTGATGACCACACCACACTTATGGCAACAACCCTGGTCCTCTGAAGTAAACAGGAGCTCTGGCACCAAAGCCAAAGTATTCAAAACATCACTCCATAAGGTACAGAGTTGAGTAATAAAACCAGTCCTGAAAGCCAAGGTTTGATTTGGGAAGGGCACGTGAGGACACGGAACGTTGCCCATGTCACAAGTTTTACAAATCCATGCTTTGAAGAGGGAACAGAAATGAAGTAGGAATTGGGCAGGGGAGACAGCAAGTAGAGGATTTGCCTCTGCAATACCCTCCCTCTGACTGCAGCAAAACACTTCCCAAAGCAGCTCCTGTAGTACAAACATTAACTGGAAGGGAAGAGGCACTCTTGAATTCAAACCCAAATGCCACCACAAGAAACAGCATCCGAGCGCTGCAGAGGAGAAGCAGTGCTCACACCCTGCCTGCAAACTCACCAGAGGCAAACTGCTGCCACGCTGCAGGGCTACCTGCAACACAAAGAGTGAGCCACATCCAAGTCCTTCCCGCAGACCTGGATTCACAAGCCCATGTCAGTGCTCACCGGTGCACTTCCATGATGTTACTGGGACTTGAGGAGCTGGAAGCCTGAAATGGTCCTTTGAAGCCTTTCTTTGAAGGCATCGGGTTTGAATGGCATCAGGTCAAGACGCCTGCTTCCCAACGGCGTTCAGACTCTCTTGACTCAGTTTCTCTGTCATTAAGCCAACACTCAGAAGACAAACTGATCTTTGCCACATTTGCCTGAGATAACATTCACCAGTGTTTGCAAAGCAAACGGATCCCAGATGCGTAATCCTGGTAGAAGCAGAGGCTGGCCTCTGCTAGGCAAAGGACAGTACCCGATACACCAGAGGAAATGCAAATCCACCTTGATGTGAAACTCCTTCCCAATGCCTTTAATAGTCAATTCAGTCATTCGAGTGTGAAATATAGTCAACCACTTGACATACCAAATAGGGAATTATCTCTAAAGTTAAACCACAACTTCCCCATGACTCTACGACTCATTCAAGAAATAAAACTTTACAGCAGGCGGAGATCATTGCAGTATCTTCCTCACGTGTGTGTCACATATTCACAGTGATGCAGAAGATAACAACATCTTCCATTAGAAGACAGTGAAGTGTTTTCTTCATCCAGTTTTGTAGTTTTCCTTTTACGAATGCAGGAAGTCTTACAGAGATAAGGATTTCAATTCTCGGAAGCCATCTCCAATTTTGGGTCCTACTTTAAAAATTAGTCCTATTTTTCAGGAGTGCTATTACACACACGACTCTAGCTGCTGTCCCAGGGGCATTGCAAGCACTCAGCACTTCCAGGGGAAAAAAAAATTTAAAAAAAAATCACGTTTGGGAACATAAAAAAGGATGGTCTGGAAGGAAAGACAATGTTCTCATTAACCTCTGTCCTATTAAACAGCTGGCATTACCTTTGCTTTAACTTTACACGCTGAGAACCTGCCGATTTAACAGCCTCACTGACTTTGCAAACATTGACTCAAGAAAAATTTAAAAGCAGGTTTTGCAATGTCACAGCTGTAGGCTAGTTTTTTAATCCTGGCATACAGCGAGTTACATATTTCAAGATGAAAAATCGCACCTTCAAGTGCAAGATAATGCAAATTGGAAGAAATAATTTAAACTACTTGTACACAGCAAAGGGGAAAGAATTAGCTGAATCAACAGCTCCATGAAGACATCTGCTCAGCATGCAGCATCACAGAGCAAATAAAATGCTGGGGCAAATTAAGAAGGGGAAGAGAGAATAATGTGGATAAATTATAATGGCTTCATATAATTTCACTGACAACGGCAGGCCCACTCTGCTCATCTCAAAGACACCAGCTCTGCAATACAAAAGGTCCAAAGAAGGACAACTAGAATAGTTAGAAAAAAAGAGATTCACGTGAAGAAAGCCGGAAAAAAATATGATCTTTTCATCTACAAAAAGAAATCACAGCAAAATACTTACATTAACTTGAAATGAATGTTACGGTAAGATAAGATCTGACAGTCACAGTGGATATAGAAGGAGATACCACAAATAACTCCACGTGTTCAGTTATTTTAAATGAAGAGAAAATTCAGTCCACTTGTAACTCCACTTGGTCCTCAGCATATACTTAATCCGAGGAATACACTGCCGCAAGTATCATTAAGAGAAGTAGTGTGCATATTAAGGATGAGCCACATGGGAAAAAAAGCCACACTAAGACCTCTTCAACATTTTAGAAAGAGTTCAGCCTGACTTCAGTTTCACTTGAAATCAATAAATAAATTGCAGATAGCAGAGGTCTGTGCTTCTAGACCAAGCTTAGAATAAAACAAACACTGTGCACAATGCACAGCATTTCTTTTCCCTCCTCCTGAATGAGCTGACAGCCCTGCCCCTGCCCGGGGCAAAAGGCTACATCACACATGGCCGATGCTTTCTATCCCACAATGACAATTCTAATATTAGTACAGAACAAGCACAGGGCAATTAGCAATTCCACACTTGATTTGTATGAATTAGATGAGCACTCCTAGGTCATACATTTCCAAATACATTTCAGATGACGCGTGCGTAAAAAAATTAATGTAATTTTTCATTAATTATTAACCCTATTTGTCCAGGCAAAAGGAAGAACTGTAGTTCATGCCAATAAAGTAAATAAAGGAATGCTTTAAAGCATACCTTCGCCAGTCTTTTGAGCTATTTATGCTAAATTCTGTGGATAAGAAAAGAAAAATCAGACTTTAAAATATTTCTGTAAGTAGGAGCCTCCCTGAGGTAAGGAGTGCTCTATTTAGTGTAATTGCAATGAAACATACCCAGGTCCTCCGGAATGCACCGAGATAGAGAGCGCCACATCCGAGGGGCGCAGAGGCAGGGCCGGCACGGCTGCCCCACGGGAGGCACCGGCTGCCCCACGGGAGGCACCGGCTGCCCCACGGGAGGCACCGGCTGCCCCACGGGAGGCACCGGCTGCCCCACGGGAGGCACCGGCTGCGCACAGGTGCACAAAGCCGAGCGAGGCAGCTTGGCTTTGGCAGAGCCACCGCCAAGGGAAAGCCTGTGCCGCCGCGGCACCGATTGTCACACCAAACTTAGGAACGAACGAAGCGCCCGCCGCTCCGAGCCCCCGGGGCCGGTACCGCACGGGGGCTGCAGCCCGCAGCCGCTCGGGGAGACGCCGCGGCACGCCGGGGTGGGTTTTTGAGAGGAGGGAGGGAGGGAAGCAGGAAAGCAGCGCACGGGCTGGGCAAACACCCGGGAGGAGAGCTGCCGGAGCCCAGCCACGCCGGGCTGTGCCGTGCCGAGCCCAGCCCGCCCGGGGCGGCGGGGGCAGCCGCCGCGCCCAGCCCGAGGGGCCCGTCCCACTCCCAACTTTCCCCCAACTCCGCCGGCCGCGCCGAGCGCCGCACCCCGGCCCGGGGAAAGGGGGGACACCCCGCGCCCGCCCGCCCGCCTGCCGCCCCGGGGCGCGGCCGCCGCCACTCACCGCCAGGCCCAGCAGCAGCAGCCGCCCGCGGCGCCGCGCAGCCCCCGCGCCCTGCCCCGGCACAACCATCGCCGCCGCCGAGCCGGACCCGCCGCCGCCGCTGCGGGCTGCTGCCACGTCTGGCGGCGCAGGCGCGCCCCAGCCGCTACCGCCCGCCCGCCCAGCGGCATGACGGGGCTTGTAGTCCGCCCCGCGCCTCCGTCCCGAGGGTGTGTGCGGCTCCCACAGCGATCCGGCACATGGCAACTGAAAAACCCACCCGAAGCACTGCCAGCAATCACAATTAAAAAGGCAATCTCCGTCCAGTTTGTTTCAACAGAGGATAAAAAGGGAAAAGTTCCAGCTCTTCTTCTCTGATGTCCCACTGGCCTTCCCTCTAGAATTAGTTTTTTGTGCATTCACTTCTCTCCCAGTGTGTACCTCACTCTAGGGAGACTTCTGGCAAATAACCTCCTTCTTGATGCTTTTTTGTCAGAGTCTTTATAAGCTTCTACTGGTCTAGAGGGGTCTGCAGGACAAGTCTTGTGAGGACTGAGGGTCCTCACTGAGGGAGCTGGGGTTGTTCAGCCTGGAGAAAAGGAGGCTGAGGGGAGACCTTATCACTCTCTGCAACTGCCTGAAAGGAGCAAGGTGGGGTTGGTCTCTTCTGTCGAATAACAGGCGACAGGCTTCAAGTTGTGCCAGGGAGGCTCACATTGGATATTAGGAAAAATTTCTACACCAACAGGGTTATCAAGCATTGGAACAGGCGGCCCAGGGAAGTGGTAGAATTTCCATCCCTGGACCTATTTAAAAGATGTGTAGACGTGGTGCTGAGGGGCATGGTTTAGTGATGGTTTTGTCAGTGTTAGGTTGATGGTTGGACTCGATGATCTGAAAGGCCCCTTCCAACCTAGATGATTCTGATTCTTAGATGTGGGGCAAAAGGTGAATAAGGGAACCAAAAAAAAAAGGAAAGGGGAGAGAGAGTCAACCGGAAGAGAAGCTTAGAAACGAGGCCCTGTTCTTGTAAGTTGTTCCCACTTGTTATCATTAAATCCTAAAGGAGAACCCTGCTTTATCTTCACGTGTTGGCAATGATGCCAAAGTGCAAGCAAATAAATACACTGAGCCTGACCGTGATCAATTTGTGCAGCCTCCATTATAATGACGCTATTTGAATGATTGCTGCATCCAGACGAACAAATCGGTCTGTACCCTTGGTTAGGGACATGCAGTGAGCCAGCTCTGCCTCGCAAGGACATCCCAAATGTTCTGCCAGTAATCTTAAGGTCAAAGCGGGTCAGCCGCGTTATAATTGGCTTCCCACAAACAGAAGGGATCTTCACCTACCGCCCAGTGGCCGTGTGAAATTCTTCCTTGGCTCAGAAACATCAAAGGAAAATCAAAGGCATCTTTTTGAGTCTGATCCTTACAGCTGACTGTCGCCTGAGCATTACACTAAGAGGCTGGCTGCAAGGGAGCAATTTGTAGATCCATACAGCTGACTGATCACTTCAAGCGGTGATCATGAAAACTGAATGCCGTTGACATTAACAAGTCCCCTGGTGGAGATGTAATTTTGCAAAGCAGAAACACACGTAGAGAAAGTTATTACTATTAACATTTACACTTTTGTGGCATCTTTTGCGGCAGAAGCAGAGCACACTTTTCTCAGTCACAGCTGGGTAACCTTTAGCAAATCATTTCACAGTGCTATGCCTCGCTTCCCATTTGCAGGCGGCCTCAGTTAGCCTGCCTTAAAATGGGAAATTGGCACTCAAAAATGAGAGCCGTCAGACGAGTTTGGGATGAGGAAGGACACATGGCTGGAGAGGGACTTAGAGAAGGGAGGAAAAGGTAGGAATCTTTTCACTCTACAGTGGAAGGACCCCAAACAAAACATCCTTTGCGTCAAATATCTGTACCCCTAAAGTATATGTTATCTGCACTGCCACTTCTCACCCGCAGTGCCACTTCTCACCTGCAGTCCTTACTGACTGCCCTGAGATGGATGGATGGACGGACGGACGGACAGATGGATGGATGAAGGGCTGCACTGTACTAGTCACCACC
Organism: Larus michahellis; assembly: GCF_964199755.1. Taxonomy (NCBI): domain Eukaryota; kingdom Metazoa; phylum Chordata; class Aves; order Charadriiformes; family Laridae; genus Larus; species Larus michahellis. Next base: position 48,192,603 of record NC_133902.1, on the reverse strand, counting down.
AGCACTGGGGCCAGCTTCCCAATCTCTAATAATCAGCCTGCTAGCAAAAGGCTCCAGATCCCCAGTTGAAACACATTTGAAATAAGCTATCAAAACCTCCAGGAAAAGGTAACCTCTTCCAGATCCTGATCACCTTCAGATCCTCAGCCTAGAGCTGAAAGGCTTCTGCACACAACTACCCTGACTCATCCAGACCTCTAATCTCAGTCGGATATCCAGGTCCTCAAAGACTGTTTGAATCCTCCTGTGACTCTTTTGTGTAGAAAACTGTTATATCTTCTGACATATCACATCACAGTTACCAGTATCAGGCAATGCAAAAGTAACTTCAATGTGGTGGAATTTCTGTGCTGTGTCATCACCATATGGGATGTGCTGCCATTGTGGTAGGAAAGGATAAAATCCTGGGACGTGGTTGTTTTGTACATTTTTATCATGATGGCAAGAGGAAGGAAGAAAAGAAGGAAGAAAGAAAAAAAAAGAAGACAAGCTATTTCAAACTGTGCTTCTGAGAGGTTATATAAAAAACCCAGTTTGGGAAGCTGCAATTCTTATATACAGAACAATATAAAAAGGGTATCCATGTGGCAACTACAGCTTCTTTCTTTCAGTTCAGCTCAATAATTTGTATCGACATGACAGGCATTGCCAAAACTTAAGAGACAAGATCATTGAGCATCTGTCTCAGGTCAAAAAAATATATCAAGTATCAGCTCTAGACAAGGCTTTACACAGTGGCAACTACTTAATCAATCCAGTCGTGCATTACTAATGAAGTCATTACAGTTGTATCTGAGTGCACTGCTATCCAGCATCCTAAGTTTTACCCTGTATCTGTTTGGCATTAATATCATATGCTGCTTGCTTTTCTGTAAATGTAATATTTGTATATGGCACCACAAAACACTGTGAAAACATTCATTAATTCACCACTGAGAAGCAAGAAAGAATTACTGCCCTTGGATTATAGATCAGAAAACAGTAGCAGAGAGATTATATGATCTGCCCAAGGCTATAAAACCAGACAGTTTCAGATCATGTTCATTTCCAAAGTCTGCACTGGGTCTGCTAATCCTTACTTGTCTATCTATATTCAAACACCTCTTTCACCAAGAATAAAATACAAAACTGGACTGACAGTAAGTATGTCTGTAAGGAATTACACCTTCCGCATTTGCTATATGTTGCTGCTTTATTTGACAAGCTTTAGTCTTTGTTCTCTTTTTAACCTGAAAAAGTCTCTGGTGGCCTCTGACAAAAGGTAAAATGAGTCACCTTTGCCACAAAAAATGACAGCAGAGCAGACCAAAAAAGATACAAGCACTTTGCAAGCCATACTGAATCCAGGGGCAACATGGTCTACACTGGGACTACATAGCATTTGCCCAAAATGAAAACAGGATTTGCTCACTGCCTTAACTACATCAAGTTTTCCTCCTTCCTTCCAGCAACATCTCTTCCTTCTTTAGTTCAGCTTCAGCCAACTGGTTTTGATCTGCGGGCCTATCTCCTATAAGTTTTGTGACATCTGTGTCATGGCACTGATTGCATCAGCTGAAAAGAGACATACGAGCTGGTTGCCATCAACAGATTGATAGTATCGTAGCCCTCGGCTCCTCGTGACCTTTCCTACAGCTCTTCAGCACATGATGAAAAGGAGAAGAGACAGGACCAGCGCCTGTAGGACTTTACATGGGAGTGGCCTCAGAGAAGTGGCACAACTGTACATCACTTTTCTCCAGCTGACATCTGTCAGAGGGGAGAGTCTGAAGGCGGCTTTCCACTCCTGCTGCCTCCTCAGCACCCGATAGCAGGGCTGCAGATGCAGCATATCCATACACATCAGCTAACAAGTTCCATGGAAGATCATGAGCACGCCAAAATAAGGGGTACAAAGGTTCAGCTGTTACATAAAGGATCGTTTCTTAGGTCAAACATTCCGGTTTCATACTTTTGCATGACCTTTTTTTAACACTATTTTGTTAATGATGGAAATACATCATGAGTCTCAAGGGACTGCTCTGTGCTATTCAGCTGTGGCACATCTGCGCGTTTCACCTGGTTCACTCGCTGCAGTCAATGGGAATGGCACGGAGGCAAGTCAGGGTGGAGTTTAGTCCGAATCTTTTATCTCAATGCTCTGCAAGGATGCTGTATGCAATCATGTAACTCAGTGCCTCCATTTTCTGCATCATACCCCTTTACATTTCTAGTCTAGAAGGACTGTGAACTTTTTGTACAGACCTTGCACAGCACAAAGGAAAAATACACACATGCTGTGTGCTTTCATGGGAATTTTACTTTTGTACTTTATTGTTGTTGTTTCCTTCATTCTAGAATAAAAGTACTTTTGGACCACAGGTAGACAGATGCTCTTTATATATGAGAGGGAAAAAACAGTAGGTACTGCAGGAGTCAGTTAAAAGTTGAGCATAGATAGTTTCCAAATATTTCTTCCTAGAAATTTTCCGTTACAGTTTTTATTGCTTTCTTTAAGTCTGAGGTCTGCATGCCCCTTTACATTTAAGTGGCCCTACTGTTAAGAACACTGTCGTTTCTTTCACTGAATCTCCAAAGCTGGATATAATGCGTTCCTGAGTAACATAAAAACCTTCTACAGTACAGGCACCTTGCTGGCAGGTAGTAGATAATTTATGTCTCTCAGTTACCTGCTGAGAGAACAGTTTAAACAAGATTAAAACAACCACTGGAGTCTAGCTGTTGTGCACTGGCTGCAGCACTACTGCATGTTACCAAAGTACTGCAGTCAAGACAGTTTTCCAGTGATTTGCAGAAGCTTTATAAAATATTTGCAGGTTGTTTTACCGTTACTGCATCATCAGAAAAGTGTTGAACAAGGAGCTTGTGAAGAGGGCTGAGATCGGAATCTGAATTCAATGCACAGCCCAACCACAAGTTTCCTGCATGAGGATTTACATGTCACATGATCTAGCGGGGGCTGATGTCTCCACCTGTAAATCAGAAATACGTGGATAAGTGGGGTTTAGCGAACACCCATTGGATTGTGATGGTGCCTACATACCCTAGTAACAGGAGCCCAAGTGGTTATTTTAGAACAATATAGGTCTCTATTCTGCTGGCAAAATGCTCGACTTTAATACGCAAGTTCACATACCGAGACTGATTCTGCCGTGCTGCCCAGGGGTAGCCTCACGCTAACAGCTGACAACAGGGAAGTAGATGACTTCTCCTGCAAGTACAGTTGTTAGGCCTCTGGTCTGGGTACACAAAATATTAATCTATACAAAGGACTGAATATAAAGATAGGACTATAAATATACGACCAAAATACTGTTCAGTGTAAAACTGTTTGCATTACTGGCCTCCATCTTCAATGGAATTGTATCCATCCACAGTAGCTGAGCATCTGTCTCTGTATTATATCCAAAAATGTATTAGCATTCAACCATCAGCATATATTTGCTGCAGACAATGTTCTACTGAAATATTTTTTGTATATCTATCCTATGAGAATATATCCAATGCATCCAATATATACATATTCAGTACTTTTTCCTCTCCGTATATAGATAGATAATTTTATATCTGCTATTTTTACACATGTGTATGCACACACACGCGTGCAAACACATACATGGCAAGGGCCACTACTCACAGCTGTATGAAAAAAGCTGTGCTGTGATGAAGGTAGCACAAAAAAACCCAACCTTATGACCAAATCCCTTGGCTTTCTGCAGTTGTGCAGTCAGAGTAGCAATTTAGCATTTCAGTAAAGAATTTACTAGGACCTTAGGATTTTCTCTCTCTAAACCTCCTTCCTTCCCAGCATATTGCCGTAACCCATCTTTCAGTAGAGAAACACCACAGAGAATACTGCATGGGAAAAGAGATTGTAGAAGAAGCAGGGAAGCAAGCAGGAATAAGACCTTGATCCTAAACTCTTTGAAGGTAATGGATTGACTTCAGCAGGCTTTGGCGCAATCCTCAGCTGTCAGGGAGAAAACTCAGTAAAGGAAGGAGGAAAACCAGCTGAGAAACAACAGGAAACAAAGGAGGCAGAAAGAAAAAAAATAGCGAAGATAAAAGGAAGAAATCGGAAAGGGTAAAAGGTAGAGTGCCAAGGGAAGAGAGGCTGAGGAGAGCAGTAGTGGACACCGCTAAAACATAAATAGAGTGAGATAAAAACAACAGTGAACGATCCGTGAAATGGAAGCTGATTTGCTCCTAGTTTTTAAGCTGGCTGTCCACATAGCACAACCTCAACATGCCATGACTGAGGCTGCAACTACATTGACCTTTTGATGTGCTCTGTGGCATGCCCTGTGTCCCAGCTCCTGTGGTCACGCAGGCCACCACTTCTTTAGAGAGCACCATGGCTCCCAACTGCTGTATGCATCTAGGTTTCCTATGCAACGAGGAGTCTGGTGTGCATCTGGATCTCACCTTGAGCACAGAGTTGAGTCCTGCGGAAGTCAATGGGAATGGAAGGAGCTCAGTGTGAGAGAAATATGAAGTCTTGCTTCTAGCTTCCACTGCAGCAATGAACAGATCATTTACGGTGGATCTTATAAGCACAAGATTGTTTTGCGGGCCAAAACCAGGAGTTAGGAGACGTAAATTCTGCTTCAGAGCCCTGTCATGAGGGTCTGGCAACTGTTAATAACTCTATAAAGTATTATTTTTCTCATTTTCTCCTCTTGAAATATGCATAAGCCTGGTGACAGGTGGTTACTCAGCTGCTGCTTGTGAAACAGTGAGATTTGCAAACAGGTTCCACTGTGAAACCCTCTGGTAAGGTCTGTGTTGAGAATGCACCATCATAGTAAGTTTTGGTTGTTCTCCCAAGTCTTCCTTTAAGAATACATTCAAATTTTTAAGATATTTAGCAATACCTCTGCATGGCTCTAGGTACCATAACACAATAATGAAATCCTTGCAGCATTATAACAACACTGGGAGAGAACTCTGACAGCCAGGTGAATTCCCGTCTATATCTTCATTGTCAAGGATATCCTCATGCCTGCCTTCTCAAAAAACCTTATCAGACAGATATTTGATAAAGCTGAAAAATATTTCTCTCCTCCTAGGATTCATCCTAAGCCTCTGGAATTGCAATATTGCCCCGGAACAGCCAGACAGCACAGTTCCCTGGGATCCAGAAGACTGAACAGTAGCTCCAGAGGGCATCTCTCCTCCCCCTTGCCTCCCTGTGCCTTTGGGAAAATGCTGAGTAGAAGAGCCAGCCTGAGACTCCAGCCAGATGCAACCAAAGCCAGGATCTCTGCACATGCAGGTAATGGTTTGGATTTCGGACAGTCGCACCTTTGCTTTGATTTCATTTTTGGCCTTTTGGGAGCGTGTAAGCTGAGAATTACCCCCAGGATCAGATGAGAACTAGAGTGAATCTGTGGGAGAGCAGGTTGAGCAAGGAAACACAACCAGGAAATAGTGTGAAGGGCAGATCTAAGAGGGACTGTGTAGAGATACAGCTAGGGATGGTGGCCAAAACTCATGGGTGGATGAGGAGTCTGTGTTTGTGTGAGGATATTGGGGGCAGAGTCTAGCACTGAATGGTGGGTTGAATGAGGAAGACTCAACTGAAATTTCAAAATTGGTGGATGAAGCTTAAGGTAACAAGACAGGAGCTAGAGGGACAGAAAAGCTGTAGCCACACTCTCCCCCACAGCCATTAGATTCATGGATTTCTGCTCTCAGTAAGTGCCTCCACACACTCTGATCTACAGATGACAATTTGCTATTTCTATGAGTTAACTCTGGTGTCTCAACTACCAGGATGGGAATGCTGAATTTTACTGATGTCAAAATGTAATGTAACCTACAAAATGGAAATCGTTTTTCTCTGGATTTGTTTTTAAAACAAACTAGGAAATCACACACACACAAACTCTGTTCAGAGGGAACAAAGTCACTCAAGAATTAGGAGATGCTAGATTAAGAATGCCTTAAAACCTGTACTATCCTCCTTGAATATGGGTTGTGAGATGGAGGTTTTTAACTACATAATTATTTTGTGTCCCACAGATTGCCTAACCTGTTTGTTGCAATAGTTGGGAGATGTATAATTAAAGGCAGGAGATAAATGGAAGGGAAAAGATGGTCTTATCATTAATGCAACGTAACCTCTATAACACTGGGCAAACTGCTTAAATGAAAATTTTCCCACGTTATCTCTAAATGTTCATATCTGTTTTTGAGTATCCAACTTGGTACCTGATCAAATTTGCCAAAATGCTGAGCACTCAAAAGAGAAACTGAAGTCAATAGAGGCAGTGCAGTGAGTACTTAACACTCTGTACAGCCAACTATTCTGAAATAGGAGATCTTAGACAGGCTGTACACTCAGAATAGGAAGCTCAACCTTATGTTCCCTATCTATGAAGTAGAAGGGCATCCTCTTTTGTCCTACTATGTGTTGGAAAGACAAACTTATCAACAGGCATGAAGCACTCAGGCTCTCTAATGATAAACAACATACAGAAGACCCCGTGATAAAGAATATAACTGACATCAAAGGGAAGTCTGAGTAGTATACAGTAAAGGAGGCAAGGGATGTACATGGATCATAGAAGTTAAATCAAAATATGAAGAGCTACGCGTGTCCTGAGCACCATCTATCCTGTGCACTGAAAGAGGAAGGGGATTGTGGGAAAAAGATATGGTCAAATATTAACAGATGCCTGTTTATCTAAGAAATCAGTTTTGGAGGAAACGAGCAGTGACAAGACAAGAATGTGTTCAAAAACACTCTGTCAAGCCTATGCAAAAATGTGTTAAGGACCTATAAAATGGAGATAATGATACTTTTCCTTGCTAGTGAAGTGCTTTGAGAACTGCTGGCAAAATCTGCTACAAGACTTAATGCATTTTTCTTTTCACAGGAACTATAAGATCTTACCAAGTGCCTCCAGGATAGCTCAAAGGATGGATCTGAAGACAATTGCAGTCAGTGGGAAGTTAGTTAATTTCAGGGGTTTTGGAGCAAAATCCATGAGCCATCAAATCCACTTTTATTTTACGAAGTGACTTGATGTCATGAGCTGTAGACCCTAGAGACAAAACGGTGGAGCTGAGGTTATTAGGGTGACATAAGCCAGGATCTGGGTTTGGTTTATTTTTTAAACAAGTTGCGTCTTGGCAGCAACCCAGAAAAAAAGCAATATATATAAAAAAATAAGAGGAAGGATAGCATGATAATAAAATAGCTACTGAAACTAGATCTGTGCAGACGGTGAAGTCTGTAAAATATAAGAGGGGGACAGCATTGAGACACTAACAAGGTATTGTCCAGCTGAACTAGTAAAAAGCAATAGAATGAGGTTTAGCTGAGGCTGACGGGGTCATCTCAAGCTCATTTCCCCACGTTCGCTGCAGAAGGAACATAACCGAAACAGCCGCTTTTTTTTCCCTTCTGTCAGTTATACAGCAGAAAAACTGAGCACCTGCTGAAGGCCCTTGTCAATGACAAGCAGCAAATGGTAGCACTAAAAGTGCAAGCCAATGCAGCAAATGTGACCTAAGAAATACAGACTGACAGTGAAAAATGCTGCAGACTTGAAGTGCGCCATAGCTCTCTGAGTTTATGAAGGCAGTACATCTGGGCAGCTAGCATGGGAAAAAATGACAGGGCACATATCTGAGATGTTATTATGGAAAGACAGAAAGTACAAGGTCCTTAGCATCATTTAGAAATGGGGTCTTAAGACTATAGTGAAAAAAAGAACTAGATTCACAATTTTTAACCTCTTGTTGCCAAATTCCTGGGGCCTGGTCTAAGTCTTTGTTGTGGTTTAGTGTCTTGTCCCAGCTCCTTGTGAAAATTAACGTTATCCTTGCCAGAACCAGGAGAGTCTTCAGGTGGACACACTGTTGCCAGCACTGTCAAAATACTCCCTAACAGGCCAAGGAAGGGGAATCCCCTTTTCATTAGCGAGCATCTAGCACCATGGTGTTCTGATCTGATTAGAAGCCCTTCATGCTAGTGTATTCCAATGTCATTATAGTAATATGTATTTTCCATTTCTCCTTGATTCAGTCTTGAGATAGTCAGAAAAGACAGAAATGGAAATGTTCAAGTATGTGTGATCTATGGATTCTTCCTTAACACAAATCTCTTGGGTTGTGCTTTTTCCCGTCACATTAATATCCGATTGGTTTTCATAAATGCCAGATTTTTAAGTCGGAATGGACTTGTTTTAATATTGTCTACTTACAGGAAGAGGTTAAGGGCAAGCACCTTTTCTCTAATTGGCATATAGACATAATTTCTCCATAAGGAACATGGATCTATTTGGGTTACATAAATCAAAACCCTCAGCCGTCTGTACCGCAGGGGGGACAATACGACTTATGCAAAGGAAAATCATGACTCTCAAATCTGATGGAATTATAAACCCACAACTTTAACTAAAGCTGTTGGTTATCTGCTGTGTTAATACTTAAATACTACAATACGTGCAAACAAGATTACATACATTCACAAAATAAGTGAATTTTTCTGCAAAGTGAATTTTGGTTAAAGCACGTTGTGTGGAAAAAGCACAGCTGACTTCTGATACAGTTTTGCTATTGTAATTGTATTTACATACTGTAGTAAAATGCCCTTTTAAATTTCCTTCTTTTTAAAGCTGTTTAACATTTTTCTCTTGTCATAGGGACAATACTACCACAGGCCTATTTGATTTGTAATTGCATTTTGGCAGATGAATTAGTTAACATAAATATGAGATTTATTTGCCCACTTTGATAGCAATATATTTAAAATAATTTAAAAATCCATTTGACCTTTCAGTTTTGATGAGTTGGTGAGTTCTGAGTTTTCTCATACACTTCACCAAGTGTATGAGTAAAACAGCTTCCTTCCTTTGGAGTAATTTTATGGTTTGTGTAATAAGCAATGCAGAGAAAGTAAATGTTCTTTGTTTACAAACAACAGAATCCCATTCAAGTGTTAAACAACTGTTATTATTAATTATTTACATTGTGATAGCTCTGCAGAGACGCCATCATGGAGCATGGCTCTATTATGTTAGCTGCTATACAAACATAGATGAAAAAGATGATTGTTACTATTCCTTGTGGCCAATATGCTAAGTTGCCCAAGGTAACAACAATTTGTTTATAAAAAGCAGCAAAAGGGCCTGGATTAATCCAAACAAAAAAGCCTAATTGTACTACTAAAATCATTTGTGGTAAGGAAGAAGGAAACAAAACTAGAAAAGAATGTGCTAGATTAACCTCACATCTGTTTACTGTTAAAATAATAGAGAGATCAGCTGTTCAACTCTTCAGAAGGGCCATTAAAAAAAAAAAAGACTGAAGAGGAATCAAGATGGTCGTGAAAGGAAACATGCTAATGGCAGTGAGGCATTTTTTAATGGCCGCTTCCTACATTACCTTCTGCTGATGCTTCCTACATTACCCTCACTGATGCTGAAATACAGCAGTGCACTACTGAGTCATCAAGTCTTCCAGCAGCAGA